>NC_065446.1:200411959-201611959 GCF_917563875.1 Diabrotica virgifera virgifera
CCAACTATGGGCAATTCCCCTAACGCCATATCTGCACAATTTATCGAAGAGTACATCGTGTTGTACACAATCAAAAGCACGACTGAGGTCACAAAAACTGGTAGTTGGATTTTCACTATTTTCAATTGAAATTAAAACTTCCTAATAGAAATTGTTAATGGCTGTGGAAGTAGAAAATTTATTTCGAAATCCATGTTGATGTTTTGTGATAACTTGGTTGATATCTAAAAACGACAAAAGTTGGTTTAGCATTGCATATTCAATAATCTTAGATAGCACTGATGGAACAGATAATGGTCGATAATTTGAGATTAACTCAGAATCCGGTGAAATAATGGACGTTTTCAGCATACTAGGAAAAACACCACTACTGAAAGAAGCATTTATAATGTGAGCAAGTGGAGTCAAAATGTGAAAAGCAATTTTCTTTATTACTATACCTGACATTTCATCAAAACCACACGATGCTTTATTTTTTAATTTTATATTTAATTATATCTAAGGTTTCTTCCTCTGTTATATAAGATAGGAATAAACTATTTTGAACAAAATCATTGGATAACTGAAAATTAAAATTGGTTTAATTATTTTACTAATTAAATCTTCTGGTGCATTTATAAAATAATTATTAAATTTATTTGATATTATATCCGAATCTGTGATTTTAGTATCCTCTATTTTTAGACATATATTTTTGTGAGATTTTTGTTTGCCATTAAGTTCATTTATGACAGCCCATGTGGTTTTGTTTTTGGTAGAAAATTCAGAGATCTTGTTAAAATAAAACTGACTTTTTGTTGTCTCAACAAGAATTTTGTGCTGATATTTTTTGTGTCTATATAGAGGTTTTAGCTCAAGGTATGATTTACCCAAACTATACAAATCCTTGAGACTATTTGAAGAATATTTTACTTCTTCTGTTACCCATGTTTTTATGTTTTTGTAAAGTTTGGTTGTTTTCATAGGACAACCAATATTGAAATAGAACTGTAATTTATCATGAAAGGCATTATATTTACTCTCAACATCAGTTGCATGATAAACATCTTGCCATGTCTCTTTACTTAAGAGATTGTTGAATGTATTTATAGCGCCCTCATGTGTTACTCTGAAAGTATTTTGCACTGATGTCATAGTTAGTTCAATAAATTTTAACCTCATAAGAAATATATCGTGATCTGATTCAGTATTTAAATTTACAGTACCTGTACAATCATCACAATTTGTATATACCTGATCCAAGATATTTCTGCATGTAGAAGTCGACCTTGTAGGTGTAAAGTTCCTGGGAGACAATCCATAAGATGATAGGAGACCAGTAAATTTATGTGAATTGCTAAGTGTCATGGAATTTACATTAAAATCGCCTGTCAAAAATAAGAATTGATGAGGTTTAAAATTTGAATTCAAAATAAGATTAAGTTTTTCATAAAATAGCTCAAAATTACCTTTTGGAGTTCTGTAGCATACTAAGATTTTGTGTTGATCTGAGTTATAATTCCACTTTAGTCCACATACCTCAATGTCTTTTTTAACACAGAAATGATCGAGTAAAATGGAACTAACCTTCATATCATCTCTTGCCCAAACTGCAACGCCACCACATTTATGTTGAGATCTACTAAAAGAATTTACAATTTTAAAATTTGAAAAGTTATAGTTGTTAATCACCTCGTCATCCACTGACGACGTCTCAGTAATACAAAGAAATTTTAAATCAGAGTCCTGATAATCAGCATATAAACAATCCATTTTAAATTGATTTAGTCCCTGTATATTTGACAGAAGGAGTTCATACACATCCCTTCCTTTTTCCTGTTTAACGGTCGTTTCTTCATCCTTCATTTTATTTGAGTATGTGTTGGACGCTTCATAAAAAACCTGCTGGATGCCGTTAACTGTCATTCATCTGCGCAAAGGACTAAAAATTTTGATAAATTCGGTGACATTGTCACCAAAATGGAACATAAAGAATAAAGTATTTTCCGCGGAGTGCAAGGAATTGCACTTTGTGAAGCCGACAGACGTATTCCAGTTTAAAGACGCACCGATGAGCGATTTGCTCAGTGTAGCATAAGAGCAGCCAGAAATTTCGGAGGTGGCTCGATTATGATATAGGCAGGCATCTGCTTTGCAAGTCATACAGAATTAACAGTATTTCTTAGGTGGTCCCTGACAGGTGATCGGTATGTAAGAGAGATTCTTGAAGAAAATGTCGTACCTTTTGTATAAATTATTAGAGTTGCTAGAATACCGCACGTTGCTAGAATAACTATGCAATATCTGCAAGAGGTTAGTATTCAAGTTCTGGATTGGCCAGCAGTTAGCCCAGACTTAAACCCAATTGAGCATGTTTGGAAGTACCTATAAAGACGTATAAGAGCCCGTATCGTCGTTCGATATAACTTTGATTCACTGAGAAATGCTTTAACAAAAGAATGGGACATTTGGTATTTGAAGTACATAATACGGTCTCTGATAAAAAGCCTCTCACACAGGATGAGGGACGTCATTAGAGCCAAAGGTAGCAATATCAGATACTAAAATGCTCAATTTGTCTTTGAAATTTCTTATTTCGTAGATTTGTATTTGTTGAATAATTGTTATTCTTATTTTTTTGACCTGTTAGTCTTTGATTTTTCATTCTACTGGAATAAAACACTGTTAAATATTACTACGTTTCATTCCCTAGCATCTCCAAAAAATATTTAGGAGATACTAATCAAAACTTCTAGACTTAATACATTTATGCAATACTTTGTGCGACAAGTGTATACAGGGTGTCTGCGTAACTTGGAACCATATGGGAAACTTTTTTAAAATCAATTTTACGAAAAAAAGTCATTCTTTATAAAGTGCTCTGCATAGTCTAAAACCTAATATGCAATCATCAGATATCAAATTTTGTCAACAGTATACGAGGTATGTCAAAAAAAAATTAATTTCGCTCAAGAGCAAACTACCTTTATATTTCAAAATATCAAAAAAGTTTACTATGAAAAGTTATTTGTAATTAAAAACCATATTCAAATATGCAATAACAGCCTTCTACTTGAAAAAACAATTTCTGAAATTTTACTAAATTACCGATTCCGAACATCATTTTTATTTATTAGACATGTAATAACTCTTTTATTAATAATTTTAGGAAAAAAAGTTATTCTTCATAAAAATCTGTGCCTGGTCTAAACCTCAAGATGCAACCATCAGTTATCCAAGTTTGTTAGTTTTATACGAGGTGTGTCAAATAATATGAATTTAGAAAGAATTTAGAAACAATTATTTCTAAATTCATATTATTTGACACACCTCGTATAAAATTAACAAAGTTGGATAACTGATGGTTGCATCTTGAGGTTTAGACCATGCACAGATTTTTATGAAGAATAACTTTTTTTCCTAAAATTTTTTATTAATAAAAGAGTTTTTATACAGGGTGTCCCAAAAAGATTGGTCATAAATTATACCACACATTCTGGGGTCAAAAATAGTTCGATTGAATCTAACTTACCTTAGTACAAATGTGCTCATAAAAAAAGTTACAGCCCTTTGAAGTTACAAAATGAAAATCGATTTTTTTCAATATATCGAAAACTATTAGAGATATTTTATTGAAAGTGGACACGTATCATTCTTATGGCAGGAACATCTTAAAACAAAATTATACTGAAATTTTTCCACCCCATAAAAATTTTATGGGGGTTTTGTTCCCTTAATCCCCCCCCCCCCCCAAACTTTTGTGTACGTTCCAATTAATTCATTATTGTGGTACCATTAGTTAAACACAAGGTTTATAAAACTTTTTTGCCTCTTACTAGTTTTTCGATAAGCCAGTTTTTATCGAGATGCGCCTTCTTTTTTAATATGTTTACATAAAAAAGTTGTGCGGGTTTTGTTCCTTTAAACCCCGCAAATGTTTGTGTACGTTTAAAATAAACTATTATTGCGGTACCATTAGTTAAACACAGTATTTTTAAAACTTTTTTGCCTCTTAGTCTTTTTTTGATAAGTCACCTTGTATCGAGATGTGGCTTCTTTTTCAAAATATACCTAAAAATATAAATTATAAATAAATTTTCAGATTATATTAACAAGTTTCTAGAATCGTACTTGACCATATAACAATATGTGGTGGATTCGATAAATATTCAAAATATCTCGATAAACACTGCCTTATCGAAAAAGTAGTAAGAGGCAAAAAAGTTTTAAACACATTGTGTTTAACTAACGGTGCCACAATAATAATTAAATTGGAACGTACACAAAAGTTTGGGGGGATTAAAGGGAACAAAACCCCCATAAAATATTTATGGGGTGCACAAATTTCACTTTAATTTTTTTTTTAAGATGTTGCTTCCATAAGAATTCCACATGTCCATTTTCAATAAAAAATCTACAAGAGTTTTCGATATATGAAAATAAAACGATTTTCATTTTGTAACTTCAAAGGGCTGTAACTTTTTTTGTGTGCACTATTGTATATAGGTAAATCAGGTTAAATCAACCTATTTTTGACCCCATAATCTATGATATAATTTATGACCAATCTTTTCGGGACACCCTGTATATCTAATAAATAAAAATGATGTTCGGAATCGGTAATTTAGGAAAATTTCAGAATTTTTTTTTTCAAGTAGAAGGCTGTTATTGCATATTTGAATATGGTTTTTAATTACAAATAACTTTTCATAGTAAACTTTTTTGATATTTTGAAATATAAAGGTAGTTTGCTCTTGAGCGAAATTCATATTTTTTGACATACCTCGTATACTGTTGACAAAATGTGATATCTGATGATTGCATCTTAGGTTTTAGACTATGCAGAGCACTTTATAAAGAATTACTTTTTTTTGTAAAATTGATATTAAAAAAGTTTCCCATATGGTTCCAAGTTACGCAGACACCCATAAACACAATATTATGTTTATAATTGTTTTTTATATTTAGGTTTTTGTTTCAAATTGGCTTCTGTGAATCTAGAGGCAAAACTAGTCTAGTCGCAACATATTGAGTCCCGTGGGCACTTTTAGTTCGCCGCGATTTGATGGTGGTATTATAGGGTTTTTGGGTCGCTGAATCCAATGGAAGTGGTCTGGAAGCCCAAATGTGGTGCGTTTAATTGTTATTAACAAATTCTGGTAAAATTAGGTATTTTTCAGGAATTGTTAGAAGCCCTGTAAATAAATTGATAGTATTAAGGTCTTCCCTGGTGTATTTTTGGTCGCTGAATCGAATGCGACTAGTCGCGATTACTCAAAATGTGTTCTTATTTTGTTAATAACAAAAGAATTGTTTATCCGCCGAAAATCTCTAAATGTGGTATCTACAGCAAGTTTGTTGTCTTTTTTATAGTATTTTTATACACTAAATCGATTTCCACTAAGTAGTCGCCATAGTTTAAGCCATGTTCCGACTTTGTCATTAATAAATTATTGCAAAAATAACGGTTTATAGTACGTTTACTCAAGGTTATTGCTCTAAATTTTAAAAACGGCTTGAAATAACATGAAATTTGGCATGCACGTAGCTAACATGTCAAGCAAAACAAGTAATATTGTGCCGATGTGTGCTTTTAACCTGGGGGTGAGTTCCACCCCGTTTCGAGTTGAAAAAAGAAACCTTTAAAATAAGTCCGGAATTGGATATACTGATTAATTCTAAGCAACTTTTGTTCTTTAGAGTTTTTTCACTAAGTCAATACTTTTCGATTTATTTGCGACTGACTGTTCATTTTTCAACAAAAAAACCAAATAACTCGGAAAAGTATTGACTTAGTGAAAAAACTGTATAAAACAAAAGTTGCTTATAATTAATCAGTTTATCCACTTTCGTACTTATTTTAAAGGTTTCTTTTTTCACCCCCGAAAAGGGGTGACACTCACCCCCAGGGTAAAAGCAGACATCGGCACAATATTACTTGTCTTACTTGACATGTTAGCTACGGGTGTGCCCAATTTCATGTCAATCCAAGTGGTTTTTTTAGAATTTAGAGCAAAAACCGTGAGTAAACTTACTGTAAACCGTTATTTTTGCAATAATTTATTAATAACAAAGTCGGAACGTGTATTAAGCTATCACGACTAGGGTAAATCGATTTAGCGTATAAAAATACTATGAAAAAACTACAAACTTACTGTAGATAGCGCATTTCGAGCTTTTCGGCGAATAAACTAAATTATTTTGTTATGAACAAAATTACAAATTATTTTGAGTATTCGCGACTACTCGCATTCGATTCAACGACCAAAAATACCCCAGAGAAAACTTTAACACTATCAATTTATTTACAGGACTTCTAATAATTCCTGAAAAACACCGAATTTTACCATAATTTGTTAATAACAATTAAACGTACCACATTTGGGCTTCCAGACTACTTCCATTGGATTCAGCGACTCAAAAAAACGTATACCACCATCAAATCGCGGTGAGCTAAAAGTGCCCACTGGACCCCCTATGTTGCGACTAGACTTAACAGAAATAAAACATGAAGCACGAATAACTCTGAGAGATTAATTTATAAAAGTGATTAATTTTTTAACTGTTCTGTGATAGATAAGCAAAGTCAGGCAAATATGAAGGCTCAAAAGTAAGGTATATGCGCATATATATGCATATTATTTCTGTCAAATATGCATGCATATGTAAGGTGACCAACTGTACTCATTTACTGAGTTTTGTACTCTTTTTTCGCAAACCATACTCTTTTCAAATCCTGTACTCTGAAAGTACTCATTTGGATAATTTTATACTCATTTGTATTTCTAAAACATTTTTTAGATTATTTTATTTCAATTTTATTAATTAAATATTTAAAATTATTTTGACAGTGATTTGAATTTCACGCACGCATATTGCCTTGCTCTTTCCGGCACGTCATCAGGGTGGTAAAAGAGTTTCGTCCATTGTAATTTCTTTGAAGAAATTCGAAGAGTAAATTTATATTTAAATGAAGAAAAATTGAAAAATTAGACGAACAACCTTATTTAGCAAATAAATCCACTCCAAAGAAAAATAATTTTTTTTTTAAGAAAATAAAGTTTTTATCGTTTTTTCTTCTTTTTTTTTTCACCTATGAAATACTTGCGAAGTGTACTCTTTTTGAACAAAAAATAGTTGGTCACCTTAGCATATGCATTTATTTATGTCAAATATGCATGTGTATGCATATATTATTTGTGTCAAATATGCATGTATATTCATTTTTTTAAACAAAATGTGCACTTCATGAACTGTATAAATATAATAACTCCATAAAATATTAGTTGTAAGCTTGATATTATTATAAAATAAAACAAAACTTTTAAGCAATTATTTTAATTAGATAAATATATTCATGATCATTTATTTAAAAAACAATATGTGACGATAAGTTGTTCAAAATTTTGGAACAAAAAGTAATGTCGCCTATCATGATATGAATACATATTTTTGTATACAGGGTGGTGAATCGGAAAACGGGCCATAGGAAACTCAATGTAAAATTTTAAACTGTTGAATTCCTGCTTCCCTAATTTTGTTACATCAAATGTCATGAGAAGTTATTTGTAGAGGACTGAAATCTGCATTAAAAACCAAAGTTACAATTGTTCTACGATTTCAACACATTCCAAAATTTTGAAAAATATAATGTATTTACCGCAGTAGGTATGTGTGGGCATGTTAGGCCACACGTTACTATTTAACTGACAGTGAGAACACTATTGACTGAAGAAAATATCTTTATTATTAATACTTTCTCCTTAACTGAGGGTATCTGATCAACTTTATTGTGTTTTAAACAATAAATGATAAAATAAATAAAGAAATTGACAGTTCAAATTGTTAATATAATAAATTCATTGTCACCGAATGCAATTTTATACACATTATTGCACTGTGTGTGGCGTAACTTTGGCGTATTTCTCTGAAAATTGTATTATATTTTTACAAAATTTTGAATAATTATTATTCGTAGAAAAATATTAACAGTTGTTTTCAATACAGATTTCAATTCTCTACAAATAGTTTCTTATGACTTTTGATGTAAAATAATTAGGGAAGCATTAATTCAAAAGTTTAGAATTTTACATTGAGTTTCCTATGGCCCGTGTTCCAATTCATCACCCGGTATACAAAAACTCCGTTCTATATACACCTAAGTTATAGGAGCGGAGGCTTTTTAATATTATTTGAAACTTCAGCCTCTACATTATTAATTTAGTGTTTCATCAAACACCCCATTTAAAACATTTGCAGCCTTAAATAGAAATATGAAGCCAGTATAATTTTATTAATGACTGAATTAATTTTTTTTAAATGCCTTTGCTAATTTCATCCTCAACAATGTTGATCGTTCAAATTCCTTTATAAGTTTAACTACTTCAATTAAAGATAAACTTATATCCAGTACGTAGCTGAGGGATGCAATTTGGCACAAAATCACAGTTTGATTTTATATATGAAAGTTGTTATGGTACTATTTTATTTTTCAGCAATTCTTTGAAAAGTGAAGGTGGTTCGGAAGAATCGTCAGATAATTACATTATTACTGGCTTTAATTCAGCCAAATTTTCTGCACAAAACATGACAACCTCTAACCAAGTTCGCCGTCTAGTAAAAATAGGTTTTGGTGGAAGAGGAAGATTCGGCAAATGTTCTTTATTCAATTGAGTTCCTATATGTAGGTGCCTTAAGAAATATTTTTTTCACATTTAAAATTAAATTATTAACACGAGGACATTTATTTCTAATTTCTTCTGCGCCCCTATTTAAACCATGTGCTAATAGGCAAGCTTGTATGTACTACACGTGGATAAAAAATTTTTAAACTGTTTCCTACTTTAACCATGTAAGGTGCAGCATCTAAAAGAAAAAGCAAATATTATGTCATTGGGAACAGCTAACGGAAGAAAACATTTGCTAAACTGCCCACACATGTTTTTTATCACCCTGTACATAGTGTACACTCCAAAAATAACTGCTCAAGTTCAATATATAAACTACATTGAAATTCTCCTTACCTAAGTCACAGTATACAGAGGTCCTTCTGTTCTGTATACCAGTGGCGGTTATCCCTTTAGGTCAATTGGTCAATGACCTCCCTGTAATAATTGTACAATCAAACGATTATAATGTAATTATTTCCTTGAAAAAAGAAAATTTTCTGTATTAAAATGTTCGGAATACAATAGTATCGTTCAAAGTTAAATTTTGCTTTTATTGTATTGACTTTTCAGTCATTTTGTTGTTGTAAAATATAGCGACAAAGATGCCGCCAAAAGATTACCGATAAATAAACATGAAATACGAGCTGTTTGACAGTACCGAAAAGCCAAATTTATCTTTGACTGAAACTACCGCAATATTACTCTTAAGCAGCTAAATACGAACATTCCGATGGTCAAGAAATTTATTTGACCTCACTGTGAGAATACAGCACTGGGATTCCGAACGTTCACGAAAATACGCTCTTATATGCAAGTTGGTACCATCGTGGTCATTGACCGTAGACCGTAGATCTACGGTTGAGTGAGACGTGACTATCTACGCAGGGAGTAAGATTAGTTCGGAATTTACAAAGTTAAGTTAAGTGCGTTCGTGAGAATAATATTATTTTATTATAGATTTTTATAAAATGTCGGTAGTGGTTAGTATAAATGAACTCCAACGCCAAATAAAATTAAATTGAAGAAGAATCGATTTACTTTTTAAATCCGCATAAAAATGCAAGTTTTTATTTATTTTAGGTTTTGAGTTTAAGTAGATCCCTGAAGGGCACTAAGGATTATGAGAAAGAAGAAGAAGAAGAGTTTAAGTAGTTGATATTCTGGCTGTTATAATTACATATTATATCATACTATTTATCTGATTTATTTGACAATTAATAATGAAGACTTGTTCCTTTTATTTATTTCATATTTACTTGTCAAATAAAGATCCGCTTAAATTTAAACAACATATTGCAAAATAAATTATAAGAAACCAATACAGATGAAATAAGAAATTATTTAAAATGGGATTTGTAGGTCTTGTTTTTCCAAAAAAATCTTGAACCACCGGATATGACCTCCCCCTTCACTTACAGACCAGCCGCCACTGCTGTATACTCTGTCTAAGTTAATAAAAGACCAATAAACCATAGAAGCCATAAAGAAGCCATAATAGGCTAATTATTGGGAATTTTTACTTTATATTTTCAGGTACCCATTTAGAAATTGTTAAGGGATTAAGATAAGAATAATAAATAATATTACATATTTTGGAAATATCAGGTAGGAAGGTATTTGAACCATGAATCAACAAATAAATTGCTTTTGAAAACCTATTATATGCAGGCACTTTATTTTCAAATATACCAGTATATGCAAAATTCAAAAGAAAATACAAAAATATGCAAATGCACTCTTGCATATTTGCCTGACTCTGGTGATAAGCAATAAAAATTTCAGTAAAGTTCAGAGTTTTGGTTATTGTATTAATAAGAAACATATTAGTTATGTTGGCTTTTGTGATGAATTTTGCTCTCAGCGGTGGCTATCAATTCCACCGTCATCAATACAGTACATTATATTATAGAGGTAGTCACAAATACAAGAAACAGGTGATGCTGTCGGACCGCGGTCGACGATTTCAGCCTTGACACCTAGCACGGCTACCTCTGCAGGATATATAATCAGAAAACCAGGTAGCTCAATGGTAGCAGACAGATTGGCGACCGACGAGATACTTTCGTTTGGAATAAAAAATTTCTTTACATCTTTGTGCGGTTCATTCATTCAAATCGGTCGTGTACGTTGTTAATCAACAAGTACAAAACATAAAAAACTGTTAAAGTAATTGTGCATTGGTGAAGTGTATATTAAGTTCTTTGTGTTTGGATTGTTAAGAAGTTTAAGGTGAGTTTATTTTTTAAGAAACTGGTTACTGGCGAAACGTTGCTTATAGGAAATTCACTAACTCGAATGAGGAATATAGATACAATGTAATTTATCATTACTTTTCAATGCATTAGTGCCGTACAATTAATAAATTTTTCTCTCGTTGTGTTAAGCATATAAAATATTTTAGACAAACAAACTTAGCAACCGCTTTTATAGTAGAGGATTCGATATAAGGTCAATTTGCACCGATCTGTTTAATGGATAAAAATTATTGGATATGTAATTTAGCATGTTAACAATTACAAAAAACAAGGGTTGCCCGATCTAATATTTTTCGAACTATAATTAATTAGTAATTAAAAAAATGACATTTTTTTCATAAATTAAAAAAAGTTCGACCCAGGCAGATATTATTTCAGATTTTTTGGATCATTCTAAACAAAAAAGGTTTAGTGTAATGTAAAGTTAATCGTTTTCGAGTTACAAACAATTTAAAACTGAATAGAGAACGAAAGATGACAATTTTCTACTCTCAAAAACACAAGAAAAAAATATCATTTTTGTAATCATCAAGTACACAAATTCAAGAATTTTAGCAATGTTTTATTATAAAACATATTTTTTGAATTGTTTATAAGGAAGGTTTCTTATGGGGAGGCGGGCATTAACAACTAAAAAACAATGTTTCAGAATAAAATAAGTCCAAAAGACTTATCAAGAACTGATAGAATAAGGTTTGAACTTGAATTTAGGTACTTCGTAATTTCAAAAATGGTATTTCATACTTATGTTTTTGAGCCTTGAAAATCGTCATCTTTCGTTCTTTTTTCAGTTTTAAATTGTTTATAACTAGAAAGCGAAAAACTTTATAGAAAAATTACAAAAGACATTTTTTGTATTAGAATGACCTAAAAAATCTGAAATAATATCTGCCCGGATCAATTTGTTTTTATTTATAAAAAAAAGTAATTTTTTAATTATTAATTAATTATAGTTAGAACAAGTTTATATCGGGCAACCCTTGTTTTTTGTAATTGTTAACATGCTAAATTACATATCCAATAATTTTTATCCATTAAACAGATCGGTGCAAATCGACCTTATATCGTATCTTAGACTATTACGTTTGCATGTTGTGTATAAAAATTTTTAACAATCTATTAGAGTTAAATAATCCTGTCTTACAATAATTGTATTATTAATAAGCTACACTTACCGGCACAAAATTCCGCCCCCAAAATTTTTGTTTAAGTTTGACAATTTATAACGTTAACTTTATTATTTGTACTCCGACTTTCAAGATTCTTGCATTAGTTTTTAGGTATCTATAGGTTTTGATGTCGTTGTTATTATTCCGGTAACAAAAATTTTTTGTTTAGATGGCTTTATACGGGGGTGAGTAGGAGCGTTGTATTTTCTCCTAACTTTAAAAAAATCTGTGGAAGAATTAGGGGACTGATTTTGTTACATACTCCTTTTATATCATCCTGGAGATTAGCCTAATATTTTGTTTTTTGAATTATCTGAATAGCTCTTACTTTTCTTGTAATAGCCCAGTAAATGAACGGGAAATTCGGCGATACCATGTAATTTTCAGGGGCAACTCCGAATTGCATGAAAATTTGGATTTAGATTCTACTTACCCTCCACTTCAAACTTGAAATTGTGCAGTTGGTTGCTTTTACTTGGGGGCTGACATTCACCCCTTCTCGGGGGTGAAAAAACATACGTTCAAGATAAGACCGGAAATGGATAAATTGACTGATTTTAAGAAACTTTTTTTCTATAGAGTTTTTTACGTAAGTCAATACTTTTCGAGTTATTTGCCATTGAAAATGTTGATTTTTCGACAAAAAAAAACTACGTTTTCAGACGGTTTTTCGCAAATAACTCAAAAAGTAAATATTTTATCGTAAAAAATATCCTTAGCAAAAGTGTTGCTTATAAAAAAACCCAGATAATGGTGTGTACGTAAATTCTATCAATTAAATAAAAACAAAGTTGTAGCTCATGAAATATACGTTCTTATTCGTCTGATTCCAAATCGAATATTTCAAGGTGAAATCACCGAAAAATTAAACACTTTTCGGGAAAACTCATTTAAACTTTTTTAAAGTGTTTATAAAAAGCTTTTTTTTTAATTATTAACAAAAGTTTTAGCATTAAAAATAAGCGAGTTACGCTCAAAATAAACTTGGCCCTCTTTTTTTTGTAAAAAATCATGAAAATCTCGCCGTGTTTAGCTCCCAAAATTAAATTAATCCCTACCGCTTAACAAACAATTTACTTACCTATCTATTTTTTATATGATCTGTCAGTCTCATCGGTTTAAAGTGTTTATTTTTGAAAGAGTTATAATTGAGAAAGCTTGAATGGGTCACTAATTCATGAGTGTATGCAAATTTTGAACAGCCATATCTTAACCAATTTTTTTCTTACGGAGAAACAAAATGAAACTAGCGTATTTATAATAGCAAAACCTACATTTTTTTACTCTTTAAGATTTTTCTTATCACTAATACTTTTTAAGTTATTTTGAAAAAATGAAATTTTTCAAAAATTTTTAGAAATTTTTTTTTTACTATAAAACCAAATTTTTCAAAAATAAGCACTTCAAACCTTTCAAACTCACAGATCATATAAACAATACACATACAGTTAAAATAGATGGTAAAGTCAAACGATTAATTTCATTTAGGGTGATAAATAAAGGGAGGTTTTCACGATTTTTTTTATCAAAAAAAAGGGGCCAACTTTTTTTTAAGTGTAACTCGTTTATTTTTGATGATTTAAACTTTTGTAGAAAACAAATAATAAGCTTTTTTTCGATACTTTAAAAATGTTAATAAGGTTTTCCCGAAAAACGCTTCTTCCTTCGGTGATTTCGCGTTGAAATATTCGATTTGGAAGTAGACAAATAAGAACGTATTTTTTATGAGCTACAACTTTGCTTCTACTCAATTTGTAGACTTTAATGGTATACCATTTTTTTCGTTTTTTTATATGTTACACTTTTGCTAAAAATATTTTTTTCGATAAAACATTCACTTTTTGAGTTATTTGGGAAAAACGGTCTGAAAACGTAGTTTTTTTGTCGAAAAATCAACATTTTAAATCGCGAATAACTCGAAAAGTATTGACTTACGCAAAAAACTTTATAAAACAAAAGGTGCTTAAAATAAGTCAATTTATCCATTTCCGGTCTTATTTTAAACACGCGTTTTTCACCCCCCGAGAAGGGGTAAAGGTAACTCCCAAGTAAAAGCACCCAACGGCACAAATTTAACTTTGAAGTGGAGGGTAAGTAGACCCTAAATACAAATTTTCATGCAATTCGGAGTTGCCCCTGGAAATTACACTCCAAAACGGTCATTTATTGGGCAATAAGAGCTGTACAATTTTTTTAAATAAAAACACTGATTGACTCATAAATATCTTAAATATAGGTTGGTTTGATAAGATTGGAATGGCCCGCATGCAGCCCATATCTCAATCCTATTGAGAATTTATGGGATGAATTAAAAATAGCTATTCGCCGTCATCCTAGGCCTCCAGAAAATTTAGTACAGTTATGGCCCTGGTAGAGGAATATCGGGCTTCCTAGGCAAGGATAACACATCTTTATTCGATACCAAATATATTTCGAGCAGTCGTTCCTGCGAGAGGTAGTTTGCTACCCGCTATTGAATTGTTTTGTTTTGTTGTTAATTTTATTGCGTTTGATAATTTTAATGATATAAACCTTCAAAGCTGTGTTTTTATTTACAGCTTTTACAAGAAAATAGATATTCCGGTAACTCAAAAAGCAACTTTTTAGGCATATTTCCAGGATAATACAAAAGGAGTATGTAACAAAATCAGCAGTCCAATTTTTCCACAGAATTTTTTAAAGTTAGGTGAAAATACAACGCTTCCATTCACAATGAAGCAAACATTTTTTGTTATCGGAATAATAACAAACGAAACCAAAACATGTAGGTGTAGGTACCTACAAACTGATTGAAGAAACTTGAAAATCGGAGTATAAATATTTTTTTACTTTTTTCTGTACTCTTCCAATTTTAACATATACGTTTCACATTGAATGTCTACTAAAACTCTTAAAAATTGAAAAATATGAGGATGGGTAAAATAAAATGACGAGTTAAACCTCGAATTAAAGTTCTCACATGGATACCTCGTCCGCTGCACTCTGCTCTACATCTCCGCCCATATTTTTGGCGGAAACTTAGCCGAATCTGCTACATAATTGAGGGGATTAGATGCTAAGGGGTACAAGTGACAAAATATTGTAAACTAAGTTAAGTGCACAAAATAATACTAGATAGTACTAAAAATTTAGTGGCAAAGAGATACAGGTGAATTAACATACTGGTGGCGACATATTGCAGGTTCTAGTTTGACTACTTACGAAATCTTTAAAAACAGTTTGCGGCAAACAGGTATAACTTCACTTGTATTCCTTTGCAAGTAAGGTGTTGGATATTATTTTTGGTGAATCGTTTAGTATCTTTGCAAATCAAGCCTTTAATAAGTGTTCAAAATAAGTGAAATAATAACACAACATGTACCAAGGAATTTTTCATAAATAAAAACGTTTAATTTTTACGTATTTCTTTTTTATTTTAGTTTAAGAATTTAAGAAATTTGTAAGGTACTTAAGTGGCAAAGAAACAAGTGCAAAATTTGAAGCAGATAGGTACAAGTGCGAACGTTTTTTCCAAGTTTTAAATATTTTGAATGAAAATAATTACTATTAGTGTAGGAAACAGAGGTTGAACCTTGCAAAATGGACACAAGTCCGGTTTAATTTTTTTTCTGGTGTATTAAGGGGTGCTTATTATAGGACTAACTTTTTCTGAAAAAATTTCGCCCCGGAATCCCCCTTTTCACCCCTTTAAAGGGGGTAATTTGTGGTTTTTGCGGAACGTAGCCCTTCCTGTACCTTTTACGAAAAATTTCTTTTATAGAAATATAAAGAGAACTATATTTTCAACGATTTGTTTTCAACAGCATATGTCTATCATCCACCGTTTAGCGGGGGTAGCGCCCCAAATTTGACAAGTTTTTAAAAAAGATGTTTTAAAAAAATATATATTTTTCCCTAACTATAACGGAAATTAAGAAGACATCTAACCGCAATTATTCGCAAATAATTGATTGATTTTTTGGTATAGGTTTCACTTCAGGGTAATTGCCCTTTTTTTAATTACAGGGTGTTATATTTTAAAAAACCCCTTTTTATACCATCTGAACCGTTTATGCTAGAGTTTAAAGACTTTCAACGATTACCCATGTACTGGTGCTATTTACAAATTTGTATAATGCACCCCCATTTTTTCCCCGGAACCACCCCAAAAAAAAGAAGAATTAATAAATAAAGTGATTTTCTCGGAATCCTTCGCACACAATGCCCTTTATTAATATGCTTCATATATCATTTTGTGCACGTTATTATTACCCATGCATGGACACCAAAAGCGATTTCCTACTGCAACCCCTGCAGCCAAAAAAAAATAAATAAAATGGGGGGTTGAAATTTTTTTTTGTTTTTTGCTTTTTGATCCATATGGGCATATGCTTCATCAATAGTGCTTTTCAAAAATATATATGGTTATTGCAACATCCCTACGGAAACCACCCCTATCCTTGAAAATATACTGCAAAAACTACCCCTATCCCTTGGCGAGGATGTTTTTACGATTTTCTTATCACCTATGCATTATTTTTAAACAAAACTTATATAAGGTTAAAGACCACTATTTACTCTAAAAATTAGGTCCTATTCATTTTTTTCGTATAAGCAACCGTTACGGCACAGTGGCGCCGTAAACCTCATATATGCTTTGGCAGGCTCCAGTTTTTGTTTTCTTTTTCGTCATCTGTTTGTTTTATTGATAAAGTACTTATGTAAAATAAAACAACACAGTGTAACCTACAAATTATGACCCATGCACATTTTACGGTCTTTGCGCCCCAAAGCCACAGTGGTGGCCCAAAATCAATTTTTGCATATTTTCGCCACCTACACGTATTTTATTGCATTAATGCTACCTTAATAGCACAATATTCACCCTTAAGTGGTCGCTAAGTACTGGAGTATCCAGGAAGGGGTGATGGGGGTGATCACCCCCCCTCTCAAACCAAGTGATATTATATTTAAAGATTATAAAAATATTCATTTATTTTTATAGAAATACTTATGTTATATTATTATTTTTATAAAAATGGCGTACTTTTTATTCTTTAGCGACAGTGGCGGATCCAGCATCGTTAAGAGGGGGGGTGCCAATTGGTTAAATTTCTATAAAAATAAATGAATATTTTTATAATCTTTAAATATAATATCACTTGGTTTGAGAGGGTGGGGGGGTGATCACCCCCAGCTTCCCTCCCTGGATCCGCCAGTGCTTAGCGACCACTTAGGGGTGAATATTGTGCTATTAAGGTAGCATTAATGCAATAAAATGCGTGTAGGTTGCGAAAATATGCAAAAATTGATTTTGGGCCACCACTGTGGCTTTGGGGCTGATTGTAAAATTGATTGGGAAAGATTGTAAAATGTGGATAAGTCATAATTTGTAGGTTACACTGTGTTGTTTTATTTTACATAAGTACTTTATCAATAAAACGAACAGATGACGAAAAAAAAAACAAAAACTGGAACCCGCCAAAGCATATATGAGGTTTACGGCGCCACTGTGCCGTAACGGTTGCTTATACGAAAAAAATGAATAGGTCCTAATCTTTAGAGTAAATAGTGGTCTTAAACAATGTATAAGTTTTGTTTAAAAATAATGCATAGGTAATGAGAAAATCGTAAAAACATGCTCGCCAAGGGATAGGGGTAGTTTCTGCAGTATATTTTCAAGGATAGGGGTGGTTTCCGCAGGGAGGTTGCAATAACCATATATATTTTTGAAAAGCACTATTGATGAAGCATATGCCCATATGGATCAAAAGGCAAAAAACAAAAAAAAATTTCAACCCCCCCACTATATTTATTTTTTTTTTGGCTACAGGCGTTGCACTAGGAAATCGCTTTTGGTGTCCATGTATGGGTAATAATAACGTGCACAAAATGATGTATGAAGCATATTAATAAAGGGCATTGTGTGTGAAGGATTCCAAGAAAATCACTTTATTTATTAATTTTTCTTTTTTTTTTGGGGTGGTTCCGGGGAGAAAATGGGGGTGCATTATATAAATTTGTAAATAGCACCAGTACATGGGTAATCGCTGAAAATCTTTTTACTATAGCATAAACAGTTCAGATGGTATATAGTGGGGTTTTTTAAAATGTAACACCCTGAAATTAAAAAATCAGCAATTACCCTTATGTGAAACCTATACCAAAAAATCAATCAATTATTTGTGAATAATTGCAGTAGGATTTCTTCTTAATTTCCGTTACAGTTAGGGAAAAATATATATTTTTTTAAAACATCTTTTTTTAAAACTTGTCAACTTTGGGGCGCCACCCTTGCTAAACGGTGGATGATAGACATATGTTGTTGGAAATAAATCGTAGAAAATATAGTCTTCTTCATATTTCTATAAAAGAAATTTTTTGTAAAGGTACAGGAAGGGCTACGTTCCGCAAAAACCACAAATTACCCCCTTTAAAGGGGTGAAAAGGGGGGTTCCGGGGCGAAATTTTTTCAGAAAAAGTTAGTCTTATAATAAGCACCCCTTGATATACCAGAAAAAAAATAAAACCGGACTTGTGTCCATTTTGCAAGGTTCAACCTTTGTTTCCTACACTATATCTTTACAAAAGCTTTTACAATTAGATACATAAAAGGTATAAAATTAATTCAGAATAAGTCCATAAGTAAATAATTCGCTGTAGAATTTGCTATATAAAATAATTTTGACTTCGTTTTTCTCAATTAAACCATTTTGTCACTTGTACCCTTTAGCATTTAATCCCCTCAATTATTCTGAGTGAAGAAACAGCATTCGAAAGCAGTGTGTTAAATATTTTCCTGCATCACTATCTTTGTCCTTGCATAAGGATGATAAGCTTAGTGCTAGGAATATTGCACCACCTGAAAAATAAAAGAAATTATATAATTTATATAAAACAAGCTGAAAATGCGAGAATTATCATAATGAAAACTTTGTTTATATACGTATTTAAATCCATAATATAGAAAATTGCTATTACGAAAAGCTGTTTAGAATTAAAAATTATGTTTTAATGTGCAAGTATATCATTCTAATTTAAATGTTGTGAACTATAAAGATACTTTACTCGAAATTCATATTTTTTTACATACCTCGTATAAAATGATTCATGATCATAAATCTTAGACCAAGAAGAGATTTTTATGAAGAATAACTTTTCTTCGTCAAATTAAAAATACAAGAGTTATAAATGAAAATGATGTTGGTATCCATAATTTGAGAAAATTCGTCAAATATTTTTTTCCATTAAAAGGATGTAATTTCATATATCAGAACATACTTTTTTATTCCAAACCACATTTTAAATAACAATTTTCCAATATTGTAAAATAAATAATACATGCAATACATGATAAAGATACTTTTTACTGATGAACTTTACTTGGATCTACAGACCGAGGAGTCTCGTAAATTCCACGGCTTTGCGCCACGCTTCACGCAACCGTATTTGCGTACTTGTGCTTTGAGTTGTGTGGGCGTGCGCTGGTCGAGTGGAGTTATAATTTACCAAATTTAAATATAATCGTTTCGACTAATTCATTATTAATATAGTATAATATGTATTATTGCTTTCAAAATATACTCAAATTGTATTTTTATACATTTATTACACATATTATTTTATATAAAAATTAAATTCACTATAAAATGTCATTTACATTTTATTAATAGCTAAATAATTTAAAATTTAGTTTGACATTCACGAAGTGTCAAACTCAAATGTAAATAATAACATTTGCTTTGCTTAACAAATTCAGATTAAAAAGTAGCCTACTTCCTAATCAAAGATTTCAGCTGACGTTTAGTGCCTGGTAGGAAATAACCGGATTGTGACGTCACATTTTAGATTTTGAGGTCGATTATCTCGAAGACGGTTAGATATATCGAAATGCCGTTTTCAGATTTGGATTCAGAAGACAAAACTACATAAGAATCCATCTATACATCTGCTCTAAGTATTGCAGGAGCGGCAACGCAATAACACACAGACTTTTGCAAATTTATAAACGAAAGTTTTCGTTGAAAAGATATTAAAAATTAATAATAAAATGTAAAAAGTAAAAGTTAAAGAACTTTGGGCAATATTCAAAAGTCCCATCTATATAAATAGTGTCCAAATGTGTTAATAACAATTATTGTAAATTGCTGTTGCAGAAAAACATAATAATTTGGTTTTCTATGTCGTTTACTATTAGAAACTCATCGAATTTTTTGGTTTTTACTGGAAATGTTTTTAATATATATCATTAGTTTCTTCTAGTTAGCGACTTCTACCGAGAAAAGATGACGTTTATTAATTTATGATTTATTTTATATTGCAAAAATTATAGTGTAGCCATATATTTCGTCTAAATACTATTATAGTTAAACAAATAGTGTATATAGTAATAATAAACAAACAGCTCTATTTGATTGCGTTGGAAATACCACCAATGCCAAACAATTGTAAATTAATTGAAATGTCCTAATTCAAAAATATAATTGTACTCTGGGCTAATTAGCATAATTCATGGAAAAGTTATTTACCAGCAATTTTATTGCTGGAATGGAATTATAAGATTCTATATATTAATAATATAGGTATGCAAATCCGCAGATAGTGTGCTACTATTTTTATAAACAAAATGGCGCCGACAAATCGTATTTTTTTTCAATTATTGCTCTATAACTCCGAAGATTTTAACTTTATACCAAAAACATCCAAATAAAAATCCACCGTAATTAAATTCTGCATAGAGATATGTTTTGCCGATTCGCTCCGACGAAAATTTTCCTCGAAAAATGCGGGTTTTCCCAACAAAATCTCTAATTTTTAAATAAAGTTTTAGGTGATTAATTATTAATCAATAATTAAATAACTTAGTGACGTCAAAGTGATAATTTTTGGTATAGATTGTAATTTCAGAAGCTGGTGAAAATTAAACTAATATTTTAGCAACAATTCAATTGTTAATTAACAATTTACGATCGCAATAATAACCAACATAATCATGATACATTGATCAAACTTATAAAGATTATAAAGATGAGATGCTTATTTATTATTTTATTGACAAAATGTAAATTTTTCGTTTTTTTGCATAATCTTTAAATTTTGAAAAAAAAATAGTTATAATACGCTGGTCTAATTAGTAAAGCACAAAGAAAGGTTATCTACCAGCAATTTTATTGCTGGAATCGAATATTATAATCCTATATGTTAATAATATAAGTATGCAAAGTCCGCAGATAATGTGCTACTTTTTTATTAACAAAATACCGCCCCCCAATCCTTTTTTTTTTTTTCAATTATTGGTCTATAACTCCGAAGAATTTAACGTTACACCAAAAACACTCAAATAAAAATTCACCATAATTTAATTCTACATAGAGGCGTGTTTTCCCGATTTACTCTGATGAAAATTTTCCTCGGAAAATGTGGGTTTTTCCAACAAAATCTCGAATTTCTAAATAAATATTCTTTGGGCAAGTAATTATTTATCAATAGTTAAATAACTTGGTAAAATAAAATATTTCTTTGTATAGATTATAACTGCAGAAGCCGGTGAAAATTAAACGAATATTTTAGCAACAATTCAATTGTTAATTAACAATTTACAGTCGCAATAACAACCAGAATAATCATGAAACATTGATCAAACTTAGAAAGGTTAAAAAGATGTGATGCATATTTAATATTTTGTGGACAAAATATAAATTTTTAATTTTTTTGCATAATCTTTAAATGTTAAAAAAGATAGTTATAAACAAATTAACATTTCTCAGAAATTGTTTATTATATAATAATTTTAAAAAATACTTAAAATGCGTATTTCAAAGGTCTTGAAAATGAATGCATTAAAATTTTTTTCCAACCATTTGCAAAAAAGTTATGAAACAGTAAAGTAAACATACGATTACTCCGTTGTTTATAATTTGTATCAATTGTTTCAAAGCTTAGAAGTGAGTTTTAAACTAACAAACTAATTACTCTTAAAAAATGTCAAACATTAGTTCAATGGTTATATTTTAATCAAAGATTAAAAATGTTTTTTTGTAATTTTTAGCGCGAAAGTAGGCTTAATACAGAGCCGGAGATAAAATTAATGTTCACTCGAAGCAACCGACATGCTTTAAACTCGCGCGAGTTGTGTATGTGAACGGTGTACGTCGCGCGGCGATCGTGAAAATTTCGAATGAAAATTTTAGCTACGGTACTGTATTAGTCTACTTTCGCGCGTGTAAATTACAAAAAAAAATATTTATAATCTTTAATTAAAATATAACCATTAAACTAATAATCGATATTGTTTGTAAGTAATTAGCTTGTACTTTAAACTCACTTTTACGCTTTAAAAGAATTAAAAAAACATATAAACAACCTAGTAATCGTATGTTCACTTTGCTGTTTCATAACTTTTTTGCAAATGGATACAAAAAAGTTTTGAAGCATTCATTGTTAAGATCTTTGAAATACGCATTTTACCTATTTTTTAAATTAGAATATAATAAAAACTTTCTGAGAAACATTAATTTGTTTATAACTACTTTTTTTAACATTTAAAGATTATTCAAAAAAATTAAAAATTTATATTTTGTCAATAAAATATTAAATAGGCATCTTATTTTTATAAGATATCAAAATTTGATCAGTGTATCATAATTATTTTGGTTATTATTGGGACCGTAAATTATTAATTAACAATTGAATTGTGGCTAAAATATTCGTATAATTTTCACCGGCTTCTGGAACTATAATCTAAACCAAGAAAGCTTTTATGTCACCGAGTTATTTAATTATTGGTAGATCATTACTTACCTAAAACTTTATTTGAAATTTAAAGATTTTGTTGGGAAAACCCGCATTTTCCGAGGAAAAGTTTCGTCGGAGCAGATCGGGAAAAACATGTCTTTATGCAGAATTTAATTTCAGTGAAATTTTAGTGGGGTGTTTTTGGTCAAAAAAACACGATTTGGGGGCGCCATTTTGTTAATAAAAAAAAGTAACACACTATCTGCGGACTTTGCATACCTATATTATTAATATATATAATCATAAGCTTCGATTAAAGCAATGAAATTGCTGGTAAATAACTTTTCCCAAAAATGGCCTATTCTCCGATAATAATCAGCCCACTATTTTAGTAGTAGATAAAAAAACAGTTCATGGAAACTCACAGAAAAGAAATTTTCAGAAAGATCATGCATTCAAATGTTAATACAAGACAATAAAAATATTAAAAAATGTTCAAAATCATTCGCTACCATCTAGTTTTGTCCATTTGTTCTTTCCATCCTGACATGATTTTTTGGAATGTTTATAAATTTTTTATAGACGGCAGGTTATTACATTACTACTTTTATAGCACCAATATGAAACTAAATAATAAACTGTCTATTTCAGTCATTATTGGTCTGACCATTTTGTATTTGATCGTGTTAAGCACTCAATATTAATCGAAGTTCTAAAAGACAAAATTTATAGTGGAATCAAGCAACATCAGTTTTAGTAGATGGTTTGGAATCACATGCTGTTAATATTAAATGAGGACTGCGGCAGGGATGCCTCTTGTCGCCCCTGTGTTGCAACGTTTGCTCCGAAAGAATTTTTAGAAATGCATTTTTTGAGAAACAAGAAGGAATAATTCTGAATGGTGAAGTCATAAATAATTTGCGATATGCGGACGACACAGTACTCCTAGCTTCTACTCAAGAAGATTTGCAAACATTACTTGATAGTGTCGTTAAGAGTTGTAAGGGAGAAGGTCTGGATCTAAAGATACGGAAAACCAAAAATACTTGGAATAAGTAAACAACAGAATATAAAAATCGCCTATATAGAGAGGGGCTAAATTATGGAATAAATTCATTTTCTCTAAAATGGACGACATTGCAGAAAAACACCGAAACAGAACGATTTTTATTTTTAAATTACAATTTTTTGGAGTATATTTCATACTAATGACGTCATTCATCTGAGCGTGATGACGTAATCGATGATTTTTTTAAATGGGAATAGGGGTGTGGTGTGGCACCTCATTTGAAAGGGTGTTTTATTCTCTATTCAGTAATATAAACAATAATATCATTATTTATACAGGGTGACCCAATAAATAATTTTTAAATTAAATTAATTGACTCAAAAAGAAAAATGTAGTAATTTATTTAACTCAAAATACATTGTACTGCTGTCAGTAAATAGAAAAAAATGTTTATTTCACAAATAAATATTTCTTTTCGCTTAAATTAAACCACAAATAGCCTCCCATCTACCTATTGGCAATTTGAATATTTAATTTAAGCGAAAAGCAATGTGTATTTGCCAAATAAACATTTTTTCTATTTTCTGACAGCGATAGAAAGTATTTTGAGTTAAATAAATTGCATACATTCTTCTTTTTTCGTCAATTAATTTAAGTCAAAAATTATTTTTTGGCCACCCTGTATAAATAATGATATTAATGTTTATATTACTGGATAGAGAATTGAACACCCGTTCAAATGATGTGCCACACGACCCCTATTCCCGTTTAAAAAAAATAATCTATTACATCATCACGCTCAGATGGATGACGTCACTGGTATGAAATATAAAATATGCCAAAAAATTGTAATTTAAAAATAAAAATTGACTTGTTTCTGGATTTTTCTCCAAAGTCGTCCATTTTAGAGAAAATGAAATTATTCCATAATTTAGCCCCTCTGTGTATATGTAAATACATAATACCAAACTTAAGCAAGTTGATCAAATTGTTTACCTTATACAGGGTGTCCAGAAACTCTACCGACAAACGAAGACAGAAGATTCTTCAAATAATTCTAAGACAATTTAACCCTATTCACTTAGTCCGAAAATGCTTCCTACGGGAGCTAGAGCTCTTTGAAGATGGCGTCTTGTAATGAGTTTTTCTTAAATACCTCCAGAACGCTTCTATTTAGAAAAACAAAAATTGGTACGCGTATTTATCTTCCAGAGATAAATCTATTCCATCTTTTGCGAATTTTTAGTACCGATCATAGGCGTCCGTTTTGGGCAGGGCAACGGTTATTTTATCGCATAACTTTTTTGTCTTTAATTTTTAAGCATTTTTGACACTGATTATTAAATTGTGAGGTATTCTAGTGCTAAAAGGTACTCTTGTTTTAGGTCGGTAGGACACACCGTTTTCTCGAAAAATCGATTTGAAAATTTTTCGTTCTTTAAATTTCAAAAAAAAAATTTCCAAAAAAACCTTTTTAGAAAGACGAAAACTGGTACCTTTATTTATATTCCAGAGATAAATCGATTTCATTAATTGCGAATTTCTAGTACCGGTCATAGGCGTCCGTTTTGGGTAGGTCAACAGTTATTTTATAGCGTAACTTTTTTGTCGTTAATTTTTAAGCATTTTTGACACTAGATTATTAAATTATAAGGTATTCGAGTACTAAAAGTTACTCTTGCTTTAAGTTAGTAAAATACATCGTTTTTTTTTTTGAAAATTTTTTTCCATTTTTTTTTCAAATTCCCAAAACGAAAAATTTTCAAATCCATTTTTCTAGAAAACGGTGTGTCCTACCGACTTAAAGCAAGAGTACCTTTTAGTACTAGAATACCTCACAATTTAATAATCCAGTGACAAAAATGCTTAAAAGTTAAAGACAAAAAAGTTATGCGATAAAATAACCGTTGCCCTACCCAAAACGGACGCCTATGACCGGTACTAGAAATTCACAATAGACGGAATGGATTCATTTCTGGAAAGTAAATACGTATACCAATTTTCGTTTTTCTAAATAGAAGCGTTCTGGAGTTATTTAAGAAAAACTAATTACATGACGCCATCTTCAAAGAGCTCTAGCTCCCTTAGGAAGCATTTTCGGACTAGGTGAATTGGGTTAAATTATCTTAAAATTATCTAAAAAATCTCCTGTCTTCGTTTGTCGGTAGAGTTTCTGGACACCCTGTATATAATTTTAATTGTAAGACAGAGAGTCACGGCGAAATTAGATCTAGGATAGAGTAGGCCAGAACCGCTTTTAAAAGGATGTCCAAGGTATTATGTAACAGAGACCTAAAATTGTCATTGAGGATCCGCCTACTTCGCTGCTACGTGCTCTTGGTCTTACTTTATGGTGTCTAGTCCTGGACATGATAGAAGAGATTTAAAAGTTTCTTGGTCGGAGAACATTCGAAACTCCACAATACTAGAACGTCCCAGCAAAACTAATGAGATTATAAATAGCATTAAAAAGAGAAATCTGGAGGATTTCGGACATATAATGAAAGTCCAAAAAATAGTTTGCTACAAAAAATTATGCAAGAAAAAATAGAAGGCAAACGCAGCCCAATCGAAGAAGAATCTCATGGTTGAAGAACTTGCAAGATAGCTATGATGGTAGCCAACGTTCTGAATGAATATGTTACATGAATAAGAAAAGTGTTCTGTAACTTCTGCCTTTTATTTATTTCCTGATATTTTTATTTCTCCGTAATGTTTCACTAAGGTACTCTGCGACTCTGTTTGTTTTATTCACTTGATCTTCCACCTATGTTCCGAGCTTTCCGAATAGTGAGAAAGTGTAATGCTCATACATTTAAACTCCATCACTTGTCCTATTTTCTGCATCTCCAATTTACATGTTGGTAGATTTGCTGTTACAACCATGCATTTTATCTTTTTTTGGTGAAATTATCCTGTTAAATTTTCGGGCAGTTTTATTTAATTGGTGAAGCATACGTTAGACGTCATACCTATTTACTTTGAAAGATTTGAAAAATGGTATCTTTTCTTCGTTCTTACTTTTTTTATTATTTCAATGATTAATCAATAGAGGGTTCATAGAATCCTCCTGTCTTATCTCATTGCCAGTGTATCTCTTTTAGGTAAAATAAGTGGTAACGCGCTTTTATTATAAAGGATAATAGTACCAAAATAAAATATTTTTGGTTGTTATCTGTAGAATATTCATGGTAAAAAAAGAGCGAAAAAAAGTGGTCAGAATTTTCGCTAATACCTACAGATACTTTACTTAAGGACTTTTAATACAATAACGTGCCAGACACTAATAAAATATGTTACTATTAGAGCCCTTGTATCGTTGCCCCCGTTAGCGAAATTATTCTGATTCGATTTTCTTGCACAAACTTACTCAAAAAGGGGTCCTTATAACAAATCCACAGAGTGCCAGGTGGTGCCGTGGTCGAAAAAGTGTTTAAACAATTTTTTTAAACAAATTCACAAAAATAATTTTTTCATTTCGAACAATTTTTTAGATAATTTGGGTCATTCTAAACAAAAAATGTCTCCTGTCATTTGTCATTATTTTATTACAAAGCTGTTATTTTTAATCATTATTAACAATTAGCGCTATAGTCTAGGCAGTATCGTCGCCCCCGTTAGTGAAATAATTTCGATTAAATTTTTTTGCACAGTTACTCAAAAAGAAGTCCTTATAACACATGCACTGGGTGCCAGGCGGTACCTTGGTCGGAAAATTGTTTAAACAATGTTTTTAAACAAATTCACAAAATAGTTATTTATGAAAGAGTTCGTGAAGTATGCTTTTTGCAAACGCACGCGATATTTAGAGCACGAGCGACAACGGAGCGAGTGCTATACATCGCGTAAGTTCACAAAAAGTACTTCACGCACAATTTCATACAATATTTTATCTACTCTTCGATAAACAAATAAAAAAACTGTAACTCTTCGTCACTGGAATTGATTTATATTCTACAATTTTTAGAACTTTGACATTTAAAAATCCTAACTACTTTCAAACCACAAAAATGTCAAAAATTTTGTTGTAAGTCATTGCTCATATTGTCATCACCATGACAACGCGAAAGTTAAGGATATTTGATTATATGAAAGTGTGCCAAAAAACTCAATGAAAGTGTGCAAAAAAGTAAATCCCATTTAAAATAATAGTTGAAAGACTGATAAGTTTGTACACACTTGAATGAATAAAGAAAATAAAAAATGTAGTATGTCAAAGGGTGTAAATAATTTATTTCTTTAGCTGAGCGCTTTCGACATAAACGTCGAAATAGAAACCCCAATCTTTGAAACACACTCAGTGATCAAAAGATCCAAAGTTATTGGTTTACCGACCAATATGAAATAGAAATAGAAACCCCAATATGGCATAGGTATCACCCAATGACATAGGTATTGTTAACGCACGTGGTGGATTTGATATGTGGACTGTAGTTTTAGGTCTGCTATTGGTAGTTCCATGCACTAACATCCAAATTTGATATCGATAGATAAAAAGATAAAATGATGTTCCGCCAAACACACAACTGATATAAAATATTGGGTACTAACCTGTCGTTGTTTTCTTCTAATGTGGGGCCCCAGGGCTGCACTCTTAAATGCACCAAACCAGCAACTTTAGATTCGTGTATCACGCCGATGATTGATTTTAGACGAGAATTTTTGTTACACGCGGACGGTGCTTAGATGTTAATTCTTCGCCGGTTTTAGAATGTCTCTCTACTCGTAGTACTTCTAGCGCCTATGCGCAGCAATGGTACCCTGCGTAGAACCAGCTGTGTGTTTTTTGAAGCTTTAAATTTAAATATTTAGCGGCAAAGTGTTGCGCTAACATTACCGGCCTCCAAAACACACAAAATTTATGTAGATTTGATAAGATTTCATATTGAATAAAGTTAGATACTGAAGAAATAAAGATTGAATTGATGAGATTTGATATTGAATTGATCGGATTGAATTTAGAACATGTAACTTAAAATAATAAATATTAAACTCAGTTTTAAAAAACCCAAAAAAAAATAATAAAAAATTCTAAAGTATAATCTATTGATTTGTTTAGCTGAAAATCAATAGAGAAGAAGAAAATAATAAAAATTAATTTTCTATAGGTAAGGGACACAGTTTAACTACCGGTCTCTTGTATGTACTTGTAGCTGTTTTTACAGTAGCAACTCGAACGCAGCCATCTTCACCCGGATGCAATTGTAAAACACGACCTAACGGCCATTTAAGTGAATTTTTGAGATTGTCACTCGAAATAACTACTAAGTCGTTAACTTTTACTTCTGGACATGACTCATACCATTTATATCTCTGTTGAAGAGTATGTAAATATTCACGCGAATATCTCTTCCAAAAGTCGTTATGAAGTTGTTGTATAAGTTGCCATCTCGAGAGCCGATTAATTGGAACTTCGGATAAGTCAGATTCTGGTATGACTGAATTTAAAGGTTCGAGGGTTAGAAAATGTGCGGGGGTGAGAGGCTGAAGATCATTAGGATCGGAAGATGCCGCTGAAAGGGGTCGTGAGTTAAGGACAGCCTCGATACGACACATAAGAGTTGACATCTCCATAATGGTTAGTTTTTGCTCTCCTATAACTCTTATGAAATGGTTTTTAAAACTCTTCACGCCGGCTTCCGCTAAACCATTGAAGTGAGGGCTAAGTGGAGGTCCCAGATGCCAACGGATAGATAGTTGGTCTGATGCTTCCTTGGCATATTCCAGTAATTGATTATGAAACCCTAAGGAATTGCTACCTCGATCGCTCCAACAGTCGCTCACTCTACCACGACGAGATACAAAACGGTGAAACGCAGCCACGAAACCTTCGGTGGACAACTCCATGGTAAGTTCGAGGTGTATACAGTGTGTTGTCGTGCAAACAAACACACAGACATACGACTTAAAAGATTTAGAACCCCTATAACGATGCGGGAGAACATCAAAAGGTCCACAAAAATCTATAGCCACATTTGAAAAAGGTTTAAGTTTATTGATGCGATGAAATGGCAGAGAGCTCATTATTGGAGGGTTGTAAGGTTTAGGGTTGATTCTAAAACAACGCAAACATCTCGATAATGCTCGATTAATTGCATTTCTAGCAGATAAGACCCAGAATTGCTTTAACAATAAATAGTGCATTGTTTTAAAACCTGGATGTAAGTTTTCTTTATGCGTGAATTCTATGATAAGGGTAGTGATACGATTTTTATTTGGAATTAGTAAGGGATGTTTTGCAGTGAAGGATATAAGATCTGATTTTTGTAATCTACCCCCTACCCTAATGAGGCCATCGTTATCTAAAAAAGGGGAAAGCTTGCGATAGATTTTCGGTATTGGTTTGCTGTTAGATAAAGAGGAATATAGATCTGACAATGAAACAAATTGTACTCGTTTGATTAATAGATGAAGGGCGCTTTGCATTTCATCAGGGGTAGGGTTTTCGATAGACTCCAAGGATGTGTTATTTGAAAAATTAGATTTTTGATGAGAATGATTTTTTGTTTTATAAATAAATCTAACTACATAACAAACGATGCGTTGTATTTTTAATAGAGAAGAATATTTCTCCAATAGACAATCCAAGAAATTAGACTCTGTAAGGGTAGTTAGAGACAATTTAGGTTTTTCTTCAAGATCGAAGTCCTCAAATTGCTTCTTTTGTTTCGCTTTATTAAAATCGGGCCATTCATTTTGAGATAACCATAAGAAAGAAGGCGCATTCCACCACATTTCGTGTGAAAGCAATTGCGAAGGAGTTGCACCCCTAGATGCAATGTCTGCTGCATTCAATGCCGATGGAATGTACCGCCAAGAAGTTGAAGGTATGATTTCTTGGATGTGGTTTACTCGATTGGCCACAAACGTTTTCCAACGACTAGGTGGGGATGATAACCAATTTAAAACCACTTGAGAGTCACAGAACGTAATTATCTCGGTGACTGTTAATTGATTTGAATACGTAGATAAGATAAAATCGATAAGATCACTTAAAAGATAAGCGCCGAGGAGCTCTAATCTCGCTAAGGTTTGTGTTTTGATAGGTGCAACTCTCGATTTTGCACAAGTGAGAGAGATAGATGTGTGGTTTTCTTCTTCCACTCGAAAATACACAACGCATGCATATCCTCGGTTGGAAGCGTCACAAAAACCGATTAATTGACAAGATTGATTTTTTGATAATTTGATTTGTCTAGGTAGAGTGATATTAGATAATAATGGAAACTCTGAATGAAGATTATTCCAACAATCGATAATAGCTTGGTCTGGAGTGTCATCCCAGCCAATGTTTAAAATCCGAAGCTGTTGGAGAAGAAATTTAGCTAACAAAAGTATTGGACATAAAAAACCCAAAGGATCGAAAATAGTTCCAATGATAGATAAGATAGAGCGTTTTGTAGGAGGCTTGTTTTTCATTTGACAATTATAAGAAAAAATGTCATTTTTGGGGTGCCATTGCAACCCTAGGACCTTGATAAAATGTGGTTCTTCTTTATCAAAGGAAAGAGGCATTTGCCGATCAGATTCTGGCAGGATAGATAATAATTCTGGGCAGTTACTAGCCCACATTTTAAGTTCAAACCCCCCAGATTTTAATAAGCCAATAAGTTCCTTTTGAACCGTTAACGCATGCGCAATAGAAGGACTGGTTCCTAATATGTCATCACAATAAACTGATGATTTTAAGACCTCACATGCCAAAGGAAAGCTTTCTTGTTCTTGACAAGCCAGTTCATTCAATTTGCGCATGGCCAGATAAGGTGAACATGTCATGCCAAAAGTGACAGTATTGAGCTCATATTCCGAAATAGGATCGTTGGGCGAAAAGCGCCATAATATCCTTTGAAAAGGACGATGTACAGGATTAACTAAAACTTGCCTGAACATTGCTTTGATGTCTGTAATATAAGCTATTGGATTTAATCGAAAAGTAAGCAATAAAGAACCGATGTCCTTTTGGAGTTTAGGGCCTGATAATAAGGTGTCATTGAGAGAAATGTTTTTGGGGCCTTTCGCTGAACAGTCCCAAACAACACGCAATTTTGTGGATACGCTCTCTGGTTTTAAGACACAATGATGCGGCAAGTAACATGATAAGATAGGTTTTTCCGAATTAGGTAAAACCAAAGACATATGATTTGTGTCTAGATACTCTTTCATGAATTCTGAATATGATGAGTAAAGATCAGGATTTTTGATAAGACGATTTTCGAGAAGAAAAAACCTGCGAAGTGACTGAGAATAGGTATTTCCTAGATCAGGGATAATTTCATTTTTGAAAGGTAAGTCTACCATAAACCGACCTGTCGAAAGACGCTGCACAGTCGATTTAAAAATAGATTCTGCTTGTTGATCCTCAGGTGATAATATTTGTAAAGAAGGGATTTTTTCCACCTCCCAGAATTTGGCAATGATATTTTCTATGGACGGTGAGGAGTTAGTGAGATAACAGTTTGTTTGTGATAAACTACCAAGATTTTCGTCAATTTTACCCATGATTACCCAGCCGAAAATTGTCTCAAGGGCAGAAGGTTGGCCTTCTGGACCTTCCACTTTACCTCCTGTAAGAAAGTTTACAAAATATTCACAGCCAAGGAGGACATCTATAGGTTTAGATTCAAAATAATTAGGATCAGCTAACTTTAAATTTTTTAAATGTTCCCACGGACCGCAAGTATAAGTAAATGAAGGCGCCCTTGCCGAAATGGTATCTACAACAACGGCCTGAAAATTAAATAAGGGTTTGATTTGATTTTGAGGCTTAATCTGACACTGAACGAGTCCCTTTGATGTAGATGATGACATTTGATTTATGCCGCCAATTTCAGTGGAATAGTTATATCTAGGTAAATTTAGACGATTCAAACATTTCTCAGTGATATAACTTACTTCAGAACAACAGTCCAATAATGCCCTTATTGGTTGAAAATTACCATACTTATCTCTGATATCTATGACAGCTGAACCAAGCAAGAATTTTCCAGTTAAGGTAGAAAAAGTGTGATAAGTCTTAGATGTGTGTGGTTGATTATTTTGCACCACATTTTCTGTGCTTGACATCTGAATGGATGGATTAGTTTCTGAGATATGTAAAAGTGAGTTATGCCATTTTGACGAACAAGTTTTACAAGAATATTTTGATGAACAGGAATCCACTGTATGAGAATGATGAAGACACGCTAAACAAAGCTTTTTTTGTTTAACGAATGATAAGCGATTAGTTGGGGATAAATCTAGGAATTTTTTGCATTTTGACAGCACGTGACCCGATTCGCCGCACTGGAAACAGCTGATAGTGTGATTTTTGGTATTTTCAGTGTTAGTCAACGCAGAAAAAGTTTGATTTAATTTGAAAGGTTGTTTTTGAGATTTCTGATACTTGTTTTGATTATTTTGAGAAGAATTTTGATTTGTTGATTTAGATGGTTTGTTAGAATGTAAATGTTGGACTGATTCTAAGGCCTTACATTTATTTTCTAGAAATTTATAGAGTGACTCATAGGTATGAAAGGAAACTGAGGTATGTGCCATTTCAAAATCAGTGCGTGTGTTGACATCCAATTTTTCGGCCAAGATAAAGTATTTTATATAATCGTAATAGTCAGGAAGCTGAAGGGAATTTAAGATTTCGATAGATTCTGAATATTTATCTAGCAATGATCGTAATTCTTTGGGCGAATCATTTTTTAAACTACTTTTTAGCATAGTACCAATAGAATTATCAGCAATAAGCCTTTTGTTCTGATATCTGTTTACTAATTTATCATAACAAATTTGATAATTATCTGATGTGATTTGAATATCCGAAAGCAATTTTAAGAGCTCCCCTTCAAGGTAAGATAGTAAATATTGCAATTTTCTGACGTTAGATGTAATGTTTTGATTATTGTGAACAAGATTATTAAAGAGCTCAAAAAATGTAGGCCACAGATTTCTGTCCCCTCTGAAAGTAGGTATTCCCAATTCTTTCAAATGAGGGGCGGATTCAGCACGCACATAATCTGCCTTACTTGAAGAACTGGTATCTGGAAACAGCTTGGAGAACGCAATTTTGCAGGAATAATAGTACTTTTGGACTTCCGACCTTATTTTATCCTGGGCTTTAAATTCGTCCTCCTCCTTTTCGTCTATTTCCATGATGACCTCGTTGTGAGCCTCCCCAAAGCTTTCGTAAATGTTTTCCAAGTCAAGAAATCTTACATGAAACTGTTCCTTTGCTTGTGCATCGGTGGTGGCTTGTTGAGAAAAAACATAACACTCTGTAATCGTGTTTGTGTAATTATCCCGTTTTCTTACAGCTTTTTTAAGAGACATTCTGATACGATTTGATTTTAATAGATTTCAAAGATAATAAAGATAATGATTTTAAAGATAAAGATAATTTTAAAGCTAAAATAACGATAAATATTACACTAGATATGAATGATGGGATAGATAATTGATAATTGTATAATATTTAATCACTATGATCGAAAATTGACTTATTTTATAATTTTAATTAGTTAAATATTACACTAGATGCGATCGATAATTGATATTATAATATTTAACCACTATGATTGAAAATTAATTGATTTTATGTGATTTTAATGGATATTCGATATAAATGGTCTAATTTACAAAAACTTAAAAACATTTAATGATAGGCAGATACGATAGATTATTTTTAGAATATAAACAAATAGGTACTAGTGCGATGCTCGATTTGAGTAGTTTGGGCACCTATGATTTTTACTGACCGGCGTATACTAAATATATCGATCGCTAGCGATGAATGCGAAAATGGCTGATACGAGTTACTTCTGACTGTATAAACATGTTTGAATTTAAAAATTATTTAATTAAAGTAGAGGGTTGAAAATATACGGTTAGAAGGTCCATAAATGTTAACGCACGTGGTGGATTTGATATGTGGACTGTAGTTTTAGGTCTGCTATTGGTAGTTCCATGCACTAACATCCAAATTTGATATCGATAGATAAAAAGATAAAATGATGTTCCGCCAAACACACAACTGATATAAAATATTGGGTACTAACCTGTCGTTGTTTTCTTCTAATGTGGGGCCCCAGGGCTGCACTCTTAAATGCACCAAACCAGCAACTTTAGATTCGTGTATCACGCCGATGATTGATTTTAGACGAGAATTTTTGTTACACGCGGACGGTGCTTAGATGTTAATTCTTCGCCGGTTTTAGAATGTCTCTCTACTCGTAGTACTTCTAGCGCCTATGCGCAGCAATGGTACCCTGCGTAGAACCAGCTGTGTGTTTTTTGAAGCTTTAAATTTAAATATTTAGCGGCAAAGTGTTGCGCTAACAGGTATCACCCTTAGGTGATACCTATGCCATGAAAAAAGTTTTGTGTTTGTGTAACGTGTAATGTGGCCGTTTTTTCTGTTTTTACTGTTTGGGGTTGTACGGAGGACAAAGCATTTCCAACCAAAATTCATATTTATATTCACAAGATGCAAATGATAACACCTCAATATTTTAGCGGTACTTTTTTACAATTTGACGTAAGTAAAAAAAGAGTTTTGTACTTCTTTTTCTTACAAGACCTCTTTTTTTATTTTAGCATTAGCTCCGATGATGACGTTTATGTCGAAAGCGCTCAGCTAAAGAAATAAATTATTTACACACTTTGACATACTACATTTTTTATTCTTTATCCATTTAAAATACATTGTTACTTCACGCACACTTTAAACCCTTCACGCACTGCTATCTATAATGACAGTTTTCACAAACTAAAAACTGATACATAATATACATAATATAAGATTTACAATTTGTCGTAAACAATTTTATCTACTCTATATCATAATATGTATAATTAAGTTTTTAGTTATTAGAAGGATTATAATGTGCGTGAAGTAACAATATATTTTTTCTACGAGCGTGCAAAAATGTCTACTTTCGAGCACGCATTTTAGTTTAGAAAGTTTCACTTTTCCGCACGCGTGTTACTTTTCCGCACGCGTGTTACTTTTCCGCACGCGGTTTTTACTTTTCCGCACGCGTGGTAATTTAGGTATGTTAATATGGCCTTAAAGTAATTATAATGCATGCAATACACTAATATTTAGATATTATTTACTAATTTATTTCAAATATATCTTATTGTGTTCCTGTTTTAATGAAATTAACGCGAAAATTCGATGAAATAAAATTATTTTGACATAATATTCGAAAGTTAAATCGGTAGACAATAACAGTCGTTTTGAATCATCGTCATGCAAACCAAGATCGTTGTCATGCTAACTAATTATATTGAAAGTTTGGTTTTGACAACCTTGTCAAAGAATTAATTTGTGTATGTATTTTCATATTAATTAAATTAATTGATTAAGATTTGGTAATTTTTAAAGACTCTTAAAAAAAATATTGTTCCTAACTCTTGCAGAAAGTCTCTTTTCCGCACTCGACTGCTTGCCGAACTCCCGCTTCGCGTCGTTCGGCAAACTGTAGTCGCGTGCGGAAAAGAATGACTTTCTGCACTTGTTAGGAAAATAACTATTAAATTGGATTTACTTTTTCGCGGTGTTTTTTGGCACACTTTCATATAATCAAATATCCTTAACTTTTGCGTTGTCATGGTGATGACATGTGAGCAATAAATTACAACAAAAGTTTTGACAGTTTTGTGGTTTGAAAAAAGTTAGAATTTTTAAATGGCAATGTTCTAAAAATTGTAGAATAGAAATGAATTCCAGTGACGAAAGGTTACAGTTTTTTTATTTGTTTAACGTAGATAAAATATTGTATGAAACTGTGCGTGAAGTACTTTTTGCGAACATACGCGTGCGTTCGCAAAAAGCATACTTCACGAACTGTTTCATAAATAACTATTTTCACTTCGGACAAATTTTTTTTAGATAATTTGGGTCATTCTGAGCAATAAAGGTCTCCTGTTTTGTCTTTCAATAATTTGATTGTTTTTGAGTTATACGCGATTTAAAATTTGAAAAATACGAAAATGGCCATTTTCAAGGCTTAATAACTAAGCGTATCGCATATAACTCAACGACAATCAATTTTAGAGAAAAACACAACATCACAACAGACCTTTTTTGCTAAGAATGACGCGAATTATCTAAAAAATTGTTCGAAATGAAAAAATTATTTTTGTGAATTTGTTTAAAAAAATTGTTTAAACAATTTTTTGACCACGGCACCGCCTGGTACCCTCTGGATTTGTTATAAGGACCTCTTTTTAAGTAATTTTGTGCAAAAAAATCGAATCGGAATAATTTCGCTAACGGGGGCGGTAATACAGCCCGCTCTATATAGAAAAGCAGAAAATGTGATAATTATATTTTGTATAAAAAAGCATAGTCCAACCAGCTATTAGGGGAAAGCGGCAGTTCATGTGGTTTTTCTTTTCGGATGAGAATGATTATTATGTAAGAGGATATAACATATCCAAATGTAAATATACGTACAAAATTTAGAAATATTGTGTAAATACCCTTGAAATGAAAAGATTTTGCTGTTAATCTCCAATTATTTTTTTTATTTTAAATATTATGTTTATACAAGATTAAGCCACAGTTGATTGTAATAAAAATTACATTTTTAATTAATGTTTGTTCAATTATTTTTAAAAAAAGTGCTGCAAAAATGTATTACTAACAAAATTGTTAGTGCGTTATGTTTTTTCAAAATTGAAGGTTCATTTACTTGACCTCGATCTCTGCTTTTAGTTAAAAAATGCTCAGGGTGGTGTTTGTACCCTCGGGATATCAAATTCAATTTTATGTGTTTTTTTGTATTATTTGTTTGCGTATTTGCATTTTTGTAATGGGTGTTAATGTAGTTATGGTCCTTCTCATAGGCTTTTTTCAGTGTGACGCAAGTGACAGAAAAAAATGCACGTCCGTGATACATACACATGTATAACAGTTATTCCAGTTGTTAATAGATGGCGCTATAATCGAAAAAAAATATTTAGGTTTACCGATTTACTGATTATTTACCTACTACATATCTATACGACTATCATTTAAAGTTCTTCTCAGTCTTTCAGTGTGTCATTAATGATGTAATATCCTCCTCCTCTATCCTTTATCCTTCGTAAGGATGTGGTGACGTTATGGTATTTGACGAATGGTTGCTATCCATTCTTCTTTTTCCTGGGCGCGGTGTGCTGGCTCAGACAGAGAGTAACCGGTGGCGCATTTTATTTGGTCTGACCATCGGAGTGGCGATCTTCCTCGAGTTCTTTTACCCTCTACCTTGCCCTCAACCACCAACCTCTCCATGCCTTCTCTTCGTCTGGTAATGTGTCCAAAGTACCTCAATATATTTTGGTTGATGATGGTGGTAAGCCTAGTGTTGATGTCGAGTTCTGATAATATTGAGATATTTGTGCGATGTGCTGTCCAGGGTATGCGCATCATTCTACGATATACCCACATTTCAAAGGCCATTATATGTCGTGAGTCTGACTTTTTAATGGTCCAAGTTTCTGAAGCATAGGTAGCGATAGGAAAGAAAAGCGTTCGTACCAGGCGCAGTTTCGTGTTCCTGGTTATGGCCGTATCTTTCCATATTTTAGTGAGTTTGACCATTGCTGATCTGGCCATTGTAAGGCGTCGGTGTATTTCTTCTTCGCATCCACCATTGTTTGTGGTAACAGAACCTAAGTAATTGAAACGGCTTACCACTTCAAACCCCGCTACGTTTCGTATTTCCGGCTGGTTATTTCTAATTCGATCGATTATCATTACCTTGGTCTTCTGTACATTAATTTTAAGTCCATATTCACGACTAATAGTATCTAGTCTGTACATGATGTATTCAAGTTCATTTGTTGATGATGCTAGTACTAAAGTGTCGTCAGCATAGCGGAGATTGCTGATTTTTCGGCCTCCGACTGATATTCCTTCTAGCCATCCGTCGAATACAATGCGCATGATGTGTTCGCTATATATATATTGAATAATGTGGGAGAGATAATACATCCTTGACGAACACCGGCTTTTAGTTTAAAATTATCGGAGTATGTGTTGTTGACTCTTACGTTTGCTGTGTTGTTTATATACAGTTGTTTCAGCAGGTATATTATATGTTCGGGGGTACCCATGTCTCTCAGTATTCCCCACATTTTATGCCACTTTACATTATCGAACGCTTTCGAGTAGTCGACGAAGCACAAATATGTTTCTAAATTAAATTCTCTAGATTTTTCTATAATTTGTCTGAGATTAAGAATTCGTTCTCGTGTGCCTCTTCCAGGGACAAATCCACATTGTTCTTGTGGGATCTGTGGTAAAAGTATTGATTTTAATCTCCCGTTAATTATAGTTAGAAGGACTTTACTTGCGTGGGAGATCAGGGCTATAGTGCGGTAGTTATTACAATCAGTTGGTGAGCCTTTCTTATAAATGAGTATGAAAGTAAGCTTACACCATTCATCTGGCCATTTTCCTGTGTTCCAAATTTCATTACACAGTTTGAACATCACTTCAACTCCTATGTCTCCCATTTCTTTAAGTGCTTCCGCCGTGATTCCGTCTTCTTCTTGAGATTTTGATGTAATATATGATTTTAGTAATGTAAAGAATCATATCATAGCATCGCATTTTAATTAAAACTGACAGTTGTCAGAATAATAATCGTAATTTGGTATAAAAACAAATCAATTTTGTTTATTTCATTTATAAAAAGCTATGGTCTTTGATTTGTATAGTTTTATAAATTGTACAGATTTTAGTCGTATAGATAATACATAAATAATTTTTTGTTCGATTATAGCGCCATCTATCAACAACTACAATAAATGTTATAAATGATTTTAATCATGGACATACCTTTTTTGTCACCTCCAACTTAATGCGTTAGAAAGAAATCGAAAACCTGTGACGCACTAAAAGATGCCTATGAGAAGGAGAATATATTATGTTTGTGTATTTTGTTATGCATATGTATTGCGCATAATTGTAGATGATAAATCTCCGACTTTCTATTAATCCGTTATTGTTGGTATATTTGTAATTGTTGACTTCTTCTTTTAGTGTTGACAGCCAAATCCTGCTACATTTTGCTGATGAGATTATTACACATGTTTATTCATTAAGTAGGATAAAAGCTGCTTCTTTAACTTTTTTCTTTTTCATGTCTGTTTATTTCATGATTGATGCATCTTTCCATTGTACTCTGCTCTCGTTGTCCCAGCCATGTTTGCATATCTGCGATTTGTCGAGGTCTCTGTTTTTAATATGTTTCATGCACATTTATCCTGAGATTTAGTGGTCTTGCTGTTTCTTTCACGTAGAAATTGTTGCATTCGCAGAGTATTTTATAGATGCAGTACAGTGGAACCCCGAAAAGTCGGCCCCCGATAACCCGGAAGTCCGGCTAACCCGGACCGATTTTCATCAGACAAACATTTTAACAATAAAATGTAATATCCGTTGCAAGATAATTCGGATGGAATTCCCCATTAGATTATTTTGTGCTTGATATCGGCCCAGTCTCTTAAACTGGGGAATTCCATCCGAATTATCTTGCAAGAGATAGTATGTAATATAATATTTGAGAGATAAATGTGTATTTGTGTAATTCGAACTATGTATACGATAGTAAAAATGACTTATGGCACACGGCGGCTGCAGAGCGACGGTCATTGACTCGGATTTATTGGAAACAACAGGCACCTGTTATTCCTTTATTTATTTCAAACTGTCTTAGCATTATTTAAAAAAGACTAAAAGACTATTTAAAAAATTATTTTTTAAACAATGGTCTTAGTTTTCATTGTTCATAACATCGCTCCGATTGTGACTGTATTCTGTGTAGTACCGTCTTGTATTATTTGCTTCCGTTTGCTTAGGTTTGTGTTTGCGTGTTTTTAATAATTTAGATGTGTAGGTACTGTGCATATACATATTTCATGTTATTTCAATTATAACGGAGTTTATCTGTAAGTATATCGTATTTTATTAATTTTTACCATATTCTCCGGCTAACCCGGACTTTCGATAACCCGGATCGGCCGCGGTCCCGATTAATCCGAGTTATTGAGGTTCCACTGTACTTTGATCTTTCTTGTGTGTTGTTTTGATTGATCTCAGTTTATTAGTTATTTTGAATGTTGTTGTGATGTTGTACTTATTTCGTACCGTTTTTAATTTTTTTTTTTTTTTTTTTTGATAAACCCTATAGATCTGATATTTTTATCATCTTGGAGTCCCTTCTTGGCCTTCTTGGCCATCTTGTGACTATTTCTAAACTTTTTGTGGTGTTTTGTTGTTCTCTTTTTTCAATCTCGTGAAATTTCTTGTTTATACAGGGTGTAACAAAAATACGGGTCATAAATTACATCACATATTCTGGGACCAAAAATAGTTCGATTGAACCTAACTTAACTTAGTCCAAATGAACATACAAAAAAAGTTATAGCCTTTTGAAGTTACAAGATAAAAATCGATTTTTTCCGATGTATCGAAAACTATTAGAGATTTTTTAATGAAAATGGACACGTGGCATTCTTTGGCAGGAACATTTTAAAAATAAATTATAATTAAATTTTTGCGCCCCATAAAAATTTTGTGGGGTTTTGTTCCCTTAAACCCCCCCAAACTTTTTTGTACGTTCCAATTAAATTACTGTTGTGGTACCATTAGTTCAACAGAATATTTTTTAAACTTTTTTGCCTCTTAGTACTTTCTCGAAAAGCCAGTTTTTATCGAGATATTTTGAATATTTGTCAAATCCAACACATATTTTGTATACTCTTACGTGCGATTGTAGAGACCTGGTAATAATATGAATTTTTTTTTATAAATTACAGTTTGAGGTATATTTTGAACCGTATTAGAAAAGAAGCCACATCTCGATAAAAAGTGCCTCATCGGAAAATACTAAGAGGCAAAAAAGTTTTAAAAACATCCTGTTTAACTAATGGTACCGCAATAATAGTTTAATTGGAACGTACACAAACATTTGGGGGGTTTAAAGGCACAGAACCCCCATAAAAGTTTTATGTAAACATATTAAAAAAGAAGCCGCATCTCGATTAAAACTGGTTTATAGAAAAAATATTAAGAGGCAAAAAAGTTTTAAAAACATTGTGTTTAACTAAGGGTACTACAATAATAATTTAATTGGAACGTACAAAAAAGTTTGGGGGGTTTAAGGGAACAAAATCCCCATAAAATTTTTATGGGGTGCACAAATTTAACTATAATTTATTTTTAAAATGTTCCTGCCATAAGAATGCCAAGTGTCCATTTTCATTAAAAAATCTCTAATAGTTCTCGATATATCGGAAAAAATCGATTTTTATCGTGTAACTTCAAAGGGCTGTAACTTTTTTTGTGTGCATATTTGTACTAAGGTAAGTTAGGTTCAATCGAACTATTTTTGGTCCCAAAATATGTGATTTAATTTATGACCTGTATTTTTGTTACACCCTGTAGATTATCAAAACCTTTGTTGGCAGTTCTTTTTCTTCCTGAAATGTATTTTCACTAGAGCAGGGATTTGGGTTCTACCATAATGATTTGATAATTCCTTTTTTGATATTTACGTTGTGGTTTGAGTGTTAAATTAAATATCTCTTGCTGTGGGTTGGTGTTCTGTAAAGTTTGGTTGCATATCCTGTGTCCTCTTTTGTGACTAACACATCCAGAAAACAAAGTGCATTATTTATTACTTTTTCCATGGTTAATGTGATTGATTTTTAAGGCCATGGGTACATAACTCGCAAATATTTTACGGCTATCCCTACTTTTTCTGTCTTTACACGGCAAATTACGTGTAGTAAAATTCACACTGGTATGGATGTGTAACCATTACTAGAATGTCATTAAAAAATAAAAATACATAAAATAGTACTTGAAAATGTCACCATTAACTTAAACAGATGGCTTTTGGATGTTCTTGGATAACTGTTATTTATGTAATTGCAAATTATTAATTCAGTTCGACCTTTTTTAACCTCAGGAATCTAAGATTAAGCTATGGCCCATCCTTTACCAAACACCCTGTATATCTGCTAGTTTTTGTAATAATTGTTGTGAGTTTTTAATAAATTGTATTTTGTGCTAAAGAGTGTATTATGTCTAGAAGGAACTTTGACAGTCTATTCTAAGGATAACCAATGCTGAGCAAATTTGCTTGAGGAGTGCATGTTCTTTGTAATTTTTTGAGACTCCTTATAACTATGTTCTCCTGCTATAGTGTGGTGTTAGTATTCTTTGGAAATCTGTCTTCTTCTTAAAGTTCCCTCTCCTATCGGAGGTTGGATATCATAATGGCTATGGTCACTTTATTGGCTGCTGCTCTGAATAGTTGTAATAAACTACAATTAAACCATTCTCTAAGGTTCCTCAGCCAGGAGATGCGTCTTCTTCCATATCTGACAGATGCGTCTGATAGGTATTCCTTAAATTGGTATAGTGGTTTATACAGTGATGAGCGCACTTATAACCGTCAAAATAGCACAAAAGCTGGAAAACGCATTAGGTTGTGAGATAAAAAGAAATGAAACTAGTCAAGCGCTGGGAAATTTAGGGATATTGACTTATAAATTTACATTATACGCTCTGAGCTTCGCTGTTGGCGCTCCTAGAGGATTACTAATTCAACTTTCACCGGTAATTTTTAAATTCATTATTTAATTGTTATCGCTTAACATATACAACGCAAAAAAGTAATTAAATTGTAATCGATTTTTTTAAGTTTTTGCTAATCAGTTTGACGTTCTATTGATAAAATATGAATTTCTTACTTTGGATACTTTCACAATTATCGTGTAGATGGCGCTAAGATTTTTAGATTAAATTATAATTACATATTACGGAACATTAAAAAAACTTAAATTCAGTATTTAAAACGTAAGTATATTTAAGGTAAAAATATATACCACAGCTTTGACCAACTAATATTTTTTATAATTAATGTTTTTAATTTTAATTTTAAACTAATCACTGTGACATTTATGTCAAATTTCCGGTAAACGTTTACAGACTTGCCACTACTGGCATTCGCGAATTTGTAAATATCCCCTCTACGTATGTACGAGCTCACAGCGTAGATTGATTGTTTCCCACCTTTAGATGTATCGGACGAATTTGGCAACTACTACTGTCACAGTGACAGTTTTAGTTGACATACTCCTCTGACACGTGTAAAGGTGGGAAACAATCAATATAATATAAATTTATAAGTTAATATTGCTAAATTTCCCAGCTCGACTAGTTTCATTCCTTTTTAACTCACAACTTAATACGTTTTCCATCTTTTGTGCTATTTTGCCGGTTATGAGCACGCTCATCACTGTATATTTTGTTATCCAGTGATTTGGATTGGAAATTGAAACGTTACACATTAGTTTAAAATATAATTTTCATAACAATCAATTGTGGCTTAATCTTATATAAACATAATATTTACCTTGGACGTACAACAAGAAAACACTTTCAGAACTTGAAGATACGTTACTCGTACACTGTTTTTTATTCAAATCAGTCTACAAAAAGTTTGGGCGAAGGGTAGTTACCACCTAAAATAAGTAAAAATGATGAAATAAATTTATTGGCCATTGTTTACTAACAATATAAAACATGTTTAACCCATTTACAAACACGACTGCATATACAGACACTTATCAAAGGGAAATTACTGTCTGCATATACAGTCGTGTAAGTAAATGGTTAAAGAATGTTTAACTTTAAAAACATAACATAAAAAAAATAATAATATAATTTACTAAAGTTAACAACCATAACTTATTTTAGTGTAGATACTATAATATATTCTATCTACCTGCTATATAAGTGTACGTCCGCAAATGCTTAGTTTCCGATATACACACTAACAATTTATTTATTGCTCTAAACTTAGTTGAGATATGCAAATGAAATGTGGTGAGTTTTACAAAAAGGTGATTATTGCGCATTCTTTGAGATACAACTAAGAATTATATATTCATCATTGGCGCATATACGGGTAATAGTCTCAAACGTTTTAAAGTAAAAAGGATACGCAACTGAGATATTTTAAATTTGAAATTATTTTATTGTTTAGTTTTTGATAGAAAACCTTTCTTGTCTTTTTTATACAACGTACCTTCTTAATGCAATAAAAATAAAAAATATTAGGGCACATTTTCAGTTCTTAAGCTCAAGCAGAACAATAGATGTGACACAAGCGTGTCAGACGTGACACAAGATTTAACTTTTCTCCTCATCCACTGTCGTATTCGCATGATCCTGATATTACTTTCGTATTCTCACGAAGTCGGCTATAATTCGATTCCCCAGAACTAAGAACAGTAAAAGCACTAATGCAAAAATCTGGAGGATTTAAATTAGATGATGAAGCAGGCCACTATCACTATGCCTTAAGACCTTTCCTACATATGCAACAATTTGGATATACTATATCTAATAATTGATTATGTACATGCTTATGTATTACAATGCTAAAATGGGGTTGGCAGCTATATAGGAATCTGTTCAAAAAGAAAAGATACCTGTTTCTATACAAAACTAAGGTATAATTCGCCTAATTGTCGTGGGAGAAAATATGCACCGAATAATGATCATCAATCACTCCATTCAAACTGATGTAGAAAATGAGCATCAAAATGATTGTTATGTAAACTTCATTTACAGTGTCGTCCAAATTAGCCTCTTTCCATCTCTCTAAGTATTTTAATCCAAATCAGTGATAATCAGTTTTCCCTCTCTATCAACGATATTATTTATGTTTTTTGTACTGAACTGTTACTTCGTTTATTTTTTTATATGGTTTATGTGTTAAATGTTATTATGTTTTCTCTGTAACTCTTCAGTTACTTTAGTCCTGATTAGTCCTTTTAGTCCTGATCTCCTTATTCATTCGTTTATATATTTCGAAGTTGTGATTTTTATATTTGCGTCGTTTTCCATTAAATTCAAAGTCTTGTTGTTCATCAACTCTTGCATTTTTTTAGTATCTTCCTCTTCTTCTTGAGGTGCTATCTTCTTAAGTGGAGGTTAGCGACTACACTGGCAAATCTGTATACAGGGTGATCAACTTCTGTGACAAAGTCCAATATATCTGTTATTATAAAATATATGAAAAAAAGTTTTTAATAAAAGTTATAGACACCTTTAATTTACACATTTTAAAATTAGTGAGAAATATACAGGGTCCTCCATAACACGGTGCCAAACCAAAGTAATGTTTTTTTAAATGGAACACCCTATATTTTATTTAAAACCTGGTTTCTCTGCATTTTTCTGATTAAAAAGATATATCACTTGTCTAGGGTTTTACTGAATGTTTCAAAGTTATGAGCACTTTTATTAAAAAATCGTACTGATTTGATCGCCCTGTGTGATTCTAACGGTGTAATATAAACTTATTTTTTTGCTCTTTTTGACTGTCAATATTAAAGTAGTTTTGCAGCAACGTATAATTTTTTTATCACTACACAAATTGTATACAGGGTAAGTCAAAATGCAAATAAAAGATTTTCTTCATATTTTTAAATGGAACACCCTGTATTTTATATTACCATCGAAAAGTTCCTTCGTTATACTTGTATCTCGTTTAAATATTTCCTATACCTAAAGTTATTAGTTTTCGAGTTATTTTAGTTTTATTGTTGATAACTCATACATACGTTTATTGCAGTAAATTAATTACCCTTAATATTAGAAACCTCCAATGAGTTTGTTAATGATAATTAAAATTATACTGCATTTCATTTTTCTCTAAGTTTATGGTAAATTGTATACAATAACGACAATTTTATATTTACTAACAAAATGATATTAATTGTCCGCCAAGAAATGGGAACTATAAATTGCTGCAACTTCTTGTTTAAGGTGGCTTTGAAATAATTGACACAAGAACTGTCAGATGTCAGATGTATAATTATCTAACAATGAATTTTAGTCATGAAGAAATGACAGACATGATATGGATTTAGGAGAGTGTTTCAAAAACTCATTAGTTGCACCAAGAATTTACAAGGAACGGTATCCACAGTGTCGACAACCAAATAAAAGAGCATTTAACAACTTATTAAACAGGTTTAATCGTACTGGTTCTGTTTTATATGAAGCAAAGAAAAAAACAAAAGCCATTATTACGAATGAAAATGAATTAAATGTTTTACTGCCTGTTACAGAAAATCCTCATACAAGTATTCGAAATATTACAAGAGAGCAAGATATAAGTTATGGATCTATCCAAAACATACTCAAGAAAAACAACATGCACCCATATCATATACAATTACATCAGGAACTTGTTGGGGATGATTTCTAACGAAGAGTACAATTTTGTCAATAGTCACAACAACAAATAGTTATACAGAAAGATTTTTGAAGATATTCTTCTTTAGCGGCGAATCGATTGAGGGTAAAATTTGATTGATCCCCGCGCATGCGCACACCGACAGTATGGTATTAGTGGTTAAACGGGCTCTGATTGGGTGTTGAAATTTTGAAATGATCTGTCAATAATTCAATATGGAGGTTACCGGTAAACAAAAATATTGTATAATATTAATTTTTATTGATGTGTGGACAGAAATAAAATCAAATTTATAATTATAGTGACTTTTTAAATAGTTTTGAAAAGCCGCAGGTACGTAATTCTAAATGTTTCAGTTGGAAATACCTAATAGTTTCAATACCTATCTATTTGGAAAATGTAAACAAAATAATGTAGTTACCTATTAGTAGGCAATGCTTTAATTTACATAATCTGATTACGAACAAACTTTCTACAAATCTTCATCTCATATATCGTTTTCTTACTCTATATTTTGTTGTATTTTATTTCGAACAAAAATCAAACTAATAATTTTATTAAATTCATATAAATTTGTGGTGTAAACGTTTAGTTTGTGTATATTCCCACATGACGTATACGAGAGTTTGGTGCAGTTTGAAATGCCGTCAACTTTCGTACGGCGCGGTAGACGTGAAGTGGGTTCGAGTCCCAAGCAAGTTATTATTTTTTTATTTTTTTTTTATAGATTTTGTGATTGTAAGTATATTATTATATAATTTTTGAAGATATTCTTCTTTTTTGAAAGTGATAGATAAGAAAGTTAGTTTGATTTTTAAATAAAATAAGTACAAATAACCTTTTAAGTATATTTATTCGTTTAAATTACCTATTATATAATAGAAGAATATCTTCTTATTTGCGTACAAAGCACACACACATTCTTTTTTTGAGTTTGTTCTTTTTTTGGAGACGAGGCAACATTCCACAAAGATGGTAGTGTAAACAGACACAATTTTGATTATTATTCCACAACCAATCCGTACTGTGCTCAGACACATAGTCAAGCGAGATGGTCCTTAAATGTTTGGGGTGGAATCATAGGCAATTACGTTATAGGTCCTTTTTTCTTTGAGGAATCGGTAAATGGTGAGGTTTATTTAAATTTTCTAGTGAATTATTTACCTATTCTACTTGAAAATGTACCATTAAGCATTAAGCATCGGCCAACATATTATAAGTGGTACTTTCACGACGGAGCCCCTGCTCACCACAACGCACTTGTCAACGGTGAACTCAATGAACTATTTCCTGAAAGATGGATAGGAAGAGATGGGCCAGTTCACTGGCCACCCAGATCACCACAATTAAACGAAGTTGACTTCTTTTTCTGGGGTTATTTTAAAGACGTAGTGTATAGGACACCTCCAATAACAGTTGACGACATGAAAATAGGGAGTCAAAACGCCTTTCAAAGTGTAAAACAACAAATGCTTGCAAACGTCAGTAGATCTTTCGAAACTCGTCTCCAGGCTTATGTAGACGTTATAGGAGGTCACTTTGAACACCTTTTATAACATAAGAAATACGTTGAACATTTTTTATTTAATTTAGTTTTCTTAATAAATTAAAGTATTGTTATTAATAACTAAGTAATACAGACATGTTGTTATCAACAATAAAACTAAAATATCTCGAAAACTAATAACTTTAGGTATAGGGAATATTTAAAAGATAAGCAAGTATAGTGACAGAACTTTTCGATAATAATATAAAATACAGGGTGCTCCATTTAAAATTATAAAGAAAATCTTGTATTTACATTTTGACGTGTCGTTATAAAAAAATTGTACAATATTGCAAAACTAATTTAATATTGACAGTCAAAAGCAGTAAAAAAATAAGTTTACATTACACCGTTAGAAACATACAGGGCGATCAAATCAGTACGATTTTTTAATAAAAGTGCTCGTAACTTTGAAACACTCGGTATAACCCTTTTTTTTTCTTTTAATGTAATATTTACAATCTGTCCTCAACTAAGAACAATAGGTAAATTATTTGACAAAAATTGAAAATTTAACCTGTAGAGGGAGATCCAGTGATCACCCTCTTTACATAAATTAAATTAAAACACATTAAAATAAGTTTAGTTATCACAGATTATTCGAATCTTCTTGCTAGGTCCACTACTTTGAATCTCTTCAGGTGTCGTACATCATTGTGGTCATCAGTGAGGTTGCTGGCTAACTCGTTTGGATGAGATTCTAGTCTCTTGGAATATTTTTTGTAATATTCCGTTATTACTGTTTTTATGGATGGCACATTGCGGTCTTGCTCTATCACATAGTTTGGCACGTACCAAGGGGCATTCAGCATTGTTCTAAGGACTTTGTTCTGGAATCTCTGCAATATTTCTAGGTTAGTTTAACTGGCTGTCCCCCAAAGTTGGATACCATAGGTCCACACTGGTTTTAATATAGTTTTATACATCAGCAGTTTGTTTTCAAGTGATAGTTGAGATTTACGACCGATGATCCAGTACATTTCTCGAAATTTTATTCCTAGTTGTTTTCTTTTTGTAAAAATGTGTTTTTGCCAAGTTAATCTCCTATCAAGATGGATTCATAGGTACTTGACAGTATCGGTTTGTGGAAGTTGCGTTTCATTTAGTGTTACAGATAGACATGTTTGTCTTCTCATGGTGAAGGTTACATGGATGGATTTACTCTCATTCGCCTTTATCTTCCATTTTTTTAAGCCATATTTGTATATTATTAAGGTCTTTCTGAAGGGTTCTGGATGCTGTATTTGGATCATGGTGAGGGGTTAGTACAGCAGTGTCATCAGCAAAAGTTGCACACGTTGTTCTGTTACTTGTGGGTAGGTCAGCAGTGTAGAGCAAGTACAATATCGGTCCCAACACACTTCCTTGTGGTACTCCGGCTTTTATTGGTCTTAGGCTTGTGTATTCATTATCCTGCTTGACTAGGAAATGTCGGTTGGAAATATAGCTTTTTAGGATTTGATAAAAAGGATGAGGAAGGTTTTTATTTAGTTTAAAGAGCATACCAGCATGCCATACCTTGTCGAAAGCCTGACCAATGTCCAGGAATGCAGCAGAACAATACCTTTTATTTTCTAGATCACTTCTGATGTGTTTTTCTGCTACTTGTTGCAATAGATCGATAAGAGGCTTGCAGATCTGCATGCCTGATACAAAGATTGGAGGTGGTTTTGGTTTTGCATCTGTATTTTTAACTGTGTCCTCCAAATTGTCACTTTCATCTATTGAACTTAGTGCTTCAAATTGATTTTGTGTTGTTATAGGTTTACTTAACCAGTACTCACCAAGTTTTGTTTGTCTTTTGTTACTTCTAGGCATTTCTGGACTGCTTCTTAATCTTTTTCCGGTAACCTCATTCCATTGCTGTTCTTCAATACTGGCTGTTTGTTCATTTGTTTGGTTTATTTGTAGTGAATCATTAGGTTGTTGGGAACAAGTGGGAATTTGTATAGGATTTTGGATCATTGGAGCCATGGTGTTTACATTTTGTTCACAATTTGGTTGGGAATAAAAGCCTGTTGAAAAGTTGTTCATGTTACCTGCTCGGTTGATACGCCACTGGAATCTCTAACATCATTGCTGACGATAACTCGCTGCTAACAGCTTTCAATGAGCGAATGTTCTTTTACTTATTAACGTTAAAAATTAAAATGTTATTAATAAAATAAAAACACTCGTAAAATCCGCAATAACTAATTGCTTTGTTTAAAAAACTTTAAATACATTCACGAATTTTTAGACACAATAAAATAATTGTTTTGTTTTGTTATCGTTTCGAATAACTCATTAGCGAAACCGGGTTTGTTTTATCACAGCTTTTTCGTACATAGACAACCGGTCGCTTTGGCTGCTCATTGGCGACTGATATAACCCTAGACCAGTGGCGGCTCGTACCACTTTAAGAAGGTAGTGCCACAACTCGGGCAGCCGCCAAAAGTTTTAGTGACGGATTCACGATATTGTCAAAAAAAGGTATACTGACAACAAAAACTAAAAAAAATATGCGCGGATACTTTTATCTTATGTACATATCTTAAGTTTATTGATCTGAGGTGCCAAGCAATTGTCCAACATTGATCAAAACAGTTCCGTAAATTAATTAATAATAAAAACCTCTTAACCTACCACCAGCATTTACTGCTGATAGTGCTTGAAAATTGTTATTACGATTTAGTCTCTATTTACCAATTTATAAAAATAATACTATTTCATTATTCACACACATGCACAAATTTTTGTAATGTCATTTTTAAAGTTTACGATATATGAAGTTCATTCTTCTATTTTTTGGTTGCAAAGTTTTCAATGACTTTACAATTAAAATTATCAATACAATTTGCAAAATGCTTTTCTGCAGACAGCATACCTAAAGCACTAGGTTTCGATGTAAACATCGAAAAACAGCGTTCTGCTTCTGATTTTGGTATAGGAATGGTAACTAAAATATTTAAAAGTTTAATAGTTTCTTCAAATGTGCTTTTTAAACCTTCCCTCTACAATAAAACCGATAGCGAAACAGCCCCAGAGGTAGTATTTAATTTGTCTCGCTAATACAGTACCTACTTCTAATTCAGTTTTAAACCGAGTTTTGCTTAAAAATTAAAATTGTCTCCATGGTTGATTAAGAAATGATTCGGAGAACTGATGCTTATAAGCAGAAACTTCTCCGACATAAATAAATTAGAAGCAACTAAATGTCCGGAGAAGGTAGACCTTTGAAAGATCTGGTACTTTAAATAATATGAACCTTTAAGTCGTTGTCTAATTCGGCGCTAAAATTGGCCAGCTCCTTAAATATGCCTCTATTTTCTGAATTTTCTTTTTCGTCGTGACCTCTTAAAGCTAACTCGAAAGCTCCACAACACCTTATAACATTTGTAGTTTTTTTTTTCTAGCGAAAACCCACCAAAAAATTTTTTAAAATACTAATCTTTATTGTCAATTAATAAATTAAACTTAAGAAATAATGAAAATATTATCAAAATACCCACGATCATGATGCACTAAAAGTTTAATTATAAATACAAAAACTTTTTAACAGAAAATACATAATAAAAGCGACAAACCAGCACGTAAAGAAACTCAAAATAAATAGACCTGGCTTCATACCCTCGTGCCTAGCACAGAGATTCTAATGTTAAGGTATACTAATAGTCCAATATAGCTCTTTCTCTGTCACTTGCATATAATGCTCGTGAAATCTTTCTCTTTCAGACGTGCTAGTACTGATATCGGCACAACATTCTCCTGTCGAATAATATCCACTGTAAGTGGCAGTAGTCGTCCAAACTTGATCGAGGACGGTTGTAGATAAAACAATTACTGTTATCAATTTACCATTTAAAGCTAATTATACCTTAATGGACTTGAAATATTAAAAATAAATCTGGTGTAGTGATACAAAACAGATTTTATATATTTAAATCAACCAAATTAATTATTTCAAAACAAATTAAATAATAAAAATAAAGTATATTAATATTAGTGCTGGCGATTGTGTCAAAAATGTGTTGTGAATATTATTTTTGGAATCAACCAATCAAGGTAACACCTTATACTAATATTAATATTTAAATCAAAATGTCGAACGGATATAATCAGTATCCATTTCCATACTCTCAATGTCCAACATCTAGCCAAATGAACCTCAGCGACCAAAACTTAACAGTTCAACAACTAGGATATTTTCCACAACAAATGCAAATGGGACCACATCCTGTATCACAAATTCAGCAAAATTTCGCTCCAAGCCAGCTAAACCAGCCAATGCAGTTATATCAACCTCAATACCAGTATTCAGTCCAAAGTACATTACCACAATATCAACCCCCATCCACATCCAAAGCAAATGATGAAGAATGGCAAATAGTTCCAAATAAAAAACGTGGGAGAACCAGTCCGGAACAACATTCCAAACTTAAACAAACCAAAATAGATAACTACTGGCTCAACACACCAACAGCAAATAAATTTAATGTATTAATTAATGAAGAGACACAAGAAGCAGATACTGAAGAGGAAAAAAAACAGGAAGAGAAGCCCCCACCAATATTTATTGCCGGTGTTAAAAACATCCAACCATTAAACGAACTACTAAACACTATAGCCAAAGATAAACATTTAATCAGAGTGTTGAATGAAGAACAAGTCAAGGTACAGGCCCAAACAATTGAAATATACGACAGTATAATAAAAGCACTTGATGAGAAAAAAACCGAATATCATACATATCGTAAGAAGCAAGATAAACCCTTTAGAGTAGTGATTCGCCATCTTCATCCTACAGTGAATATACAAGAAATCAAAAAAGAAATAGAGAGCCAAGGACATATAGTTCTACAAATAACGAATATACTACAAAGAATTACAAAAAAACCCCTACCACTATTTTTTGTGGACTTAAAAATGCAAGATAATAATAAAGAAATTTATAAGATGGAATATTTACTCAACGCAAAAATTGATGTCGAAGCCCCAAGGCTAAAAAGAGAATTAGTACAATGTACCAGATGTCAAAGATATGGTCACACAAAAAATTTCTGCTATCATCAATACAGGTGTGTAAAATGTGCTCTAAATCACAAAACAGCTGATTGCCCTAACAAAATTAGATCTGATCTAGTAAAGTGTGTACTTTGCGGTAATAACCACCCAGCGAATTACAGAGGATGCAGTGTACATAAACAACTGCAAGAAGCAAGATTTCCAACCTTAAGAAAGAAAGAGTCACCGAATCAACTACAAAACCAACAGCTACCAGTGGCTACAACAAATATAAGTACAACACAAAGACCTACATATGCTCAAATGGTAAATACCAACCAACAAGATATTACAATGGTCACTCAGGCAAATGACATGCAGGAGTTAAAGAATATGATGAAAGGGCTTATGGAACAAATGAGCACCATGCTAAACTTATTAACAACACTTGTCTCAAAAATGAACTAATGGCTAATACACTAAAATTTGCCATATGGAATGCTAATGGCTTGACACAACACAAACATGAGTTGTATGCATTTATAGCTAATCACCAATTAGACATAATACTGATTTCAGAAACACACTTCACGAAAAAAAGTTTCATAAAATTTCACAACTATAAAATATATCACACAACACATCCAGATGGAACTGCACATGGTGGGACAGCAATCATTATAAGAAACAACATCAAACATTACCAGACAACTCACTATCAAAAAGCACATATTCAGGCCACAAATGTAGTTGTAGAAGACTGGACAGGACCTATAACTTTTTCAGCTATATATTGTCCACCAAAACATTCAATTAAACAACCAGAATTTAAAACCTTTTTTGATACACTTGGACTTAGGTTTATTTGTGGCGGAGACTACAATTCAAAACATCTAATGTGGGGATCTAGACTTATTAATACCAAAGGCCGTGAACTACAAAAAGAAATACTAATAGATAATCTGAACATAGTAACCACAAGGGGGCCAACATACTGGCCTACAGACCCTGCGAAAATTCCAGATCTCCTCGATTTTGTTATAGTGAGAGGAATAAATGAAAAATACTTTAAACCAAAGTCTTGTTACGATTTATCCTCTGACCATTCACCTGTTATCATAACTGTAAGCAAAAACATAACAAAAATAGAAAGGAGCTGTATATTACACAACAACAAAACAAATTGGAGTTATTTTAGATATCAAGTAAATAATCAAATCAATTTAGACATCCCACTAAAGACCGATAAACAAATCGAACAAGCAGTAGAACATTTTAACACAGTTTTACAGGAAGCAGCATGGAACTCAACACCATTACCTACAAATCGACATATGAACAAACACTGTTCCAATACAATACATGAAAAAATAATTGAGAAAAGAAGACTCAGAAAACAATGGCAATTATCAAGATCACCTCAAAGTAAAACAAACCTCAATAAAGCACAAAAAGACCTAAAAAAATTGATAATAGCAGAAAAAAATGCAAGCTTTCAGGAATACCTACAAAAACTAGATGCAACTCAAGCTACTGACTACTCGTTATGGAAGGCTACAAGGACTCTACGAAGGCAGAACTATACAGTCCCACCACTAAGAACACAAACAGGACAATGGGCGAGAAGTCCTCTAGAAAAGGCCGAAACATTTGCGACACACCTTAAAAAAGTCTTTACATCAAATGAGGGAAGTTACTCACTACAAACTGAAGAAGAAATTATTTCGATACTCACAAAACCTTATCAACTAGAACTTCCTGAAAAAAGATTCACAAAAAATGAGGTAAAAAATATTATACAACACAACATCGATCCAAAAAAGGCTCCAGGATACGACCTGATTACAGGAAAAACTCTTCAGCAACTCCCAGAGAAAGGCTTCCAATTTCTGACACAGTTATTTAACTCTATAATGAGACTAGGTCATTTCCCATCACAGTGGAAACTAGCACAAATAACAATGATACCAAAGCCAGGAAAAGAACCAGAAAATGTACAGTCCTACCGTCCTATTAGTCTTCTTCCCGTGGTATCCAAAGTTTTTGAAAAGCTGACACTTACTAAGCTAATGCCTATACTAGAAAACAAAAAACTAATACCACCACACCAATTTGGGTTTATAAAACAACATTCAACAATACAACAGGTACATAGAATTGTAGAGAGAATCAACGAGGACTTTGAAAATAATAGGTACTGCTCGGCGGTATTTCTGGACGTAAGTCAGGCATTTGATAAAGTCTGGCATAAAGGCCTATTATGTAAACTAAAACAGAATTTACCTACAAATTACTATATACTCTTAAAGTCATATATCACCAACAGAAACTTCCAGGTAAAGTATGAGAATGAATACACAAACATACAACAAATTCTCGCTGGGGTGCCCCAAGGAAGTGTACTAGGACCTATATTATACCTTATATTCACTGCTGACTTACCGACAGATACACATATCACTACAGCCACATTTGCGGATGATACGGCAATACTATCATCGAACAAAAATCCCAAAATAGCCTCAGAAATCTTACAAAATAATCTAAATAAAATTCAACAATGGATGACAAAATGGAGAGTCAAAATTAATGAAAACAAATCGCTACACCTAACATTTACCACGCGTAGGGAAACATGTCCGGCTGTATACTTAAACGATAAAGGAATCCCACAAGGGGATGAAGTCAAATATCTAGGTATGTACTTGGACAGAAGATTAAACTGGAGGAAGCATATATTTACTAAGCGAAAACAACTGGGTCATAAGTTAAGAACCATATATTGGCTGTTGGGCAAAAAATCAAAACTATCAACTGAAAATAAAATATTAATCTACAAATCCATCCTAAAACCAGTGTGGACTTATGGGATAGAATTATGGGGAACCGCCGCACATTCCAACATTGAAATCATACAAAGATTTCAGTCCAAAATATTGAGATCAATACTAGGAGTTCCATGGTTCATAACCAATGAAGCCATCCATCGGGACGCCGGACTACCATACGTCAAAGATGACATCAAAAAGTGCGCGAAAAAACATACAGAAAAACTTAAAGTGCATCCAAACGTGTTAGCAAAAAATTTAGTGAATAAACCGCGTACTGTTCGTAGGTTAAAACGAAAAGTTCCGTTAGAGTTAAGTGAACAATAGGTACTAAATTAATGTGTATAAGTTTATGTCAGAAATAGTCAGTGTTGTAGGCTAAGTTTTAAAAAAGGGGTGCATCACTGGATGCCTCCCTACATGTCATTCCTAATTATTGTCAGTCCTATTACTTATTGTCTGTTATCTACCTAAACATTTAGGTTTAGATTGTATAGATAGATTGTAATAAATGTGGGGTTAAAAAAAAAAAAAAAAAAAAAAAAAAAATATAGCTCTTTCTCTGTCACTTACATATAATGCTCGTAAAATCTTTCTCTCTTTACTCGTGCCAGCACTGACTTCGGCGCGAAGGAGATTCTCCAGTCGAATACTCTCCGCTGTCGGCAGGGTTTGTATTGCGCCCATAGTTGCCATATTTTATAAAATTTATGAAGATCAAAAGAAATACACACAAAAAAATTAATAGGAATTAAAAAGTTTTGAAGATAAAAAATATGTTTATGGATAGTTAGCAAGGTAGTGCTATGGCTCTATGGCACTACCTCACGGGCCGCCGCTGCCCTAGACAAGTGTTATATCTCTTGAATCAGAAAAATGTAGAGAAACCAGATTTTGAATAAAATACGGGGTGTTCCATTTAAAAAAAGAGATTTGGTTTGGCACCGTGTTATGGAGGACCCTGTATATTTCTCACTAATTTTAAAATGTGTAGATTAAAGGTGTCTATAACTTTTATTAACAACTTTTTTTCATATATTGTATAATAACAGATATATTGGACTTTGTCACAGAAGTTGATCACCCTGTATGTCCAATGCAGCTCTAAACAAAGATATTGAATCAAGGCCGGCCCAGTTTCTGATATTTTTAAGCCATGACATCTGGCGCCTACCGGGACACTGTTTTCCTTTAATCTTCCCCTAGATGATTAATTGCGTAAGGCGGTACTGTTCGTTTCTCATTATGTGTCCCAGGTAGCTAACTTTTCTAATTTTGATGATGATTATCAGCTCCCAATATGTACATATTCTTCTCAGAACATTTTCGTTGGTGTTGTGGGTTGTCCAAGGTCTTTTTCTTCTATTTCACAACTCTCAATGACCCTATTTAACAGAATCTGGAGACTGTGGTCCGAATCATTAAAACGGTATCAACTGCATATCGGAGCTATTTACTCTTTGACCATTTACTCGGATACCTTCTGAAGAGTGCGATAAAGCGTTCGCATATATTACCTCCGAGTAGACGTTAAACAGTATAAGTGATAGCACACAACCCTGTCTGACACCTCGTTGTATTTTTATTGTAGTATGTATCCAATTTAATCTTGGATGAAATCGTAAGAAACATGAAGGTTAAAGTCGACGTTATAATAAGTGTATGATTATCAAAATACAAGAAGAAAAACAGTATGAAACTTTTCTTTCATTATACAGTGCGGTGGAATAAGTGTTACCCCCCCTGTTAACTTGTTTATTTTAAGAATATAAGCAAAACGCTCGGACGGGTCGATTTTTAAACTAATCATAATATGTTATAGCATCAACTTTTCGAACTTTACGCGATCCCTCTTCAGGTGACAGGCATAACTTTGATTTTTTTTAAATAGTAAAGTACATCATGTGACACCTCATTTAACAACTTTTGAAATACTGATTACAAAAATGTATAATACTTTAATCCTTTTTGAGAGCGTAGGCTCAAAATTTCGGTCGAACTCTTTTTGAACGCTTTTATTTTTTCGAATCCTGAGAAAACTAATAAGTATTTTTGAAAAATTTAGACGCAGAATGAAAGATTAGATTATTACCGGGGGCTGACAGTCCCTTAGAATAAACAAAAAGTTTCTTTTGAATGATATATATTTGAAATTAAAAATCACACTAAATTTTCTCTTTTTTTCACCTCCGTGACTTATTAAAATAAACATTATAGGAGTTCTCAGGAACTTTGGACCATCGAGAATACTATAATATTTCATTCTGCGTTTAAATTTTTTTAAAACATTTATTAGGTTTTTCAGGATTCGATAAAAATGATTGCATTTAGAAAGAATTCGACCGAAATTTTGCACCTACGCTCTCAAAAAGGATTAAAGTTTTACACATTCTTGAAATCAGTATTTTAAGAGCTTTTAAATGAGGTGTCACATGATGTACTTTCCCATTTAAAAAATCAAAGTTATGGCTGTCACCTGAAGAGGGATCGCGTAAACTTCGAAACGTTGATGCTATAATATACTATGGTTAGTTTAAAAATCTACCTATCCAAGCGCTTTGCTTACATTCTTAAAATAAACATGTTAGCAGGGGGGGGGTAACACTTATTCCACCGCACTGTATAAGCAATGTTATGCTAAACACAATAATCATCTTACAATTTTAAAAAAATTTAAAACAATTAAAAGATAGACAAAACCGTTCAATTATTTATTTTCTTTAAGGTTCCTAATTTGTAGCTAAATGTTACACCAACAGCTTCGTGTCTTGGAAATAAAAATTGCGAAAATATTTAAGAGACCGTGTTTAAATGCTCCATTCAGTGAAATCAAAGTTGTCGAATTGAACTGAGAAACGACGACACCGTAAGCCTTTAATCAAGATCTCTAGATATCTCGGTAGACTGTTAAATTAATTGTGGACGGGTATTTGAGTGTAGTTCTTTGTCTAAGGATTTCTGAGGTTGTTCAGGTGAGATTCGCGCTCGATTGAGGGTTGTATTGGAAAAGTTACGGGTGGTTTATTTGGTTTAAATAGTGTCTGGAGATTTAAGCATTCAATAAAATGTGAGGCGTGGGTTTACAATTTCTTTATTTTATAAACCATAAAACTGTTAAGACTTGTGTTATTTTCGAATAAAAGTTCTTTTAAACTATTTCTTTAATAAAAAAATATAAAAAAAAATATTTTAAGAAACGCTTTTCTTTAGTTACGAATGACTAAATTTAAAAATATAAAAAAATCAACTAAAAAGCAAAAAATAAAAGAAAAATTGAAAAAATCTAACACATCCGTCCAAGAAAAGCGTGGCGCGTGTTCATCGAATAAACGGTTTTCGCCCCACGCTTTTCTTTAACAAATTGTTAGATTTTTTCAATTTTTTTTTATTTTTTGCTTTTTAGTTGATTTTTTTATATTTTTAATTTTAGTCACTCGTAACTAAAGAAAAGCGTTTCTTAAAAAAAAATTTTTTATATTTTTTTATTTTTTACTTTTTAGTCTTACACTTTTCAAACATTAAAATATATCGTCATGTCAAACATTAAAATATGTATAAAACATATGATGTACTAACATGAAAAGTAGTCGGAATCGGCAAAAAATTTGAAACTTTATTGTTTATTAATGAAGCATAACGTAAACAATTAACGTAAAAAATGAAATTATGTATTGTTCATATCATTAGCTATATAATCCGTAAAAGTTTCAAGTTTTTGCATTGTAAAAAACAAGAGAGTTTAAGCGTTTTCCATTAAAATTCTTTTTTTTTATTTAAACAATTAACAAACATGAAAAAAATTTTTTGTTGACTATTCGTGTATTGTTCCCGCGAATTCATATGTCTGCAAATTTTCATTCATTTGCGTTGAAGAAAAGGCAGTCAAATTAACGTCTAAAAATTTGACGCAAACTATTGAACTAAATAAAAGCGTTTAAAAATGTGAACATATTTTAGTGTTTCGTGTTATTAAGATATTAGTTCAATAGTCAAGACGGTATGATTGAAATTACTTACACAAGGTGTTAATAAATAAGTGCCACAAACTTCAAGGGGTAATTCTGCGTGAAAAATTAATCATGTAAGATATATTAATAATCATAGATTAAAAATAAAGACATTCACAGCTCTCAGATATGAAAACGTACCTGATATTACAAAAACAGAATCCAATGATACAAAATGGTATAAACAGTTCTTGTTACCAATACTTAAAGCAGAACTAGTATGTTATTGCAAAACTTACAGGACTTATTTGTCTATAAGGAGATTAGGCCTATAGTACGGAAGTTATTACAGTCAGGTGGTGAACCTTTTTGTAGATGGGTATGAAGGTAAGCTTACACTATGTTTCTATTTTGGATTTTAAGATGTGCACCTATTTCATGCACCACATTCTGGTAGCTCAAAGTAGCTAGCTTTATAAACCAAATGCAACTGTCGTTAAATATGTTGTAATAGCTCTATTTATTTACTTTGCATTGAGGCCTCATTTGTTTTTTTTTTGTAATTAGAGAACGAGTGGTACACTCCTCCTGTGTCATCATAAAATTTTAATTTAAGTTCGTCCTCCTGTAAATTAAAAAGGTTATAGATACATAATTTACTGTTTTTATGTTGTCCCAAATATTATTTACTTCAAACCCAATACTCAAAGTGTGGTTCTTAGTATGTCAGCTATAGAAATTGGATATTTTACTTTTTCAGTATAAAGGAACTTCGCCGTCTCCATGTATTTTGTCGGACAGAACTTCCAATTGATTTGTTACCATTTCATTAAACTCTCATGCAAAAATCAGACTGGTGTTTATCACCAACTGGGCATTTTAATGAGTGGAACACGAAGAACATGTCAAATGACAGGAATTATATTTGTGTCAAATGACAGGATTTTTGCATGAGAGTTTAATGAAACAGTAACAAATCAATCGGAAGTTCTGTCCGACAAAATACATGGGGCGTTTTCGTAATCTAACGTTCCTTTTTAAACTGCTCCACAATTAAAACTTCCCTGTTAAAATTTTCAGCTTGCTGTTACTCAACTTTTTTTTTGGTACGCGGGATCTTCTTTTTCTTCTTCTTCTACGGCACTACAGACCAAATTGAGCCTTGGCCTCCTGTATTTTTTGCCTCCACCCTTGCTTGTCTGTGGCTGCTCTTCTTATACACGGACTCCTAAAAGGGCTTGTACGTCGCTGTTTACTGTGTCTTCCCAGCGCGTTCTTGGCTTTCAAACCGGTATCTTTCCCTGAATTCTAGCATTGAGTGCTCTTTTTGGTAGCCTATCCTCTCCCATTCTTATCACATGTCCGGCCCATTGCAATCTTTGTATTCTAATGAAGTCTAACAGGGGTGTTTCCTTATAAAGTTGATAAAGCTCGTTGTTGTATCGACTTCTGAAGATTCCGTTTTCCCTCACAGGTCCTAGTATTCTCCTCAGTACTTTCCTTTCGAATGTGTCGAGTTTGATTTTGGATGTTTCTTTCAGGGCCCATGCTTCACTGCCATAGCATCTTATTGGTCGAATTAAGGTTTTATAGATTCTCATCTTTGTATTTCGGTGGATATTTTTAAACCGAAATATATGGGAGAGGGCAAAATCAGCTCTGTTTGCTGCGTTATTCTCTTCCGTATTTCTCCATCTTCTGATCAGTCGGCATATAGTTCTACTCCCAGTTATGTAAACTTTCCAACCGTTTAATGTCATCTTCATGTACAATGTTTTGTGGGTATATATCTTCTCGCCTGTATCATTATTTTTGTTTTTTCTATGTTATTTTCTAGAGCTAGCCTTTTTGTTTGCGTTTTTAACTCTGCGTATGTTTCCTGTGCTCCTGTTGATGTTCTAGTCATAATATTAATATTATCGGCATAAGCGGCCAGTTGAACCGTTCGGTTGGTCAGTAGATCATCAAACATCCCGTACATGAAAGTTTGTCCGACTACACACCGTTAAGCTATTAACAAATTTTCAGCAAGAAATTAACAAACTTTTTTTGGTACGCGGGATCCAGGCCTATAATTTTTCCTGATGATTTTTAATTCAGAAAACTAGAATAATAGTAATCAGTAAAGAACTAATGCGGTGCAAACTTGAAGTCGATGGAGTTAGATTGATTACCTATGTGATAGAAATAGAATACCTAGAGATTACACTGTCCAGCTATCTTCTTCTTCAGGTGCCGTCCTCGTTCGGAAGTTTGGCTATCATCAAGGCTATACGTATTTTTGATACCGTAGATCTAAATAATTGGCAGCTGCTGCACTTGTACCAATCTCTTAAATTCTTCAACCATGAATGTTTTCTTCTGCCAATGGATCTTTTACCTATTATTTTCCCATGAATGATTAATTGTAGTAGCTGGTACTTTTGTCCCTTCATTATATGTACCAAGTATTGCAGTTTGCGCTTTTTAATAGTAAGCGCAAGTTCTTTTTCTTTCTGCATCCTTCGCAACACTTCCATGTTTGTCACTCTCTCTGTCCACGATATTCTCAGTATCTTGCGGTACATCCACATCTCGAATGCTTCTATTTTCCTTGTATCGATCTCTTTCAGTGTCCAAGCTTCCATTCCATAGACAAGAACTGACAGCAAGTAACATCTCATGAGGCGCATTTTAAGATTTAAACTTAGCTCTCTTCCGCATAAAACTGTTTTCATTTTGGTAAAAGTCGCTCTAGCTTTTTCTATTCTGATCTTGATTTCTTCAGAGTTGTCGTTATTTTCATTAATAACAGTTCCCAGGTAATTATATTTTCTAACACGCTCAATTCTTTGATCATGTACGGTTATGTCAGAAAAATTTTGTGGAGATTTCGACACCATCATTATTTTTGTTTTTTTTTATGTTAAGTGATAAACCGAACTTTTCGCTGCACTCTACTATTCTGTTTATCAGTGTTTAGAGATCTTCCGGGGTTTCTGCTATTAATACTGTGTCATCAGCGTATCTCAAATTGTTTATTAAAGTGCCATTTATTTTAACTCCTATATCTTGGTCAGCAAGGGCTCTGTTTATAATATCTTCTGAATATAAGTTAAACAAGGTTGGTGAAAGTATGCATCCCTGCCTTACGCCTTTTTTGATCTCGAGTTCCTCGGTTGTTTCCCGTTCTACTCTAATATTCGCCTTCTGGTTATAGTAAATATTGAAGATAATTCTGAGGTCCCTTTTATCCAAGTTTTTCTTTACCAACAGTCTCATCAGGTGTTCGTGGTGAACTTTATGGAACGCCTTGTTGTAGTCAATAAAGCACATATATATATATATATATATATATATATATATATATATATATATATATATATATATATATATAGACATAACAGGAGCGTAAATCTACGCCCAACCTGAAAATGACAGTCTCAAGTTTTAATTCCCTAATTACTTTAGAGTAAGTAAGATAATGTTTATGAAAAAACAAAAGATGTAGATCTTTGAAACACACTCAGTGATCAAAAGATCCACAGGTACTGGTTTAACGACCACTCGTACGAAATCAAACAAATGAAATAGAGAATGTGGAAAAATCCCCTTACGAATAACTCACACATCCACTATTTCTGGCTGGGAAAAATTTTTCGAATAGAATCAAAGATCCAAACACCAGTTCTTAGAAATGTGTTTCGCCCTCTTCAACCTCCGTGGGCTCGTCGGTAAAGATGAGAGGTTGAATATCTTTAGACACATTCCATCAAAAAACAACATCCGAGACATAGACATAACAGGAGCGTAAATCTACGCCCAACCTGAAAATGACAGTCTCAAGTTTTAATTCCCTAATTACTTTAGAGTAAGTAAGATAATGTTTATGAAAAAACAAAAGATGTAGATCTTTGAAACACACTCAGTGATCAAAAGATCCACAGGTACTGGTTTAACGACCACTCGTACGAAATCAAACAAATGAAATAGAGAATGTGGAAAAATCCCCTTACGAATAACTCACACATCCACTATTTCTGGCTGGGAAAAATTTTTCGAATAGAATCAAAGATCCAAACACCAGTTCTTAGAAATGTGTTTCGCCCTCTTCAACCTCCGTGGGCTCGTCGGTAAAGATGAGAGGTTGAATATCTTTAGACACATTCCATCAAAAAACAACATCCGAGACATAGACATAACAGGAGCGTAAATCTACGCCCAACCTGAAAATGACAGTCTCAAGTTTTAATTCCCTAATTACTTTAGAGTAAGTAAGATAATGTTTATGAAAAAACAAAAGATGTAGATCTTTGAAACACACTCAGTGATCAAAAGATCCACAGGTACTGGTTTAACGACCACTCGTACGAAATCAAACAAATGAAATAGAGAATGTGGAAAAATCCCCTTACGAATAACTCACACATCCACTATTTCTGGCTGGGAAAAATTTTTCGAATAGAATCAAAGATCCAAACACCAGTTCTTAGAAATGTGTTTCGCCCTCTTCAACCTCCGTGGGCTCGTCGGTAAAGATGAGAGGTTGAATATCTTTAGACACATTCCATCAAAAAACAACATCCGAGACATAGACATAACAGGAGCGTAAATCTACGCCCAACCTGAAAATGACAGTCTCAAGTTTTAATTCCCTAATTACTTTAGAGTAAGTAAGATAATGTTTATGAAAAAACAAAAGATGTAGATCTTTGAAACACACTCAGTGATCAAAAGATCCACAGGTACTGGTTTAACGACCACTCGTACGAAATCAAACAAATGAAATAGAGAATGTGGAAAAATCCCCTTACGAATAACTCACACATCCACTATTTCTGGCTGGGAAAAATTTTTCGAATAGAATCAAAGATCCAAACACCAGTTCTTAGAAATGTGTTTCGCCCTCTTCAACCTCCGTGGGCTCGTCGGTAAAGATGAGAGGTTGAATATCTTTAGACACATTCCATCAAAAAACAACATCCGAGACATAGACATAACAGGAGCGTAAATCTACGCCCAACCTGAAAATGACAGTCTCAAGTTTTAATTCCCTAATTACTTTAGAGTAAGTAAGATAATGTTTATGAAAAAACAAAAGATGTAGATCTTTGAAACACACTCAGTGATCAAAAGATCCACAGGTACTGGTTTAACGACCACTCGTACGAAATCAAACAAATGAAATAGAGAATGTGGAAAAATCCCCTTACGAATAACTCACACATCCACTATTTCTGGCTGGGAAAAATTTTTCGAATAGAATCAAAGATCCAAACACCAGTTCTTAGAAATGTGTTTCGCCCTCTTCAACCTCCGTGGGCTCGTCGGTAAAGATGAGAGGTTGAATATCTTTAGACACATTCCATCAAAAAACAACATCCGAGACATAGACATAACAGGAGCGTAAATCTACGCCCAACCTGAAAATGACAGTCTCAAGTTTTAATTCCCTAATTACTTTAGAGTAAGTAAGATAATGTTTATGAAAAAACAAAAGATGTAGATCTTTGAAACACACTCAGTGATCAAAAGATCCACAGGTACTGGTTTAACGACCACTCGTACGAAATCAAACAAATGAAATAGAGAATGTGGAAAAATCCCCTTACGAATAACTCACACATCCACTATTTCTGGCTGGGAAAAATTTTTCGAATAGAATCAAAGATCCAAACACCAGTTCTTAGAAATGTGTTTCGCCCTCTTCAACCTCCGTGGGCTCGTCGGTAAAGATGAGAGGTTGAATATCTTTAGACACATTCCATCAAAAAACAACATCCGAGACATAGACATAACAGGAGCGTAAATCTACGCCCAACCTGAAAATGACAGTCTCAAGTTTTAATTCCCTAATTACTTTAGAGTAAGTAAGATAATGTTTATGAAAAAACAAAAGATGTAGATCTTTGAAACACACTCAGTGATCAAAAGATCCACAGGTACTGGTTTAACGACCACTCGTACGAAATCAAACAAATGAAATAGAGAATGTGGAAAAATCCCCTTACGAATAACTCACACATCCACTATTTCTGGCTGGGAAAAATTTTTCGAATAGAATCAAAGATCCAAACACCAGTTCTTAGAAATGTGTTTCGCCCTCTTCAACCTCCGTGGGCTCGTCGGTAAAGATGAGAGGTTGAATATCTTTAGACACATTCCATCAAAAAACAACATCCGAGACATAGACATAACAGGAGCGTAAATCTACGCCCAACCTGAAAATGACAGTCTCAAGTTTTAATTCCCTAATTACTTTAGAGTAAGTAAGATAATGTTTATGAAAAAACAAAAGATGTAGATCTTTGAAACACACTCAGTGATCAAAAGATCCACAGGTACTGGTTTAACGACCACTCGTACGAAATCAAACAAATGAAATAGAGAATGTGGAAAAATCCCCTTACGAATAACTCACACATCCACTATTTCTGGCTGGGAAAAATTTTTCGAATAGAATCAAAGATCCAAACACCAGTTCTTAGAAATGTGTTTCGCCCTCTTCAACCTCCGTGGGCTCGTCGGTAAAGATGAGAGGTTGAATATCTTTAGACACATTCCATCAAAAAACAACATCCGAGACATAGACATAACAGGAGCGTAAATCTACGCCCAACCTGAAAATGACAGTCTCAAGTTTTAATTCCCTAATTACTTTAGAGTAAGTAAGATAATGTTTATGAAAAAACAAAAGATGTAGATCTTTGAAACACACTCAGTGATCAAAAGATCCACAGGTACTGGTTTAACGACCACTCGTACGAAATCAAACAAATGAAATAGAGAATGTGGAAAAATCCCCTTACGAATAACTCACACATCCACTATTTCTGGCTGGGAAAAATTTTTCGAATAGAATCAAAGATCCAAACACCAGTTCTTAGAAATGTGTTTCGCCCTCTTCAACCTCCGTGGGCTCGTCGGTAAAGATGAGAGGTTGAATATCTTTAGACACATTCCATCAAAAAACAACATCCGAGACATAGACATAACAGGAGCGTAAATCTACGCCCAACCTGAAAATGACAGTCTCAAGTTTTAATTCCCTAATTACTTTAGAGTAAGTAAGATAATGTTTATGAAAAAACAAAAGATGTAGATCTTTGAAACACACTCAGTGATCAAAAGATCCACAGGTACTGGTTTAACGACCACTCGTACGAAATCAAACAAATGAAATAGAGAATGTGGAAAAATCCCCTTACGAATAACTCACACATCCACTATTTCTGGCTGGGAAAAATTTTTCGAATAGAAAATCTGGTGTTTGGATCTTTGATTCTATTCGAAAAATTTTTCCCAGCCAGAAATAGTGGATGTGTGAGTTATTCGTAAGGGGATTTTTCCACATTCTCTATTTCATTTGTTTGATTTCGTACGAGTGGTCGTTAAACCAGTACCTGTGGATCTTTTGATCACTGAGTGTGTTTCAAAGATCTACATCTTTTGTTTTTTCATAAACATTATCTTACTTACTCTAAAGTAATTAGGGAATTAAAACTTGAGACTGTCATTTTCAGGTTGGGCGTAGATTTACGCTCCTGTTATGTCTATGTCTCGGATGTTGTTTTTTGATGGAATGTGTCTAAAGATATTCAACCTCTCATCTTTACCGACGAGCCCACGGAGGTTGAAGAGGGCGAAACACATTTCTAAGAACTGGTGTTTGGATCTTTGATTCTATTCGAAAAATTTTTCCCAGCCAGAAATAGTGGATGTGTGAGTTATTCGTAAGGGGATTTTTCCACATTCTCTATTTCATTTGTTTGATTTCGTACGAGTGGTCGTTAAACCAGTACCTGTGGATCTTTTGATCACTGAGTGTGTTTCAAAGATCTACATCTTTTGTTTTTTCATAAACATTATCTTACTTACTCTAAAGTAATTAGGGAATTAAAACTTGAGACTGTCATTTTCAGGTTGGGCGTAGATTTACGCTCCTGTTATGTCTATGTCTCGGATGTTGTTTTTTGATGGAATGTGTCTAAAGATATTCAACCTCTCATCTTTACCGACGAGCCCACGGAGGTTGAAGAGGGCGAAACACATTTCTAAGAACTGGTGTTTGGATCTTTGATTCTATTCGAAAAATTTTTCCCAGCCAGAAATAGTGGATGTGTGAGTTATTCGTAAGGGGATTTTTCCACATTCTCTATTTCATTTGTTTGATTTCGTACGAGTGGTCGTTAAACCAGTACCTGTGGATCTTTTGATCACTGAGTGTGTTTCAAAGATCTACATCTTTTGTTTTTTCATAAACATTATCTTACTTACTCTAAAGTAATTAGGGAATTAAAACTTGAGACTGTCATTTTCAGGTTGGGCGTAGATTTACGCTCCTGTTATGTCTATGTCTCGGATGTTGTTTTTTGATGGAATGTGTCTAAAGATATTCAACCTCTCATCTTTACCGACGAGCCCACGGAGGTTGAAGAGGGCGAAACACATTTCTAAGAACTGGTGTTTGGATCTTTGATTCTATTCGAAAAATTTTTCCCAGCCAGAAATAGTGGATGTGTGAGTTATTCGTAAGGGGATTTTTCCACATTCTCTATTTCATTTGTTTGATTTCGTACGAGTGGTCGTTAAACCAGTACCTGTGGATCTTTTGATCACTGAGTGTGTTTCAAAGATCTACATCTTTTGTTTTTTCATAAACATTATCTTACTTACTCTAAAGTAATTAGGGAATTAAAACTTGAGACTGTCATTTTCAGGTTGGGCGTAGATTTACGCTCCTGTTATGTCTATGTCTCGGATGTTGTTTTTTGATGGAATGTGTCTAAAGATATTCAACCTCTCATCTTTACCGACGAGCCCACGGAGGTTGAAGAGGGCGAAACACATTTCTAAGAACTGGTGTTTGGATCTTTGATTCTATTCGAAAAATTTTTCCCAGCCAGAAATAGTGGATGTGTGAGTTATTCGTAAGGGGATTTTTCCACATTCTCTATTTCATTTGTTTGATTTCGTACGAGTGGTCGTTAAACCAGTACCTGTGGATCTTTTGATCACTGAGTGTGTTTCAAAGATCTACATCTTTTGTTTTTTCATAAACATTATCTTACTTACTCTAAAGTAATTAGGGAATTAAAACTTGAGACTGTCATTTTCAGGTTGGGCGTAGATTTACGCTCCTGTTATGTCTATGTCTCGGATGTTGTTTTTTGATGGAATGTGTCTAAAGATATTCAACCTCTCATCTTTACCGACGAGCCCACGGAGGTTGAAGAGGGCGAAACACATTTCTAAGAACTGGTGTTTGGATCTTTGATTCTATTCGAAAAATTTTTCCCAGCCAGAAATAGTGGATGTGTGAGTTATTCGTAAGGGGATTTTTCCACATTCTCTATTTCATTTGTTTGATTTCGTACGAGTGGTCGTTAAACCAGTACCTGTGGATCTTTTGATCACTGAGTGTGTTTCAAAGATCTACATCTTTTGTTTTTTCATAAACATTATCTTACTTACTCTAAAGTAATTAGGGAATTAAAACTTGAGACTGTCATTTTCAGGTTGGGCGTAGATTTACGCTCCTGTTATGTCTATGTCTCGGATGTTGTTTTTTGATGGAATGTGTCTAAAGATATTCAACCTCTCATCTTTACCGACGAGCCCACGGAGGTTGAAGAGGGCGAAACACATTTCTAAGAACTGGTGTTTGGATCTTTGATTCTATTCGAAAAATTTTTCCCAGCCAGAAATAGTGGATGTGTGAGTTATTCGTAAGGGGATTTTTCCACATTCTCTATTTCATTTGTTTGATTTCGTACGAGTGGTCGTTAAACCAGTACCTGTGGATCTTTTGATCACTGAGTGTGTTTCAAAGATCTACATCTTTTGTTTTTTCATAAACATTATCTTACTTACTCTAAAGTAATTAGGGAATTAAAACTTGAGACTGTCATTTTCAGGTTGGGCGTAGATTTACGCTCCTGTTATGTCTATGTCTCGGATGTTGTTTTTTGATGGAATGTGTCTAAAGATATTCAACCTCTCATCTTTACCGACGAGCCCACGGAGGTTGAAGAGGGCGAAACACATTTCTAAGAACTGGTGTTTGGATCTTTGATTCTATTCGAAAAATTTTTCCCAGCCAGAAATAGTGGATGTGTGAGTTATTCGTAAGGGGATTTTTCCACATTCTCTATTTCATTTGTTTGATTTCGTACGAGTGGTCGTTAAACCAGTACCTGTGGATCTTTTGATCACTGAGTGTGTTTCAAAGATCTACATCTTTTGTTTTTTCATAAACATTATCTTACTTACTCTAAAGTAATTAGGGAATTAAAACTTGAGACTGTCATTTTCAGGTTGGGCGTAGATTTACGCTCCTGTTATGTCTATGTCTCGGATGTTGTTTTTTGATGGAATGTGTCTAAAGATATTCAACCTCTCATCTTTACCGACGAGCCCACGGAGGTTGAAGAGGGCGAAACACATTTCTAAGAACTGGTGTTTGGATCTTTGATTCTATTCGAAAAATTTTTCCCAGCCAGAAATAGTGGATGTGTGAGTTATTCGTAAGGGGATTTTTCCACATTCTCTATTTCATTTGTTTGATTTCGTACGAGTGGTCGTTAAACCAGTACCTGTGGATCTTTTGATCACTGAGTGTGTTTCAAAGATCTACATCTTTTGTTTTTTCATAAACATTATCTTACTTACTCTAAAGTAATTAGGGAATTAAAACTTGAGACTGTCATTTTCAGGTTGGGCGTAGATTTACGCTCCTGTTATGTCTATGTCTCGGATGTTGTTTTTTGATGGAATGTGTCTAAAGATATTCAACCTCTCATCTTTACCGACGAGCCCACGGAGGTTGAAGAGGGCGAAACACATTTCTAAGAACTGGTGTTTGGATCTTTGATTCTATTCGAAAAATTTTTCCCAGCCAGAAATAGTGGATGTGTGAGTTATTCGTAAGGGGATTTTTCCACATTCTCTATTTCATTTGTTTGATTTCGTACGAGTGGTCGTTAAACCAGTACCTGTGGATCTTTTGATCACTGAGTGTGTTTCAAAGATCTACATCTTTTGTTTTTTCATAAACATTATCTTACTTACTCTAAAGTAATTAGGGAATTAAAACTTGAGACTGTCATTTTCAGGTTGGGCGTAGATTTACGCTCCTGTTATGTCTATGTCTCGGATGTTGTTTTTTGATGGAATGTGTCTAAAGATATTCAACCTCTCATCTTTACCGACGAGCCCACGGAGGTTGAAGAGGGCGAAACACATTTCTAAGAACTGGTGTTTGGATCTTTGATTCTATTCGAAAAATTTTTCCCAGCCAGAAATAGTGGATGTGTGAGTTATTCGTAAGGGGATTTTTCCACATTCTCTATTTCATTTGTTTGATATATATATATATGTATATATATATATATATCTATATATATATATATATATATATATATATATATATATATATATATATATATATATATATATATATATCCTGGTTAACATCTAGGCATCTTTGGCACATGATATTAAGTGCAAATAGTGCTTCCCTTGTTCCAAGCCCGTTTCGAAACCCGAATTGAGTATCACTGATGTCAGCGTCTAGTTTTTTGTGAATTCTTGTATGTATCACTTTAAGAAATACTTTTAGTGTGTGTCCCATTAAGCTTATTGTGCGATGGTCGGTGCACAGTTTTGCGTTTGTTTTCTTTGGAATAGTTACAAAAGTTGACAGAAGCCATTCCTTAGGTATTTCTCCTGTTTTATAAATGCAGTTAAAGAGGTCAACCAAAACATTTACTGTTTCATCTTCCACAAGCTTAAGAAGTTCCAATGGAAGTCCATCTGGACCCGGTGATTTGCCATTTTTCATTGTTTTTATAGCATATATTATTTCTTCTTTAGAGATTTGTGGTCCTTCCTCACCTTGTATGTTACCAATATCATGATCCTCTCTTTCATCGGCAAAGAGTTCTTCTATATAATTCTTCCAGGTCGTAAGCTTTTCTTGTAGATCAGTTATTACTTGGCCATTTGCGTTGTATAGCACATTGGGATGCTTCCTTTTTTGTATACCTGCCAATTCTTTTACCTTTTTATGTAGGTTAAACGTGTCATGTTTTAATTGCAGTTCTTCAATTTCTTCAAATTTTCTTCTGTAAAAGTTTTCTTTCGCTGACCTTATTTCATCTCTAATTTGCTTGTGTATCTCGTTGTATTTTTGTTTGCATTTTCCCTTAAACTGTCTTCGTTCCTCCATGAGACTTAAAATTTTCTCTGTCATCCATTCTTGTCTTTTTGTCGTATTTCCTCTGCTAAGAGGAAAGCTATGTCCAGCTATGTCATGTCCAGCTACGTTTAAAAATACGTTTAAAGAGAAGTGAGAGATCAAGTACAAAAAGCAAACAGATAGCAGGATGTCCTAATAGGACGTAACCGACACATTAGCTGTGAGATGAAATCAAGTATCTACAAGGCCAATATAGAGAATGCTGGAAACAGCTGAATTAAGAATGCTCAGAAGAATTACAGGAAACACTCTGAGAGACCGAGTAAGGAGTGATGAGATCAGAGCAAAATGTAACGCGCAGAGCATAAACGAGTAAACACAAAATAGAAAAAAATGGAACAATAATATCAGTAGAATGGTAGACACAAGAGTCAGTAAAATAACGAGGTACAATCATTATGTAGTACAAGAAATATCGGCCGGCAAGAGATGAAGAGACAATTTTACATGCAGGCAACGAACAAACAAAATTGCTTATATAAAGGAAGAAGAGGACCATTTACTCACATTTTTGAACTCTCCTACAGTTTTTATTGTAGAGTTATAATCCCTACTCCCAACCCTTAGCGTCTATTCAAACTTTGTTTTATGAAAAAATCTTTCTTCCTGAGCTACCGAGACTACCCAGTTATAACCACACAGGTGACTATGACGTGGTTCGTTTTTCTTTTATATATTATGTAGTGTTGTGCTCTGTATTCTCTTCTTGTCATGAGATCGAGATGCCTGTTATTAATTACATTAATTAATTAATTTAATTGCTACTCATAAAACAAAATAAAATTTAATAAACTTTTTCAATAAAACACATTCTCAGGGTAATTGATTGTATGTATTACCTTTATTTTGTGGCTTCTAGTATTTCTCGTTGCTTGTTTTATCCAGGAAAAACAGGGAAATAAATATACTCAAAAACTCATATAAATTTTATAACTACTATTTATTTATATACTATGCCATAAATATACAAAATTCAAATTTATGCTAAACTTTATTCTATTGTAAAATTTCTTATCTAATCATTAAAAAAACATTTAATTCTATTATCTCCTTTGTGAACCACATTCATTTAACTAAATCGGAAGACTGTTCTTATTATTATTATAAATAGAAATCAAATTTTAATTTCCACTTTTTAAATAGATTACCAATATCTTCTATGAATTTATGAATGAATAATTGATGTTGTAATACCATTAAGTTGACTTGGCTTAAAAAAAAACAAATATGGTATGTAATACAAAACAACTCTCCCTTTTCACAAATAATCTGACTAACCTTTGCCGACATCCTTACTTATTCTGCTGGATTGTCCTTAGATCTCCCACAACGTGCTCCTCGGATTCTGCAAACTGTGCTTCTCCTTCAACTGTTTCAAAAAAACAGTACTCGTTCGAATTCTCTCCTCAAATTAAAATCTCTGACTCGATAAAAATAATATCAATCTATAGAATCTATACAATCAATCAATAGAATCCAAAGATTTTTTTTCTCAGCTAGGTACCTCGTGCAAAGTTTATATAATACTGCTACTCGTTACTGACAGAAACTGGAATCTTTTCGGACACAAGGAGTTTGTACTTCTCGACCTTTCTCTCATCAGTTTGAAACTCACCACTCTATTCTCCTTCCATAATTCTCATAGCCAATCACAAGCATTCACCAAACATCATATCCATCATATACTTTATTTTCTTAAGAAAAAATAGTATTGTATACAAAATTTCTTTCTTCTCAATTTCTGGGAGATATTAAAATTATTTTTATTTACAATCTAAGAAAACCCAATATCCTAAACTATACAAAAATGTTTACTATCATTTCTTTCTAGGAAGTCATTTAGAAAGCATTGTCTATTGTTAAATCACCTCGGTATACATTAACTATCTAAACAAACTGTTCTAGTCCGTTCTTTGAAATTTATAAAATGTTAAGGGCAACATGATTCACTGCTCGATGGTAACGTGTGGATGCTTTTGGATGACTTTTAAATGGTTTTTCAATAAACTTTTTATACCATTATACAAACGAAGTTTTTACTTGTTCTGTATGATTTTTAATTATGGTATACAGCCAGCTACTGGGACTTTCCCGTTAATATTATTTCTCCTTAGAGTTTTTTTCTGTTATGTATTATCAAATTATCTACACCTTTTCTTATGATACACTATTTTGTAGTTAAACATACTTCTGTCAACTACACTTTACAGAAATAATAGAAAAAATTTCATTTATTACCTCGTAAATAATATCAGTATAAATGTCTCAGTGTACAAAGCAGACGCAGTAAAGCTTTCAGCATCTTTAGGTGTTGCACAAAGAACAACTAGTATTCTATTACAAAAACGCAATTGTCAAAGTTTAACGACAAAACTTTGTACACGATACAGTGGCTATACCACCGCACAGTGGAAAATCTCTGTTTGAATTCAACTGTTTGATTAAATGCCTTTGTCAAAGTTGAGTCAATTATCTGCTTTGAGTAAATTCACCCTCATCGGGCCACCAAACGGTTGGTTCCATTCTGGTGATTAAATAAATAAAACGAGGACAAAAGACACTTCGACCTATTTCCTCTTGTTCCCGTATGTTTCTGCGACTTCTTCAAGTGAAAATAATGTTACAAAGAACGAGATAAAATAAAAGTAAAAAGTAGGTAACGGGAAAGGTAAATGGTAAATTGGGCTGCGCAAATACGATATTTTATTATTATATTCTTCCGTAAAAACGCTCAAAGAATTCGAGAATTTTCAAATGTAAAACATATAATATTATATCACGGTCAATTGTTTTATGACGCGGATATTTTACAGACGGTTTCAATGAAAAGAAAATATTAGGCTTAAAATTATTTTGGAGATAAAAAGCGGAAAACGTAAAAAAATTTGTTTTGAGCAGAAGTTAACTTTAGATGTTATGTTCAAAGGTATTGGTGAATTACGTTTAAATAGTTTTTTATCCAAAACGTGTTCTAATTCGTATATGGTTAAAGTCAAACAATACCTAACGCTCACACGGAATTTTACCCTTGTTGCCATATTTTAAATTTGAAAAAATATATAGAGAATAATCAGATTTTCTTGACGTGCCATTTCTATTACAGCCAACATTGTATTGGCTTAAACTAGTGACGAGTATACCTATATGACTTCATTATTATATTTGGTGAGACGGTAAATGGTAACTGACGTCTGTCATAATATTGGAGATTAAATACCGGGTGTCGACTTATATTTTCCCCCATTTTAACTGCCTATAACTTCTAAACGACTCAAGATAGAAATATGAGGTGTTCTCTGAAATGTTTTATTTTAGTAAAAGTTTTGTCTAAATGGATTGAATTTTTTATATCGCTTTCAAATACGAAAAAAAAATGGCGGAATTTTGAAAAAAAACTTTGATGACTTTTTTTAATGGGACACCCTGTATATTTCTTTGTAAATTAAAAGAAAGGTCATTCACCTATCCAGCGATATAAAGTTATTCAAAATCGGTTGTTAAATCACTAAGAAATTAATTTTTAAAATTAGAGGTGCAACGTGGATATCACATACCTAAATAACATAACTAAGCAAATTGATATTGTTGTGATTTCCACATTGCATCTCTCATTTTAAAAATTAATTGCTTACTCATTTGACAACCAATTTTAAAAAAATTTATATCGCTGCATAGGTAAATGACCGTTTTCTCAAGTTTTTAGGTAAATGACCATTTTTTATATCGGTTTTAAATAAAAAATGGCGGATTTAAAAAAAACGTTGACTTTTTTTATTAAAACACCCAGTATATTTTTTTGTAACTTGAAAAACGGTCATTTACCTATCCAGCGATATAATTTTTTTTAAAATCGGTTGTCAAATGAATGAGCAATTAATGGAAATCACATAACATAATATCAATTTGCTTAGGTATGTTATTTAGGTATATGATATCCACGTTGCACCTCTCATTTTAAAAATTAATTACTCAGTGATTTGACAACCGATTTTGAAAAACATTATATCGCTGGATAGGTGAATGACCTTTCGTTCAATTTACAAAGAATATACTGGGTGTTCCAATAAAAAAAAGTCAACAATGTTTTTTTTCCAAAATCCGCCATTTTTTTCGTATTTGAAAGCGATATAAAAAATTCAATCCATTGAAACAAAACTTTTACTACAATAAAACATTTCAGCGAAAACCGCATATTTCTATCTTAAGCCGTTTAGAAGTTATAGACAGTTAAAATGGGGGAAAGTATAATTGGACACCCGGTATAATGTCAAATTATTGTTTTCGAATTATATTTTATTTATTTTATTTATTTTTTCACGACAGGTTATTCCAACTTCACTTCCCGCTCCCCTATATTCTTGATTGGTCCATTAGGTTCGTAATTATTAATTTTAAAAGAAACACAAAAGTAGTTAGAGGGTTCCGTTATTTGGGAAGGCACTAATTTGCATATTATTGCACTTGCACAGAGGTTAAAATTTAAAGTTTCTTCCTAAGCCACGCCTTAGCATTAAATCAGTTCAATACTCATTAGTAAAATTCAATGTGAGTAACCAATCACAAACTCTAAAGACGGTTCTTAGACAATTTTTAGATGCGCCATAATATGCAAAGTAGTGCCTTCCCAAATGACTGGACCTCTATGCAAATTAGTAAGTTAATTACAATACGTAATTAGTAAGTCAAACAGATTACAAAATATAATAGTCCATTGAAATGTTAAATTTTTTAGGCCATACCTTGCATTTGTTAGATGAGTCAATTTTATTTTTTTAATGTGTAGGAGGAATCAGTAGAAGCTTAAGTTTAAGCTTTTGGGGTCGCCACCCTTGTCCCCCGGCCGCCATCTTGTAAAAGGGGTGCAAAGGGGTTTCGCGCTATATCTCGTAAACTACCAAGCCTACTAAAAATCTAATAAAACATAAAATATAGCAAATTAAATTTTCTATAATTTTGTTTCTATTCCTTTTTATCGTCAAGTGACTAACAAAAATGTATCCCTCATAGGGATACAATAAAAGCAAGACGTTAGACTTACTTTTCTATCTTGATATTATTTTATTCATACAATTTATTATGATTTTAACATTCCTATGCTATTATTAATCTATTTTTGACCTGTTAAAATTTAGAACCCTAAGTATATATAGAAAAGCCCCAAGAAGTTATTTGAGGACAAATTCGCCGGTCCAGAAGAAGAATGACGCAACCGCAAAATGCAAAATTCTTAAGAAGAGCAAAAAAACTATTTTTAAATATTTAAAATAGGGATTAAATGAAGAGTAATTGACCAGGAGTATCGGTATGGCCTTTGTTTTTTGACAACGATGGCTTTTATTTCCATCGATATTGGTTCGAATTTCATTATCTTCCATGCTTCCATACCGCCATGATGTGAACTTGTCAGATTGAGCTCATTGGTACCTCGGGCGTATAACACTGGATATTTTATACATCCATGTTATAAATCACATCTACTTCATATGTTCCTATGACGGATCAATTATAAAGGGTTTATACCCAAATATTTTTACTTTGGTGGTTAGCATGTAGATTCTAAGATAACACTGATGATGATCGGTCAACCGATCGAAAACTAGTTATATCTTTGATGTAGCCCTGTATAGGGATTTTAACAAATATACCTTTTATAAAGGATTTTATGTTTTTGTAATGGTATACAGCCAACTACAGGAAATTTTTCCTCGTGGATTTAAAAAAATACACTTTCTTCAAATAAACTTTTTTACCCCATGCCTAGATTATTTGTCACATTGGAATTACTAAAAATCGATTATCTATAACAAGAAATCGAATTTAACTGACTTGGCAACATTTAGCGCGCCTATGAGTATAATAATTATTCAAATAATGAGTGGGTTGCATGTGTGAGTCCATACTAAATAAGTAATTAAATAAAACACGTTCTCACAATCAAATTATTTACATCGGACGACCGGTTTCGCTGTCTATACTTTGAACAGCATCTTCAAGTCCTGGTTAAAAGTAAATTACGTGATTCCGGAATAAGGGATGATTTTAGCGGATTATACCGGAATCGTGTAATTTACGTTTAACCGGGACTTGAAGATGCTGTGCAAAGTATAGACAGCGAAACCGGTCGTCCGATGTAAATAATTTGATTGTGAGAACGTCTTTTATTTCATTACTTACATAAGAGTCAGTGTTATCACAATATTGTGCCTTCGTTTTTGATAGTATAGTGTCACTGTCACTGTCGTACTGCTGACGCACTCTTGCCGCACTGTTGAAAGTTCGCAGAACTTTCAAACAAAATAATATTGATAACGCGCTGATGTAGTCTCTTAATGAAAGTTAAACTTCTTCTTTTTCTTTTTTGCCAATACTTCTTCGTCCATTTGGTGACTTATCTCGTGCTATTCGTACTATCCTATCCTCTGCCATTCTACTAATGTGTTCGTTCCCCATTCTGTTACTATGACCTTTACATACTGCTTGTATTATTTCGTCCATTATCATATTAAAGAGCAGTGGGCTTAACGAGTCACCTTGTCTGACTCCGCTTTGTATTGTTATAAACTGTGTTAGTTTTCCATTTATTTTTGCCTGTATTCGATCACGGAAGTAGATGTTTTCGATGGTTTGTATAATATTGATTGGTATGATGGTATGTTTCTTCTATACAGTAGATGTAAGACGTCTTCGACTTGGATGCGATCGAAAGCCTTTGTCAGGTCTATAAATTATCTGATAGATTATCTGAAAGACTCTAGGGAAAAAGTTTTATTTACTGATTTTATACAAAGTTTTAATTTAAAATGCAAAAATAAAGAACCAACACGAATTTTTACAGACAAAAATGGAAAAACTTCTAAAAGTAAATTAGATTATTTTCTTACAAATTGGCCACATCAATATAAAGAAACTACCAAAGACTTTGTTTTGGGTGATCATCTTGGTTTGGAATTTTTATTAATAGATGCTAAAACTGAAACAGGACAAGTAGTATAGTATAGTTGATCCAAAAGATGGCATAACCCAGACATCCAAAGTGAAAGTTATCCTTCAACACCAAATTGTTCTATATGGTCCACACAATGTCCAGAAAAAAGTCACACCATTTTGAGCGTCGGGTTTGGGGGGAGAGGGGGGAGAAATCGGTAAATTCGTAGTTTTTCAAGTTTTTCGCCAATATTTCTAAAACTATACGGTTTAGCATGAACAACCCTCTATACAAAATTGTTCTACATTAAATTTGAAATAAAAAAGGCCCTATGCATAATATTTCTAAAATAAATGATTCCAAAGTTACGGAGGTAGTATAGTATAACTGGTCCAAAAAAGGCCTAACCAAAACATCCAAAGTAAAAGTTTTTCTCCAACACCAAAATGTTCTATATGGTCCACATATTGTTCAGTAAATAGTTACACCATTTTGAGCATCCGGTTTGGGAGGGAGATGGGAGAGAAGCCGGTAAATTAGTAGTTTTTTTTTATGTTTTTCGTCAATATTTCTAAAACTATGCTTTAGCGTAAACAATGTTATATACAAAAATGTTCTACATGAAATTTGAAACAAAATATGTTCTATACATAATTGTTATAAAATCAACGGTTCCAGAGTTACAGAGGGTAAAATGTCGAAGTTTTCGATACTTTTTATATTTTTTGGGCAATACTTATGATATAACTATTCCAAAAACCCAGACATCCAAAGTGAAAGTTATCCTTCAACACCAAATTGTTCTATATGGTCCACATAATGTTCAAAAAAAAGTCACACCATTTTGAGCGTGGGGTTTGGGGGGGGAGAGGGGAGGGAAATCGGTAAATATAAAAAGTATCAATAACTTCCAATTTTCACCCTCCGTAACTCTGGAACCGTTGATTTTATAACAATTATGTATAGAACCTTTTTTGTTTTAAATTGTATGTAGAATATTTTTCTATAGAACATTCCTTACGCTAAAGCGTAGTTTAAGAAATATTGACGAAAAACGTAAAAAAAACTACTAATTTACCGACTTCTCCCCCATCTCTCCCCCAAACCGGACGCTCAAAATGGTGTAACTTTTTACTGAACAATATGTGGACCATATAGAACAATTTGGTGTTAAAGGAAAACTTTTACTTTGGATGTCTGGGTTAGGCCTTTTTTTGGACCAATTATACTATACTACCTCCGTAACTTTGGAACCGTTCATTTTAGAAGGGTTATGCATAGGGCCTTTTTTATTTCAAATTTAATGTAGAACAATTTTGTGTAGACGATTGTTCATGCTAAACCGCTTAGTTTTAGAAATATTGACGAAAATGTAAAAAACTACGAATTTGCAGATTTCTTTCCCCTCTCCACCCCAAACCCGACGCCCAAAATGGTGTGACTTTTTTCTGAACATTATGTGGACCATATAGAACAATTTGGTGTTGGAGGATAACTTTCACTTTGGATGTCTGGGTTTGGGTCTAACTATACCATACTAAAGGTAAAATAAGTCAAAACGTAACGTTTAGAAACCTTTCTCAATCGAATTTATTAAATTTACAAAGTAGTTTTTTTTATTTTGAAGAGGTTAACGAATGTCTCGATGACGTTAATTTGGCATTTGAAACATTTTTGAGGGTACTGACGTACCATATTGACATATCTTGTCCAATGACTAGTAAAATAATTCGCAATGAGCCTAAAAATAGTTGGGTAACAAATTATATAGTACAGGAGGGAAATGATTTGAGAAGTCTTTTTTGGCTATCAAATAACCTCCAAAATATAGATATGCATTTGAAATATAAAGAAAAAAAGAAGCAGTATGTCAAATTAATCGACGAAGCAAAAAAGAGTTTCTTTCAAAATAGTTTAGAATGTAAGAATACTATACAACAGAAGCAGAAGTTTATATGGCGCACGGTAAATAACAAAATAGGTAAGACGGTAAAACGTAATAATTGTGACAAAATCCAACTTGTTTGTTAAAATTATCACAAATAAATATGAGATGGCAAACGCTTTTGTAGAGCATTTTACTACTTGCCCTAAAAATAAAATCATAGATATTTTTGAAGATTCCAATATTTGATCATTACACTACACAACATGTAGATAAATCATTTTATTTTTTTCCTGTAGATGAATGTGAAGTCAGAGAGGTTATTGGCTCCTTGAAAAATGTTACCTCAGTAGGTATTGATTGCATATCGACTAAATTAATAAAGTGTATTAGTGAATATATAGCGAAACCACTTGCAGACTTAATAAATTTATCAGTGGCCCAAGGTATCTTCCTACATAGCTTGAAGATAGGAGTTGTAACTCCAATATTCAAGAGTGGAGATAATTCTCTTTTAGATAATTATAGGCCAGTTACGGTATCTACTGTTTTGGGTAAAGTTTTTGAAAAATGTGTATACAAAAGAATGTATAGCTTCCTTAATAAATACAATATATTATGTTCTAACCAACACGGATTTCTGCCTGGAAGATCAACAGAGGGTGCTACTGCTGAATTACTCAGTTTCATTCACAATGCACTGGATCGGGGTGATTTTGTGGATGCATTTTTCTTTGATCTTTCAAAGGCATTTGATACTATAAACGTAAGAGTTGCTATAGAGAAGTTAAAAAATATTGGTTTTCGGGGTCAGTTCTCATTATGGCTGTCATCATATTTACATTCTAGGAAAATTCTCGTTAAACTTAACGACTGTCGATCATACTATGGTGATGTTGATATTGGGGTCCCTTTAATATTCATATGCTATATTAATGATTTGCCCAGATATGTCAGTTCAAATAACATATTAATGTATGCAGATGACACAACTATTGCTACATCTGCTTCTAGTGTTGAGGAATTAACTGTCTTACTGAATGTTATATCAGAAGACTTTACAGGATGGTGTAAAAAGAATGCTTTGGTTTTTAATGCTAAAAAGACCACTAGCATGCAATTCTACTATAGATCTAACTCAAGTCATCAGTTCTCTATCAAAGTAAATGATAGCATGGTTCATTCTACAACTACCACTAAACTTTTGGGTTTGTATCTAGATAGTAATATGAGCTAGGAATCTCAAATTAATCCAAATAAACCCAAATAAATTTCGAGGCAAACTAAAATCGTACTTATTGCAAAATTGTTTCTGTAGTGTAAGCGAATATATGGGTGATGTAAATAAGTGATTCTATGTACTGTTTGTATTTTATCTTATAATAATTTTTAAGTGATATTTTATATACGTATATATTTGTATTTTAAACTGACGTATCCTATATCATGTAAATGATCTTGCAGGACAAATAAATTATTCTATTCTATTCTATTCTATTCTATTCTATAAAACATGGATATGCTGGTTTATTGTATTAGATGGCCTTTTCTTTGATTTTTATTAGTACAAATACGGCGTCTACGTAGGATCTTCCGGATCTGAATCCGTGTTGTTGATCTAATAAAGTTGTTAGTTTAATGATTTTATTGGTTAGGACTTTTGTAGTAAACTTAAGTTCGGTGTTCAGTAGATTTATACCTCTATAATTTGTTGGGATCTTCTTTACCTCCTTTCTTGAACATTGGTATCATTATACTATTTCTCTATGCGTCTGGTATTTTGCAGTGCAATACTAGTTTTTTATAAGTTTTGTCATCCCTAGGGTTATACTTTCTCCTCCGTGTTTTAGAAGTTCGTTGGTTATTCCATCTGGTCCTGGTGAATCTCTATTATGAAATTTATACTGCAGGAAATAATAGCATAATACTCTATAGTTAAAATAGATAAAAATTAGTCTTCTTTGTTGCACACAACAATAATTATTTTTTCATAAACGATTTTAGCGCATATTTAAATAAAAAGTATTTTTCATACTTGTTTTAAATAGAAGCTTAATCCGATAATAATCGCAAATAAAATATAGATACACTATGGTGTATTTATAGTATAATAAATATGTGCAAGAAAATAACATAGTACTAAAACTACTCCTTTGAAATGCAATAAAGTTGCAAAACTGATACGTTATTTTGGAGCATAAACTTAAATTGAAAACCATCGTCTTTAGAGCAATTCTACGCGAAAATTATTATTTTGTGTTGTGCAGTTCGGAATAGCTTGTTAAGATAGTTACAGAGGTTCTGTTAGTAAATTGCAATGGCACATTGGCGTTTTCAGACAAAAGTCCGGGAGGATAAACTAAATGGTTTAGTTTTAAACTAATGTGTAATGCGAGGATATCAAACTTGAAGTTTAATTGTGGGATTTTGTGTTTACGTGTCAAAATTTCTAAAGTTGCGAAACTACTAATTTATATATTTATATGTAGCATATTGTCTGTAAACTAATATACGGTATATTTAAATAATATAACTAAATTCCTATTTTCGTCACTTGTGCTTCCGAAAAATAGATTGATGAAGCGACTATTAATACCCATCTAAAAAACTAAATTACCTTAATTAATTAAATGACCTTAAAAGGGAAGACTGAGTTTCAAAACATAGAAGATCTGGGAAAATGAACAAATCCTTCTGCATGTGTATCATCCTTTAACACTTATTCTTCTTTTTATTGTAATAGGACTATGTTCTGTTTCTTCTGTTACAGTCTTTGCTGCGATCCGGAGCTCCAACTCTCGTACCATCGTTTTTTGGGTCTTCCTATGGGTCGCTTGTTGTTGGGCTTCTGTGTTTTTTTCCCAATGCGCCATACGTTCAGGGTCCATCCGATCTACGTGGTCTCTCCACATGCGTCGTCGCGCTCTTGTCCATCTCACTACATCTTGAACGCCTAGCTCTCTCAATGTGTCTTCGTTTCGTATTCCATCTCTGAGTGTGATACCTCTTATGGATCTTAGGGTTTTCATCTCTGTTGTTCTCATTATTTGTTTGGTCTTTGTTGTCTCGGTCCTTGTCTCAGCTGCGTATGCCATTTAACACGTTGGCGGAAATAACAGCTATAGACGTCTAATTTCAATTGGTGTAATGTGACACGAAGTCTATAGACGACATTTTTAGAATAACGAGTTGTGACAAAAAATTGGTGTCATTACATCTGCAGATGCATATTAAATGTGCCAAGATGTCCATGGTCATCGTCCTCATGTTTACAAAACTGTTAAAAGTCATTGATTTCATAAACTATAAGCGCTAAAAGAAATACAGCAAGTTCCCTATTATGCTATTGATTATGTATTTTAGAAAAGAACAACAACGTTAACAGACGGAGAGCTAGAGCCGAAAAATCATCGTCATAAGTAATATGGAGTTTGGCATGTGAAATGTGTCTATTGTGTATTGATAATTATGACCTCTTTCAGGCTGATACCTCAGTGGATACAGGAAGTAGCAATAAGGGATGAAACGGGAAAGTTATTGTAGTCATTAAAGGTTTTCACCTCCTATTTTGTTAAACCTCCATCGATTTACATGAAAATTGGCGACTAGTTAGAGCATACCTCAAGAAATAAAACTGATTTGGTGCCAACTTGCACTTTTACCCTGGGGGTGGATACCACCCCTTCTCGGGGGTGAAAACTATTTTATTAAAAATAACTCCACAAATGGATAAAGCAACAAATTTTAAGTAAAATTTGTTATATTATGTTATTAAAATAAATCAATACTTTTTGAGTTATTAAAGATCAAAGATTTGTCTATCTAAAAGCACATGCGTGAAGTTACGGATGATAAAAAGAACATATTAATTAATTGTATGTTAGTAAAATATTATTTTTATAGTATTTACATATTTAATTGAATTTTTTCTATCAATATAAACTGAATATGTTCAGAAACTGGGGGTGTCAAATAACGGGTACTAGGCACCAGCTAATTCACCCCTTTCTCAAAAACGCACCAATTTAAATAATAGAACTCCACGGTTTTTTCAAATTTAGAGGTCTATTGACGTATGAGACAATAAAATCCCGTTAACGTTGTAGTTCCTTTTAGCTCTCATATTTTGAACATAATCAATAGCCTATATTCTACTTTTAGTCCATTGTTTCACGGTTTTTGCTCTAAATTTTAAAGAACCGCTTGGATTGACATGAAATTTGGCATGTGTATAGCTTACATGTCAAATAAAAAAAGTGATATTGTGCCGATGTGTGCTTTTGCCCTGGGGGTGACTTTCACCCCCTCTTGGGGGTGAAAAAATATATGTCCAAAATAAGTCCGATAATGGGTAAACTGACTAATTTTTAGTAACTTTTGTTCTATAGAGCTTTTTCGCCAAGTCAACACTTTTCGAGTTATTTGCGAGTGAAAATGTTCATTTTTCAACAAAATAACCACATTTTTAGACGGCTTTTCGCAAATAACTCAAAAAGTAAGTATTTTGTCGAAAAAAAACGTTTTTAGCAAAAATGTAGCCTATAAAAAAGTAAAAAATGGTGTACGCGTTAGGTCTCTGGATCTCGTAGGACCAGAGTTATAGCTAATGGAAAATAGATTCATATTCACCAAATTTCAAATAGAATATTTCGACGTGAAATATCCAAAAAATTAAGCACTTTTTGGGGAAAACCCATTATGACTATTTTAAAGTGTTTAAAAAAATATTTATTTCTGTTTCTACAAAAAGTTTCTAGCATTAAATTTAAGCAAGTTACGCTCAAAATAAAGTTGGTCCCTTTTTTTTTGCAAAAAAAAAGTCGGGAAGACCAACCCCTAATTAGCAACTTAAATGAAATTAATCGTTACCGCTCCACAAATTATTTTACTTATGTTGTGTTTATCTGATCTGTAAGTTTCATCGATTCAAAGTGCTTATTTTTGAAAAAATTTGGTTTCAAACTAAAATTTTTAAAAATTTAAATTTTGAAAAATATGCTTTTTTTCAAAATAACTTAAAAATTGTCACAAATACCAAAAATCTCGAAAAACAAAGAAAGTCAGATTTGCTTTTCTGAATATCATGTATTTTTTTGTTTTTCTGCTAGACAAAAATTGATTAAGATTTGGTGTTTCTAAATTTGCATACATTCGTGATCAGTGACCCGCTCAACCCCTTTTAACTACAGCCCTTTCAATAATAAGGATTTTGAACCGATGAAACTTACAAATCATATAAACAATATATACACGAGTCAAGAAACTTGTGAAGTCGTAACGATTAAGTTCATTTAAGATACTAATTAGGGGGTGATTTTCTCGATTTTTTTACCAAAACCAAAATGGGACTAACTTTATTTTGAGCGTAACTTGTTTAATTTTGTTGCTAGAATTTTTGTTTATAAAACAAAAATGAAGCTTTTTTTAAACACTAAATAAGTTGTAATGAGATTTCCCCGAAATGTGCTTAATTTTTGGTTATTTTACGTTAAAATATTCCATTTGGAATTTGACGAATATGAACCTATTTTTCATTAGCTTTAACTCTGCTTCTACTAGGTGTAGAGACGTGATGTATACACCATTTTTTTAAATTTTTTACAGGCTATATTTTTGCTCAGAATGTTTTTTCGACAAAATACTTACTATTTGAGTTATTTGCGGAAAACTGTCTAAAAGCGTGGTTATTTTGTTGAAAAAATGAACATATTCACTGCCAAATAACTAGAAAAGTATTGACTTAATGAAAAAACACTATAGGAAAAAAGTTACTTAAAATTAGCCAGTTTATCCATTTCCTGACTTTCTTTAGACGAATATTTTTTCACCCCCAACAGAAGGTGAAAATCACCCCCAGGGCAAAAGCACATATCGGCACAATATCACTTTTTCCTTTGACTTGTTAGCTATGTGTATGCCAAATTTCATGTCAATCCAAGCGGTTCTTTAAAATTTAGAGGTTTTGCAATATTTTACCGTTAAAGAACGGACTATTTGCAAAATACATATTGTAAGTGTCACAACACTTGCTTATACATTTGACGCACTGTCCGTCAACGTGTTAAGGACATTGGCGATCATCATGGCTCTCCTCATTCCACTCCACTGTTTTAAATTTTTCAACCAGGACGGGCGTTGCCTCCTCGGTCCTCTTTTTCCTTTCACTTTTCTCTTTTTCTCTTTTTTCTTTAGTTTAAATAGATGTCGCTAATGCCTCCAGCAGTAAACAACTGTTTATTATTTTGCTTAGTAGACAGCCAAAAGTTTACTTTAGGATATACCACAGGCAGTTCTGATGACTCTTAAAAGAAGAGTACAGTAAAACCTCGATATACCGGACTAATTGGGGGACGGGGTGTCCGTTAAAGCCGAAAGTCCGTTATACAAAAGTAGGTTTAAAATAAATAAAAAAAACTTGATTTTGAAAATATGCACACTGTATTTAGATATAAATAAAAAACAGAAAACACAAACAAAATTCTATTTAATTGTCTTCGGACATTCGTCGTGAAGTGACATTGATATCGACGCGCTTGCTTTCGGTAATCCTGATTTGAAAAACAAATCAAGTTGTGTTTGCACTTTTGAAGTTTGCTGTTTTTTGTGAACTTCGTTATTTGAAGAATAATCAATAAATGTTATTAGATCGTCGAGATGCGATATTACCTCTGATATCTTTATTTTTGGCAGTGTTGTTTTGCCTTCTTTGCTACCTTCACAACCATCCTCATTTTTTAGGTTCAAAACTTCGTGTGCTATTTCACTTTCAGTCATGATATTATACGCGGGGTCACCTTCATCTACTTCTAGCCATTGTAAAACATCGTTCTCAGCTACCTACTTCTTCTCCGGCATTATTATGTATTGTCCTACAGAAATCAGGAATTTCCAACCCTTCTAAACCTATGTCTGCATCTTGTTCTATCCATCAAATAATTTTTTCTTTTGCAAGGTATTTGCCCTCTGGTATTTTCTGCATTATCTTCATCATGCAATGCAGCCATTACTTCATCTAAAAATATCTGCGAGATATTCGTTTGGTTTCCAAAATTGTTCCCTGATCGATTGTTTGAATAAGCGACGTTGTATTTTTTGGCAAAAACATACAACTAAAGTTTGTAGGTAGGTGTAGAGTTTGTGGTCCAGACGGACCCCGTTGGTATTCAATGTATCTTGGTATGTGACAGGTTAAGCGCGTATGGCGTATAATATTAATAGGATATTTTTAATTTTTTTTAAGTTTGAACGGATTTTTTGTCCGTTATATCCGAATTCCGTTAAATAGAGGTCCGTTATCGAGGTTTTACTTTACTTTTCTTGTTTTATTTTGCTCATATTTGAGTACTAAACCAGAATTCTGTTGGATTTTTATTTATACTACAAACACATTAAAGATGCAGAAATAAACAAACCAAGGCACGTTGAATGTTACGAGGAGCACTCCCAAATCATGATTTACAATGTATATACATTGTAAATCCCAAATCATAATTTACAAAGTTTATACATTTTAAATCATGATTCGGGAGTGCTCTTCGTAACATTCAACCTGTATTGGTTTGTTGATTTCTAGTGCATCTTTATTGTATTTTTGGTATAGATAAGCGGACAGGTGATGAATGCAAATTGTAGATTCTCCCATGTCCGCTATTTATCAGCCTGTTGGCTTTATAATTCTTAAAAGGCTCGGACTATAAATTGTCACCAAGGATTCTGCATTCCTACCCAAAAACAATGTTCTCTTTTATATTTTGTTTAAGTTTATAATTATTATATATATCTAGATTTGCTTATTGATCAGGATTCATTATGTAGAAGTACCACTCTTCTTCTTTTAATTTTCGTTCTTCAAATAATTATTATTCTCCAATTAGGCTATTGCTTAGGTTCAAAATAAGGGAGCTAAAAGGAACTACAACATTAACGGGATTTTATTATCTCATATGGTCAATAGACCTCTAAATTTGAAAAAACCGCGGAGTGCTACAATTTAAATGGGTGCGTTTTTAGGAAAGGGGTGAATTAGTCCCTAGGCGCAGAGTGAAGTAAGTTCTATGCACTTTTGGTACAACTACGTCTACAAGAAAATTGTTCCAGGTTAAATTTACTATTGAAATATCACATTCTAAAGTGAAAAATATATTTTCAGAAGAAAAGCAAGAAAAAACACGAAAGAACGTAATTTTGTTTTTTGCCCCATAGCTTTTTTCCACAGGGATATAGGTATAGGCATTGTTTCAGCGAAAAATACCTTCCATCCTTCTTCTTTAAAATGAACTTTAGTAAAAGTCTCTACCATTTACAGTTTCCAAAATATTATTTTTTCAGAGTTCGCCACTAACAGCATTTTTGGGTCATTTTCCCCATTATTTCGCAAACATTGTTCTGACTTTTTCCAACGTAGCTTTAGGTATATGCAATGTTACATTTAATAGGAAGAAAAGTCAATTAGGTACCTATAAAAGGGTCTATTGTGGAAGGTTGTATGACTTTTTCTAAGCAAGATAATATCTTGAAGATTTTTAACAATCATAATATGGTTGTCCAAAATTTTATACTTTTGTTGATTTTTGATATATTTTACGATTATTTTTAAATGTCTGATTGCGTATAACTTTTTTATTGTATATTTAGATATATAAATTGTACAACTTTATAACTTTTACAACGTATAACTTTTTTATTGTATATTTTGATTGTACAATAAAAAAGAAAGCTTATTTTCTTTACTTTAAAATGGAGTATTGCAAATAATTCTAGGACTATTTTTGAACAAGATATCCGTAGGATATCCAAGGGTATCCGTAATTTGAGAAAAAATTTAATTTTTTTTTATTTTTTTTTTCAATTAGAAGAATATAATTTGATATTGTAACATAATTTTTAATTGCAAATAACTTTTCTTAATAACACTTTTCATGATTTTGAAATATAAAGGTACTGTACTCTTGAGCGAAATTCATATTTTTTAACATACCTTGTACACTATTGCTATTATATATCTGATGGTTGCATCTTAGGTTTTAGAATGCAGAGCATTTTATAAAACACAATTTTTTTCATAAAGTTATTAATAAAAAAGTTTTCCATATGGTTCCAACTTAGTGGGACCTATTGAGTGTGTATATGTCACATTTTGAAAAAGCATATCTTGTTTAAAAATAGTCCTAGAATTTTTTACAATACACCATTTTAAAGTAAAGAAAATAAGCTTTCTTTTTTATTGTACAATGTATATACCTAAATATACAATAAAAAAAAGTTATAATAAGAAATTTAAAAATAATCGTAAAATATATCAAAAATCATTAAAAGTATAACATTTTGAACAACCATATCTTGCTCAAAAATAATCAAACAGCCTTTCACAGGACACCATTTTAAAGGTAATTGACATGTCTTCCTATCAAATGTACATTGTATATACCTAAATCTACGTAGAAAACAGTTACAGAACAATGTTTGCGAAATAGTGAGGAAAATGGTCCAAAAATGCTGTGAGTGGCAAAATTTGAAAAATCAAATTTCATAAACTGTAAATCCTAGAAAATTTTAACAAAGTTCATTTGAAAGAAGAAGGATGGAAGTTATTTTTCGCTGAAGCAATGCCTATACCTACGGTGACCATATGTACTTATTTAAGTAGGACAGTACTTATTTTTAATATTGTCCTAATGTACTTTAAAACCTTTCTAAGGACACGTGAATGTACTTATTTTTTCTAAAAAATGAATATTTTTATCTTTTACTACTTTTAAACAAATTTCTTTGTATACTGTTCCAGGTATTGCAGCTTTTGGGTCTTGATGGTTTCCAATATTTCCATTCTTTTGTTGACTCTTCTCATGACTTCGTTGTTTGTTACAGGCTCGGTCCATGCTATCTTCAGGTACCTTCACCCACAATTCAAATGCTTTCAACTTTTTAGTAGTCGATGCGTTAAGTGTCCATGCTTCTATCCCGTAAAGCAGAGTCGAGAAAGTATAACACCTTGCCAGCCTAACTCTCAAGTCTAATTTCAGTTCTCTTGCACAAAATACCTTTCTCATTTTATTTAAGTTGGTTCTTGCCTCCTCTATTCGAACTTTGATTTCTTTGAAGTAATCGTTTGTGTGATTAATTTTTGTGCCAAGATAGTTGTAGTTTTCAACTTGTTCTAAAGTTTTACCTTTAATTGTCAGGCTTTTATCATTATTTTGGGTTTTTGATATCCTCATAAATTTAGTTTTCTTGAAGTTTACTGATAATCCATATTGTTTTCCATACTCTGTTTGGAGGTCTTGTTGTCCGGAGGTTGTCCGCTATTATGGTAGTGTCGTCCGCATATCTAATGTTGTTAATTGGCGTTCCATTTAGGTACCTTTATTCCTGCTGTTTCTCCCTCAAGAACTTTTTTCATAATTTCTTCAGAGTATGCATTTAATAGTAGTAGTGACAATACACACCCTGTCGCACTCCTCTTTTAATTTCGAACTCTTCTGATGTGTGTTCGTTAATGCGTATGGGTGCCTGCTGTTTATGATATATATTTGTTATAATTCAAAGGTCATTGTATTGTAATTGTTTTGCTTTGAGGACGTCCATTAGCTCTTTGTGGCGGACTTTATTGAAAGCATTGCTGTAATCTATGAAACGGACGTACATATCCTGGTTCACATCCAAGCATCTCTGGATTAGTAGTGTAAATCCAAAGTGGGTTTCTTCAATATCCATATCAAGTGTTTGGTAAATGCGTTTATGAATGATCTTTAAAAACATTTTAAGTGTGTGAGACATCAGGATTATGGTGCGGTAGTCGCACACAAAACTTCACTGCGTAAGTGAAACATTTTTACACAAAATGTGTAACCTACCTAGAAAACTGGAGTACAAATTTTCATGCATTTAAACTATTCAAAAGCATAGATCTAAAGCGGGCTCCACATTCTCGGCGAAGTTACTTCGCCAAAGTTGACCGAAGTTCGAAGTACCCTCTCTACACACTCGTTCTATTTCGCGAGGAAGTGCGATACCGACAAAGAGCGGTGCGATACCGACAAAGACCCCTTTGACCAGACCAACAGAGAATGGAAGTAGAACGAAGTGAGGCAAAGTTACACAAGGTGGCCGTCTACACTCTCGTACTTGTTGAACCTCGATCGACTTCGGCGAGAGTGCGGAGCTCGCATAAGAAGTGAAATAACATGGAACGATGTTTGTTATTCTCTCGAAGCTTTTAAATTATATATCAAGGCAACCATGTTAAACGAAGATCAACTCTTTGACGAACTGGGAATTTTGAAAGACGTGGCTACAAGTGAAAAAATTTCTGAGTGGAACAGAGAAGAAAAAAATAGTCAGGATCGATGGCTTAAAGTTTTTAAGTGTGTAGATCAATTCAAACTGAAAAACTTACAAATATTATGCGAATTTATTTTTTGTCTTCCGGGTACTAGTGCGGCTATCGAGTATTTATTTTCTGTAATAAATAATTCACAAATGTCCATATCCACTCTCAAGGCAGCGATGCTGGTGTACGCAAATTTTGATGAGACTTGTATGAAATGTTTCATTTACTTCAGTCGAAGCCGGACCTTCTTAAATTAATTTTAAGTTCAGAAAAATATGAATGATGCAAAAAACCGGAAGAAGATGAGGCTATTCCAGGTCCCTCATTTAAAAACTCTTAATTACAGGCTTGTAACTGTTTCAAAGTTAATGTAATGTGTTATGTTTAGTTTAATTGATATAATTTTTTATGTATAGCTACATAGTTTATTTATTTTTAATGTCAAAAAGTTATATTTGTCCAATAACAAGATACATTTTGCGTTTTTAATACATTTTTGTTTTTTGTACTTATTTTTCTTTGAAAAGATATGGTCACCGTACCTATACCTATAATATCACTGTGGAGAAAAGTTATGGGGCAAAAAACAAAATTGCTTTCGTTCGTGTTTTTTTCTTGCTTTTCTTTTGAATATATTTTTGTAAACAAAAATATTTTTGACTTTAATATACGATGTTTCGATAGTAAATTTAACCTGGAAGAATTTTCCTGTAGACGTGTTTTTACCAAAAGTGCATAGAACTCACCCTAATTCGCCCTGTGCCTAGGGACTAATTCACCCCTTTCTCAAAAACGCACCCCTTTAAATGGTAGCACTCCGCGGGTTTTTCATATTTAGGGGTCCATTGACTATATAAAATAATAAAGCCCCGTTAACGTTATAGTTCCTTTCTAAAATACATAATCATTAGCCTAAATAATTATGGTGGTCTTTATGATTTTTATTATTTTCATTACTTTTTAATATTTTAACAAAGAAATATTTTATTTATATATTTTATAGTCTTTTCTTTAAAAGTGATCGATACTTAACACTACTTTTCACGTTTGATTAAAATAAAACTAAGATAAATCTTTTTCGCCACATAAACTTATCAGGGCCAAAAAGTTTTGTGATACTCTCTTCCAAAATTTAATATCTTTTAGATAGTTAAGATCTTTCGTCACGTATATCCGAAGATGTTATCCATAGCAAAAATGTGTGTGACTGTGTATCTAGGCTTTGAAATCTAGAAGCAGGAGGAGAGGAAACAGAAATACAGGGATGTACCCTAAACTTCTTAGGTGTGAAAAGGAAAACTTTGAAACAATTTGATTTAAAAAGCCAGAACTAACAATTTAGGATTCTAATGTATATGTGTCTCGTCGTTTGTTAAGTTGTATCTCGCATATTGTTTTTTAGATTTTGATTGCTTATTTCATTACTTCTTATGTTTCATCTTTTTTTCGAAAAGGGGCATATTTGGATTATGTATACTCAAACTTCTTCTTCACGTGCCATCTCCGCTACGGAGGTTGGCAATCATTATAGCTATTTTATTTATTGAGGCAGTAGCTCTAAATAGTTGTTTTGAGCTGCATCCAAACCATTCTCTCAGGTTCTTCAGTCATGAAATTCGTCTTCTTCCGATGCTTCTTCTGCCATCTATCTTTCCTTGCATTATGAGTCGCAGGATGCCATACTTCTCGCTCCGCATCACATGTCCGAGATACTGTAGTTTTCTTTCTTTAATTGTAAGTTCAACTTCCTTCTCTTTACCTATTCTTCTCAGTAATTCGTTGTTCGTAACTATATCTACCCAGGAAACCCTCATAATTCTTCTATAGGTCCACATTTCAAAGGCGTTAAGTCGTCTCATTGTCTCTACATTTAACGTCCATGATTCCACTCCATAGTATAGTACACTGTATACATAACGTTTTGTTAGGCGTACTTTAAGAGCTAATGTTAAATCTTTACTATATAGGACCTTTTTCATTTTCATAAAATTAGAACGTGCTTTTTAGATTCTGACTTTGATTTCTGCAGTGTAGTCATTATTTTCTGTTATAAGTGTTCCTAGGTAAGTGTATTTTTTTACTTTTTCGATCTGCTGGCCCTCTACTATCAAGATTTCGTTATTATTATGGTTGTTTTTACTAATTTTCATAAACTTCGCCTTTTTGATATTGAGAAAGAGTCCGTACTCCTTACTACACCTTACTATTTTACTCATGAGTCTTTGCAGGTCTTGTAAACTGTCGGCTATTAATACTGTATCATCTGCATATCTGATGTTGTTAACTAAGTCTCCATTTACTCTTATGCCGACTGTTTCATCTTCCAGAGTTTCTCGCATTACCTCTTCAGAATAAGCGTTAAATAATAGAGATGACAGTATGCAGCCTTGCCTGACTCCTCTCTTTATTTCCATTTCTTCAGATGTTTCTGTGTTATTAGTCTTAAATCTCTGTCATCTAGGTTTTAGTTTTCAGAATTTCCATGAGTCGATAATGTTAACTTTATCAAACGCTTTATTGTAGTCTATAAAACAGACGTAAAGCGGACGGTTAACATCCAAACATCTCTGTGTCAGCACATTGAAGGAGAATAATGCCTCTCTGGTACCCATACCATTGCGAAACCCATATTGAGTGTCACTAATATCCAGCTCCAGCTTAGTGTGTATTCTGGCGTGGATAATTTTCAGCAGAATTTTCAAGGTATGTAACATTAAGCTTTTATGGTTCGGTAGTCACTGCATTCTTTGGCATTCACTTTCTTTGGCAAACACACAAATGCTGATGTCAACATTTCTCTAGGGATGATTCCCGTAGTATAGATAGCGTTGAACAGTTCTACTATTATGTCCAGGTTTTTCTCGTTGACCAACTTTATCAGCTCGCTAGGTAATTCATCTGGACCAGCAGATTTATTGGTTTTCATAGAGTCTATTTAAATAAAAATATAAAAGTGGTAAGAAACCAAATCGATTATATACTGATTAAAGACAGATATCGTAACACCATCAAATATGTTAAAACATATCCAGGAGCAGATGTCACATCAGACCATAACCCACTAATCGCTAATGTCACGCTTAAGCTTAAACGTATTAGAAAACCCCAAAGAACTCCAAATATAGATGTTAGAAAACTTAAAGAAGTTGATATAAAAAACAAACTTCAACAGAAAATATACGAAAACCTTGATGAATTAGATACTAACACCTACGAGATAAACCATCAATGGGAAACACTAAAAAATTGCCTACTTGTTCCATGCGAAGAGATATTAAAAGAACCGATAAGAAAGAGAGACAACTGGATGACCGACGAGGTACTCGGCATGATGGACCAACGAAGACAAGCCAAGAACAAAGACAATCACAATTACAAAATAATTAACAATGAAATCAGAAAAAAGATAAGAGAGACAAAACAAACTTACTATGAGGAAAAATGTAAAGAGATAGAAGATCTTCAGAACAAATACGATATATTCAACCTGCATAAAAAGGTTAAAGAAATGGCCGGGCTGCAAAAAAGAAACCACAACACATCTCTTTTAGACAAAAATGGAAACACTATTATAACGACTGACGAAAAGCTAAAACGATGGAAAGAATATATGGAAGAGCTTTTCGACGACGAAAGAGGAAACCTACAAGACATATCTTTCGAAAACAGAGAAACAAGTGTAGAAATTACAAAGGAAGAAATATTGTATGCACTAAAAAACACCAGTAACGGAAAAAGCCCGGGGCCAGATCAACTGCCTATCGATATCCTTAAAATAATAGAAAATAAGTACATAGATGTCCTCTTAAAGCTCTTTAATGAAATTTATCAGTCGGGTGACATACCCAACGAATGGTTGACCTCAACATTTATTTGTCTCCCAAAAAAGAAAAATGCTAGAGAATGCACCGACCACCGCACCATAAGCCTGATGTCTCACACACTTAAAATGTTTTTAAAGATCATTCATAAACGCATTTACCAAACACTTGATATGGATATTGAAGAAACAAAATTTGGATTCCGTAGAGGCGTAGGTACCCGTGAAGCTCTATTTACATTCAACGTACCAATCCAGAGATGCTTGGACGTGAACCAGGATATGTATCTCTGTTTCATAGATTACAACAAGGCTTTCGATAAAGTCCGCCACAAACAGCTAATGGACGTCCTAAAAACAAAACAATTACAATACAATGACCTTCGAATTATAACAAATCTATATTATAAACAGCAAGCACACATACGCATTAACGAACACACATCAGAAGAGTTCGAAATTAAAAGAGGAGTGCGACAGGGGTGTGTATTATCACCACTACTATTCAATGCATACTCTGAAGAAATTATGAAAAGAGCTCTTGAGGGAGAAACTGCAGAAATAAAGGTAAATGGAACGCCAATTAACAGCATTAGATATATGCGGACGATACTATCATAACAGCAGACAACCTTAAAGACCTTCAACAGTTAATGAACCAGATAGTTGAGTATGGAGAAGAATATGGATTATCAATAAACATCAAGAAAACTAAATTTATGAGGATATCAAAAACCCAAAATAATGATGAAAGCCTGACAATTAAAGGTAAAACTTTAGAACAAGTAGAAAACTACAACTATCTTGGCACAATAATTAATCACACAAACGATTATTCCAAAGAAATCAAAGTTCGAATAGAGAAAGCAAGAACAAACTTCAATAAAATGAGAAAGGTACTTTGTGCAAGAGAACTGAAATTAGACTTGAGAGTTAGGCTGGCAAGGTGTTATACTTTCTCGACTCTGCTTTACGGGATAGAAGCATGGACACTTAACGCATCGACTACTAAAAAGTTGGAAGCATTTGAACTGTGGGTGTATAGAAGAATCCTGAAGATATCATGGACCGAGCATATAACAAACAACGAAGTCATGAGAAGAGTCAACAAAAGACTGGAAATATTGGAAACCATCAAGACACGAAAGCTGCAGTACCTGGGGCATGTTATGCGTAATGAGAGATACAACATACTTCAGTTGATTATACAGGGGAAAATTCAGGGCAAGAGAAGTGTAGGAAGGAGACGAATCTCGTGGTTGCGTAACTTGAGGGAATGGTACGGATGCACATCAACCGAACTATTCAGAGCAGCAGCATCTAAGATCAGAATAGCCATGATGATTGCCAACCTCCGTCGCGGAGATGGCACATGAAGAAGAAGATAAAGTCTATTGCCTGACAAACCTCTGATTTTGTCACACTCTCTGGGCCCACATCTCCGGTTTGGCTATCTACGGATGTACTAGCTTCTCTCTGGTCATGAAATAGTTCCTCGATGTACTCTTTCCATCGTCGTAGTTTTCGTTCTGTCTCCATTATAATATTTCCATTTTTGTCGCGCATATATTTGAGGTTCTTCTATTTCCTATTCCGGCTAGTTCTTTGACTTTTTTATGTAGGTTGAAGTTGTCATATCTGTTTTGCAGTTCTTCTATTTCTTTACATTTTTCAGAGCAGCAGGTTCCTTTAGCCTCCCTAATTTTTCTTCTTATTTGGTTTTGAATTTGTTTATGGCGGGTCTTATTGATGGTTTTGTTCTTTCTTCTTTCATTCATCAACTCTAGAATTTCCTCCGTGGAATACTTAACCTACAGATGTATAAAATAGACATATATTGTAACTGTCTCAACTATGCGTGTGAATTTTTTGATATTTTTAAATTGATTGCAACCCACCGAAAAAAAATAATAAAAACCAAAAAAATACGTTTGTGAGAGTAGGGAAAGGGGGTGGGGAGCTAAAATTGCATTGTGTTAGTTTTTATTCACATAAAACGTAAGAAAATAAAAAAATTATTTGGTTTGTATCGATCTCAAAAAATATGATTATCCTTGCAAAACTACGCAAAAACTAAAAGCCTAAAAACTATGTCTTTTTTGCAGTTTGAACATGTTTTGCCCAATTTTTTAATGTCCTAAAGGACTCATTTAATTCAAAGAGTGCATTCATTTATTCATTCATCAAGCATTACAATCCCTACGGATTATAGCTAACGCCATGGCGTTTAAAATCCTATTCTTGGGTGAGGTGGATTACTCCTCTGTCATTTTATAGCTTGCTGTGTGTCTTCGCTGTTCTCGTGACTCTTTTCCATTTCTTCCTGTCCTTCCACTGAACTTTCCAGTCTTTCACATTCATTGCTCTTATGTCCTCTTCTACATCATCCAGCCATCTTCTTCTGGGTCTTCCTCTGCACCTAAGCCATAGTGGTGTCCAGTTAGTTATCCTTCTCAGCATATCTGATTGTGGGCGTCTCTGTATATGGTCTATCCATTCTAAGCGAAGCGATTTTATGTATTTGACTATATTTTCTCTCTTTAATTTCGGCATTTGTTTTCATTCGTATTTCTCCCTCTCTTGTTACGTTGTGACCCAGTATTTTTCTCATTATTTTTCTTTCAAATTTCAGAAGACAATCTTCTTCTTTCTTGTTAATCGTTGTTGTTTCCATCCCATATGTAACAACAGGTCTTATGAAGGTCTTATATAGGTTCATCTTGGTTTTCTTACTTAAGGTTTTGCTTCTCAGTAGATTTCTATTCATTCCATATGTTTTTGCCTTTCAGAATTCTTTCCTCTGTTCTCTCCTTTCCAGTTTTCCCTATTGTTGCTTCCAAGTAGCTAAAGGTGGATCTTCTTCTTCTTCTTTAAGTACCGTGCCCAAATTTTTAGGCGTGGGTAGCTTCCAAAACAATTTGCCGATATCGTTCTCGATCTTGTGCGGCATGTAACAACTGATCTGCTGATAAGCCAGTCCATTGACGAAGATTTCGGAGCCATGAATATTTCTTTCGACCAATTCCTCTTTTTCCGTCTATCTTTCCATTGAGTATCAACTGTAGCATCCTGTATCTGCTACCTCTCATTATATGCTCCAGATATTCAAGTTTTCTCTTTTTTATCATCTTCATTAAGTCACCTTCGCCTTGACCTACTCTGTTTAAGACTTCTCTGTTTGAAATGCGTTGAACCCAAGATATTCTGAGCATTCTACGATACCACACATCTCAAAGGCTTCTAATTTATTCATCATGTTAACCTTCATGATCCAGATTTCACATCCATATAGTAATACAGGATACACATAACATTTTAGGAACTTGATTCTTAGTTGTAAGTTCAGCTGAGAATTGTTCAGAATAGATCTAAGTTTCATAAATGCTCCTCTTGCAATTTCTATACGAGTTTTAATTTCTTCATCCGGATTTAGTGTCTCGTTTATCCAACATCCTAGGTATTTAAAATGGTTAACTTTTGTTATTGATTCATCATTGACAATTAGTTGCGTAGGGCCGACGCGACGTCTTGTTTACTAACCACAAGTAACTTTGTCTTTGTTGCATTTATGGTAAGTCCGTTATTGGAGCATTCTCTAGTGACTCGACCTATAAGGAATTAAAGATCTTTGATATTTTCAGCCATGATCGCGGTGTCGTCTGCATATCTGATGTTGTTAATAGTTTCTCCCCCGATTCGAACTCCACATTGTCCTTTCAAGGCTTCATTAAAAATTATTTCTGAGTATACGTTAAACAAAGTTGGGGATAACACACAACCCTGTCTGACACCTCTTTGAATGCAAATTTTGTCTGTTTCTTTGCCGTCTACCAGAATAGAAGCTTCTTGATTCCAATATAGATGTTGTAAAAGTCTCAGATCTTTATCATCTATTCCAATCATTTCTAGATATTTAAACAACCTATCATGTTGAACTCTATCAAACGCCTTCTCAAAATCTATAAAGCAGACGTAAATTGGTTTCTGTACTTCCCATGATCGTTGAAGTAATGTTAACATTGAGAACAAAGCTTCCCTTGTTCCCAATCCTTCTCTGAAACCGAATTGTTTGTTTCCCATTGTCTCTTCACATTTCTGCTTAATTCTATTAAGAATTATCTTAAGAAGTAGCTTGAGAGAGTGGCTCATGAAACTAATTAGTCTAAAGTCTTTACATGATGATATATTAGGTTTTTTTGGGAGTGGAATAAATATAGACTCTAACCATATCTGTGGCATCATGCCAGTCTCGTATATATGGTTATAAATGTTTGTTAGTTGTGAGACATTGTCGTCATCCAGAAGATTGAGCCAGTCTGATGGTATTTGGTCAGGGCCTGGAGATTTACCATTTGTGCTCTGTTTGATGGCTTTCTCTACTTCCGCTTTTAAAATACTAGGACTAGTATTCGTATACTTTGTAGTGTTAAGTGGTGGCCTCGTATCCAGGAAGAGTTCTTTTATATAGTTAGTCCATTCTTACTTTTTTTCGTCCAAGTCGAGAATTATTTTACCTTTGGAGTTTCTCATAAAGTGAGGAGTTCTTTTTCTCTGAGTGTTGGTAATTTCTTTAAGCTTTTTATGTATATTAAACTCGTCATTTTTTCTTTGTAGTTCTTCCATTTCACGACATCTTTGTTCCATCCAGTCCTCTTTTGCTCTCTTAACCTCATATCTTATTTGTCGATATATCTCTCTATACGGAATCTCGTCTTTGTTTTTCCAATTTCTTCTTTGTTGAATAAGGTCTAGTATTTTTTCGGTCATTCAATCCTTTTTCTTTATTGGGTCTTTTTCTGGTTTCAAAACTTCGTTTGCTATGGTGACCATGGCGGAATTCATGATATCTAAATTTTGACCGATATTTTCTTGTTCAGATCTTTCTAACTGTTTTTTAACCTCACGATTTATCTTATTTCCGAACTCATCTGATATTAAGGCATTTCTTAGGAGTCGAGTATTTAGTCCAGAAAGCCACTGCGCATCCGCTAGGAAAAATATTCTAATTCGGATTTTTTGCACAATCTTACTCAAAAAGGACCCCTTTTAACAAATTTGCATGTTGCCAGGACCAAAAGATGGTCAAAAATTTTTTAAACGTTTTTTTTTTGTTTTTTTCCTAAAATTTTTTTTTGCATGGAACAATTTTTTTTTAGATTTTTTGGATCATTCCAAACAGAAAAGGTATTTAGTGACTTTTCTCTAAAGTTGATAGTTTTTGACATATAAGCGATTAAAACTTGAAAAATTGCGAAATCGGCCATTTTTAACCCTCAAAAACTATGTGAAAAACTGAAAATTTGAATGTTGCCAAGGTAGGTAGATATTCTTTAAACATCGATTGATGAAATCCCGAAGAGTTTTTTGTAATACAATATCAAAAACCCCTTTGTTTTTTAATTGCCAATCGTGCGCGACACTATTTTCCGTATTAAATATAAATGAATAAATTCGTTATTTCGTAAACCGGTGACTTTAAGGAAAAATCCCAAAACAGGTCGGTTTTTATTTTTAAGTTATGGTACTGTGGCATATATAGTATACTAGTGACGTCATCAATCTCGGCGTGATGACGTAATCGATGATTTTTTTAAATGAGAATATGGGTCGTGTGCTGGCTCATTTGAAAGGTTCTTCAATTCTCTATTCAGTAATATAAACATGTACATAATTATTTATGCAAGGTGTCCAAAAATTTTTTATTAAATTAAATCATTTGGCAAATTGACAAAAAAATTAAATTATTGGACACCCTGTATAAATAATTATGTAAATGTTTATACTACTGAATAGAGAATTGAAGAAGCTTTCAAATGAGCTAGCACACGACCCCTATTATCATTTAAAAAAATCATCGATTACGTCATCACGCCCAGATGGATGACGTCACTAGTATACCATATATGCCACAATATCATAACTTAAAAATAAAAATCGACCTGTTTCGGGATTTTCCCTTAAAGTCGCCGGTTTACGAAATAACGAATTTATTCCTTTCATTTGCACCATACTGCATACACATGCAACGGTGGAAAATAGTGTCGCGCACGCTTGATTAACTATTAAGAAACAAAGGAGTTTTGAATATTGTACTGCAAAAAACTCTTCGGAATTTCATCAATCGATGTTTAAAGAATATCTACCTACCTTGGTAACATTAGAATTTTCAGTTTTTCACATAGTTTTGGAGGGTTAAAAATGGCCGATTTCGCAATTTTTCAATTTTTAATCGCTTATATGTCAAAAACTATCAACTTTAGAGAAAAGTCACTAAAGACCTTTTCTGTTTGGAATGATCCAGAAAACCTAAAAAAATTTTGTTCCATGCAAAAAAAATAATTTTAGAAAAAAAAACAAAAAAAAACGTTTAAAAAATTTTTGACCAACTTTTGGTCCTGGCAACATGCAAATTTGTTAAAAGGGGTCCTTTTTGTGTAAAATTTTGCAAAAAATCCGAATTAGAATATTTTTCCTAGCGGATGCGCAGTGTCTTTCTGGACTAATTAGGTTTCTTCTGCGTTGTGGGGGCTTTTGTTCTTTTTAGTTTTATTTTGAATCCAGCACAGAGCAGATTATGGTTAGTTGCTGCGTCTGCACTTGGGTATGTTTTTGCAGATGTAATACTGTTTCTAAACCTTCTATTAATGATAATGTAGTCAATTTGATTTCTGACTATCTTTCCCTCTTGATCAGCTGGAGATTTACAGGTATATAGTCGTCTTTTAGGTTGCTGAAACAATGAATTTGCAATAATGCATTTCCCTTCTTGGCAGAACTCTATTAGTATTTGCCCTCTTTCGTTCCTTTCTCCAAGTCCATACTTTCCGGTTATATCTTGTGTGATTTCGGTACCAACTTTTGAGTTGAAGTCTCCCATAATAATTGTAGCTTCATGTTTTTTTGTGCTCCGGAGAATTTGTTTAATTTGGCTGTAGAATTTCTTCATCTGGTTTGTCAGCTGTTGGCAAGGTGGATACAGTTTCAAATTTATGGTTCTGTGTTATTAGATATTTCTGATTTGTTGTGTCGTCCTTCCCTATCGTCATGTATTTTGTTTTGTGCTGGTTTATCTGTAGCCCTATTCTCTTCGCTTCCTTATCTAGTTTTTCAACTGCTTTTATAAGTGTCATCTTCGTCTTCGCTATGATCACTAGATCATCTGCATATGCTACCAGTTGAAGTAGATCTGTAATAATGTTTTTGTTTGCAAAGTTTGTTCTTCTTATTATTCACGCCTTTGTTTATATTGATTTCGTTTGAAGTTGTTCCGTTGAAACTAATCTTTGCTGTGGTGTTCTTTAGGCTTACTGTTAGCATATGTTTTAATTTTTCTGGGTTTCCATATATAACCTATATAAATAACCTTGATATAATCTATTTTGAAGTCTATAAAATGGGGAAAATTACCAAAAACCACTAAAAAATCAGTTTTTTGAGTATTTGAAGGTAATTCACCTTACAGAAAATCTGAAAAATATTAGAAATATAGTTCTCAATAAAATACGGAAAATAAAAAATAGACATACCGTTTTCAAAAAAAGTGATACGCTTTTTGCGAAAAAATAATGCATTTTTATGTACCTATGATATGTACACAATGTACACTCAACCAAAGGGTCTAGAAAAAAATTAAAAACTTTTGTAAAAGTCTTAACAATGCGTGTGAATTTATTAAAATTTTTAAATTGATTGAAACCCACCAAAAAAATGTTAAAAACAAAAAAATGACTTTTTTGTTAATGCGGGGAGTTGGGAAGGGTGGTGTGTTAAAATTGCCCTGAGCCTTATTTTTGTTTATTTCATAAAACCTAAAAAAAATATTAACCCCGCTAAAACTCTAGAAAAACTGGAACAAACATGATTTAGGGGTTATAGCGTGGTTCGCCACAATCTTTGTATGTTCTTAAAATATTTAAATTAATTATTAATAAATTTATTAATAAACAAATTATTATTCAAATTATATATAAACTATAAAAAAACCTTGTTTTGACCTACTTTAAAATCAGTAAAATAAGGAAAATCTTCAAAAACCCTTAAGTGTTTTGGTTGGAAAATGCATTTTCCTTATTTAATAATGCATTTTTCATTTCGTCATCATCATTTTTGTTTAAAAAATTTTCTAAATCTTTTACGAATGACTGTAAAAACTTTCATTGAGATTCATCCAACTGCAGAAATTTGCCTTTTCTGATTTTACTGCCTTTGTTTTTACTGATTCAGTGCCTCGCCTATAATAAAATAGTTCTAAATACATGTGTGGTTAATTTCGTAATAATACAGAAAACCTGCATTGTTTCGAAAAAATTCAAACAGGCTTATATTTTTCTAAAACTTTTTTTGTTAGTTTATATACATACAAGTAAAAAGTTCTACTCACAGATTAAGCCCCTAATTGTTTATTAATTGTTTAAACAATAACAATAATTATTTTGTATAAATAATTTTAAAAATATCGTTGAATTCATCATTTTACTTTGATCAAATATGTTTCTATTTTGTTTTTGATTATGCTGAATCCGAATAAGGCATTAGAATTTGAAAAATAAAAAAAAATGAGCTCTTATATAGTCTGCGTAACTATGTAGAAATCATATGGGAGACTTTGTATTATCAATCAGTTTTACGGAAAAAAGTTATTCTTTATAAAATGCTCTGCATAGTCTTAAATCTCAAACTCAACAATCAGATCAAATGTTATCAATTATTTTACCGGAGTTATGTCAAAAATATGAATTTTGTTAAAGAGTAAAGTACCTTTATATTTCAGAATATCAAAAATTCGTATTATAAAAAGTTGTTTGGAATTAAAAACTATGTTTTAATATGCAATTGCATTCTTTTAATTAAAAAAAAAATGCAAATTTTTCTCAAATTACGGATCTTCAACAACATTTTATTACAATTATGATAACTATTGTATTATCAATGTTACGAAAAAAAAGTTATTCTTCATAACTGCTCTACCCGGTCTAGAATCTAAGATACAATTATCAGATATCAAACTTTTTTAATTCAATACGAGGTATGTAAAAAAATATGAATTTCGCTTAATAGTAAGTACATTTATAGTTCACAATGTTTCAATAGAAGGATGTAATTGAATACTGAGACATAGTTTTTAATTCCAAACAACTTTTCTTAATAACAATTTTCGTTATTGTGAAATAAACAGGTACTTTACTATTGAGCAGAATTCATATTTATTGACATACCTACCTCGTATAAAATTAATAAAATTTGATATATTTATGATGGTTGCATCTTAGATTCTATATGATGCATAGCATTTTATAAAGGCTAACTTCTTCGTAAAACTGATAATAAAAAAGTTATCAATAGGTTCCAAGTTACGCAGACATCAGACATACTGTATAAGAGCTCAAAAAAAAATTTTTGTTTAACATTTATTATTTTTTAAGTATGTTATTAAATGTATTTTAGGTAAGTTGTACAGAAAAAAGTTTTGATGACTTTGTACAAACATTTTTTTAACTGATATTTTTCGGTTTTTATATTACATTTTTTTATCATTCTTAATTTTCTCAAAAAGATTGTGTTTATTTCATGTTTAAAGTAAAATAATTTAGTGCATTTTAAAGACTACGTCTTAAGTTTTAAAAAAACACCTATAAATAGTAATGTATCCGTCAAAAAACTAGAGTAATACCCTCTTAAAGTGGTAGTAATTCTGTAAAACTACGAAGTTTTCAAATATTACATATTTGAGACGTCGTATAATTTGAATTAAATTTTTGAAATTTTTTTTGAATAAAAGATCACTTAGAAAGATATTTGAAAGGTAACCTGTGCAAATTTGAGAGTCATATAAGTAAAATTGTATTAGTTACACATTTTTAAATCATTTTTAAAGAAAATTCATGTTAGTCTCACTTTCCGCCCACACCGTACCTATACCCATATATTTTATATACTTTTATTCTTTATTGTTCTTGTTTCATTTCCAATTTGTAAAATTTAACTTGATCAATTGTTTAAAGAATTATATTAAAATAACTCAAGCGTGCGCTTTCCCGAACGCTAGTATACAGTGCGCCAATGTTTGTCGGAAGGGTGACTTCAGCGTTATAAATAAAAATTTATAGAAGCTGTAGGTTTAGTTTTAGAAAAAATCTTTATATAAGGTTTTTTGTGTAAAATTTTCTGAATTTTTCAATGGTTAAGTCAGTTTCTTTCTAAGATTTATATTTTCATAGGTATTTAAAGAAACAACTAATTTCGCAGTTCATTTGTTTAATAAAAAATGAAGCACCCTCTTTAGCAGTAGAACTATTTGATATGTTGTTTATTAAACATTTCTTAGTGAAATTACAAAAAGTTATAGCTTGATTTTTTCCGTAAGCAAAAACTCTATTGACTAGTAAATAAAATGGTGTTACATTTGTAGCAATTAAATAGTTATTTCTGAAAAAAAACGCTCGCGTTCGGCTCTGTTTAAGAACGCAAGACAAGGCGAGAAAGGAAAGGCGACTGTTCGAAATCCAGACTTTATGAGCAGTAAAGTCAATATTCCAAACACGATCCTGTCTCTTAACCGTGTTACGTTGTGAAAATTGAATCTTGTAACGATAGCAGCCGTACTCCTCGTACTCCTTCGTAGTCTATGGAGCAGGACTCATTTCGGGGATATTCCCGGAATAGGATACTGAGTTATAGATATGGTGCCGAGATGATGACATAAGGCGTGCGTACTTGGATACAAAGTTACAGTTATATCGAATATACTGGTGAAATAATTTTGTTTACATGCGATTCCGTCTGTCTACTTTTATTGCTGTTTTAAGTTTTGAATGTGTGTGAGCTAAAGTTTAGTATTAAATACATTTTTTTAGTATTTTGCAGTTTCCTTATTTAACTCCATTTAATTTACAATCTATTATTACTCATAACAATAAGTACATTTTATGACACTTATTAAAAGATGACATGCAGGAATTCTCTACACTGAGAGGCTTCTTTTATATAATTCTTTCTTCTTAAAGTGCCTATCCGTTCCGGATGTTGGCAAACATCATGGCTACCTTGACTTTGTTTACCGCAGCGCGGAACAGTTCAGTGGTAGTCGTGTTATACCCCTTTCGTAAACTTTGAAGGCAGGAAATGCGTCTTCTTCCCGGCCCTCTTTTACCATTTACCTTCCCTTGGAGAATCAGTTGGAGAAGGCCGTAACGTTCTTAATTTCTCATTACATATCCTACATATTCTAATTTTTTTGTCTTGATGGTTATGAGAATTTCACACTGTTTCCCAATTCTACGCAGGACTTCCACATTAGTAATTCGGTCAATCGAGGATATACGTAAGATGCGCCTATAACACCACATTTCGAAAGCTTCGAGCCGATTCATAGATACAACAGTTAGTGTCCATGCTTTCATTCCGTAGAGCAGAACTGTGAATATGTAGCATTTCAACAGACGGTATTTTGTTTTTAATGATATGTCTCGACTGTTGAAAATGGGTCTCATTCTAACGTATGCTGCTTTCGCTTTTATTATTCGCTGTTTAATTTCTGTTGAGTGGTCCCATTGGCTATTTAAATTCGTACCCAAATATGTATACTGCTCAACTTTTTCCATATTCTGTTGGTTGATTCTGTGGGCCGCCGTACAACTTCTTGGCTTAGAAATCTACGCCAATGGTTTGGGAAAACTAGCACTGAACTATTTCGTGCGGCTGTAAATAAGACAATGATTGTTAATATGCTGGGCAACATGAGAGCCAACGATCGACAAGCGGTCTCGGCACCTTAAGAAGAAGAATTTGGTTGATTGTAAGTTGAGCGTTTAATATTGGTTTTTTACTAATTGTCATAAATTTGGTCTTCTTTATGTTAAGAGCTAGTCCGTATCTGTTGCTGACGTCTGTTATACGATTTGTTAATATCTGTAAATCATTCAGGTTATCGGCAAAGACTATGGTGTCATCTGCATATCTAATGTTATTCAACCATTCACCATTTATTAATACTACTTTCACACAACCGTCTAAAGCTTCCTTAAATACCCATTCAGAGTAAATATTGAATAGTAGTGGAGATAAAATACAGCCTTGTTGTACTCCTCGTTCTATTGCAATTTTATCAGTTAACTGGTCTTCTATTTTGATTTTGGCCGTTTGATTGTAATAAATGTTTCTGATAATTCTTAGATATTTGTTGTCAATTCCAATTTCTTGCATTAGAGTTATTAATTTGCCATGTTTTACTCTGGCAAATGCTTTCTGGTAATCTATAAAGCATATGTTTATATCACAGTTTACTTCCCTGCATCTCTGAAATAGCACTTGCACAGCAAAAAGGCTCCCGTGTTCCCAGAGCATCACGAAATCCGAATTGTGTTCTTGTCAGTTGTTCCTCGCACTTTGTATATATTTGTTTTTGAATGACCTTTAGAAATGTTTTAAGTAAACGGCTCATAAGGCTTATAATTCTATAGTCTTCGCACTTTAATAATGTAATGCTTTAAGTTTAACTAGTTCTGTTTGAATCTGTACATTAAGTCTGTAGGCTTAAAACGCTTTAGTCGACGCACTTCGTCGTTGACATTAAATAGTTCGCGCACTAAGTCATTAGAGTAAGCAGTAGTTTTATTTTTGTATTTTTAACTGTACATACTTTGTGACTTCAGATTTTCTGGATTGAACTTTGAGCTCTTTTCTATACTCCATTAAAATGTTACATTTTTTAAGCCGTACCTTGCATTTGTTAGAGGAGTAAATTTTATTTCTTCAATGTGTAGGGGGGATCAGTAGAAGCTTAAGTTCAAGTTTTTGGGGTCGCCACCCTTCTCCCCCGGCCGCCATCTTGGAAATGGTGTGCAAAGGGGTCTCGCGCTATATCTTGTAAACTACTAAACCTACGGAAAATCTAATTAAACGTCAAATGTAGCAAATTAAATTTTCCACAATTTTATTTTTATTACTTTTTATCGTCAAGTGACCAACAAAAAAGATATAAACAAAAATATGTAAAAAATTTTTAACATGATTCGTTTTGGAGGTTATAACTTTTTTTCAGTTCATTTTAAAATAAAATAACATTATAGGAATTTTGTAGAGGGTTTTTCTGCGAACATTGTTTAATTCTATTTACTTATATAAATGTTACAGCGTTCCAATCTTGACCAGATTCTCGAATGCTCATAGGGATATAATAAAAACAAAAGTTAGGCTTACTTTTCTATCTATATATCTTTTTATTCATACAATTTATTATGATTTTAACATTCCTATGCTATTATTAATCTGTTTTTGACCTTTTTCCCCACTATAAAACTTATAACCCGAAGCATATATAGAAACGGCCCAAGAAGTTGTTTGAGAACAAATTCGCCGGTTCAGAAGAAGAATGACGCAACCGCATATTGCAAAATTCTTAAGAAAAGCAAAAAACGAATTTTTGTTATCAAAATCATAAAGTATGATCAAAATTAGCCATTCACCACACTGTGGTCAGGATCTCGAGATATAAGCGATTTTTGGGGTGTGCCGCTTGTTTATGAAGTAACATAACTTTTTTCCTATTGTATATTTTGACTTAAAATTTTCCAAAAAACTTCTTAATGAATTATATTTTATTATTGTATTGGTTAAAATTATAAACAAAAAAGTTTGTCACTCAACTTTTTTAAGTAAACATGAAACTAACGAAATATGATGTCAAAATTTTTAAAAACTAACAACTCCTTTTTTAATATGTTTAAATATTTAGGACAAATCCCATTGTTATCTACATACTTCAGAGATTAAACAGTAAAATCTTCAAAAGGAAATATCTACAGCGACCAAAGATACAGCGAGGTAAATTTGAAAAATCATCAAAATTGATTTTCGGCATTTTTGTATAAAATTTGATTTTTGAACATCTTCCACGAAATCTAGATAAAAATAAACTTCATATTCGGATTCAGCGACCTCAAAAACATAAAAATAGATCAAAATTGGTCATTCACCTTAAATTTAATTTTCGTGGTCGGCATAAAGATTGCTGCCGCTCGGCTATTATTAGATGGAAAAGTATTTTTTTTTTATTGTATTCCTATGAGAATTCGAGTATCTGGTCAAGATTGGAGCGCTGTGAAACCTAGATAATAAATAAAATTAAACAACTTTATAGCGAAAATTATTCATTGAAAAATCCTTTACAAAATCGCTATGTTATTTTATTGTAAAATGAACGGAAAAAAAGTTATAACCTCCAAAACAAACTTCTTACAAAATTTTCTCATATTTTTATTTATAACTTTTTTGTTGGTCACTTGACGATAAAAAGTAATAGATATAAAATTGTATAAAATTCAATTTGCTACATTTTATGTGTCATTAAATTTTCTGTAGGATTGCTAGTTTATAAGATACAGCGCGAAAACCCTTTGCACCTCTTTTTCCAATATGGCGGCCGGGGGACAAGGGTGGCGACCCCAAAAACTTAAACTTAAGCTTCTACTGAACCCTCCTACACATTAAAAAAATAAAATTGACTCCTCTAAGAAATGCAACCTAAATGTAACATTTTAATGGACTATATTATATTGTTTGAAACAATACGTACTTGGATACAAAGTTACAGTTATATTGAATATACTGGTAAAATAATTTTTCCACCTACCTCTACCGAAAGTATACTTTTCCGGACCTGATTGTAGGGAGCAAAGTTGTACTTTTCCTCCCTAGGGAGGAAAAGTAAAAGTGACGTCATGGTATTTCATTCATGAAATATAACTTATTGACGCCCTGTATAATATCTATTTTCTATTACGAAGTATCTATACATTTTAACGTTTATTTATAAAACATCCTGTATTTTGCAGAATGGTAAAAAACAGTAAATTGTTATTTTGATTTAACAATGTTTACATTAATAATTTGACTTATATTTGACAGTTGACAGTTATATTGTACCTACTTGTTGTTTTAGTTCTAATAAATTTTGTTGGTTAGTTACATAAATAAATTAAGTAAAAATGAAAAAATTACTTGTTATTTGAGGAAGGTGGAAAACCCATATGTATAACATGGGAGTAAAGTGCCTTTTCCTCCCTTGAATGATTACTGCCCTCCGCTACGCGTCGGGCAGTAAACTTCATTCTCGGGAGGAAAAGTTACACTTTCCTCCCTTGTTATACAAATAGCTATTGTTTATATGCGACTTGGTCTGTCTACTTTTATTGCTGTTTTAAGTCTCGAATGTGTGGGAGCTAAAGTTTGTTATTAAATAAATTTTATAGCTTTTTGCATTTTTTTTATTTAACTCCATTTAATTTACAATCTGTTGTCACTCATAACAATAAGTAAATATTATGACAATTATTAGAAGAAATGCTTTTTCTTTAACTAATTCTATTTGAATCTGTATATTAAGTACCTAAGTAGACTTAAAAGGCTTTAGTCGACGCACTTCGTCGTTGACATTAAACGGTTCGCGTACTATGTCATTAGAGTGAGCAGTAGTTTTAATTTTGTATTTTTCACTGTACTTTGTAACTTCAGTGTTGTGGATTGAACTTGGAGGTCTCTTTCTATTATATTGTTTGAAACATACCAAGGAACATTGGTTATAATTTTATGAAATTTGTTCTGGACTCTTTGTACTATTTCCACGTTTGAGTTGCTAGCAGGACCCCAGAATTGAATGCCATACGTCCATATTGGCCTGGGTATTATGGCTTTACATATTAAATTAAGATCTTATTTATTAGACGTAATAATTGTGATTTCCTTTCAATAAGCCGGTAAAGTTGTCTTAGTTCGAGGCCCCATTCTTTTCGTTTTGTAAAGATATATTATGTGTTCTCCCTGTTATAGTTATATTAATCTTCTGTCAAGGTGTAGACTTAAATATTTGATTTCGTTTCTCTGAGTAATTGTTTGATTATTTAGTAAACTACTGGACATATACCTCTTCTTAGTTTAAAGGTGAAATGGATTGGTTTGGTCTCAATAACTCGAATTTTCGATTTTTTTTTAACCATGCTTCGATATTATTGATGCTGGCTTGTAAGTTTCTTGAGGCAGTTACGGGGTTATGATGGGAGGCGAGTACTGCAGTTTTCATCTTAATTTACTTTAAAAATTTTATTTAAAAAACTTAGCGATCTAAGTAAAATGAAAAATTCTAAAGTCAAAGACGTATACGCTGCATTGAATATGGAAATTACTGGGAGACCAGTATACAATAGTTGAAAGAGAAATATAAATTAACACTAAAGTAGGGTTATGTAGCAGATTATAGTAAAAGTATAAAATATTTTTCTTCTTTATTCTAGGATTTAGTGTTTTATTATTTGATCCAGTATTAAACGTCGGCGTAGCTCAAAATTTTCAATAGCCATCCTCTGTTTTTATTTTAATTTGTAATTTAAGGAATCTTATGAAGGTAGTTGTATTTTAAGGCTATCTGTTCAAGTGATTATTTAGATTTCACATTTATACAGAGTGTTTCATTAGGAAACGAAAATACTTAGAGATCACTGAGGCGGTTCTAGAGATACTACATTTATTGTCCACCAATTTTTGTAACTGAGTTACAGGGTGTTTTATCGATTTTTCCCATTTCTGAATCCATATTTTGAGAACCACCTTTTATATTTTTTGATACTTGTTACGCATGTCTCATGTAGGACCCAAACGATCCTATAAAAATTACAAGGAAATCAAGGTCCGGATTAACAAAAAAATATAAAGCAATTCTGACTTTCAATTCAAACTTTGGTTTGGTAAATGATAAAGACTCTTTTAAGAGGTTAAATTAAACGTCTTTTTTTTTCTTTCATAAATTATGATGATGAATAACCCCTTGTTTGGTGAGAAAGGTCAACAGCGTAACGTACATAATATATTAGCTCATGAAGGTATCAGATTTCTCGATTTTTAGAGATTGAGAATATGCGGTGTTTGAAAGCCAGTATCTAAATATTCGTTAGGGAGCTTGTAATATATGTAAAAAACCACCTCCAAAAAATTTTTTTGTGCAGTTCGGAATTGGCCGAAAAAAGTTCCACCTCTTTGAAAATGCGAAGAAACGCTTTTTTGTAAAAATTAAATTTTTCAATAGTCCGTAGCTCTAAAAGTTGTGAAGCACAAAAAAAATTTAAATGACAAAGTTGTAGATATTTTCAAGACCTTTCGACTTGTTACTGCCTAAATACGGTAGCTTCACTAAAAGCTCATTGAATATGATCAATTTTGGTGAAAAGTGGGCCTACTTATTTACAAAACATCTCTATATTTTATAGACCCGTAGGTTGAGTGCAAATAACCTCAAAAAAATTGTTTTTTTTTAACATTAGGTATAACTTTTTTTGGAGATACTGCAGGTCTTTTTTTATTTCTCCTTCAAAGGTTAAGGTTTTTCTCCTTTAAAACTCCTAAAAACTGTTTTTTCTTAGGTGGTGTTGGGGATCTTCCTATTTTATAAACTGGAAAATAATCAAGGTTTTTAGAGGTTATATATAAATTGAAGTAAGTGGGTCCTTTAGAACATTTAAAAATGGGAAAAACACGTCCAAACCTCCAAAAAGTCCCTAATAAACAGTATTTTGGATTCTTGAACGTGGCGAATATGTACGGAAAAATCTAAAAAAAATTTAAATATAATGTTTGATAAAGTAGGTACACAAAACAAAAAAAAAATAGACCTGCAGCCATCTCCAAAAAAAATTTGAGGTTATTTACACTCAACCTACGGGTCAAAAAAAATATGGCATGTTTTGTAAAAGCCTCAACCATGTGTGTAAATTTTTTGAAATTTTAAAATGGATTGCATCCCACCAAAAAAATAAAAAAGAGAAATGGCGTTTTTAATGGAGGTGGTGGGAAAAGGGTACATGGAATGTAAAGTAAAAGAATTGAATTCTGGAAGTGCGGGCATTTTGCCTGTCTTAACGGGAGGTAGGTACCCTTTAATTTATTTTTGCACGATTGATCATTTTTGACTGTTTACCGTGACAGATTTTACGTCAGTAGGTGACATTTACTAGCAACTCGACGGTAAGTAATCCAACTCGACGGTAAGTACTCCAACTCGACGGTAAGTAATTCACTTACCGTCGAGTTAAAAAATCTCTTAATTTTAATTTATTTTTTGAAAGAATAAAGAAAACTAACGAATTATTTATTAATATTGAAAGTTATGGTACAATTTGTTAAATTATTTAATGAAATCCCACTTGTTTGGGCTGTGGTTTCAATTCTAACAGAAACTCCTGCAGAATGGCATACATTAGTAGTATTACTAGTATTGCACAATATGTTTTCGGCAAAATCTATTTTATTTTGAAGAGAATTTTCTACATAGCTTTCTGTCACTGTCGATGAACGCCAACCTCCATGACGCTTTAATCCGAGGACATCAACACCTTTATCAGCCAAAAGCGTTGCTGATGTCCTCCTGAACGAATGGCCAGTATAGTTCTCGGGATTAGGCAAATTTAAGAATTTGTCAATTTGAGAAGGCCAGCCCCCGATTGTCCCTTTCCCTATTACTTGAGCACAACATTTTCCTGTGGCGTATCTTAAGAACAAATGATTTGATTTTACTTGTAATTGACGAAGTTTTATATACTTTTGCAGAATTTCTAAATATGGAATTTTATCGTCTGGTTTATTAACGACTGTAAAAGTATGCTGGATGTTCGTTTTTGTATTGGGTACTTTTACAATCATTAAACCAGCGGTTTGTTGGATGTCATTCATAGTAATATTATATAATTCTTCTCTTCTACAGGCACCAGATATTCCCAATATCATTGCGACCTACAAATTATGAAAAATTCTTCATTAGAGTATTTCTTTTACCTAAACTAGCTTATATTTCCTTGTGAACTGGAAATTCTTCATCCGGTGCTTCCATCAGAAATTTTTCAAATTGCTCCCGTGTAAAAATGCTCGCTTTCTTAGGCTTATAGCCAACATTTTTTCTCTTCAAATACGCGATCAAAGTTGAAAACTTGGAAATATCAATGCCATCATAAAGAAAAACGGTGGATTTAATCATTGAATATTCTGCCCAGAGGCTTCCAGGAGCTTTCAACTGCATATGTCTTTGAACGAAATATGCCAATAGAGTCTTTTCTTCGATTCTTAAATTCTTGCCTTCGCACCATTTTTTAAAACTTTGGTAGATATTTTGACTATACGAATATGATGATGACTATGAATGATTGCGGAACACCCTTCTTCCCAAGCCCGTTCAATTTCTTCAAATTCACTTTCGCTCATATTTTAATTTATAATAATCAAAATTGTACTTAAAATTATTGACAACTAAATAAAAACTCAATTCTCCATTGTTGTTATGCACCCTAGTTACTACCTAACAACCAAAGTATCTATCTTGATAAAATGAATGAAACTAGTCAATATGACGAAAATGTTTAATTTTATAATTTATAATGGTATCAATCGTGCAAAAAACGTTATAAGCATGTCGAACGTTAAGGGTAACCGATCTCAGACAATAATTGGAGTCGTCGCTCCGCTCCTCCTCCAAACAATTGTCTTCGATCGGTATAAAACCCGTACCGTTCTCCATACTTAATATACTATTATCCCACATTTAAGTTTGATTTTCCACTGTCGACGCATGTGCCACTGAAAATTGGCGGCATAGTGATTTTTCGTTTTCATTTTGGTTCTACTATTTAAGCTATAGACTCTTACGGTCACTAAAATGATTAGCAAATTTTACCTATTCCGGCTCTTAATCTATTAATTTTTTGTGTAATAAATTAATTCGACTTAAATAATAGTTATTTATGTACCAAGTCTGTAAAGTTACTCTTTATGGAACGAGTCTGATATTATGAGCAGAGCGAGCGTTAGCGAGCGAGGCGAATAACAGACAAGTTCGATAAAGAGTCTTTATTGACGTGGTGCATACAAAATTTGGACAGTTTGTATATTAGTACACCCTAATATCTATTTGCGTATTTTGGCATTGGATCCGAGCTTGACATGTAACACGGTTGCCATATCCTCTATTTTTTCATACTATCACATTACATAAAGTTCCTTTTAACAAATATGTAGTTTTGGAACACCAATTAAGTAAAGTTTTTATGTTGCTGTTTTCAGCAATTTTGAAAAAACGTAAAAACGTTGAATTATCCACGTCCGTCTCTCCGTCCGTCCGTCTATCTGTCTGTCTGTAAACTCAACTCCTCCTTATTCTCCTAGAATAACAAATGAGGTGTCAAATGAAAGGTTATAATCCAAGGATGGTACTAAAGGTGAGACATTTGACCTAGGCTGTCTGTCCGTCCGTCCGTCTGACCGCGAATATAACTCCTCCGTCAATATACCAGATAGAATGACAAATGAGGTGTCAAATGAATGCTTATAATCCAAGGATGGTACTAAAGGTGAGAAATTTGACCTACGCTGTCTGTCCGTCTGACCTAGTACTTACGGATTCATTATATTATTCGACTTTATTATATGTATTTCAATTTTACCTATTATATTTTATTCAACGCTCCAAGACGAGGACAAATATATACTTCCGGTCTCATGAATGTTCCGGTCCGTCTTTCCGACCGTCCGCGAATACAACTCCTCCATTATTAATATTGACAGATTAATAGACGAACAGACGGATAGACAGCCTAGGTCAAATTTCTCAACTTTAGTACCATCCTTGGGATATAAGCTTTCAGTCGACACCTAATTTGTCATTCTACCTGGTATAATGACGGAAGAGTTGTGTTTACGGATAGAAAGACAGACGGACGGACGGACAGATAGACGGACGTGGATAATTTAATGTTTTCACATTTTTTTCAAAATTGGGTTCATTTTAAACGTTCTTATAAAATTATTATATTATTCTTGTAGGTATCTACATTTAACATTGATTTAAATTATGAAAGAATAAAAAAAGTATGGCAACACTGTGACGAACAAGCATAAGATTCAGATGTAGGTTACATAGGGTGCACTAATATACAAGCTGTCCCAAAATTTTATCGCCAACAATTTGGTTTTGGTTTTAACACTTACTTACAATAATTTACAATTTAAGAATTTTTTTAATTTTAGACGTAATAAAAATTTCATGACAGTGATTACAGATGACTTTTGCATGATGGCCGCTTTCGTTTTTTAATCGATAGTTATCAAGATTGAATAATTACTAAATCGGTAAAGTTTTGATTTATTTTATATAAATATAATAATTACAAAATACTACAGAATTTCACGTTTTGACATAAAAATTAACAATGTTGTAAAATTTTGCACTAATTAAAGTAAATAAATTGTAAGTTAACTCAAATAAATAATTGATTACTGCCATCGACCACTTACATTCAATCTCGATTAATCGCGGCAGGTAAAGTAAAATTCTTATTTCTGCACAATAAAGTGTTACTGTACTGCCGCAAATGAGGGCAAATGAGTACAATAATGAATAACTTTAGTGACGATTGGCGATAAAATAATTAGTTATCAAATAGATTGTAATTTCCACATCATATTTTCTTGGCGGGGCATTAAGGCGTTCAGAATTATTTTATTTTTCTGAAAAAAGAACTGACAAGCAGTAACGTTGTATTGACAATAAATCGGTGAAAGAATTTACGATAGAACAATCCACGAGGTTAAAATTATTTACGGCTGTTTTAACTTTTGGTTAAAATATAAAGTGATAGGGTTGAAGCAGAACCTTCAAGAGATATTGATATATCCGTACTACATACACCCTTAAACTATACATAAAATAAAATTATAATGACTGATAGCTAAGAGCAAGGCGAACGTGGGAAAAAGTGTTTTAGTCCAGAGAAATAAGGTTTTTGTCGGGACACTGACCCAACCACGTTGCAAATGTGTTTTTTGGATACTATACGAGTATCCCTAATACATTATAAATTTAAAAATGCCCGTCACAGTCCGGAGGCAAATATTAGTTTTTAACAAATCAGAGTCAAAAAAATAAAAAAATATGAAAAAAATATTTTTAAAAAACGCTTTTCTTTAGTTACGAGTGACTAAAATTAAACATATATTAAAAAAATCAACTAAAAAGCAAAAAATAAAAAAAATTGAAAAAATCTAACACATTCCTCAAAGAAAAGCGTGGCGCGTCTTCATCGAATAAACGGTTTTCGCACCACGCTTTTCTTTAACGAATGTGTTAATTTTTTCAATTTTTTTTTATTTTGTGCTTTTTAGTGGATTTTTTTATATGTTTAATTTTAGTCAATCGTAACTAAAGAAAAGCGTTTCTTAAAAATATTTTTTTCATATTTTTTTTATTTTTTACTTTTTAGTCTTACACTTTTCAAACATTAAATTATATCGTCATGTTTATTACAATATGTATAAAACATATTATGATGTACAAACATGAAAAGTAGTCTGAATCGGCAAAAAATTTGAAACTTTATTGTTTATTTATCAAGCATAACGTAAACAATTAACGTAAAAGTGAAATTATGTATAGTTCATATAATTAGCTACAATCTGTAAAAGTTTTAAGTTTCTTCATTGTAAAAAACAAGAGAATTTAAGCAGTTTTCGTTAAAATCGTTTTTTTTTTATTTAAACAATTAATAAACAAAAAAAATTTATTGACTATTCCTGTATTGTTGAATTAGGGTCAAAGGTAGCTTCGTTTTTATTTAATTCGCAGCTACTTTGTTTATTGAAATTCTCCTGTCACAATGTTAGTTGCCATACCCCTCCAAGACGGCTTAACCGATTTTTATGAAATTGTATATGTACCAAATAGGTATATTCGGTAGGTCTAAGAATCGGTCATAATCTATTTTTCATACCCCGGAGTGCTAAGCTGGTAAGGGACATAAATGTAAATAATGTATTCTACGAGTACATACAAATTAAACAAAATAATGATCAAAATCGATGAATTCCAGAAATATCAAAAACAGTTTACTTAAACTTTTGACATATAAACTATAAACCTTGAGCTTTAAAATGGCGATAGTTAGATTGGTTAATTATTATAAACAAAGTAGCTATGAACTAAAAAAAAACAAAAAGTGTTTAACCTTGATCATAATTAATCTATGCGAAATTTTTTTGAAAATACGTGTAAAAATACCAACTTTTTAAATGAGGCGCTCAGAGCAACAGTGGCCTAAACCACAGATTGACAATTTTTAGATCAATATATCAATAAAAGCAGAAACATTATATCTTCGAGTATACACAATACACAACCTTCAAGGGTCTACACAACCTATCTCTATATTTGGCTAAATGGCGCTACGTAATTTGTAGCGCCATCTCATAAATATAATGGAAATACGAATGCAAAGATTGCATTTATATCAAAACTTCGTTATTGGGGTTAGGCCACTGTTGCTCTGAGTGCCTCAAATATCGACGTAGACTCAATCTATAGTCAATATTACCAAAGTTATTCAAATTATTTATAAGCCAAAAGTGACTCTACTTTGGTAAAATGTTTTTACAATAATAATGACTTTTATTGATTTTTTTTAATATATTGAAAATATGCCTTTTTTTCGTGTGGTTCCCGCTGATCAATGTATGACTATCATTTTCTGAGCAATATAATTACAAAAAAAGCCCTGGGGATAATAAAATTGAAAAAATTTAAACTAATTAAGAATCGTCTTGAAATCGTTGTGCATTATAAGGACTACTTGATTAGACTTTTCATGCAATATCAAAATCCTTAGTTGATTTGTGCAAAAGTTATAGCAAATTTTTAATTTTTGAAAGTTTAGCTTTATTTTTCAATTTGAGCATGAAAAATTGATCGGGCCAAAATTCAAAAACTGCAATTTTAAACCTTTACTTATCTAGTACAAGATGATATATTTAATTACCCTACTTTTTTCTGTAGCAATTTAAACTAGAAAACGGCCATTTTTGGCCCTTATTTGTTAATAGGGAGTTTTTGTGCACACAAATACGTAAACGTAACCCATCTTTTTGACATATACGCTTGCGCATTAATGGTTGAACTCCCGTATCTCGATGCGTATTACCTAAAGTAGCGCTCTGATACGTACGTGAGAACGCATCCCTATCGAGACGAAAGTCACCGAATGCACACGAGGATCTTGCCCGATTGGCGATTACCTACCAATGGCTACCAAATGAACATTTCATCAGCGTGTACTACCCGTTTATAAATATTCAAGGTTATATTGGTTATTGGTTTAGTCTAATTGAGTAAAATTATTCTGTGTTTGTAATTGGAAATTGGAACTTCATAATAGATTTAAAATTTTATTGTTTTCAAGTTGTCTATTAATAAAGCAAAACAAACAAATCTTGTATTAATTTAAGAAATACTGTGATCACCACAATTAATAACTTGATAAATAAATGACCTAATTTCTGTAAAATTTTCAAATAAATATGAACAAACTATTTACATTATACTGGAATTCTGATGTAGGTACAATAATTTACAACTAAAAAGTAGGTACAAACAAAAATAAAAAAATTTTAACCTAAGGAAAAATAATATTTTTATATTTAAATAGAAGCAATAAAAACCATACAATTTCATCATTCATTTATCTTTTTTTACATTTGTATATTAATTGTATATTGTGTGAACATTGTTTTATTTTTTTAATGTCAACGGAATTTAAAAATTACTTTACGATTTGCTTTACGTTACGTTAAGGCAGTCACAAAAACTACCTATTTTAACGTTCATCCTCTACGACACGTCAGTGGCTTTACGTATACGGAGATGCGTACGTTACGTAGCAACAAAAACTCCCTAATAACTATTATATGCATACGAACTGTGACGGGCATTTTTGTATTTATAATGTATTAGGTATATAGTGCCCAAAAAACCCATTTGCAGTCTGACTGAGTCAGTGTCTTGAACATGGTATTTTTGTGCCTTTTTCCCTGGAGTATTTGGACATTTTTATAAACTAACTGATATTATTTGTTATGATTTCGTCATCCTTTAAATCTTTTGTTTTATCTACAGTGCTCAACAAATTGTGCTCAAGAAATAGTCTGCTTTTGTAAAAATTTAATATTATTAAAATAATATTAATACCTCGACTTTTTTATCAATTATAAACGATGTATAATAAATTTTGTTATTGTGGCCATCCGGCTTTTCTTTCTTTTACTATTGTCAGCAAGAAGTTCAATATTAAATTCGTATATTTTCATTAGATATTAACACAGTTTGGGTTCAGTTGTTTTAAAGAGTGGCGTAATTTTTATTAATTAGTTATAAACTATGCCTCGAAGACGTTTATATAATATATTGTCCAAATGCAACAGATTGTGAGGTGTTTCAACGAACGGTAAATACAACGTGCCGTGGCTGAACGTTTTTGGTTTTCACAAAGTGTCGTAAATAGAGCTGGGAATTGTTATGTCACAAATGGCGTAGCCTCGGGGCCCCCGCTACCATATGTGCAAAGTGTGCAATGCACACGGGCGCCATCCTTTAGGGGCGCCAAAACCCAGGGTCAAAAATTGAAAAATAATTTGCAAAAAAATAAAGACTAATTTTAAAACAAAAGTTAACAAATTAAATAGGATTCGGTATAAATACACACGAAACATATTTAAATTAAGTGACAGCGATCTTTTAAAACGTTGTCTTGTTCTTGAAGAATGACTGACACATCAGGATAATAAGGATAGGTATAGACTCCAATGATTTTTTTAATGCAATTAAAAAGTTATTTTCATTACCTGACGATACTGACCCCTTAAGTATTTTACAATATACAGATATTTGAAAACAATTTAATCTTCAACCTTCCAAACGTAAGCATTTCATAAAGAATTATTTTGACATTACCTGTATCTTTAGCTACTGACGAGAGATATTTTTCAAAGTTAAAAATCATTTGGACAATGCTTCAAGAACGATTGCTAGCAACATTAGTAATTGAACAAGAAATTTTTGATAGTATAAATATTAAGAGATGTAATTGATGAATTTGCAACAGCAATGTCTCAGAAAATAACGCTACTACAATAGCTATTTTTTATTTTTCTATTGTACCTATAGCCCAGTAAATGGACGTGAAATACGGCGATACCGTGTAATTTTCAGGGTGACCAACAAATTGCACGAAAATTTGGATGTAGGTTCTACCCTTATCCTCCACTTCAAAGTTGGACTTTGTCGTTGGTTGCTTTTGCTTGGGAGGTGAATAAAACCCCTTCTCGGTGGTGAAAAAATATAGGTTTAAAAGTTATTTGGTGAGTTATTTGCGAGTAAAAATGTTTATTTCTCAACAAAAAAAAACATGTTTTTAGACGGTTTTTCGTAAATAATATAAGTATTTTATCGAAAAATATTGTTATCAAAAATGTAGCTTTGGAAATAAAAACGAAAAAATGGTGTATTCATGAAGTCTATAGACCTAGTGAAAGCAAAATTGGAGCTGATAAGAAAAACGTTTTTATTCGTCAAATACCAAATCGAATATTTCAACGTGATTTAACATATAACCAAAAAAATGAAGCACTTTCGGGGAAAACTCATTATGACTTCTAAACTTCAGTTTTTTGCTTTATTTCAAGCACCTATCGACCTACCTTCTAAAAAATAAATAAATAAACATGAACTAAAATGCCTAAGGGGTGCCAATATCCTTTTTTGCACACAGGCGCCATCAACCCTTACGGGGGCCCTGCGTAGCCTCACATGTTCATGGTGAAGGGCGATAGTAGCACCAACTCAGTCGATGACCGATATATGCGAATTATTGCTAGACGAGGCCCAACATATACTGCTTCTCGCTCTAACAGAACATTGCGTAACGCCAATGGAAGAAAAATTTTAAACCTAACCGTTAGAAGAAGGTTGCATATGACTGGCTTAAGAGGAAGAAGACGTTCATGTCCTCCAGTACTAACCAGGGAACATCGCGGATTGAGAAGACTATGGGCTGTAGAACACCCAACTGGACAATCAACAAATGGAGAAACTATTTATTCACAGATGAGTCTAGATTTCATATAAGCAATTCCGATGGTCGTATTTTGGTATGGAGGGAATGAGGAGAGAGGTATAATGAACATTATAGGGTACCAACAATTGCTTTTGGGGTAGGCTCTATTTCCGTTGGGTGCGGGTGTGGTGATTTGATGGCCGCACCGACTTAGTTGTTCTGACAAATGCTATGATAATGGCTCAGAAATATAGAGCTATGGATGTAGAACCAATTATTGTACCATTTGCTGGTAAAATTGGATAAATTTTGTCCTTATTGGCGATAATGCCCGTCCCCACCGTGCAAAACTTGTGAACGAAAGATTAGCATCACGGTATTGACAGAATAGAGTGGCCCGGTCGCCAAATATGATCTGCATAGAACATGAGTGTGCCGCTATAACGCAACTAATGGTAGGGGAGCAAAGTATGCTAAATGTGCAGTCACTCGAGCACTTTGGGGACCTATTGTGTTGTGAAGAGTAGGTCCTAAAACCAAAATAAGTTAAGTAAAGTTTTCCATTTTAGTGGGCGCTTGCCATTTTTTAATTTAATTTTCCATTTCCAACAATCGTTTTTTCCTATTATAACGCCATCTATCCATAATTTGAAAAAATGTTTCGAATAAAAGTTACTTATTTTTACGTAATAAATCCAAATCTGCAATAAAAATTGAGGGCTCCTATTTAAGATTTTAAAGTAACCCCCCACCCCACATCCATGGGGGGTCGTGTTTGGTGCCATTCGATAGATTTTTCAAAAATATTGAATAAGTGTATTTTACAGTTTTTCGATCTGATTTTCATTTCGCGAAATATCGCGGGATTCGTATTTAAAATATTAAATTTACCCCCACCCCTCTCCGTGGGAAGTCGTGTTTAGTATCATTTGATAAATTTAAAAAAAATATCGGTCACGTATTTTTTTGGTTTTTCGATCCGTCATTCGTTTCGCGAAATATTCGCTTTTTTCTTGTGAAACTTTGGGACTCGCTCATTTCCTTACGCCCGGCTCAAATCGTCAGATTTTTGAAATATACACTCTTTTGCATGTACTTAACTTTCCTTATCTTAATCTGACAATTTCGAGTTTTTTTAAGGATAGATTTTTTTTTCGGTCCCCCCTTAACGAACTCCCCTGTGCTAAGAGCCAATATATGGTAGAGGTACATCTGCAGGGTACCAGGTTTCTCCCTATATGCTAATCTGACGCGCTCGAGTAACTGCAAAAATCCCCGCTTGGGCTCCCCTACCATAAATATATTCGATAATACTGTGAATACGCTTTATGGTGTATCCCACGAATATACGACTGTTTTGGATTATAGCGACAACGAATATTTTAGTGTGCAACATAAGAAGTACTAAAGTATTTTGCTCTAATAATTACTCCAATAAACAACAATATAATTTGCAATTTACTTTCGTTCTGCATATTTTGCACATTAAAATATTCGTTGTCGCGATAATCCAAGAGGGTCGTATATTCGTGGAATGGGTTATAACAGTTAAGCGAAGCTGTAAAGCACATTTTTGCAACTTTGTATCAAAATTTTTTGAATTCACTGATTGAGAGTATGCCTAATAGTGTAAGTAGTTTAGTTCGTTCACGAGGGGGTCCAGCAAAATATTAGAATGTTTTTTAGGTTACTTTTTTTGATAAATTGTTTTTTTTTTTTTTTTGTTAGAATATTTTATTTTTGTTTTGATTATTTATATTTTAAAAACATATATATTTTCCAACTATAACCAACGAAAAAATACTACATCAACTAACTTTAAAAATATTTGAAATAATAATTATGATCCTGATCAATTGCTGAGCACTGTATATCGGTTCTTTACACCTCATACCTTTATTACTCAGAAATGTTTGGTTTTTAGATCATAGGCTTAAGTTATTTTTTCTTTCTGATTATAATTATTGACTATTTTGAGTACATCAAAAGAGGTTTTAATTTACCAATAATTACAGAGAAATAAAGGCACCACATGAAGCCATAAATATATTTAAGGTAAGGATAAAGTACATAACGATACCAACAGGGTTACTCTGTTGTTATTGACTGCTGTCCTAAAAAGTCCTGTGTTAGTTGAACCATTTGCGTAGATTGTGCAGCCATGATACCTTCTTCTTCGTGTATCTTGTCTTATGATAGAGTGTGAATCGAGCTATATCGTTGTTCATTTTGGATCCTGCAGTTTCTAGTTTGCTTCATTTTATGGTTATGAACATTTCGCGACTCATTCTCATTGATTGCAGAACAGCTTCATTGGTAACTCTATTATATTTAAGAATATGCGTCAATAGCATAATCACGAGTAACATGGGCAGCAATGGCACTGATACTGCTGACTATTTTCATACAGAATATCGAGTGGCATGACACAGTGTGTCTGATGTATGTGTTGTATAGTAGAAACACAATGTACATGGGTTGAACCCGAATGAATTTAACCGAACAATGAATGTACGAAATCTCAATAGAGCCATGGAGCTCCAGCTCCATTAAGTGTCTACACTTTACATTCTTTAACTGCACATGTTGTGGTAGGAATGGAGGACAGAAGAAGAGATACCTATGTAATCCAGCAGAGGTACCGGATTTTTCTCTGGAGGTGGAAAAACCTCCACTCCTCTGAAGGTGGAAAAAGTTTGTTTATTGTTTGTTTGCTCTACAAATTGTTTACTGATATTTCCCTAATTATTTATTTAAATATTGACAAAAGTGAAAAACAAACATGACTTTTCTGTATCTGATAAACGTAACTATTGACACAACTAAACACAATTCATCTTCCCGTCCTAAACAACATGCATTAGCAGCCTATGCTGCACAGACATAACAACAGACAAAACCAAAATCACTTGCACACATTCATCGGTCAAACTTTAATAAACGTATAACAGACGGGCCGGCGTAGCCGAGTGGTAGTGTGCTAGGCTAGCGTGCCGGTGGTCCGGAGTTCAAATCCTACCGCCGGCAAGAACAACTAAACATTTTTAAATGTTTATAGGCCCCAGGTCGACTCAGCCTAAATAAAATGAGTACCTTGGGTAAAACCAGGGGTAATAATAGGCGGTTGAAGCGTAGCACTGGCCCTGTTACCTTCCTTGTATACCGTAGGCCCTAGATATAGCAGACTACCCTGCTATACTCCCAAAGCCACGTGAGCGGTATAAAACGGGAGATTATTATTATTATTATAACAGAACACAAAACGGCTGTCAGTAATAGAAAAGCGAATTTTTTGTACGCACTTGATCTTCTGGTTCATAAACATTCTTTTAATTACCAATATCAAATTCTACATATTTAAAATATAAGTCTTAAGCTCCTTTTATTAGAATCTATATAAATTAATCAATTTTAAAAAATAGAGATATAATTCTGAATGATCAACTTAAAGAGCTCTGAGCTTTATTCTTAGATTTTCGCTATTTATTCAAACACATTTATTTAAATCCCTGGTTACGCTCCTGGTTGCAAAAGATATATTCAGGATCTAGCCAGCTATTGTTTACTCTGAATATGGGAATATAAACAAGGAGAGTCAAGTAGTTTAATTTATTTACTTTGAGATAGAAAGGATTTATATCCATTCGAAATCCATATCGGTTACTGTGGTATTTTGAAATCAGCTTTACGTTTACTAAACTACTGGAATAGTATTTCATATTGATATTTTAGATTTACACAAAATCGTATTATTACATATTGGTTTTATTACAACCAAAATATATTTTATCGCCAACCCTCATTAAAGTCATTCATTATTGTACCCACTTGACGCCATTTACGGCAGTAAAGTAATACTTTATTGTACTGAAAGAAGAATGTTACTTTACCTGCCGCGATTAATCAAAATAAGCTGAGATTGAATATAAGTGGTCGGTGGCAGTAATCGATTATTTATTTGAGTGAAGTTAAAATTTATTTACGTTAATTATTAAAAATATTGTACAAATTTACGTTATTATTAATTAAATTTATCTCATAAAGTGAACTTCTGTAGTATTTTGCAATTATATTCATAAAACAAATCAAAACTTTACAGATTTAGTAATTAGGTACGTATTCAATATTGATAACAACTATCGATTAAACATCGAAATCGGCCATCATGCAAAAGCTTTCTGTCATCGTCATTACTGTCATACGAAATTTTTATATCGTCTAAAAATTAATAAAAGTCGTAAGTCTTTTAAGTTTTGTATTAGTACAAGTACAAATTGTATAAATATTATGAAATGGTGTTTTTGTTAATTCGATTATATGTATATAGGACGGTGACAGATATTAATTATTATTTCATTCACAGGAGATTCTGACCATTAGAAAGCTACATACAGAAATACAAATTAAACTGATTATTTTTTAATGATTTTAACTTACAATCGTATAGTAAGATATTTGGTCACGTGTTTATATCTGTCCAATCAGATTAAAATTATACTGAGAATTATCTACTGTAGAAAATTACCGATAGAATTTTTTTAAGTAGATTGTTTCTGTTCAATGGTAACCAGTTTCCTAGTTTTGACAGCTGTCACATTTAAGAAAATATCCATAATATACGTATTAAAAAATAATCTTATGAATATCACACGACAGTAAGAATAAATAAGAAAATAATGCTTCATTTTTACTCAAAGTTGTTGTCATTGGGCAATAGCCACTCGAGCCCTGCGGGTTCTCGTGTCTATTGCCATACAACAAATTTTCGAAAAACTGTCGCATTATTTTCAATTTATCCTCACTCTCTTGTGATATTATACCCGATTATGTTTTGATGATTTTAACTTCCAACCATATAGTAAGATATTTGATCACGTATTTAATTCTGTCCAATCAGATTAAAATTATACTGAGAATTATCTACTGTAGAAAATTACCAATAGAATTTTTTAAGTAGATTGTTTCTGTTTATTGGCAACCAGTTTCCTAGTTTTGACAACTATCACATTTAAGAAAAACTCCATAATATACGTATTAAAAAATAATCTTATGAATATCACACGACAGTAAGAATAAATAAGAAATTATTGTTTCATTTTTACTCAAAGGCTATAGCGGGATAAGATGGTCAAAATTGCACCAGGCTCGATTCAGTTTTTGGTTTAGCCATTCGAAAATATATAATTGAAAACTCACTCAGCCAAATTTTCAAGTCCCTAGGTGCTCCGGAGGGTCCGCTATGGAAAAAAACGTGTTTTTTGAAAACTTTTTTTCCAGACGCTGTATTGCTGCAAAAAATCTGAAAAAATTAATGAATGCGTATCTTAATAACGCAAAGCTGCCTGAATTTTTTCAGATTTTTGGCTTTAAAATTGAACGCAGGAAAAATTTTTGAAATTTTCAAAAAATTTTTAGGTTATGTTGTAAATTTTTCGCCAACGTTAAAATATTTTTGTTTTGTGTACTTTTTTCCATTCTTTCGAAAAGCATAGGCCATATTATCATTTTCGATGTGGAAAATATCTAAAAATCGAAAAAACTGTTTCTTTTTTGGCATTTTCTCAAGTTTTTGACCCATAAACTCAACAACACACAGCTTAATTAACCATCATTTACATTTTTATATGTATTGTTACATTTACAATCAAAATCAGCTATTAGAACTTATTTTTTTCCTACAGCATGCTCAAAAACCCCGTTTTTCGGCGTTTTTACTAAATAGCCTCAGAAATCAGTAAAAAAATAATTCTAATTTAATTTAGAAGAATTGTAATTTGTTTGTTTGAAATATTGTTGGTTTTCATAATCGTTTAAGATTTGCTTAATTTGAATTAACGAACTAGGATTTAAAGAGCGAAGCATTTGACACAAAGGTTCTTTTATGTTCGTAATAGCGGTCAGAATTGCAGTCTTACTGTGAAAATTAGATAAACATTTTTTCTCAACATTGTTCAAATTTAAATCCTATTTGATAACTTTATTATTCTTATTCTTTGTTTTTCAATTCTATCAACGAAATTTACAGGTTTTTCATTAGTACGTGACTTAAAATGGCATAACTCAAAATTTAGACACTGTAAATCCAAATTTTCACCAAATTGAGAAAGGAGAGCATTTTTTATCTCTTGCCATGTCGAAAATTCTTTCGAGCCATTGAAATCAAGAGCTTTTCCCTCTAACCTGCTTTTTACAATAAAAAAAGACATTTGTAAATCCGTTGGGTCAAATTTTGTCAAAATGAAATCAACAGAATCTATAAAATAGTAATTTTGAAGAAGACCCACCAAAAACATTTATAAGCTTGATAGCTTTGTCACAATTAATATAATTATTAGAAGTGCTGGCGGAAATTATGGACGTAGTTGCTGTTACGTCCTTAGTTGCCATTGTATTAACAAAAAATAAATTAAACAAATAAAAAAAATGCAAATACTAGATATGATATCTTAAAAGTTTGGAAATAGCGAAACAGAGTAAATAAAAAAAATGAAAACAATTACAAAATGAATATAATTCGACTAACCTCAAGTACTTCCGTGAGAACGTGGCTTTACACCGGAACGGGTCGAAAATGTTGCAGCTTCCCAGATCTAATCGCTGTACACTGGAACGGGTGGAGAACGTTGCAATTCCCCAGATCAAGTGGTCTTACACTGGAACGGGCAGAGAACGGGTGTGAGCACGTTTTGGACCTTCCAGATCAAGTGGCCTTACACTGAAACTGGTCGAAATTCTAAACTGTATGTAGCCGGTATGGTAGCCGGGATGCTGTTGCTTCTTCTGTGGAAATGCTTCACCGTTTCCAGGGTCGAGTGGTTTTTCACTGAAGCTGGTGGTTGAGAAGATTTCACGAAGTTGCTAGTTGCGCCTCCCCAGAACTTCCGAATTGCTTTGTGGCTTTACACAACAAGTGGCCTTACACTTGGCACTCTTCAAAGTTGCTTACGGGTTCCTTCAGTTTTGCTTCCTCGTGACCTTACACTCGGAAGTCAACTACTAAGTCACTAATTCTCCAATGTCCCAATTAACGATTAAAATCGATTAAAAAAAGGCTTTACTTTTTCTAATTGGAAATATCCTACTGACTGCGCCAGTTTTATTCTTTATAAAAAGATGTGTGTTCATTGGAGAATTAATTAACGAAACTACTGAAGGAAATGCACAAGTTTTATGTAGCTCTTAACAGCTCAGAATACAAAACGATACTAAAAATTAATGAATACAAAATATTCCTTAAAATCTTTCATGGTCCTTGAAAATATCACTGACACCTCAAAATTATCAGTTATCTCCGATATAGTCCAGATATTAAAATAAAAGCACACAGTGGCGTGCTCGCCATAACAAATATAGGTTTTTACAAAATATTATGCGAACGAAAATAGCAGGCAAATGAAGTCCAGGACGAAGAAGGACTTCATGGTTGAAGATCTTGCAAGATTGGTATTGTATTGATACAAGGACGCTATTTAGGGTGGAAGTGAATAAAACTAAGATAGCTATGATGGTAACTAAGTTCTAAAAGGACATGGTAGATGAAGAAGAAGATTTCTATAAAACACTTACATTAGCGGTATTATTTACATGCAGTTCTTGTAATAAGTAGATTACCGTTTACTCAGCAATTACCGTTTAAAGGTTAATATTCCTATATTAAAATGCATCAAATAACAGCTGCTTTCTGTGATATGCAGTTTCGTTGGCATAAAAACACACGCACGGTATATAAATATACAGGGTATCACAAAAAAGCAGGTCATAAATTAAATCACATATTCTTCGCCAAAAAATAGTTCGATTGAACCTAACATACCTTAGTAGAAAAATGTGCACATAAAAAAAGTTACAGCCCTTTGAAGTTACAAAATTAAAATAAATTTTTTTCAATATATCGAAAACTATTAGAGATTTTTTATTGAAAACGTACATGTGGCACTATTATGGCAGGAAAATATTTAAAAAAATAACAGTGAAGTTTGTACACCCCACAAACATTTTATGGGGGTTTGTTCCCCCAAACTTTTGTGTACGTTCCAAATTAAGTTATTATTGTGGTATCATTAGTTAAACACAATGTTTTTAAAACTTTTTTGCACCTTAGTATTTTTTCGATAAGCCAGTTTTTATCGAGATGCGGCTTCTTTTTTAATATGTTTACATAAAAATTGTATGAGGGTTTTGTTCCTGTGCACCCCCCAAATGTATGTGTACGTTCCAATTAAACTATTATTGTGGTATCATTAGTTAAACACAGTGTTTTAGAAAACTTTTTTGCCTCTTAGTGTTTTTAGATAAGCCATCTTTTATCGAGATGTGGCTTCATTTTTTAAATGTTTCAAAATATACCCAAAAATGTAAATTATAAATAAATTTTCATGTTATTCCGGTCACTATAATATTACTTAACCATGTACAAATATGTGGTGGATTCGACAAATATTTAAAATATCACACACCTAGTTCAATTGTGCCACAACTGCAAAAATTCGAATTTTGGGTTAAGGCTGTAAAATATTGCCTATGTAATGGCCCATCTAATGCAATACAGCCTGAACTAAAATATTGTTTTGGATAAGTATAAAGTAAGTTACTTCGGTATTTCACTGTAGGGTTTTTTGAGGTTTTGAAAATGCAATATGGCCATAACTGGGAGATGTGGCGATAATATACACTGCCACAATACAACCGATGTAATTCAATACGTTCAATACGGCCACAACTACAAAAATCAAGACAGATGTGGCGATAATATACACTGCCACAATACAACCGGTATAATTCAATACGGCCACAACTGCAAAAATCAATTGATTTTTTCATTATATTGCCGCCGTATCTCCTAAGTATTGTTTTATAAATGACTTTCTTCACAATGCAATATCGCCATAACTATCAAAACAATAATAATGTTTTATTTTTAATAAATTGTAATAAGATCCAGCCAATAAGTGTATAATTTACTACCTAAATTGTAATTTTGAAGCCAGTCACTCTCAAAATAAATTATTTACAGGGCATAACGCATTTACTACAGAACGTTTTGCTCCTTTCTAGAGAATATTGTGTTTTGCACTTGTGGCACTATTGAACTAGGTGTGCGATATCTCGATAAACACTGGCTTATCGAAAAAGTACTAAGAGCCAAAAAATTTTAAAAACATTATGGTTTAACTAATGGTACCACAATAATAATTTAACTGGAACGTATACAAAAGTTTGAGGGGTTTAAGGGAACAAAACCCCCATAAAATGTTCATGGGGTGTACACATTTTACTAATTTGTTTTAATGTCCCTGCCATAAGAATGCCAAAGGTCCATTTTCAATAAAAATTCTATAATAGTTTTCGACATATTGGAAAAAATCGATTTTCATTTTGTGAATTCAAAGGGCTATAACTTATTAGTGCGTATTTTTACTAAGGTAAGTTAGGTTTAATCGAACTATTTTTGGTCCCAGAATACGTGATTTAATTTATGACCTGCATTTTGGTTACACCCTGTATATTTTTATTACTTTCGATTAGATCTCTCTTTGTAATTAACTTGTATAATTTCAATCAATGTTTCAAGATTTTAATATGACAATGACAATGAACAGATTAAAGACAAATTAAAAATATTCTTTTTATGGGCTTATACTTATTACTTATTTGGTAGCAAGGTCGCATAAGATTTCTTAAGAGGTCTTCTTAGAATCTGTGCAACGGGTTTTCCAGAATAATTTAAAATTTAAACTAGTTTTTATGTCAATGGGTTGATTTGTGGAAGACACTTATAACGCATATTTAATAGCATAATGATTTATAATTACCTTAATAAATTAAAATTGTTTTGGGTCTGAAACTATTTTCCGGTGGAATTTTTTACACTGAATAGTATATTTTTTGGAATAAACCACAGTAAATTGTCACCTAATTTTCATTTTTTGCTTCAGTTCCAATTAGGAACTTGATTTAAAAAAATCATGGAATAAAATTTATTCAAAAACTTGTAGGTACTGTATTGTTTTGGCAAAAAAATGTAGTTTTTATTACAAATTTATGCTGAGTTATTATGCTGGATATCTGTGGCAAAAAGTTTATCTAGTGACATCCCCTCTTTGTGAACACACACACATAAACACTGAACTGGAAGCTAGGACAAATAATCCCTGGACAAATAATCTCGGACAAAAAGTCCCCACATATTATCCCTGGACAAATAATCTCGGACAAAAAATCCCCACATATTATCCCTGGACAAAAAATCCCCCGACAAATAATTCCCGGACAAATAACCCCAGGACAAAAAATCCCCACAAAAAATCCCGGACAAATAACGCCCCACAAAGTTTTTTGGACAAAATATCCCCACAAAAATCCCGGAAAAATATCCCCAAGAAATATATATATATATATATATATATATATATATATATATATATATATATATATATATATATATATATATATATATATATATATATATATATATATATATATATATATATATATAAACATGAGATGTAGATCCTTGAAACACACTCAGTGATCAAAGGATCCAAGGTTAATGGTTTGACGACCACTCGTACGAAATCAAACAGATGAAATAGAGAATGTGGAAAAATCCCCTTACGAACAATTCACACATCCACCATTTCGGGTTGGGAAAAATTTTTCGAATAGAATCAAAGGTCCAAACACCAGTTGAATGTGTCTAAAGATATTATGAGTATATTATAATATATATATAATATATATATAATCTAAATAGAATGTGTCTAAAGATATTCAACCTCTCATCTTTATTGATAAGCCCAGAGAGGTTGAAGAGGGCGAAACACATTTCTAAGAACTGGTGTTTGGATCTTTGATTCTATTCGAAAAATTTTTCCAAACCCGAAATGGTGGATGTGTGAATTGTTCGTAAGGGGATTTTTCCACATTTTCTATTTCATCTGTTTGATTTATATATATATATATATATATATATATATATATATATATATATATATATATATATATATATATATATATTGTTATATTTCTATTTGATATGAAAATTAAATTTTGATAATTATAAACAAAATTCACTTTAATATAAAATATTTTTAATTTTCTCAACCTCGGGCATATAAATTTAGAACCACCTGTATACAACAAATTGTTATATTTAATTTTAAGAAGTGATTAGAATAAGCGTACGAAACTCGGAACAATGTGCTTAGATAAACAAAGTGAATGACGCGTACCATTATCGTTCTTCTCGGAAGGTCGATCATTAGCCTATGCTAAATAAAACTCAGTGAAATAGATGATAGTTCATTATCGTTTTTCGCGGAAGGTTTCGATCATTAGCCTATGCTAAATAAGACTCATTTGAAAGAGAGAATAGGTCATTAAAATTTGTAAATAGTTAGAAAGTATTTTAGAATGGGAATTAAATATTTTCTTTTGAAATCCATTAAGCATATTTAGAAAGATTAAAAATTGGTTTTGAGGAATATTACGAATGAGAGTTGGTGGTGGAAGATTGATTTGTGAATCTGGAAGGGATATTTAGAAAGTAGGGGAATGGATGAGAAAGTGAGATCGGAATGTTTTGAGCTGTTGAGAAGTGAAGTCGAGTAGTAGACGGTAGTGTACGGAGAGTGAGAAAGCCGAGGTAGTTCCGTGAGTGTGGAGTATCTATCGTGGAACGAGAAGTAGGCCAGGTCGAGAGTAAAAGAACCTCCTTGAGCCAAGAGTGTCCCGGTAGCTGATAGCAGTTTCGAGAAAGGTAGAACACAGCATCACGACAGACGCAGGAACGAGAGCTATACGAGCTAGTTTTTCAAAGGAGAACATTACTGGAAGCCAGGACGAGGTTTGATCGCAGCCAAGGATAGCAGGAAACGGGTCTTGTGTGAGGACATTTTCAGTTCACCAGGAAAAGGTCAGTCTCATTTGTTTGGACATGAATGTATGGGTTTTTCGTATTAAATTCCACATAAAAAATTGAATAACATAATCAATAATATCAGAAAAGCTTCATCAAACTTAAATAGAGTTGTTCCTAATAACTCCTAATAGTTAAATGTTAATAAAAACTTTCAATTGAAAACCAAAAGGAAATAAGATTCCCATTTGTAAATGTTATGTTTAAGAATAATAAGAAATAGCAAATATTAAGCATTGATTGCCTTTTAAATAAAATAAAAAATATTTTGATTATAATTGTAACCCATATGTGTATTTTTTTTACTCTTTTCTTTTCTATCCCGATTAGGAACCATTAAGAAATATTTAGAAGCCACGAAAGTAAGTAATTAATTTATAATTCGCCCTGAGATTGAAAACATATTGATATGTGATCTGGTTAATTAATTAGATTAGTATTAATACATTGATTAAATTAAGTGACATATAAGAATATTATCTCATATCAATAATCAAGATCACATCAACTGTCGTCCAACGTGGAAAGCATTGTAAAGTATTTCTAGTGGCAAATTTGAAGGATAGAAAGAGTAAAGCCGGTATTTGAAAATTTATATGCCTGTGGTAAAAAGTGAGATACTTACATTTGATAACATAAAATTTTAGATCTCTTTAGGTACAAATTTTACATAACTGATTTAATATTTTATTTTTACGATATTTACATTTGATATATTTATTGACAATTTATAATATTTGGGTAAAAAAAAAAAAGTCGTATTGGTAACATACTAGTAAAATTTCATATTTGGCGGGGATAATACTTCTTGAAAACAAATGTCTGTGACAAGAAGCCAAAGCAAGGATAACAAAAAACAAAAAGAACATTCAGACCAAGAAGATATTTTAGACACGACAATCATGGCATCAGAACAGCAAGAATTATCAGGAATAGATAAATTATTACAAATGATGCAACTCCAGTCACAAAGAATGGAACAGAAAATGGATGAAACACAACAAAAACTGGATGACAATCAAAGAAAAACAAAACAAACAATGGAGAAAAATCAGGAAGAAACATCAAAGAAAATGGATAAAGTGGATCAAAAAATGGAGGAAACACAACGAAAAATGGATGAAACACAACAAAAATTGGATCAAAAAATGGATGAAACAAAAAGAATAATGCAAGAAAATCAGAAGGAAACAAAACAAGCCATAGAAGAGAACAACAAGAAAATGGAGGAACGCATAGAAAAGTATGAAATGAAAATTCAAGATAAAATAAAGGAGTTAACGAATGGCCAGAAAAAGGAACTAGAAAATTTGGAAAATAAGTTGGAAAATGCTATTCAAGTAGACGGAGAAGAAGTGGAAAAAAGAATCACAGAAATAGAAAAACAAGTCACCGAAAACCGGACGCAACAAAATGTCGGAGAAAGAAGAGAAATGGTTATACATAGCACAGATGACGTGAAGATAAGGTTTGGCGGGGATGTAAGAAGATTACACCCAGTGCCGTTCATAAATAGCCTGAAAAAGAAAATACAGCACATCGGAAATTTCGAAACAGCAAAAGAAACTATCAGAAACCATCTCAAAAATGAAGCAAGCCTATGGTTCGATTGCAAAGAAGAAGAATTTGACAGTTGGCAACAATTTGAACAAAAATTTTTGAATTATTTCTGGGGAAAAGTCCAACAATTGGAAATTAACAAGGAATTGCAAAATGGGAAATACAATGATAGGATGGGTATATCAGAAAGGACATATGCATTACAAATTTACTATAACGCAAAACATTTACAATATAATTACTCATCGGAACAATTAGTCGAACTGATTGCAAGACATTTCGAAGAAACGCTGGAAGACCATATCACATTGCAAAACTACAAAGACATAGATAGTTTATGCCAATTCCTACAAATAAGAGAATTACGTGTAAGAGAAACAAAATCAAGAAGGTCGCGAGAAGATTACAGGCCCCGAGAAACACAGGATTACAGAGATAGAAATCAAAATAGGAGGGACTATACAAGACGAGATTTTAATCCCAGATGGGAAAACGAAAATAGAGACAACGGAAGAGGAAATTATGAACAAAGAAATAGGCAATGGAATGAGGACAGAAATCGAGAATACCAGAATAGAAACACCACACGCTCAAATCAAGAAAACAGAAATAATGGTAGACAAAATGAACAGGGATATCAAGAAAACCGAAACAGATCCGACAGACCAAGAGAAAATAGAAGAGAAGTAAATAATACCCAGAGAGATGGATATGACGGAGAGAGACATTATGACGAAAATATAAACAACGATGAGCAACCGGCGTTTTTTCACGACGGCGCTCACTAAAAACCAAAAATCAAACAGGAATCTTTTGTAACCCCAAGGAGTTTATTAAATTGGCAAGAAACAACGAAAAGAAAAATGGAGTTAATTTAAAATTTGTGGATGGATTTATCAACGAGAAACCAATTAAAATTATGATAGACACTGGATCTGAAATAACATTGGTCAACAGAAAACTAATAGAAGAAGTTAACTTAACAAATTTAATTTACAAAATACCTAGGGTAAATTTAGTGGGCGCAAACAAACGGACATTGGCAACTATAAATGAAGGCATACGAGTAATGGTACGACTGGGTAAGAAGATGTATGCACTACAATGTGTAATAATGCCAAACATGTCACATGACATGATAGTAGGAGTTGACGAATTGGCAGAAAAACATGTAGTGATAGATTTTAAAAATAATACGATGAATCTAACAGAAGAAAAAGAAAAAGAACAGGACAAGGAACATGAGAAACAAAATACGGACGAATCAGGTAAAGAACAAACAGTGGAAATGAATTTGGCAGCGAAGCAAGGACAAAGAAGAAAAAGGAGAAAAGGTCAGAAAAAGATAAAAGAAAATGAAACCTGTGGCTCCTCAAAAGAAGAGTTGAGCCCAGAAGAAGAAAATTTGAGAGTATCAGAAACAAAGGAAACCTGGGATTCCTCAAAAGAAGAGACGGGCTCAGGAGAAGAAGAAATAAAGCTAAAAACTGAAAGTGAAAAGAATATGATTGAAACAGTGGTATTTGAAGAGGAGGTATATGCAAACGAGGATGCAGAATGCACGGTAAACTTGTGTGAAAAATCTGAGAAAAAAGACAGAAAATTGATATGTGGAGAAGGGAAAGAAAAAGAATTGCGGTTGATGTTAAGAAACTACGAAAATTTGATCAATGAGGAAAACAGAGTGGCTAAAAAGTACGAACATTCATTTGAGGTGAAAAACTTGGGAAATTTTCGATCAAAGACTTACCCGATTCCATACAAGTATCGACAAGAGGTGAAAGAAGAAATAAATAAAATGTTGGAAGATCAAATCATCGAAAGATGTGATTCACCGTATGTTAACCCGATTGTGATAGTAAAGAAAAGCAGTGGAGAATTGAGATTATGTTTAGATGCCAGGAATATCAACCAGCACACAGTATCACAATATGAATCACCTCTAAACATCGAGGCCATTTTTGGAAGAATCACCGGGTCACACATATTTTCGAAAATTGACTTAAAACACAGTTTTTGGTTGATACCGTTAGCTGAAAAGTGTAGAAACTACACCGCTTTTTCTATTGATGGTATTGTCTACCGGTTTAAGGTAGTGCCGTTTGGATTGCAGAGTGCTTGTGCTGCACTCGTCCGAGCTCTACATACCATTTTGAATCGCCACGAAGATTTCATAGTTCATTATATCGATGATTTATTAATTTTTCACAAGATACTCAGAGTCATCTGAAACACATAGAAATAATTCTGGAAGAATTGGACACAGCGGGATTGAAATTAAACATTGAAAAATGTCAATTTTTTCAAAAAGAAGTCATTTATTTGGGTTTTCAATTGGACACCAAAACAGTAAGATTATCCGAAGACAGAGTCAAGCTCATATATGAATACCCAAGACCAACGAATTTGAAAACATTGAGAGGTTTTCTTGGCACGATTAATTATTTTAAAAAACTGATTCCCGATTTGAGCCAAAAGGAAATCCCTCTGATAAAGTTGCTTAAAAAAGGAATAAAATGGAATTGGAAAGAAGAACAGGAGGAAGCTTTCGAAACATTAAAACGAGAATTCGCAAAAGGAACGAAAATATACCACCCCATTTACAATTTACCTTTTATACTCCGAACTGATGCGTCCATACAAAAATTTGCAGGAGTTCTGTCTCAAATACAAAACGACCAAGAAGTGCCGATATGTTTTATATCTCGAGTGACTAAAACACATGAGAGAAAATATAGTGTTACAGAATTGGAGTTTGCCAGTGTACTATATTGCGTAAACAAATTGAGGTTTTACTTATTGGGAGCAAAATTCACAATCGAAACAGACCATGCAGCTTTAGTACATATCATGAAGAATAGATTAGTAAATAATAGAATACATAGAGGCATTCTATTATTACAGGAGTATGATTTTGAGTTCCGATATATAAAAGGAAAAGACAACATAATAGCCGACGCTCTAACACGGGATGAGGACACCGGAAAAAAGGAAACAATTACTCTACAGGTGGGACTAAATAGATTAATACAAGAAGAAGGGATATATTCGTTAAATGAGATAAGGACAAACCAAGAAGACCTAGAGGAAAGAGAGAAAAGAAGAGCGGAAATAGAAAATGACATATATTTTAAGAGAATAGACGGAAAGGAACTATATTTAGTGACACAGACATTGGCCGAAAAGATAATAAAGAAATTACATGAGGACGATGGGCATATCGGTAGCAGAAAAGTTTGGCTCGTTTTTAGGGAAAATTACATCAGCCGACAGGATTACCGCATTGCAAAGGAAATTACCCAGAAGTGCGATGTATGTCAAAAATATAAGAGTCGGAATTTCAAAAACGAAAATGTTGCCAAAAATATTGAAGCCCGAAACAAACTAGACATTGTAGCAATAGATATGTTAAGCGATCTAATTATGACCACTAAAAGGAACAAACATATTCTGGTAATGGTGGATGTGTTTTCAAAATACGTAAAATTATATAGTTGCCGCACCACAAAGGGGCAGGAAATATTAAGAAAAATCGACAATTTTATAGCCATAGTAGGAACACCAAAAAAGATTCTACTGGACAATGCAACGTATTTCCGAAATGATCGTTTCAAGGGACAACTTCGAGAACGAGGAATAGAAACAAATTTTGTCAGCATCAGGCATCCACAGAGTAATCCTTCGGAACGATTCATACAGGAAGTGACGAAATTTCTTCGCATTGCAACAGATGGTCAACATCGCCACTGGGACAGGAAAATGGCGGAAATAGAAAGGTATCTAAATACAATTCCGAGCACAGTAACAAAAGAGACCCCAGAATACATCATGAAGGGTGTACTGCCGATAAGGCCATGGGAAGACCAAGAGCCAAAAGAATATCAACAGGTGATTGAAACCGTACAGAGAAGATTACGGCGAAGCAACGAAAAATATATCCAAAGACAGGAACAAAATAGAAAAAGAAGACCAGTGACTTTCCAAAAGGGTGAAAAAGTACTCGTGAGGGCATTACGAGTATCAAATCTTCCTGGGGGCATTTGCGCAAAGTTGATGCCTGTTTTCGAAGGCCCGTACATCGTGAATAATGAAAATGGGATAAATAGTTATGAGTTGAGGCACAGGAACTCGGAAAAGATCCGAGGAATTTATAATATTCACGATGTATACAAATATCACGAATAAAAGACAAAATTACATGAAGTAGATAGTAAGTTAGGATATAAGACGTAGATTAAAGTAAGGAAATATACAGGGAGTTGGTTTAGCCTCGAGAAAATTTATTTAAAAATGCAGATAAATTTTATCGAATACAAGGCGGGGATTTGTTATATTTCTATTTGATATGAAAATTAAATTTTGATAATTATAAACAAAATTCACTTTAATATAAAATATTTTTAATTTTCTCAACCTCGGGCATATAAATTTAGAACAACCTGTATACAACAAATTGTTATATTTAATTTTAAGAAGTGATTAGAAAAAGCGTACGAAACTCGGAACAATGTGCTTAGATAAACAAAGTGAATGACGCGTACCATTATCGTTCTTCTCGGAAGGTCGATCATTAGCCTATGCTAAATAAAACTCAGTGAAATAGATGATAGTTCATTATCGTTTTTCGCGGAAGGTTTCGATCATTAGCCTATGCTAAATAAGACTCATTTGAAAGAGAGAATAGGTCATTAAAACTTGTAAATAGTTAGAAAGTATTTTAGAATGGGAATTAAATATTTTCTTTTGAAATCCATTAAGCATATTTAGAAAGATTAAAAATTGGTTTTGAGGAATATTACGAATGAGAGTTGGTGGTGGAAGATTGATTTGTGAATCTGGAAGGGATATTTAGAAAGTAGGGGAATGGATGAGAAAGTGAGATCGGAATGTTTTGAGCTGTCGAGAAGTGAAGTCGAGTAGTAGACGGTAGTGTACGGAGAGTGAGAAAGCCGAGGTAGTTCCGTGAGTGTGGAGTATCTATCGTGGAACGAGAAGTAGGCCAGGTCGAGAGTAAAAGAACCTCCTTGAGCCAAGAGTGTCCCGGTAGCTGATAGCAGTTTCGAGAAAGGTAGAACACAGCATCACGACAGACGCAGGAACGAGAGCTATACGAGCTAGTTTTTCAAAGGAGAACATTACTGGAAGCCAGGACGAGGTTTGATCGCAGCCAAGGATAGCAGGAAACGGGTCTTGTGTGAGGACATTTTCAGTTCACCAGGAAAAGGTCAGTCTCATTTGTTTGGACATGAATGTATGGGTTTTTCGTATTAAATTCCGCATAAAAAATTGAATAACATAATCAATAATATCAGAAAAGCTTCATCAAACTTAAATAGAGTTGTTCCTAATAACTCCTAATAGTTAAATGTTAATAAAAACTTTCAATTGAAAACCAAAAGGAAATAAGATTCCCATTTGTAAATGTTATGTTTAAGAATAATAAGAAATAGCAAATATTAAGCATTGATTGCCTTTTAAATAAAATAAAAAATATTTTGATTATAATTGTAACCCATATGTGTATTTTTTTTACTCTTTTCTTTTCTATCCCGATTAGGAACCATTAAGAAATATTTAGAAGCCACGAAAGTAAGTAATTAATTTATAATTCGCCCTGAGATTGAAAACATATTGATATGTGATCTGGTTAATTAATTAGATTAGTATTAATACATTGATTAAATTAAGTGACATATAAGAATATTATCTCATATCAATAATCAAGATCACATCAATATATATATATATATATATATATATATATATATATATATATATATATATATATATATATATAGTTCTCTAAAAGTTTTCTCGTGAAGGCAATCGACGCAAATGTTTTTCAGCCTCGAAAATAATTTTCGGCACGAAAATAATGAATAGCAATTAAGATTAAGCATGAATTGTAAGTTCGATTACCAAATTTCGAATTCCAATTCCATGTCGAAAACTTCAAATTTTACATGGCAAAAGAGTGAGTTTTTTCAAAAATCGTGGAAAATATGGGGAAGGAGCTAAAACTGTGGGAGTCATGTTGTAATTATTCGCTTATAGTCCTGTCGCCAGGGGGGGTACAACGGCCTCCTTTATTCAGATGGACTTACCCAAGTTTTTTTAAGTATTTTGACCAGTAGAACACGAATTTTTTGGGTAACAGTTGATCCGGATGTCGATAAGATTGTTATAAACAAAGAACTTGAGGAATTACATAGCAGCGACTTTTCGCAAAACAAAACATCAAAAAATCGAAAAAGTGCAATTTTTGAACCGGAATAACTTTTGATTAAAAAATAAAATAGCAATTCTGCTTACTGCATTTGAAAGTTCAAGTCAAATTCTTCTATAGGTTTTCATTATTTTCATTGCTAAAAATTAAGTTTTTATTTGTCAAACAAAGCTATAAACACATAGTGCTTCCCGTGCCAAATGCATGCGTTTCAGTGGCGGCTCGTGATTTTTACAATAGGGGAGGCTATACCTAACTGTAAAATATCTAGACAAATTTGCACTAACAAAAAATTGCGCCAAAAAATGTAATTTAAGGCCCCATTTTTTGACCATTTTTTATTTACATTTCATAATATCATCCTAATTCATAATTTCATGATATCATATCATTTTAAAAATAGTTAGTCTAATTGTAAAAGTTTAATACCAAAGTTTGTGTCGTTTATTTGTTAACAATTCCATCTATTTGTAAATAGATACCTCGCATATCAAAATAAATACAGATTTGAAGTTTTGCAGTCCATACATAATGAAGCTTCAAATTTTTCAAGATACTCAACTGAATTTTTTAATTCTAAACGCGGCCTACTGCGAATTCAAAAACACCATAAATTACCGATATTTTGCTTTGAGTTAGAAATATCGGAAAAGGTTATTTGAGCAAGTTGTTCCAAATATTATTATAACCCGACATACCAAATTTCATAACAAAATTCGCACTTTTATATTTTTCATTATTTTTAGTCAGGACCCTAAAATTCGTTGTCCCGAGACGCACGCAACCACGCAACGGAGCCGAGAAGCTATTCTGCCTCCCTTGGTATATCTCCGGGCAGCGTGTGATGGCACCGTATATGCCACTGTTAGGAGACCGGGTCTCCTTAAACGCCTGCTGCGCTGCACGGAGCATTAGCAACGGAGACTGTTGGGCTTCTCGGCTCCGTGCTCCGTTCATGCATCTCGGGATAACCCAGGGTCCTGCCTACAATAATATGTAATAAAACTGAGACGCGATCATGCGATCTAATGCTAATGCTCCGTACGTATGGATAATTAGTGATAATATGGAATTTACACGTTGTATAATAGTGAGAGTTGTACTTGTTGTTTTCGCGATTCATGATAAACAAAACAGTGTAGAGTGTGTAAAAAATTTATAGGGAGGCTGAGCCTCCCTTGCCTCCTCTGACGAGCCGCCACTGATGCGTTTTAATGTACGTAATATACGTAGAAATTCTGTATGCGCGCCTATAGTCCGTTCTTTAACGGTAAAATATTGCAAAACCTCTAAATTTTAAAGAACCGCTTGGATTGACATGAAATTTGGCATACACATAGCTAACAAGTCAAAGAAAAAAAGTGATATTGTGCCAATATGTGCTTTTACCCTGGGGGTGGTCCATATTCGTCCAAAGAAAGTCAGGAAATGGGTAAACTGGCTAATTTTAAGTAACTTTTGTTCTATAGAGTTTTTTCACTAAGTCAATACTTTTCGAGTTATTTGGCGTTGAATAAGTTATTTTTTCAACAAAATAACCACGCTTTTAGACGGTTTTTCACAAATAACTCAAATAGTAAGTATTTTGTCGAAAAAACATTCTGAGCAAAAATATAGCCTATAAAAAATTTAAAAAGATGGTGTATATATCACGTCTCTACACCTAGTAGAAGCAGAGTTATAGCTAATGAAAAATAGGTTCATATTCGTCAAATTCCAAATGGAATACTTTAACGTGAAATAACCAAAAATGAAGCACATTTCCGGGGAAAACTCATTACAACTTATTTAAAGTGTTTAAAAAAAGCTTCATTTTTGTTTTATAAAAAAAATTTTTAGCATCAAAATTAAACAAGTTACGCTCAAAATAAAGTTAGTCCCTTTTGGTTTTGGTAAAAAAATCGAGTAAATCACCCCCTAATTAGTATCTTAAATGAACTTATTTGTTACGATTTCACAAGTTTCTTGACTCGTGTATATATTGTTTATATGATCTGTAAGTGTCATCGGTTTAAAGTCCTTATTATTGAAAGGGCTGTAGTTAAAAGGGGTTGAACGAATCACTGATCACGAATATATGCAAATTTAGAAACACCAAATCTTGATCAATTTTTGTCTAACAGAAAAACAAAAAAATACATGATATTTTGAAAAGCAAATCTGACTTTTTTTGTTTTTCGAGATTTTTGGTATCTCTAAGAATTTTTAAGTTATTTTGAAAAAAAAGCATATTTTTCAAAATTTAAATTTTTAAAAATTTTACTTTGATACCAAATTTTTTCAAAAATAAGCACTTTGAATTGATGAAACTTACAGATCATATAAACACAACATAAGTAAAATAATTTGTGGAGCGGCAACGAATAATTTCATTTGTTGCTAATTAGGGGGTGGTCTTCCCGATTTTTTTTTTTGGAAAAACAAAAGGGACCAACTTTATTTTGAGCGTAACTTGCTTAAATTTAATGCTAGAAACTTTTTGTAAAAACAGAAATAAAGCTTTTTTTTAAACACTTTAAAAAAGTTATAATGGGTTTTCCCCAAAAAGTCCTTAATTTTTTGGATATTTCACGTCGAAATATGCTATTTGAAATTTGGTGAATATGAATATATTTCTCATTGGCTATAACTCTGGTTCTACGAGCTCCAGAGACCTATCGCGTACACCATTTTTTTTATTTTTTTATAGGCTATATTTTTTCTACGAACGTTTTTTCCGACAAAATACTTACTTTTTGAGTTATTTGCGAAAATTAGTCAGTTTACCCATTTCCGGACTTATTTTGGACATATTTTTTTTTCACCCCCAAAAGGGGGTGAAAGTCACCCCCAGGGCAAAAGCACACATCGGCACAATATCACTTTCTTTCTTTGACATGTAAGTTATGCGTATGCTAAATTTCATGTCAATCCAAGCGGTTCTTTAAAATATACAGCAAAAGCCGTGAAAGAATGGACTACTACTCGTTCGATTTCAAATTAGAAATGTATTGAAAACATCATTCAATCACTATGTGTTTATAGCTTTGTTTAACAATAAAAAAATTATTTTTTAGCAATGAAAATAATCAAAGCCGATAGAATTTGACTTGAAATTTCAAATTCGGTAAGCAGAATTGCTATTTTATTTTTCAATCAAAAGTTATTCGGGTTCAAAAATTGCAATTTTTCGATTTTTTGAAAGTTCAACCGCGTTTATGTCGAAAACTATGCATCCGACGAAAAAACTTTTAAAAACATTTTTTGCTTAGAATGACTCAAAATATAGAAAACAATGTTTTGTTTTGCGAAAAATCGCTGTTATGTGATTCCTCAAGTTCCTTGTTTATAACAATCTTATCGACGCGACGTCCGGATCGACTGTTACCCAAAAAATTCGTATTCTACGGGTCAAAATATATAAAGAAAACTTGGGTAAGTATATCTGAATTAAGGAGGCCGTTGTACCCCTACTGGCGACAGGACTATTAAATCTTTTGCTCACTCTGCTTTGAATAACTATGTTCAAAACATTGCGCATTCGTGATGACTGCTGGTTTTGAAAAGATAATTTTGATTGTAATCCAAAAAAATCTGTTCCATTTCCGCTGGTCTTGAAAACGATAATTTTGAGTGTAATGCAAAAAACCTGTTTCTTTTTGTAAGTTTAACGTCAAATATATTTAGTCGTCATCATCATCAATGTAGTTATAACTCTTCAGGAGTATTTGCCGCGTTTACTATTGCCTTCCATGTTTTTCGGTCTTGTGCCACTATTTCCCATTGTCTCACTCTCATTTTCTCCAGATCTTCTCTGACTGCATCTTTCCACCTTATTATAGGCCGTCCTACAGACCTTCTCTCATCTGACCTCTCCCCGAGCAACTATGTCTGGTTTGATTTTTGGATAAATTTTGCGCATGACATATTCTAAGGCCAGGTTAAACAACAATATTGACAACGGATCTCCCTGTCTCTGTCCAGAATTTACGCAGAAAGCGTTTGATATTTTTCCCCCTATTCTAACTTGTGCAAAGGAGTTACTGACAGACATTTGCGTCACCGCAGTTAGTTTCTTAGGTACGCCCGGGCTTACGTAAAAATTATATTCCGTAGAGTGTTGGACGATGAATTGAATACTATTGTGACTATGCCAAAGCTTTTGATTGTGTAAATCACGACATTTTGATTAAAAAACTAAATTTCTATGGGATTCGAGGTATTTCTTTGAATTGGTTCCAATCTTACTTGAATATTAGGAAACAACTAGTTAGAGCAAATGATACTGACTCTAGTCTCAAAAACATTATATGTGGAGTACCACAAGGTCCAGTATTGGGTCCTCTACTGTTCCTTATCTTTATAAATGACATCACTAACTTAAAAATCGATGGAAAAATTTTTCTTTTTGCTGATGATACCAGTATCACTTGGAGCAACTCAACTATTGCATCTCTTCATGCAACTATAACTTCTGATTTGCTTACGATAAAAACCTGGTCTGACTCTAATTTACTCTCTTTTAACGTGGATAAGACAGTAGCATTATCCTATAAAAGTGCTCTTCAACCCCTGCTTGTTAATAACAGCCAGATCTCTACCGTTGATTCTGTAAAATTTCTTGGTATTTTTTTAGACAGTAACCTCAAATGGTCCCTTCATATCGATGTGTTAAGTAAGAAACTCGCCTCAGCCTGCTATGCTAAAGATCTGTTTCGAAAGATCTCAATTTAGCATCTTCCAAACTAACATATTTTTCTTTGTTCGAGTCTCATCTTCGATATGGTCTTCCTTTTTGGGGTTCTAGTACAGCTGCCCAATTAGATGTTATTTCTAAAAAACAAAAAAGAGCAATAAGGTGTCTGTTTGGCCTCAGAAGAACAACACATTGCAGAAGTTACTTCAAAGATCAAGGCATTTTAACCCTTACATCTTTATATATTTTAGAAACTGTTTGCTTAATTCGTAAACACATGCATGTCTTTCCAGCAAGGCCTCGTCATGACTACTCCACCAGAAATTCAAATTTTGATGTCTATTTACCGATCCCGCCCTCTGAGTTAGTAAAGAAATCTATATTATATTCCGCAAAAAAACTATACAACCATCTTCCTTTACAACTCAAATCTGCAACATCTTTCCCCAAGTTCCGTAAAATGACAAAAGCTCATCTATCTATCTAAAAGACCATATTATTCAGTAGAAGAGTTTCTTAATGACTAACTAAGAAATTACAGTAATGTACAAGTAACCAAACTTATCTATATTTGGGTGTCACATGCAGCAGCTTAAACTTATTAGTTCATATGTCTATAAATAGTTTACTTTGTTGTATATTCACTTTGCAATTTCTATAAATTGTTGCAATATATCGATTTTGTTTTTGTTTTCTTTACTTTATTAACTTATATTTTGTATTTATGTATATTTTTTTTATATTGACGATTTATCAAATTTCAGAAAATTGTATTTGTTATTGTTATTGTTAGATATTATTTATTTATTTTTTCTGACTTTAATTAAGCTTTGTCCATAACATTTGTATTTTCAGTGACAATAAAGCATATTTCTTTCTATTCTAATAATAAGCCTGTATGGAATCTATAAAGGTCTGATGCACGTCTTGATTATAGTCCCAGTCCTTTCAAGTATTTGTCTAATAGTAAATATTTGATCAACATTCGATCTTCCTGGCCTGTAATCGCACTGGTAGTCACCAAATATTTGTTCGGCCTACGGTAGTAATATTTTTAGTAATACCGAAAAATAGTTATTCTACTGTTTCAATTCAATGCAAACAACATTTCAAAAACCTGCTTCAAAAGTTTTCAAAAGCTATGTCAAAAACCTGTGTTCGGCGTTTTCATAACAAAGCTAACCATTCGTAATAGAGCAAAAGTTTTGCAAGGATGCACACAGATAATAGACCATGTTTCAACATAGTTAGTCAAAGCAGAGTGAGCAGAAGATTTAAGAGAATAATTACAACATGGTTCCCACAGCCTTAGCTCATTCCCCATATCTTCCACGATTTTTGGAAAAACTCACATTTTTTGTCATGTAAAATTTGAAGTTTTCGGCCTGGAGTTGGAATTCGAAATTTGGTAAAATTCCGGGAAAACTTTTAGAGAACTATTTGGCAGCAAATATTTCTTGGGAATTTTTTGTCCGGGATTTTTTGTGAGGATATTTTGTCCAAAAAAATGTGTGGGGAATATTTTTCTGGGATTTTTTGTGGGGATTTTTTGTCCGGTGATTATTTGTCCGGGGATTTTTGTCTGGGGATTTTTTGTCCAGGGATAATTTGTGGGGATTTTTTGTCCGGGATTTTTTGTCCGGGATTATTTGTCCGGACTTCCTGGACTGTGGATGTCTCAATGATGTTCCGTATACATAATATAGAGAGTTATATGATTTTTTGGTACACTCTAAAACTTTGTCAAGAACGCGTCCTTGATTATACTTCGTATAAACTCTTATTCGAGGAACAAAATGGTCTTTCTATTGTACCACACTGAGAAGAATTATTGATAAATAATCCAAATATGACAAGTAACATATTGCGCCTGAAATTGTATAGCCATCATAATTATTTTAGGGACGATCATTTATACTAATTTATTTTTGAAGACTATTTAATATACAAACATAACTAATAAACTTGACCTATCACACGCTTCCGAATGTTAAATTTAAAACCAACAATGTCAAAAAATATGAACATAATTTAAATCAGGTTTTTCTACTCTGTCCCCCGCAACGTGTAAATTTAAATTCAAATGATCTAAAGTTATTTAGTTGATCGGCAACTGATATTATGTTACAGTGGTGTACGGCATAGGAAAAATGGTTCATAAATAAAAACTTCACTATAAAATTTTTACTTCAGAATTGTTATTTACGTCGTAAGTAACACCATGTCTCTATATATGTATCACTCATACATTGACCGTTATATAGAGTTTAAGTGAAAACTCTCCATCGAGTTCTATTCGGCGTTCACCTCATTCCAAGACCTTGACCTCTTATCTCGTCCATGATGGATCTTCTCTAAGTTTGTGCTGGGCGACTTCTTTTCTTTACCTTGGGGATTCCACTGCAGGGTGGTCTTTGTAATACTGGAGCTATTTTTTCGGAGTGTGTGACCGATCCAACCCCATTTTCTGGATTGTATTTCATTGTCTAAGCTCTTTTGTTCGGTCAGGTGTAGCATATTTAATAATTCTTCGTAGGCATTTATTAACAAAAACCTGCAAAATTTGTAATAGTTTTCGTCACTTTCCAGGTTTCACATCCGTAGAGTAGAACAAACACGACATTTTACGGAAATATTCGGATCTTTGTCTTTGTAGTATATTCCAAACAGGGTTGAGCATGCGGAGCCCAACAACTTTTCATATTCTTATACGAATATCGTCTTCTATCTCCGCTTTATATTATGACACTTCCAAGATACGTAAAATTTTTTACAAATTTTCAATGTGCACTGCACTGGCTTAACGAGTATACCGGGACCATTCGTATTAAAATAGGCGTTCATGAAGTAGCCAACATAATTATTTACAGACTTCCTAGAATACACATGTAAAACAACCAAATTTTTCAAAATTAATTTTTTTTATTTAGCTAATGCCTAGACAACTAATGGCCATTGGCATGGTAGGTACGGTGACTTTTTGCAGTTAGGTACCTAGTGTCATGTGTAATGTGTGTGTTGAGTAAGTGTCTTGTTACTTTGCAAAGTCGACGTCATTGTCCTTGCAAAGACACGCTAATTGTGTCCGAATGTCTGCGGTCCCTCCGGTGAGTACCGATCCCACAAGGACAGAAACTATTTTCATTTATTAATTTATAATAAACGAAAAATCTCTGACCCTAGTGAGATTCGAACTCACGACCATTCGGACCTTTCGATCCAAAGGTAGCCGCTCTTACCACTGAGCCACAGAGGGGGTAAATATAAAAATATTATTTTTCCTTAGCTTTAAATTTTTTATTTTTGTTTATACCTACTTTTTAGTTGTAAATTATTGTAGTCCTGTCGCCAGGGGGGGTACAACGGCCTCGTTAATTCAGATGGACTTACCCAAGTTTTTTTTATGTATTTTGACCCGTAGAACACGAATTTTTTGGGTAACAGTTGATCCGGATGTCGATAAGATTGTTATAGACCAAGAACTTGAGGAATCAAATAACAGCGATTTTTGGCAAAACAAAACAATATTTTGTATTTTTTGGGTCATTTTAAGCAAAAAATATTTCTACAAGTTTTTTAGTAGGATGCACAGTTTTCGAGATAAACGCGGTTGAACTTTCAAAAAATCGAAAAACTGCAATTTTTAAACCCGAATAACTTTTGATTAAAAAATAAAATAGCAATTCTGCTTAGCGCCTTTGAAAGTTCAAGTCAAATTATGTCGGTTTTGATTATTTGCATTGCTAAAAATTTATTGTGTTATTGTTAAACAAAGCTACAAACAACTAGTGCGTGAGTGATGTTTCTATGATTTCTCATTTAAAATCGAACGAGTAGGTAGAATAGGTACTAGTGCAATCAAGACTATTTCTACGTTACATGCGTTAAAACACATGTAAAAGCACGGGAAACCCTACGTGTTTATAGCTTTGTTAAACAATAAAAAAATAAATTTTTACCAATGGAAATAATCAAAACCGATATAATTTGACTTAAACTTTTAAATGCGGTAAGCAGACTTGCTATTTTATTTTTTAATCAAAAGTTATTCGGGTTCAAAAATTGCAATTTTTCGATTTTTTTTAAGTTTAACCGCGTTTATCTCGAAAACTGTGCATCCTACGAAAAAACTTGTAGAAATATTTTTTACTTAAAATGGCCCAAAAAATACAAAATAGTGTTTTGTTTTGCCAAAAATCGCTGTTATTTGATTCCTCAAGTTCTTGGTCTATAACAATCTTATCGACATCCGGATTAACTGTTACCCAAAAAATTCGTGTTCTACGGGTCAAAATACATAAAAAAAACTTGAGTAAGTCCATCTGAATTAACGAGGCCGTTGTACCCCCCCTGGCGACAGGACTATTGTACCTACATCAGAATTCCAGTAAAATGTAAATAGTTTGTTCATATTTATTTGAAAATTTTTATGAAATTAGGTCATTTTTTTATCTAGTTATTGTGGTGATCACTGTATTTCTTAAATACAAGATTTGTTTGTTTTGCTTTTTTAATAGACAACTTAAAAAACAACCAATGCCATTGGCATGGTAGGTACGGTGAATTTTTGCAGTTAGGTACCTAGTGTCATGTGTTGTGTAGTGTGTGTGTTGAGTAAGCGTCTTGTTACTTTGCAAAGTCGACGTCATTGTCTTTGCAAAGAGACACTAATTATTGTATCCGAACGTCTGCGATACTTCCGGTAAAATTAAATTAAAAACAGCATTCTGAAGTGGAAAAATAAAAAAAAAATGGGAGATTTATTTGTTTGCTCTCTATCAGAAATAAAGGGTGAGAAATAAAATACTAATATGTCATAAAATATACAAAAAAAAGTTCAGAGATATGGAGCTCTAAGATGATTGAAGTGAAACATAAGTTTAACTCAGGAATCATTAAATCAAACGTTCAGTTACTAAAAAAAAGGAAAATGTTAATCAGAATAATTAAATTATGCTACCTACAGTTAAATATAAAACTTTTATTAGCGATAATTAAAGCAAGAATAAAAAACCGCTAAATTCCGTAAAAATGAGTGACGCATACAATATTCCAGCTACAAAAGATCTGATATGAATATTATGTGGCACGAAAATGTATTTTCATTTTGACAGGAGATAAAATTCTTGTTTTATTTTTGAAAGATATTTTCATAATATTTGCTAAATTTGAAATAAAACGCTCCACAAAAGAGTAACTTTGATACAATTTGCATTTTGAGGCTCTTTTGTGGCGCGTTTTACTTCAAATTTAGCAAATATGGAAAAAATCTTTCAAAATAAAACTAGAATTTTATATTCCATCAAAATGAAAATACATTTTCGCGCCACGTAATATTCATACCAGCTCTTTTGTAGCTGGCATATTGTATGCGCCACTCATTTTTACGGCATTTAGCGGTTTTTTATTCTTGTAGGAGTTTTTCAAAGTTTTTTATAAATTAAATTTATGAAGTTGAATAGAATATTATGTTTCTCGATTACACGTTAAGCTTTATAAATGGTCGCCTTCGTCGCATTCTCTCCCAAATGATCTAGTACCAATCTAGTACCAAGTAAGACAATCCGAGTTCATATCCCAGCCATCCTATAATGATGGTCGGCAAATGAACCCGGATTGCACGATCAATCTTAGCGTCGTAACCACTACAACTACATAAACCATTTCGGCGATAATGGTTAAATGGATTATACTTCTGGAGCTCGATTACTTCTGAAGGGCTTAACCGATTTTGATCATTAAACATGAGTTTGAAACGTATTGATAAGTAGTATCTGATGCATCCAGGGTCAAGTATGATAACTGAAGGTAATACAGGAATTACTGAACTTGAAAAACCGTTTTCCCCATAAGAAATAGATTTGATCATATTTATGAAGCATATAACTTCAAAATTCGAATTTTCCCAGATATGAGGTATACACCGTTAGACGCGTCTAGAGTCCTCCTACAAACGCTAAGTTATTGGCGCAATTCGTATGTTGAAATTTTGAGTAATTGTCAAAAAACCAAAATTTTTAAAGTTTGGTTTTTCAGTTTTTCGGCTATTATACTGAGCCGTATGTATGTCTGATCCTAACCGCTTATATTAGGCACCATTTGATAGCTTAACTCAACGCTATTGATTTGCTGTATTTGCGGTTTTCCTGCCTCTCCTCGAACACAAGATATACACGCCCAAAAAATGTGCCATTTTGTATATACCAAGCGCTTATGGGTAGTCAAAAGTCACAAACTACACCGGTTCTGAATCGGCCCTGACCCCCTTTGAAACACAAAAAAAATCAGATCGGTGTAACTTTTCCACACACATACATACATACACAAAAATATTTTCTCTTTTTTAAATAAAAATTGAGTCATAGTTCTGTGCTCGGTAACTTTTGAATGGTATAACCGATTTTCAAAATTAGACATGCGTTGGAAAGATAATTATCAGTACTATGAGAAGCCGTAAAAGCCGGACTAAAATAATTGCAATTTGTGGGAGTTTTGGGGACGAGAACGAAAAACAGACCCTAAATGGGAAGGGCCGTAAAATCCATACCCTTAGACTAAAATGGAGAGTTGACATATGGATGGACGAGTCTTTTCATAAACTTTAAGATGGGATTTGGTCCGATTTTAGATTCAGTCAGATTTAGAAAATCGAAAATTTCGTGTATATATAGTGTCGCATGTAAGGGTATTGTGTTGTGCGTCACTGACGAGAACTGCCGTTCTCTGGCAATAAATTATTATTAGTATGGTATTAATAAGTCAATTAGACAAGAAGTGGATTATCAGAATATATTCCCAAAAATAAAGACAATTATAATTTAAATAATAAGTAACAAAAGGAACAGACCAACGAATTAAATAAAAGATATTGGTTAGGCAATAGACGTAAGAAGGTATAAGACCTCCATGCTCAACATAAAGACAGAGCTACACAAGAAAATTAAAAAGAGTTTTCAGGCCTTTGAAATCTATTATTTGGGGATAACAGACCAGAACAAAGTCCTTAAGTTAATATAGACTAATACCTCGCAATTCTTCTCACAGAGGTACCACTGGCCTCAACTGAAACAAGCGCAAAAAAGTCACCCGGTGAAGACGCAAAGGTAGCAGACCACTTCAAAAACGTCAGTCCAAATTCAGTCCCAATATGATACAGTTCATTTAACCGTGTATATGAAACTGGGACACTACCTTAAAACTGGTTCACAGCCACATATAATATATTATATCACTACCCAAGAAGCATATGGTAAGAAAATGTGATGATCACAGAACAATATCCATGATGAGTCACGCAGTAAAAATTTTCGTGAGTAAGATTAGTAGTTGGGTGGTTTGGGTTCTAAATGTGACATATGTGTACCAAATATCAAAAAATATACAAGGTGGTTCTAAAGTTATGGGTCCAGAAAGAAATGGGCAAAATCGATAAAACACCCTGTAATTCGGATATAAAGTCGGTGGAGCAATAGATTTAGTATGTCTATAACCGCAACATTTACCTCTATTCACCATTTAAGTATTTGGGTTTCCCAATGAAACATCCTGTATACTACTTCATCTTGATTGCGGCCCGCAAGCTGTAGCAATAGCTACTATGTGGCCCAGGAAATAAAAAGATTATCGCTGGGTAGAACGAACGTGATATACACTATAAACACAAATTGGATTAAGTGATGATCCATTCGAACAAACAACGGTAAAACTAAAATAGTAAACATTGGAGAAGGATGAAGGTCAAAGATAAAGTTTCACCACAATTCTTTTTAACGTGTATGCTGAATATGTAACTCGATCTTCGTAGACAAACGTCCAGAGGAAGCAAGTATCAATGGCATTGTGATTAACAACATAAGGTGTAAAGATGATATGGTGATAATAGCAAAAAATAAAAGGCAGCTCCAGATACTAATGAATATTCTTAGAGAAGAGGGTATCGGAATGGAGTTGAAAATTAATATCGAAAAACAGAAACGGTTGTTTTCAGCCGACACGAAGCTGAATCATCAATCACAATATCAATGGGAACTAAATTTCCAACTATACCAATGAAACGAAATCCAGAGAAGAATTAAAATTGAGAGAGCAGGATTCGTCAACATGAAAAAAATACTTTACAACCCAAAATTGCCCATACCAATAAAACTAGGAACATTCAAATATTATACATGGTTCCTGACTGCTTTTGTGTGGCTCCGAAAGATGGACACTCCAACAAGGTGACATCAGTAAGTTAAATACATTTGAAATGTGACTGTACACAAGAATATTTCGAATAAGCTGGACCACAAGATCAATGAATACGAACAAATAAAACTAGCATTTGAAGGAAAAATTGAAGGAAACCGTTGTATTGGGATGGAGGGAAAATTAAGGAGTGGACCAGAAGTGAACGAAAAAGACCTCATATACCAAACCCATAATAGGCAAGACTTTGCCATGCTCTACGTCAATAGAAGAGTGCTCTGCACCAGAGATTTGAAGTTAGAGCTAAGAGTTAGGTTTGCTAGATGCTACGTCTTCTCGACTTTGTTATATGGAATGGAAGCTTTCATTTTGAATATAGCATCAACGAAAAAACTAGAATCATTCTAGGTGAGGGTGTATACAGGGTGTCCCAGACTAAATTAGCCAGGCTATATCTCTTAAACGAATAGAGATTTTTGAATGGGACAAAAACTGATCTATTCCATTTGTAATATACTTTAATATAACGTAGAAAAAATCATCCCCTAAATATTCATCCCTTAGTTACAACCCTTAACTTTAATTTTTTTAATAGCACCCTGTACATTTTTTTAAAGTTTTGGATGTGGTCTTCCATAGTCTATTCAACAGATTTTTTAAAAATAAAATCGGTTGGTAAATAATCAAGAAAATATCATTTTATTTTTTATTTTTTTTATGTGTCCCAGACTAATTTATCCAGGCTATATCTCTTAAACGAATAGAGGTTTTTGAATGGGACACAAATTAATAAATTCTATTTGCAATACCCTTTAATATGGCGTAGAAAAAATCATCCCCTAAATATTCATCCCTTACTTACAACCCCTAACTTTATATTTTTTTAAGCACCCTGTATATTTTTTATAGTTTTGGATGTGATTTTCTATCGTCTATTCAACAGATTTTTTAAAGATAAAATCGGTTTGTAAATAATCAAGAAAATTTCAGTTTATTTTTTATTTTTGTTAGTAATTATGGTATAGTTATTAAAGATTAAAGTTAGGGGTTGTAACTAAGGGAAGAATATTTAGGGGATGATTTTTTCTACGCCATATTAAAGTGTATTATAAATGGAATATATGAGTTTTTGTCCCATTTGAAAATGTCTAATTCTTTTAAGAGATGTAGTCTGGATAAATGAGTCTGGGACACATAACAAAAATAAAAGATAAACTGATATTTTCTTGATTAATTACAAACCGATTTTATTTTTAAAAAATCTATTGAATAGATCATAGAAGACCACATCCAAAACTATAAGAAAATATACAGGGTGTTATTAAAAAGAAATAAAGTTAAGGGTTATATTAAAGTATATTACAAATGGAATAGATAAGTTTTTGTCCCATTCGAAAATATTTATTCGTTTAAGAGATATAGACTGGCTAAATTAGTCTGGGACACCCTGTAGATCTAAAAATATTATGGACAGAATACGTCACAAACAAACAGGTTCTGAGAAAGATGAATGGAGAATAGAAGTCTTAAACCAGAAAATTGAAATATGTTGGACATATTACACGTGGAGAGAGATAAAACTTGCTGCAGCTCATTATGCAGGGAAAATCTAAGGAAAAAGAAGGCTAGGAACCTAGAATCTCATGGCTGCGCAACCTCAGAGAATTATACGGATGTACATCAAATAAACTTTTCAGAGCAGCCTTCTCTAAAGTCCGAATACCTATCAAGTGTCAACTCCGTCGCGGAGATAACACTTGAAGAAGAAGAAGACCTCAATGGAATACCTACCGTCTCTATTGTGGATGAATAGGATGTATATATTTATGAGAAAGAGAAAATTATATAAAAAATTAATATCTTTAGAAACAGATCGAGTAAATGGATTTTATTAATAACAGAACTCAGAAAACAACAGAATAACAGAAATAAAGGAGAATAAAAGAAAATTATCACTCTCTTTTCGGTTAAAAATTAATAATTTAGGTGGACACTATGTATCTAAAAAACAATGCATTTTTTATTAATCAAAACTTGTCCTGTGAGAATCTTTAGACCTTTAACTATATTTCACATTAATCAAACATTTAATTGGGTAATTTATATTCAACAATCTTGTCTATTCCAAAATACGAGAAGGAAAAATGTCTACCGGACATCACTTTTGTTAATAAAAGTTTAGTCATAGACGTATCCAAATTCCAATGAAACTAAAAGTTGTAAAATATTATTAGTATGTAATAAATGGTTTTTAGCTTTCAGTATTTTTGAAAATTTACTCTTGTGAAATGTAAATATGAAAATGTCCACATTATTATTGAAAATTTCATATTTAATTCAGGTTTTCGTAATAATAAGTAGTAAAACTGAAACCAAAAATGAACTATGGGTTCGGCCCTGCATGGTGATAAATAATGTTATTCCTAACACGGGCTCAGTAAAATTGTTATTTTTAAGCGATAAAACAAAGTTATAAATTGTGAATTTGTGCCTAATTATAGTCGATAACTGTAAGTTTACTAGATTTAATTAATGTATTTGTAAAAACATTATGAATTAAATATATTGGGACAGTTTCTTAATTATATTATAAACAATTTCTCGTTATCAGTGGTTTCACGATAATTACACCTGTCGTGATACAGACCCATATACCTGTTTTTTCAGGTAATCAGGGTCGGATCCTTTTTATTCACAAAGAGAGTTTAATGAAATTATTTAACAATATAAAATATTGTTACCACAATGCAATCCAGTATCCAAGATCAACAAAATGTCTCATAAACATATTCTTCAGCAACATCAAAAGTTCAGTTTCCATCAAAATTCCAGGCGATCATTTTTAATTCACCTTACATTACCAAACTCCAAGATTATCTTATCCCCTTGGGAAATATAATTCAACCCAAAAATATTATATTATGTTGTTGACTGTCTAACAATCGCATATGTATGTACATATCTAGCAAACAACTGGTAGAAGATTTTATGACCAACAGTGGATACATTGAAAATCAAGGTGAAACTGTTCGAGCTAGGAAATTAATAACACCAGCAGAGAGGATTGTTCTCTCCAACGTATGTACCACCATACCCCATGAAATACTAATCAACGAATTACAAAATATTGGTTTAGTACCGGCTTCACCTATGACATTCCTTAAAATTAGTGCCAGCTTATCTGAATATAACCATATTCTTAGCTTTAGGAGACAAATATATACAGGGTGTCCCGAAAAGATTGATCATAAATTATACCACAGATTCTGGGGTCAAAAATATGTTGATTGAACCTAACTTACCTTAGTACAAATGTGCACATAAAAAAGTTATAGCCCTTTGAATTTACAAAATGAAAAACAATTTTTTTCAATATATCGAAAACTGTTAGAGATTTTTATTGAAAATAGACGTGTGACATTCTTATGGCAGGAACATCTTAACAAAAAATTATACATACTGAAATTTGTGCACGCCATAAAAATTCTATGGGGGTTTTGTTCCCTTAAACCCCCCTAAACTTTTGTGTATGTTCGTATTAAATCCCGATTTAGCCATACGGCTCACACTCCCTCTAAGGGGAAAATTGACTCATCCCAGATACCTACGGTGTCAAAAGGATTGAGCTCTGTTGGGACTCTTTCCGTGTTATCGAGACCTAGGTGACTTGGTATGCAGGTGTATCTCCCAAAAATTTTCGTAGGCATCTGGCCGTCGCGAGTAGTACAGCTTTCTGCATGGTCTTATAAAGGTGTTCATTTAGACCCAGCTTTTTTATGCTTTCGAGGAGGGTCTTCGGAATGACTCCAGTAGTAGACATAATAATCGGTATCGTCTGGGTACTTTGCATTCTCCATTGCCTTCGTATTTGAATTTCCAGATCTCTGTACTTGGCGATCTTTTCAATAAATTTACTACGTAGATTATTGTTGTTAGGTATCGCCACATCAATTAGTGTTGTTTGTCTTGTTAATTTATTAACTAGTGTGAGATCTGGTCTATTTATTATGTGCCACTGTTTGGTCTGTGAGCACAGTGCGGTCCCAGTATAGCTTGTAGTTGCCATCCTCAAGCATACTCTCGGGGACGTATTGATAATACGGGAGATGGTCCGTTTGGAGAAGTCCCAGCTTGATAGCTATCTCTTGATGAAGGATTTTTCCCACTGCATCATGCTGTTCCTTGTATTCAGTTGCTACAAATACCTGGCAGCCCCCTGTAAGATGTTGGATGCTTTCTAGAGCTTGACATCCATATCGGCATCTGTCGTTTTGAACCTGAGGGTCTTTGATGATATATTTCAGGTAATTTCTGGTTGGTATAACCTGATCCTGAATGGCCAGTAATGAACCCTCCGTTTCAGGGAACATCTTTCCTGATGTCAACCAATAGTTCGACGCTGCATTGTCGACATAGTCTTGGCTGACCTCATTGGGATGTCGCTCGGGCAGAGGTTTACCCAAGTGCGCATTTTTTCGTCTTTAGTGAGGTGGTTTATGCGCATTTCTGGTTTCCTCAGTTTGATCGGTGTTGTGTCATCTACTGCAAAAATAGCGCGATGTAGAGTAGATGTCTCAGCCTGCATCTGAAAATAAGATCTTAAATTAGCAATTTGTTTATCTAATTGCTCACCCATATCCATAAGTCCTCTTTCTCCTAGATTCCGTGGTAATGTCGTTCTTTCTACTGTACTTTTAGGATGGTGTTTTTGTGCCTTTGTGAGGTGTGTTCGTACTTTTCGCTGAAGATTTTCTATATCTGTTTTTGTCCACTTAACAATACCAAATTAATGAATAGATAAGCTAGCTATTAAATTATTATTAAAGTATTATTGGTTAAACACAGTGTTTTTAAAACTTTTTTGCCTCTTAGTACTTTCTCGGAAAGCCAGTTTTATCGAGATATTGTGAATATTTTTCAAATCCACCACCTATTTGTATATGGTTAAGTACGATTATTAGAGACCTGCTACCTAATAATATGAAAAACTTATAATTTATATTTTTGTAATATTAGAATATACTAAGAGGCAAAAAAGTTTTAAAAATACTGTGTTTAACTAATGGTACCGCAATAAAAGTTTAATTGGAACGTACACAAACATCGGGTGGGTTTAAAGGAACGAAACCCCCATACAATTTTTATGTAAACATATTAAAAAAAAGCCGCATCTCGATAAAAACTGGTTTATAGAAAAAAGACTAAGGGGCAAAACAGTTTTAAAAATATTGTGTCTAACTATTGGTGTCACAATAATAATTTCATTGGAACATACACAAAAGTTTGGGGGGGGTTTAAGGGAACAAAACCCCATAAAATTTTTATGGGGTGCATAAATTTCACTATAATTTTTTGTTAAGATTCTCCTGCCATAATAATGCCACATGCCTATTTTCAATAAAAAATCTCTAATAGTTTTCGAAATGTTGGAAAAAATTGATTTTTATTTTGTAAGTTTAAAGGGCTAAAACTTTTTTATGTGCACATTTGTACTAAGGTAAGTTAGGTTCAATCAAAATCTTTTTGACCCCACAATCTATGGTATAATTGATGACCAATCTTTTCGGACACCCTGTATATCAGTCCCCATAATTTAACACTACCGGAATCATTTCTACTTGAGTTTGATAATACGTCCTATAGGATTTTTATATCACAAGATGGTTTGGTCTGCTACAACTGCAAGAAACCTGGCCACAAAGCATCTCAGTGTTCCTAATCAACAGTTCTAGAAGATCAACATTTAAATAATGAAAAATCTTTACCCAGCCTAGAGTTTCGCAACAAACACATACACTATCAGAAGAAATGTTAATCTCCCACGTTTCCAGCAATGCAGATTCCCAACATGTACATCAACTATTAGAAGAACAAATGTTAGCATCCCACTATTCAAACATAACAGCCACGATAACAAACATTGCTCAAGAATCCAACTCTCATGAGCGCACTGTTGATGATATAACTTCACCTGAAATCGAGTCTTCTTCAGCAGAATGCAATTTGTTCCCTGAGCATAAAATTCTGCCAAAAATCAAGAAAACTAAAACTGCATCAACGAAAAGTAGTAGTAACTCTGTATCACTGCTACTAGAACCCGCAAAAACGTTTATTGAAAATCATTCTCCATCTTTCGTTCTTGATTAAGTACAACCAACTGAATATACTTCTAACTAACATTAGCGGTTCTGCTGATCCCTTGAGTATCATTTAAGAATACACAAAAGATTACATCGGTCTAACTGATATGTTCACAAAAGTATATCCCCACTTAAAAGATAGAAGTATAAAGCGCAAAGCGTATATTAAGAAGAAAATGTATGCTCAACTTCTGAATTAAGTCAAAAATAACATTTACATCATGACTTCAATGGAATTGATGGATTTTTCCATCACCCCGCTTTTCTCCTTCTACTTATTACTGAGTTTAACACTATCTCATTTAACTTCTATTGCCTCAGATCCAAGTAAACCTTTGTACGACAATTCTTCAACGATACATACATGAACTACTTTGATAATAGACCTCGCACACCAAAACCTTACTATAAAAGAATTCGAATGTACTGTTCTGAACTAAATATTCAATTACCAAAAGTTTTCCCAATAAAGTCTGACAACTGGCCCCCGTGGACTATAATAGTCCATAGTTTCAATTAATCCAATCAGTCCAATCGGCAGAACCGAAAAGATTAAACCAAACAAATCCATAAATCTTTAAAGCAAAGCTTAACCTTATCTTGAACCAGCAGTACAAAGACGGGTTTAAAACATTTACCGATGCATGAAAAACCGAACAGGGAGTTGGTGCAACTATTATTACATCCGACGGTCCCTTAAAATTTGACCTTCCCACTTAAATCCACCATATACTAATCAGAATTTTTGTTTTGTTCAAAAGCCTACAATATATTAACAGCAAAAATATCTCATACAGTGTCATGCTTTCCGGTTGCCTCTCTGCAATTAAAACTATGCAATATCTCTACCCGAAACATCCCATAAGGAAAATGATAAAATTGGAACTTCAGAAAGCTCAAAAAAATCTCAGAACAGTAAATTTCTTGTGTATACCTTCGCACATTGGTATCGAAGGCAATGAATTGGCAGATGTAAGTGCTCGCGATGCTATTGATAATGATGACGAATCGGAGGTCGAACATCGGAGTGTGGTAAGTGATTTAAAAGCCTTTTTCAAAAATAAAGTGTTAAGTGCGTGTAACCGGGAGTGGCAAAATTCTGTTTCGAAATTAAAACTGATTAAAGGTGACATTTCCCCGTGGCAACCGACAGCAATAAGCAGAAAATCCCAAATAATCTCAACACGTCTGACACAAATAATCTCAACAGTACTTCAGATTGCAACCGAAAATCCTAGGTCAAACTCAGCTTTAATACCATCCTTGGGTTATAAGCTTCCATTCGATACCTCATTTGTCATTCTGTATGGTCTAGTGACGAAGGAGTTGTTTTTAAAAAGTGTCTGAAACAGACAGACATGGATAATTCAAAGTTTTCAAGGTGAAAACAACATATAAATAACTAAATTATGACAGCCCAATTTGTCTGTGTTTTATTAATTAAAATTGAATTTTATTAAAAATATAAGACCACCTATGATGGCAATAAAAGCTTCTCTTACATTCTCCAAAATTCCATTCATAAATTCCAAATTCATAACTTTTAAACAATTAATAAATTTGCAAAATTTTGAATAATACGGTAATTTGTGTGCTGAACCACGTGCGTAGTTCGTGGACATATAAACAACAATTAAAAATTTATGGTATTTTTTAAATCTAAATTTAGATTTTTAAAAATAAATAATCACTATAAAAAATTAATTATTCGATGATGCAAATATAAAGAAAATTTATGGCCAAACAAAATATCCTATGAATAAAATAAAAAAGACACATCCTATGAAAAACATTAGTTTTAGAAAACCTAACTTTTGTCACTCACACATTTTTACAGCTACATACCTACAGTTGGCGGGTTTTAAAAAATGACGTAGGGGAACATGGGTAACAATGAGACACGGGGAACAATGAGACACCTGTATTTCTGGCTGCCTATACGACTTTTTCGTCAATATTTTGGCATGCGCGCTTTAGCTTTTATGTAAGGACCACGAGGTTCCTGTTTGGACGCAAGCCACGTGTTTAGTTTCATTCCGATCGGCAGTGAGTGTTGATATTTGACCAAATCTTTTTTTTGAAGGTACATATATTTGCATTTCTAACGAAAACCACGTTTTCTTTCATTTTTTTGGCGAATGGATAATATGCAGGGCATTATTATTTAATGAATAGAGATATTTTTTCATTGATTCGATTTAAGGTTAGGTTGAAATTATTTTTTTTTGTTGTAAAGGTCGTTTGGGTAACAATGAGACATTGCGTGTTGGGTAACAATGAGACATGTCTCATTGTACCCCATATTGTAAATTATTTTTTATCTTAATTTTTAACTTATTTTTTAGGCTTTTTTGTGAAAAAAATGCCGCGAAATCCTCCTAGGAAATCAGACAAAGGGAGCTTTTCAGAGGAACAAATGCGTACAGCTGTAGATGCTGTATTAGCCGGATCCAGCATTAGAAGAGCAGCTAATGAAAATAACTTGAAGTTTCAGACGTTGGCAAGGTAATTTTTCTAATAAAAACAGTAGCTTAGCTTAACTTATTGTTCAAATATTGTCGATGTTTTAGTTTAAAACACCAATCATTTTAGACAGGCAAATGGTTTATGTACTTTTGCTACCTATTCTTTTAGCTGTCGTGGTAAAATAAATGGGAGTAAATTTGTTAATATATTTTTATTTCTTTTTCAGATATGTTGCCAAAAAGAAAGCTAATGAAGGGCCCATCAGATACACACCACATTATGATGTAAACAAAATTTTTACATTGGAACAAGAGCAGTCCTTAGCAGACTATATCATCAGATGTTCTCAAATGTTTTATGGTTTGCCCCTACTAGAATGCAGAAAGCTAGCTTATGAAACAGCGATGACTAATAACTTAAAAATGCCTGCAACGTGGAGGACAAATAAGAGGGCAGGAATAGAATGGATGAAAAATTTTTTAAGAAATCCCAGAATTTCTTTACGAAGTCCAGAAGGTTGCAGCCTATCCCGATCCACATCTTTCAATCCACACAACGTAAAAAAATTTTTTGACAATCTAAAGGTAGTGATGGATCGTCAGAAAAGATTTTGCGATGGCACAAGAATATTTAATTTGGATGAGACAGGGACGGTAACTGTTCAAAAATCAGCAAAAGTGTTAGCAGCTAAGGGAACAAAACAGGTTTGTAAGGTAACAAGTGGTGAGAGAGGTACACTTGTTACAACATGTGCTATTGTCAGTGCGACTGGCAATCATCTACCGCCCGTTATGGTGTTCCCACGTGTGCATTTTAAAGAACATATGATCGCCGGAGCACCACCTGGGACCTTGGGTTTGGCGACATCATCAGGCTGGATGAATGCAGATCTTTTTGTTGAGGTCATGAAACACTTCATAAAACATTCATGCAGTTCAAATGACAATCCCAGTCTTCTTATATACGATAATCATGAAAGTCATCTTTCGATTAAGGTCTTGAATCTGGCTAAAGAAAATGGAGTTACGATTGTAACTGTTCCTCCGCATTCAACGAACAAGTTGCAACCTCTGGATGTAGGAGTCTTCAGGCCATTTAGTTTGGCTTACAACGCCGCCGTAGATAGCTGGTTAATGCAGCATCCTGGAAAACCGGTATCCATATATGAGGTTGCAGCTTTCGTAGGCATAGCTTTTGAAAAAGCTTTAACTCCGCAGAATATTATATCGGCATTTAAGAAATGTGGTATCTTTCCATACGATAAAGATATTTTACAGAACTAGAGTATTTACCATGTGCCGTTACAGACCGGCCATATCCTGAATATGAACCGTCAACCTCAAACGAACATCAAGTAAATGATGATGATACTGAACATGTGGCTGATATCCAAGCGTTTAGAAGTCCTGAACAAATTAGAGGATATCCCAAAGCCCAGGAGAGAAAATTAACAAGGAAAGAAAGAAAGAGAGGTAGGAGTATGATTCCCACCGATACCCCAGAAAAACGTGAGCTAGAGGAGAAATATAATAGGAGGCAAAATACGATTCAAAAACAAAAAAAGGTCGCCGTCAAAAGGAAAATTCAAGAGAGTGACAATGAGGAAAATGAGGCAGATGAATGGCATTCTGATGCTTCATCTGACAATTTTATGCCTGAATTAGATCCAACAGCATTCGAAGAGTTAGAAAGAAATCCTTGCTCTGGGGATTACGTTCTGGTAGAATTTTCTCCAGAGAACATTAAAGGCAAAAAGATATATTACATAGGAAAAATATTATCAGCAAATAGTAATGAAAGTGAATTCGAGCTAAGCTTTTTAAGAAAAAGCACAAAAGTCGATGGAAAATTTTATTTTCCAAATGTTCAGGATATTGCTACAGTTTCTAAAAAAGACATAACAATGATTTTGCCATGTCCTGTTAACTATGGCAAAACAAAACGACAAAACGCTTTTTATTCATTTGAAATTAAGTTTAATTTGAATATTCAGTAAAAATATTGTTTACGTTTTTCTTATATTACAATAAGGTTTAGTTTGTTTATTTCTGGAATGAAGAAAAATTAATGTTTTTGTTTTTCTTATTTTATTATTATTGGATTACGTTTTGTTTAGTTCTAATATTTAGTAAAATGAATGTTTTTCTACGTTTTTCTTATATTATTATTAGTTTTAGCTCATGCTGGTGTTTTATAATAAATAAATAAACATTTGATGTAGTGTTTCAGTATTTTTCCTAATGTTTTGCATAAAAAATTGCACTTTTCAAATAGTGTCTCATTGTAACTCCGGTATGGGTAACAATGAGACAAATGACATGTTGATAGAATATTTGTTGTATTTTCATTATTTATCATTTTTTGCATTATATTCTATTTAAAATTATTTGGAGATACTTATACCCTCGTGTAACACTCAAAAAATAAATATTATTTGCTTTAGTTTTTAAAATACTAAGCTCAGAAAAGAAAAGTGTCTCATTGTTACCCATGTTCCCCTATACGTAGAAAAACTTTTTTCCATCTCTTATTAAAAATTATTATTTGTGAAAAAAAAAGAGCTGAAATAAAAAAGATGGATAAATGTTATGGGAATAAAAGGGATGATTTATGTTAGGAAGGGGCGTGCACCATACGTGTCGTAGAACTATGGAAAACACGGGGCGCAGCACGTCCACGGAGTCGCTCCGTTCCGTTGTATAATAAACAGCCGTGTCGTCCACGTCCCCGTCCTAACATAAATCCAGCTTAAGGCTGATTTATGTGACTCCGGGACGCATATTTACAGATGCTAGCGTGTGTAGACACCAGGGTGTTAAATCAGTTAAGGTTTGGAAAAACAGTACGTTTACAGATGCTAGCGTGTGTAGACACCAGGGTGTTGAAATCAGTTGGGGTTTGGAAAAACAGTACATTTACAAATACTAACAGATTAGGACACCAGAGTGTTAAAACCAGCTAGCTTTTTTAGTGGCGATATATGCATAGATGCTAACGGCTGTTGACATTGATTTTATATACCTACTTCTGTGAAAAAATATTTAAGTGATTTAGATATTAATAAATAATTAAACGTTGTTAGGATATGAACAATATAAATATACAGGGTGATTCATTAAGAATGTCCAATCTCTGAATTGTAGATTCTAGACCTCAAAATAATAAGATTTAACCCAAATCACTTAGATAAGATATGGCTCGTTACTGAGTTACAGGGTGTTTTATTTAAAAATTTAATAATCATTTTTACTCAGTACCCTAACACTATTTGACGTATCCTTGTCATACTTGACAGAAAGTGTAAGTACTGTGTACTCTATTAAATTATGGTAAACAAACGTTTCTGGCTACTACCAGAGGCGTACGACAGGGGAAAGTGAATTGTTGACCCTTCCAAATTCTACGCCACTGACGGAATTGCTATTTTAGGAGAATTTTTATATTCTCCAATACTTCCCATGTAACAATATATTCTTCATTCGTAACCATAAAATAATTAGTTTGCGAGATATTTGAACTCAAAAATGGAGGGGCACAAAACATTGATCAAAATAGCTGTGCCGTTTCATTTTTAACTTCAAATATCTCGAAAACTAACGACTTTATCGTTACGAATGAAGAGTATATTGTTTACATAGAATGGATTAAAGAATCTAAACATTGAGCTAAAATAGCAATTCTGCCAGTGGCGTAGAATTTGGGAAGGGTCAACAATATACTATACCCTGTCGTACGCCTTTGGTAGTAGCCAGAAACGTTTGTTTACCATAATTTAATAGGGTACACAGTACTTACACTTTCTGACAAGTATGACAAAGATACGTAAAAAGTGTTAATATTAAATCATTTTTTTAGTAAAATTGTGGCTTATTTCCCATTAAAAATAGTTAAATAGTGTTAAAGTACTGAGTAAAAATAGTTATAAAATTTTTAAATAAAACACCCTATAACTCAGTAACGTGCCACATTTTATCTAATAGTCCATGTGGTGAGACCGCTCCCTTCTGAAAAAAATTTCTGATTCGGTTTCTTTGTGGATTCCTATTCAAAAATGTCCCCTTTAAACAAATCTGAAGGGTGCCGGGCGGAATTTTTGGGCAGAAATTGTTTAAACAATTTTTTTAAACAAATACAAAAGATGTGTTTTTTTGCTCTGGAACATATATTTTTAGATTTTTTGAGTCAATCTAAACAAGAAAAGTATCTTGTAATTTTTCTTAAAAATTGATAGTTTTCGAGTTATATGCGATTTAAAATCTGAAAAATGCGAAAATACGCATATTCGAGGCTTAAAAACTCATATTTAAATTAGTATTTTTGAGGTTGCCAGATACTTAGATTGAAGACTGAACATTCAGCTTTAAGATTCTGAAGAGTGATCGCGTCTAACTTTAATATATACCGTTGTTTTTTAATTGTTAAATATGAGTGTTTATCCGATTTTTTTGCCGGTGCGGCGCGCTCCATTTCAAAAATGTCCTATTTTCCTCCGAAAAATATTTTTTCAAGATTCTTTGGGACATTCTAAATAAAATAAGTTTCTTGACATTTTTCTCAAAAGTTAATAGTTTTTAAGTTATAAACGATTTAAAATCCGGAAAATGACAAAAAAACGCATTTTCGGATTTTTAATCGCTTATAACTTTAAAACTATTAAGTTTTGAGAAAAATATCAAGAAACTTATTTTATTTAGAATGTCTCAAAGAGTCTAGAAGAAATATTTTTGGGAGGAAAATAGGAGATTTTTGAAACGGAGCGCGCCGCACCGGCAAAAAAATCGGATAAACACGCATATTTAACAATTAAAAAACAACGGTATAAATTAAAGTTAAACGCGATCACTCTTCAGAATCTGGAAGCTGAATATTTAGTCTTCAATTTAAGTATCTGGCAACCTCAAAAATACTAATTTGAATATGAGTTTTTAAGCCTCGAATATGTGTATTTTCGCATTTTTCAGATTTTAAACCGCCTATAACTCGAAAACTCAATCAATTTTTGAGAAAATTTACAAGATACCTTTCTTGTTCAGAATGACCCACAAAACTTAAAAATATATGTTCCGGAGCAAAAAAACGTGATCTTTTGTATTTGTTTAAAAAAAGTGTTTAAACAATTTCTGCCCAAAAATTCCGCCCGGCACCCTTCAGATTTGTTTAAAGGGGACATTTTTGAATAGGAATCCACGAAGAAACCGAATCAGAAATTTTTCCAGACGGGAGCGGTCTCACCACATGGACTATAAGTGATTTGGGTTAAATCTTATTGTTTTGAGGTCTGGAACCTACAACACAGAGGTTGAACATTCTTAATGAATCACCCTGTATTAACACAAAAGAACAACATAAAAAATATTAGGTTAATGAGCAGATCCGTGCCTTTTAGCGTTAGGTTGGTTCTGTGTAATGTTTCTCATCAGGTTTCTTCCTCCTTTTTTTTTCAATCTGGACGTCCGTCCAAACCGAGGCAAAAAAAGGAAAAAAAAGAAGTAGAAACCTGATGAGAAACATCACACAGAACCAACCTAACGCTAAAGGGCATGGATCTGCTTATTAACCTAATATTTTTATATTTTTCTTTTGTGTTAATACAGGGTGATTCATTAAGAATGTCCAACCTCTGAGTTGTAGATTCCAGATCTTAAAAAAAAAAGATTTAACCCAAATCACTTAGATAAAACGTGGCTCGTTACTGAGTCACAGGGTGTTTTATTTAAAAATTTATAAGTATTTTTACTTAGTACTTTAACACTATTTAACTATTTTTAATGTGAATTAAGTCACAATTTTACTAAAAAAATGATTTAATTTTAACACTATTTAACGTGTCCTTGTCATACTTGGCAGAAAGTGTAAGTACTGTGTACCCTAATAAATTATGGTAAACAAATTTTTCTGGCTACTACCAAAGCTATTTTGATAAGCTAGAATTGCTATTTTAGCTCAATGTTTAGATTCTTTAATCCATTCTATGTAAACAATATACTCTTCATTCGTAACGATAAAGTCGTTAGTTTTCGAGATATTTGAAATTAAAAATGAAACGGCACAGCTATTTTGATTAATGTTTTGTGCCCCTCCATTTTTGAGTTCAAATATCTCGCAAACTAATTATTTTATCGTTACGAATGAAGAATATATTGTTACATTGGAAGTATTGGAGAATATAAAAATTCTCCTAAAATAGCAATTCCGTCAGTGGCGTAGAATTTGGAGGGGTCAACAATTCACTTTCCCCTGTCGTACGCCTCTGGTAGTAGCCAAAAACGTTTGTTTACCATAATTTAATAGGGTACAAAGTACTTACACTTTTTGCCAAGTGTGACAAGGATACGTCAAATATTGTTAAAGTTTTGAGTAAAAATGGTTATTAAATTTTTAAATAAAACACCCTGTAACTCAGTAACGAGCCACATTTTATCTAAGTCATTTGGGTTAAATCTCATTATTTTGAGGTCTAGAATCTACAACTCAGATATTGGACATTCTTAATGAATCACCCTGTATATTTATATTGTTCATATCCTAACAACGTTTAATTATTTATTATCTACGACTGATACATAATATATGTATTATACTTGTGGTGTTTGCAATATAATGCCATATAATAATCCCTTAGGGATTAATAATGCGGGATTAATAGCTATTAATCCCTCTGGCACAACAATCACAAAATTCACCACGGAAACAAAATAATAAACCTCAAAAAGTGTCACTGTCAAACGAATAGTATATTTGACAGTTTGTGTTGAGATGGACGAAAATGAAGAATCTTTTAATTGTACACCACCAGAAATTGTAGAACTAGCTACAGCAACAGCATCTACCTTAATACCTGAAACATCGAAATCCATTTATAATAAAACGTATAATATAATATAATTAAAAGCTCTACTAAAGTTAATGATGATTCTCAACCAATTCAGTTTATTAATTGTACTATTACTAATTTTAATGTTTTTAACAAATAAAGTTGTTCATTAAAAATCTTAAATTAATTAATTTGTCGTAGATAAAGTAGAGTATACTACTCGCAATAATGGCTCTCATTCCCTCGGAATGTTACTCCATCGCCGCTAACGCGGCTCGGTTCGTAAATATTCCTCGGGAATAATAGCCATCATTATTGACTCGTGGTATAATCTACTATTAATATCTAAATGACTTAAATATTTTTTCACATAAGTAGGTATATAAAATCAATGTGAACAGCCGTTAGCATCTATGCATGTATCGCCACTAAAAAAGCTAGCTGGTTTCAACACTCTGGTGTCCTAATCTGTTAGTATTTTGTAAATGTACTGTTTTTTCAAACCCTAACTGATTTCAACACCCTGGTGTCTACACACGCTAGCATCTGTAAATAAGCCACCGGGACGTGGACGGCACGGTGCGCAGAACAATATAAATCGCACGTCCTCGGCACTTCCCGGTGTAAGTAATGCCACAGCTACCGATTTTTCGGTAGATATACCGTCAAATCTACCGATCTACCGCGTTCTCTTTTTTTTTTCTACCGAAAAAGCAAAATTATTAATTTTCCCTATTATTCCCTTATCTTTTAATTTATATAAAACATGAACTAATAAATATTTGCCACTTGTTTTGATATTAATTGCAGTTCATTATTAGAATTTTTTTGCAGTTGCCCTGATAGATTATTAGAGGATAGATTTTTTGGCAATAGAGTTTAGTCAATTTTCAAGAATCCTTGTAATTTGCTTGCAGTTACTATAGTGGAGTCACTGAAGGTGGATATGAGCTATTACCTCCGAATTCGTTGAACCTCCATCGATTTGCATGAAATTGTGTGAGTGGTTAAAGGATATCACAGGGAACAAAGGTGACATGGTGCAAACTTGCGCTTTTACCCTGGGGTGGATGCCACCCCTTCTCGGGGATGAAAATTATTTTATTAAAAACAAGCCCATAATTCGATAGAGGGACAAATTTCAAGCAAAATTTGTTACATAAAGTTATTAAAATAAATAAAAACTTTTTGAGTTATTAAAGATCAAACATTTTAATTTTTCTTGAGAAAAATGCCTGTTTTTAACCAATTTTTCATCAATAACTTAAAAAGTATAATTTTTAGAAAAAAGTTATTATTATCAAAATTAAAGATAATAAAAAATGAAATAAGCCCCTTACTACAAAAACGTTTTAATGTTAACTAAAAGTGAGTTATAGGTAATTGAACGTATATTTTTTTCGGCGAGTAAAAAACTGTAACTATTCAAGCTGAAATAACGGGAAATTGATGCATTTTATAACATAAGCTCATTAAACATTTGTCAATGTACTTAAAAATATCTATTAAATGAGCGCCCGAACATGTTTATAGCGTTAAAATTTATGCTCCAAATTTTTTCCAAAATTTATCCTTTAAAAAATTTTAAAAAAATGTTATTGTTTTTTTTTAATAACTCCGTTCGTGTTTACGATATCAGGTTCATCTAAAAACAGTTTGAAATTTAATTCCAAGTTCTATATAAGCACGTTGAACCTTATCTTTTAAACCCCTTACTTTTTTAAAAATAAAAGGTTAAATGACCCCGGTTGCATGGTTCCCACAGCAAAATTTAAGATTTAAACGTTTCTATCTCGGTCATTTTTTACCCTATATAAATAGTAAAACATGTAAAATATTTGGCACAGAAAGAAATAAAATTTGGTTATATATAATTTTTTACCTATATTGAGTATTTTTGGAGTTATTATCAAAAGAATATGAGAATTACAATAATTTTAAAAATTATGATTTTTTTAAAACATATCTTTTTTCAAAAATATGCATTCTAAACCGGTCAAAATTATCAGTAGTAATTGCACAAGAGCTCTGAGATTATTGAATTTTTCCCGAGTGACACTTTGACAGTTTTAATTTCACGAGCCGAAGGCGAGTGAAATTATATCAAAGTGTCACGAGAGCAAAAATTCTATATTAATTTCAGAGGTCGAGTGCAATTTGTTGCGATTATTTCATGAATAAAACTGTTCAAAACCAAAATTTTATTGTAATTTATTTATGTAAGTACCATTAAACACACAGTTTTTATAAATATTTGACGATTGAAAGTCATCACTTTTATAATTTTTAAAACATTAATTGTCATTAATGTCACTGAATGTATTTTTTCGTAGCAACGAAGGGCATCTGACGTATTATACTTAACGACGGGAGATTATCAAAAATTATCGATTTAATTCAGATTTCTGTAGCTTTCTATTGGTCAGAATCTCCTATGAATGAAATAATCGATAACATTACTTATGCTAATATAAAGAAGTTCTTGTAAGGATTACTATAAATTTTAATTTTTGTGGAAATGGACTATGTTTAATTTTTCACTTTTTCCTAAAAAAATAGAAATGGTTCTTTTATTTTCATTATAGCTTGCTTAATTTTGACGCTATTACCTTGTTCTTAAGCTCATTTGATAGGTATTCCAAAGTACTTTGGCAAATGTTTAGCAGGAATATTTTATACATTGCATCGTTTTCTCATTATTTAAGCTTGACTACTTAGATTTGAGTACTCGTCGAAAAAATACACATTCAATTGCCAATAACTTACTTTAAACTAACATAAGTTTAGTTCTTTATATAAGTAATGTATTTAATTTTTTATTATCTTCGATTTCAGTAATAATAACTTTTTTAAAAGCTTATAGTTTTTGATTTACACGTGAAAAACCGATTTAAAACATGCATTTTTTTACGAAAAAATAAAATCTTTGGTCTTTAAAAACTCAAAAAGTGTTGATTTATTTTAATAACTTTACATAAAAAATTTTGCTTATAATTTGTTCCTGTATTGACTTATGGTATTATTTTTAATAAAATAATTTTCACCCCCGAGAAGGAATGGCATCCACCCCCAGGGTAAAAGCGCAACTTGGCATCATGTCACCTTTGTTCCTTGAGGTATCCTCTAATTTCTCACCAATTTTCATGAAAATCGATCGAGGTTAAACGAAATCGGAGGTGAAAACCTTCAGTGACTGCACTACTAGGTTGCAACACATGTTTAGCAGGTACAATACAGATATAAAATTTTTGACCACTTTTGTCCTTTTATTTATTTTTGGGACTAATTTAGTACATACCTCAACAGTGAATACTGTTAAGGAATGTGGTTTATTTTCATATTTATAGAAGATAATATTATCAAACTAAAAATAGTATTTAAGTATATATTAAAGTCTTAAAACAGGAGAAACTCATATTGAAATCTTGGTATTTCGACATAATTAAAGAACATTAAAAATTTTTCTCGTTATCAATTACTTCAATATCCGGCAATTTCGTGAAGACGTCTCTAATTCTCTAAGACTAATTCCTATTCTCGTCTCACTGTCTTATTAGTGTTGACTTTAAGGCCAATTTCAGCCGACTTTTCCTCCAGCGTGCTTATTATGGTCGTCGTGTCATCTATTGTGTGTGATACCAAGCAGATGTGATATGCATGTTCCATAGGTATCTGCCAGTTTCTTATTCTGAAGGTAATTTCAAGGGATTTCATTTTTTTCTATTGTTTTTTTTTCAGTACCTATGTGATTATGGCATGTGTTAAAGAACAGTGGTAATAGTATGCAACCTTGTTTTAAACCTACTTTTATTTCTGTTTTATCTGTTATTTGCCCATTATGTAATACTTGACGTGTGTGATATGATACATAATTTTGATTGTTTTACGACATTAGGCGGTATTCTATTTAGATTTAGATTTTCCATAGGATTCTATAGTTTGGACTGTCAAAGTTTTTGGCAAAGTCTATAAAAATCATTATCAAGGCGGCTTTCTTCTCTTTAGTTTCCTACATGATGATTCTTGCTGTAGAAATTTGGTCAGTACAGGATATTCCCCTTCTGAAACCTACTTTTTTATTTTTGAGAGTTTTATCAATTATGTTATTAATTCTCTGATGTATAATAAATGCTGTTATTTTATTTATCGAACATAATACAGGGCTATTCCTCTCAAGTTTTCGCATAATTGTACATCACCCTTTTTCAAAAACTTGGTTATAATCACATTATTCCATTCTCTTTTTAGGTGCTTCTTGACGAAAATATCTGCTAATAGTAATTTTATTAGCTTCACGGTTCCCTCAGTGTCCGCTTTCCACAATTATGTTGCGATATCGTTGGGGTATTTCTGCTGCCTTGTTGTTCCCAAGATGTCGGATTGCTCCAGTTATTTCTTTCTTTGTGGGTGTCTCCTTACTTATCCTTAGGTATTTTTCATTCGGTGCAACGTCATTATCCTGTGGCAAACTCGGCTCATTATCTTCTTGTGTCATAAGTCATAAGGATGTAGTACTACTCTTGCCATCTTCGTGTTTGCTCTTCTGTTGTTGTAAGCAACTGCCTTTGTTTGTGTTTTAATAGTTTGTCATTGTTGTAATTATTCTTTTGCAAAGCGTTTGGTGGTTCTACAGTGATAAGCGCGGTAATAACCGGCAAAATTGCGTAAAAGATGGAAACATAGTACATTGTGAAATAAAAAGAGATGAAACTAGTAGAGGTGGAAATTATCTATATAAATGTATAAACTAACATTACATTACATAGTTTTCCGCATTTAGACGTCTGTGACAGGAGTATTTTATAAAATTCTCCTGTCACAATAACAGTTGTCACATTTCTCCGATTCATCTCAACGTTAACTATGTAATGTAATGTTAATTTATACGTTTATATCGATAATTTCCACCTCTACTAGTTTCATCTCTTTTTACTTCACAATGTATTATGTTTTCCATCTTTTGCGTTATCTTGCTGGTTATTAGCGCGCTCATCACTATATATAGCTATAATATCCTATTTGCAGAATTTTCATATAAATTCGAAAATAAGATCGTTAATTATGAGAAATCAAGTATAATAAACTAAAATAATTCCAAAACCTACATAATTCAACATTATTTAACTACTGTTGTAAATGATCTACTATTTAAGGTTAAGAATTTTTTTTATTATCTGCAAATTTGTCCCAACAATACCTACCCTATAAATTAAAATGAATTTCGGTCGCCTACCACAAGACGGATAATAATTAAGATATAAAACGTAAAATTTACTCAGTTGGTATTTTATCCGAAAAATAATCGCTGTCCCTTTTTGTTTTGCAGGAGCAATAACAATATGTGGTGTCGGCCGAGCATCTCAGAGAAAACTACAGTTAGGAAGACTGCGTAACCATTATATTCAATCCTGTTACTCCGTGAACGAGAATAAACCATTAATCTTCTCCATTTCTGTTCTCCATTTTTGGCAATGGCTGCTACCTCTCCCCAGGTTTTCTTCATTTAGTCATTTTCTTCATCAATCGTGATTTTACAAGTTTTGGTCAGTCGTCCTCTGCTTCTTTGTTCTATTGCATACAATTTCAGTGCTTGTTTTGTTGTGATTTTATTTTGTTTCCCCAATGTGTAACCCAAACAATTCCATCTTTTTTGCTTTATTAGTTTTCCTTCAAAATGCTTCATTTGTTATGGTGTTGGGCCAATTATATCTTCAGAATTTTTCGTAAGGATCTAGTTACAAAAACTTGGATTTTTGCATTTCCTTCTGTCGTTGTACATGTCTCACTCCCATATAGCAGTATTGATTTGACGTTGCTATTAAAAATTCTTATTTTAGTACTTTAGCTAGTCTGGGTTGATCTCCAAATATTTGAGAGGATTCCAACGGCGTGTTGTGCTTTTGTTCTTCTGTGTTTAAGAAGAATTGTTTAACCCGTTTTATTTCGTCTCGATTGATGTATAGTTTGCAGTGTTAACTTATTCCTATTATCATCTCTACTGTCTTATTAGTGTTGATTTCAAGGCCAACTTCAGCCGACTGTTCCTCCGGCGTCCTTATTATGTTCGTCATTTCATCTATTGTGTGTGACATCAAGCAGATATAATCTGCATATTCCATAATTGCCAATTTCTTATTCCAAAGGTAAATCCAAGGAATTACATTTATTTCTAATATTTTTTGCAGTATGTGATTAAAACATATTATGTTAAAGAGAAGTGGTGACAGTATGCAACCTCGTTTTAAACCTACTTCTACTTCTATTTTATCTGTCATTTGCCTTTATATAATACTTGACATGTTTGATTATACATAATTTTGATTGTTTTTATGACCTTAGGCGTAGTCCTGTCGCCAGTGGGGGTACAACGGCCTCCCTAATTCAGATGGACTTAAATACCCAAGTTTTTTCATGTATTTTGACCCGTAGAACACGAATTTTTTGGGTAACAGTTGATCAGGATGTCGATAAGACTGTTATAAACAAAGAACTTGAGGAATCACATAACAGCGATTTTTCACAAAACAAAACATTGTTTTGTATTTTTTGAGTCATTCTAAGCGAAAAATGTTTTCACAAGTTTTATCGTGGGACGCATAGTTTTCGATATAAACGCGGTTGAACTTTCAAAAAATCGAAAAATTGCAATTTTTGAACCCGAATAACTTTTGATTGAAAAATAAAATAGCAATTCTGCTTACCGCATTTGAAAGTTCAAGTCAAATTCTATCGGTTTTGATTACTTTTATTGCTAAAAATTAATTTTTTTAATGTTAAACAAAGCTGTAAACACATAGTGATTGAATAATATTTCAATGCATTTCCCATTTGAAATCGAACGAGTAGACGCGCATACAGACAATTATACGTAGATTACGTACATTAAAACGCATGCATTGGGCACGGTAAACACTATGTGTTTATGGTTTTGTTTAACAAATAAAAACTTAATTTTTAGCAATGCAAATAATCAAAACCGATAGAATTTGACTTGTAATTTCAAATGCAGTAAGCAGAATTGCTATTTTATTTTTTAGTCAAAAGTTATTCGGGTTCAAAAATTGCACTTTTTCGATTTTTCGAAAGTTCAACCGCGTTTATCTCTAAAACTATGCATCCTACGAAAAAACTTGTAAGACCATTTTTTGCTGAGAATCACCCAAAAAATAGAAAAAAATGTTTTGTTTTGCGAAAAATCGCTGTTATGTAATTCCTCTAGATCTTTGTTTATAACAAACTTATCGATATCTGGATCAACTGTTACCCAAAAAATTCGTTTTCTACGGGTCAAAATACATAAACAGATCTTGGGTAAGTCCATCTGAATTAAGGATGCCGTTGTACCCCCCCCCTGGCGACAGGACTAGCGGTATTCTATTTAAATTTAAGATTTTGCACAGGACTGTATATTTTATACTGTCAAAGGCTTTGGCAAAGTCTATAAAAATCATTATCAAGGCGGCCTCTTTAGTTTCCTCTATGTTGATTCTTGCCGTAGAAATTTGGTCAATATAGGATATTCCCCTTCTGAAACCTACTTGTTCATTTCTGAGAGTTTTATCAATTATTATTTTATTGATTCTCTGATGTATAATAAATGCTAATACGTTATTTATGGAACATAACAGGGCTATTCCTCTCAAGTTTTCGCATAATTGTACATCACCCTTTTTGAAAAGCTTGGTTATAATCCCATTATTCCATTCTCTGTGGAGGTGTGTTTTTTTGGCCCAAATATCTGCTAATAGTGATTCGACTAGCTCCATGGTTCCCTTAATGTCCGCTTTCCACAATTCTGTTGGGATAGCGTCAATTAGCTCTTTCTTCAGTTATTCTGTTGCAAAAACGACTCATTTTCTTCTTCTGTCATAAGTTTTTTGTAGTACTCTTGCCATCTTCGTGTTTGCTCTTCTGTTGTTGTAAGCAGCTATCCTTGTTTGTCTTTTAGTGGTTTGTCACTGTTGTAATTATTTTCTGCAAGACGTGTGGTGGTTCCATATAGGTTAAATATTCCATTTGCAGAAATTTTCTACAAATTCCAAAATAAAGTCGTCAATTATGGGAAATGATGTATAATAAAATTCATTACCAAAACTAAAATCAAGAACAATAATTCAGGATTATTAAATTGTTTACCACTTACAAGAACAAAATTTTTATTCCCTTCAAATTTGTCCCAGCTATACCCTATAAATTAAAATAAATTTCGGTCGCCTACCACAAAACAGATAATAATTAAGATATAAAACCTAAAATTTACTCAGTTGGTATTTCATCCGAAAAATAATCGCTGTCCCTTTTTGTTTTGCAGGAACAATAACAATATGTGGTGTCGGCAGAGCATAGCAGAGAAAACAACAGTTAGGAAGGCTGCCCAACCATTAATAGCTATTATAGCTTTGACACTGATTGGGGATGTGGTAGCATGTGGAAGAACAATGCTAAGTAAGTCCTAATTTTGATAAATCGTTTTCATAACCTATTGTATTCGTCCTTTGTGAGATTTTCCGTACATATAATGATACGTACCAATGCAAAGATAAAACGTCGTTACGTGGGTTTGATCATCTTTATATTAAACTAAAATTTATTAAAAGTAAATTTATTTTATTGTTTTTTTTTTTGTTTTTCATTGCATAGACTTGGTATCATTTAGCCAGTATTTTACTTTTAATATTGCAAATTACGTTTTATATAAAGTGCTTGATATTACGGAAAAAGTAGATGCTACTGAGGAGAATGATGTTTATACAGGGTGTTTCATTAAGAATTGTCGATATCGTAACTGGATAAACCTTGGCACAAAATACGAAGATTTAACCCAAAACACTTAAATAAAATATTCTTCCTTACCGAGGTACAGAGTGTTTTACCACCTTCCAATATTTTTTGTTCAAACTTGACAAACAGTTTACACATGTTAGGATATTCTAATAAGTGTTAAAAGATAGTTTTCCACTGTTACCAGAGGTGTGCTGTAGGGATACATACTTCATTTTCGACCCTTTTCCCCCTCACAATCTACGCCACTGTCGTAATAATCATTTCCACATGTTTTTTTGATTCCTTGTTAGTTTTTACATAAATGTCATTATTTTAACTCATTGCGATAGAGTAAGTAGTTTTCAAGTTATTTGCGTTTAACGATAATGGATTCCATAAGACTATGTATTTTAAACTACATTCAGATTATATGTGTTTAAAATACATATAATCCTATTGAATCCATTACATTAAAATGCAAATAACTTGAAAATTACTTACCCTGTTGCATTGAGACAAACGGATGATATTTACGTAAAAAGTAACGAAGAATCAAAACATGCTGAAATTATTATTACGGCAGTGGCGTAGATTGTGAGGGGGGAAAAGGGGCGAAAATAAAGTATATATCCCTACAGCACGCCTCTCGTACCAGCGGAAAACTATCTTTTAACATTAGTTAAAGTATCCTAACATTTGTAAACTGTGTGTCAAGTTTGAACAAAAAATATTAAAAGGTGCTTTAACAATGGGCTAAAGTCATTTTAGAATATTTATAATAAAACACTCTGTATCTCGGTAAGGAAGAATATTTTATTAATAAGTAAGTGTTTTGGGTTAAATCTTCGCATTTTGTGCTAAGGTTTCTCCAGTTACGATATGGACAATTCTTAATGAAACACCCTGTATACTCGAAGAAACTACTTTAGAGATAAGCGACCGAAAATCGAAAAAAAACCCATGGATGCCAAACCAGAAGAAAGTTTTATTATTTATAGTCTTATATGGCGTTGATCTGTTCAAGGACCTGTTGAAAAAAGTTAAGGATGTACCATTCAATTCTGACGGGGTTACAATAATTATGATCTAGATTTATACAAACTGCACTTTTAGGATCTAAATTTATCAAGGAAAAAGCTGTTATTCTTTTCTGCATTGACTATTGAAATAATCATAATAAAAAAATATTTGCGATTGTTAAGACTCATTTATTATTGTTGATGATATTAACAGAAAGCAAACGGAGTATCGTGGAAAAATTTTCACACAACTAAATAGGAAAAAATACCGTAAAAAATAGTGTAGGTAATAAAAAAGCAAATATACAGGGTGTAACAAAAATACAGGTCATAAATTTAATCGCGTATTCTAGGACCTAAAATAGTTCGATTGAACATAACTTACCTTAGTACAAATGTGCACGGAAAAAAAGTTACAGCCCTTTGAAGTTACAAAATGAAAATTGCTTTTTTCCAATATATCGAAAACTATTAGAGATTTTTTATTAAAAATGGACATGTGGTATTGTTATGGCGGTAGTATTTTAAGAAAAAATTATAATGAAATTTGGACACCCCATAAAAATTTTGTGGGGGTTTGGTTCCTTTAAACCCCCCAAACTTTTGTGTACGTTTCAATTTAATCATTATTGTAGCGCCATTAGTTAAACACAAGTTTTTAAAAACTTTTTTGTCTCTTAGTACTTTTTGCAAAAGTCAGTTTTTATCGAGATATTTGAATATTTGTCAAATCCACCACATATTTGTATATGGTAAAGTACGATTATGGAGACTTGGTAATAATATGAAAATTTATTTATGATTTACATTTTTAGGTATATTTTGAACCATATTAAAAAAGAAGACACATCTCGATAAAAGATGCTTTATCAAAAAAATACAAAGAGGCAAAAAAGTTTTAAAAACACTGTGTTTAACTAATGGTACCGCAGTAATAGTTTAATTGGAACGTACACAAACATTTGGGGGGTTTAAAGGAACAAAACCCTCATAAAATTTGTATGTAAACATATTAAAAAAGAAGCCGCAACTCGATAAAAACTGCCTTATCGAAAAAATACTAAGAGGCAAAAAAGTTTTAAAAATATTTAATTTAACTAATGGCACCAGAATAAAAATTTATTTGAAACGGACACAAAAGTTTGGGGGGGTTTAAGGGAACAAAGCCCCCATAAAATTTTTATGGGGTGCACAAATTTCACTATAATTTTTCTTTAAGATGTTCTTGCCATAAGAATGCCACATGTCCATTTTCAACAAAAAATCTCTAATAGTTTTCGATATATTCGAAAAAATCGATTTTCATTTTGTAACTTCAAAGGGCTGTACCTTTTTTTGTGTGCATATTTGTACTAAGGTAAGTTAGGTTCATTCGAACTATTTTTGGTCCCAGAATATGTGGTTTAATTTATGACCTGTATTTTTGTTACACCCTGTATAAAACTTTAAATTTAAAATAACCAACCAATGGTAACTAAATACGACCCGGTTCCATTCCTGATCCTACTTGTATCGTTTTAGCACCACTGCAGTTTTTCTTCTCTGCGTTTTTCTATTGACAGCAAGATGAGGCGTGATCGAAAGAATTGAAGACCAAAATACCTTATTCTCCAGTAAATACTTATATCCTTTTGTTGATCCAAGCTTCCATTCCAGATAATAACACAGAAAATACATAACACCCCAGTGTTCATACTTTGAGTTACAGCCTCAGATCATACTTACAAACTACTTTTTAATCAAAAACTGTCCTTTTTAACCTTTGGTAATCTATGAAAAGATGAATACTCTAAATAGGGCAGTCAATGAGGGTATTTGGCTCCAAATTCTATCCTACTACATGGATTTACTTGATATTTTCACAGTAAGTAGGGAATAGCTCAAGAAACAAAGTCTACCCTATGCCGATGTGTACTTTTATCTTGGGGGTGGTTCCCACCCCTTCTCGGTGGTGAAAATGTTTTGTTTAAAATAGCCACGGAAAAAGCTAGAGAACCTAATTTTAAGCAAAAGCTGTTCTCTGATTTTTTTAATTATTTTTTGAAAACTCAATACTTTTGAGTTATTCGTGGTTGAAAATTGGCCATTTTCATTGAAAAATGACACCTTTTCGGACGGATTTTTGCGAATACTTTAAAAATATGCATCTAACAAAATAACTTTATAAAATATTTCTGTAGGTTATAAAAAACAATGAGATTCGTTCCTTCATAAATCTTCTAGTTAAAATACAAAGAGGGATATGGTAGGTAAGAAAAGTTTGTTTTTTTGCTGCATGCTCAAATCGGTGTATTCAACTTAAAATAACAGAGAGACTGTCGATTTTAGGTGTATAATGATACTAATAACTTTTGTAGTGCTTGAAAAGACCTCGATTATATGCAAACTAAGCGAGATATTCTGCAAAAAAGTTAATGACTAATGTATTTTAGGAAGAAATGAGAAGTATATTTAACCTCTTATCCATCAGAATCTAAATACATCGTTTTCCTTCTACAATACTTTTTATTATAGTGTTATTTCTATGTTCAAAAAGTTGGGCTAGATTAAAATGAGTGGTTTTTGAAAAAAATAAGATCAAATCAAAGTCTGAGCTTGCTAAAAATATTAGAATACCATCTTCACCTAATCCTCCAAAAACTACATGTAATAGTACGTTTTTTTCTAAAACCCGTAACAAAATCAGAAGTTCAGTGTATTATTCATTCTTTAAAACCAAAAAAATCTCCTGGCATAGATAACATTTCTGCTGATCTGTTAAAGATAATTTCCCATTATGTTGTTGATCCAATAACTAATTTAATAAATATAATATTTGAACAAGGTACATGTCCTGACAATTTTAAAAAAGCTGTAATTATACCTATATTTAAAAAGGGTGATAAAAAATTAGTGCAAAATTATCGTCCAATATCACTTATTACCAGCCTGGCAAAAATCTTTGAAAAGGCATTAGCCGAACGAGTTAATCAATATCTTAAAAAGTTTAACCTGCTTTCTACAAACCAATTTGGTTTTAAAAAAGGATATTCCACTTCAGATGCTATAACATCTGCTACTGATTATTTATATAAGATGCTGGACAGTGGTTCTCCTACTTTAGCAATATTTTTAGATTTAGCGAAAGCATTTGATACTGTTAGTCATCAACACTTATTAAGTGCTTTGAGCGATCTTGGAATAAGAGGAATACCATATTTACTATTTCAAAGTTATTTAAAAAATAGATTACAAATTGTCAAAATTAATAACAAACTTAGTACTGAAAGAACCATTGAGTATGGTGTGCCTCAAGGTACTGTTTTAGGCCCTTTATTGTTTTCAATATATATAAATGATCTAGCGGCAATGAAAATAACTGGAAAGATTATTTGTTTTGCTGACGACACAGTTATACTTTACACTAGTAATTCTTGGAATGAACTTAAAACTTTGGCAGAAACAGAAACTGTAAAGGTTCTAGATTGGCTAAGTAGGAAACTACTGACAGTTAATACAGATAAAACTTACTTTATACCATTTTCAATATATAAAAATAATTTACCCGAATTCATGGAATTAAATCTAAACTATAATAAGGCGTACATTAAAATAAATAGGAAAGAATACATAAAATATTTAGGCGTTTATATAGATTGTCACTTGAAATGGGATATACATATTGATATGGTATGTAAAACTCTAAGAATGATACTATACAGATTTAGATATCTCAGCAACATTCTTGATTTATCTTTCTTAAAGATGGTATACTATTCCTTAATAGAATCACGTCTTAGATATGCCATTATAGCATGGGGTGGAACATATTCCTCACATTTGATTAAACTCGAAATACTTCAAAGGAGATTTTTAAAAATAATGTTAAAAAAAACTCGCTTATATTCATCAGAACTTCTTTATCAGCAAGCTGGTGTTTTTAAAATTAGACAATTATATTTATTAAACATAATTTTGCATACATACAAAAATAAACAAATATTGAAATCAATAGATCATAATTACGACACTAGAAGAAAACTTCATGACTATGTAAAAATTATTAGTAATTTTAAATAAATTGGTAAACATAATTTCACATACTATATTCCTAAAATATTTAATTATTTACCCGAAATTTATAAAATATATTTGAGAAAAATAAACTCATTCAACATGATTAAATCCATTTTTAAAAAATTTATTAAGAACACTGGAACTGAGTTTTTGAATGCGATCTTTAATTAAATTTATAATATAACTACTAATATATAATATATTTGTTATGCATTATGAGTTGTTATGAGTTATGTATTGTTAATTTTTAATATTTGTTATGCGTTTTTGTATTGTTAATGTTTAATATTTGAATAATGTAATCCCTGAGCACAACCTCTGGTTCTTCAGGGAATTTCTTCTTTTGGTTTATTTACTATTTATTTATATGTGAAAATATTTAACTTAAAATTAATTTGTAATTATGTTAGTATTGAATTATTCTATTATAATATTGTTATATATGAGAGCATAATGAGAAGTAAATAAACATTATTATTATTATTATTAAATTATAGAGCACATTTTTAAATTCCTTAAAAATCTTCCTTTTTCTCCATGTAACTCGAAAAAGATAAGAGATACGAAAAAAGATATCACACAAAAATATAGGGCTTTTTCAGATAAAAATTTCCTTTCATTACTATATCTCTTATCATTTTCAAGTTACATGGAGAAAATGGAAGATTTTTAAGAAAATTTAAAAATGCGCTCTATAATTTGATCTTTTTTTTCAAAAGCCATTCATTTTAAACCCGTCCAACTTTTTGAACATAGAAATAACACTATAATAAAAAGTATTATAGAAGGAAAACCATGCATTTACCTTTTGGTGGATGGGGGATTAAAATTACTTCTCATTTTTTCTTAAAATACATTAGTTATCAACTTTGTTTGCAGCATATCTTGCTCAGTTTTAATGTAATGGACCTTTAATATAGCTCTTTTAACCCGTCACCTGCCACGTGGCTTTCCAAAGCGTCAACTGCCACGTGGGGTGCTCACAGCACCCCTTAAAAATTGTCTGTGATCTACTTGTTTAAAAAAACAAAATAATGTGTTGAGTAACGCAGGAATATAAAAAACATGTTTTATTAACTTATTAGCTACTAATATATTATTATAAAAGTTAAAAAATAAAATGAAAAAGGTGTGATAAGCAAATTAGCAAGTACCAAGCCATAATAAATGAAGTCAAGTAAAATATCTAAAAAAATTAAGATTTAGTGTGTAGAGAGTCTATATTAATAATTTAAATCAGTTATTTCATTAGGTAATGTAAATTTGACCTGTTTATCAGAAATACAAAAAAAAAATTAAAACTTAAAGTGCCAGATGATGACACCCCAATTCGACTTTAGAGCTACAAGTTCAGAATGACACTAAATAACCACTTCAAACGCTAACACATCTATGCTATATAATATAGAAAGCTACTATGACGCACAGCACGGTTACCAAATTTGAAATACCAAATATTTGATAAAAATGTGTTAGGGGGTGCTGGTAGCACCCCCACGTGGCAGGTGCCGGGTTAAAGGTCTTTTCAAGCACTACAATACAAAAGTCATTAGTATCATTATACACCTCAAATCGACCGTTTCTCTGTTATTTCAAGTTGAATACACCAACTTGAGAATGTACCAAAAAACAAACTATTTTCACCTACCATATTTCTTTTTGTATTATAACTAGAAGATTTATGAAGGCAAGTGTCTCTTTTTTTTAGAACCTACAAAAATGTTTGATATAGTTTTTTTAGTTAGATGCATAGTTTTTAAGGTATTCGCAAAAAACCGTTCGAAAAGGTATTTGTTTCAATGAAAATGGCCAATTGTCAACCAAGAATATCTCAAAAAGTACTGAGTTTTCAAAAAAGAAATTATAAAACAGTTTTTGCTTAGAATGAAATTCTTTAGCGAATACCGTGGTAATTAAAAAAAAATCCACCCCTAAATAGGGGTGGGAACCACCCCCCAAGATAAAATCACACATCGGCATAGGGTAGACTTTGAATTAGGAGATAACTAGAGGCAACGGACCAAAATTTCATTAAAATCCATGCATTATGATAGAATTCGGAGGTAATATCCTATTCTTGCTCCCACTGACTGGCGTAAAATAAGATATTTAAGTACCCTATTTTTACCTGCAGCGATTTAAACGAAAAACTGGCTTTTTTACCCTTATTTGGTAATAACGAAAATTCTCGTCCAAACTATGTCGGGCATTTTTGTATTAATTTATAATGTATTAGGTATATAGTAGGGGAATGGGGGGCATGACGGGGTCTCGAGGTAAGACGGGGTACCGCACACAAACAAGAAACTACACGTTGGTGAATAGCATGTAGTAACTCAAAAGGAAGAGTCATTCGACTAACGGTCCCTGCAAGAGAAACCGTGAATGAGAGTGCACGCGTTTTTTGTTTACAGACGGAAAACTGTTTTAGCGATCCGTTGATCTAATTTTGTGCAAGGACAACCATCGTTATTTTAAGGTAATTATGATCACCTCATTAATGTCTTTTTTATCGTTGTTTACTAGTATTCTTATTTTGATAATGGCATATTGTTTGTGTGAATACGTTAAACATTTAATTAGTGAATTTTTTTTTGTTCAAAGTTACCTTTTGAGGCAAGATGGGGTATTGGATGCGGGGTATGATGGGACATTGGTGGTAAGTCTGGGTTAATTTAAATTCCTTAATAAATAACATTGGATTATTATTTTAGATAATACCATGGTACGTACTTACAAGAAAAAAACAAAAAGAGGAGAGTGGTCGAGAGATGCTATGAAAACAGCCATAGATAAAGTGACATCGTCAGAACCCTGGGTAGGCTGCCAGATCTGTGGATGTTGAGCTCACAATGCTTGTGCTAGGGTGGACAATGAAGATCTGGAGCAAATACACATTTTTGTTTGATTTGTGAGAATTAATTAGCATCACCATCATGCCCCAATTCCATTACCCCATCATACCCCATAGTATGGGGCAAGATGGTTTTTCATAATGTTCTTATTAATGGCTAATTGTTGAAAAATGTGATAGGTTGATTTTCCAAAGATTGTACCAAATCATAGTTAGATTAATGACGTAACGTGCCATCAATTAGTAATAGTAATAAACGTAGTAATTATGTTGTATTTTTGTTATTTTCCTTAGCTACCCCATCCTACCCCCTCTTCCCCTACTCAAAAAACGCTGGACGGAAGGGCCGCCCGAGAACTTTATCGTACCGATCTATTATCAGATAATAAACTACTCTATATGTCTGCCAAATTTCAAATTATAGTTTCTATTACAGAGGAAGTTACATGCACTAAAATATTTTTTTATAAAAAATTTATAACTCCCCTCATATGAGGAGATAAGACATCTGACTAATGTTATTGAATTAACCGATAAGATATCAAAAATATATCAAAAAATAAACATTCCTTGGAGCCATTTTTGAGAAAATCTAGTTCAAATTTATGTCAAATTTTGACCCCTTAAATATAGGCAACCCATAACTTTTTCTGAAAAACGATAATATTCTTGTTATAGACCCATCTTTAGGCTATATAAATGTTTTTTCAAATTAAATTTATCTTAAACAAATTTTTAGATTGGTAGGGAAATGTATCGGGTGGGAGGTCGGCCATGCTGGTCGCCATTTTGGATTTGGAAATGTCAAATTCCGTATTTATATTCACCTATCGATAAGCTAACTTTATGTTAAATTTCATTCGTTTCGGTCAAAATTTGCAAAAATGGGCCCCAAATAACCCCCCTATTTCGGCCCCCCTTTGAGAGGTTTTTTTCAAAAGCTTAGTTTCTCGACAAAATTCTCTTAAACTTACTCATACCAAATTTCATCGAAATCGGTCAGGTAGTTTTTGCTGGGCGGTGGCGACATACGTACGTACATACGTACGTACAGACATACGTACAGACATACGTACATACTTCCGACATGTTTTTTTTATTTGCTTTTTACACTCAGGGGGACTCAAAACGTCAAAAAAAAAGTGAAATATGAAAAAAAAATTTTTGCACGATCCTATAACTTTATCTATTATACTCATACTACGTATATATGTAGTACGATAAAGTAAAAACGCATTTGTTAATCAGGCTGGTCAAGTGTCCCGACAAAAACCTTATTTCTCTGGACTAATAGTAATAGTGCTGACATATGTATTAGTCACTTCATATAATTTCCAAATCGATCTATCGTTACATTATTTGCTCAACAAAAGAAATCAACAGTATTTAGAATATCATTTCTGTCGGACATTTGCTTTATCCTAATAGAATATAAAAATATTTATCGACACTTATATTCACTTTATTTCCTTATTTTATTGTTAGCAGATGATTGATAATTTTGTCAAACTAAATTAGGATATGAATTATTCAGTAAGTCAGTAGTCGTTGCATGGTAGGTTGAAGAATAATCCATTTTTGATTTTGTATTACAATCGATGTTTTTATAGCAAAGGGAGATGGTCATTTTTATTCAAGGTACATAACAATACATTATAAGTATCGTCATGAATTTCAATATTTCGCATACAATTTATTTGCTTTTCAATGTCTTGTGAATTGTACATTATTTTATTAATAAAATATTAAGAAGGTGAAAACCTTATTAACCTTGGAAAACCTTATAGTCCAGGGGAATAAGGTTTTTTCCATGACACTTCAACAGCCAGGGTTCTGAAGCGCTTTTTCGACAGGTAAAAATAAGAACAAATTTCCTGCGTCGGATATGGCGGCCATTTTTATTTATAAACAATTTAGTTTCAAAAAAACGGCCTTTTTTCCTTTTGTTTTCAAATGAATGAAAAACAGTAAGACTTATGGTTTTCTTAGTACAAACATCTTTGAGAGAATGAAAAAAGCTTTAAAATGGCGTATTCTTGTTCTCATGATCATTTTTCACTGCGTCACAGTTTTTCGATTTCTCTCTAATGCATTAAGTTAGATGAGACGGAAAAAGCGGTAGCTCCGTGATTAAACACAAAAATAATGCAGCATTACAATGGTTATTTACATAAGATGTCTATTCCTAACCGACGTTTGATTCGTTGATATTTAGAATGCGCGTTTTTTCTAGCCAATCAAATACTCGTATTACGAACATTTCATGAAAACTTCGTCCATTTTGGCCATTTTTTAGAAGTGTCAAAGAGTCAAGTGACGGTTATTATTCAGGTCAGTATTTTGTGTACCTGTCATTTTGAAATTCGAATTCGACTTCCCTTGTGTTTCACAACGTTTTTGTGCATTATTTTGTGTTTTGGTTTAGAATTTAGTTCGTTAAAAGTTAGTCATTGGCGTGAGGAGACTAGAGACATTCGAGATGTACCGAAGAGTGCTAAAAATCTCATGAGTAGATAGAATAGCCAACGTGGAGGTAATGAGTCTTACGCATAGGGAACGAGAAGAACTAACAAATAAGAAGAAAACTGAGATATATGGGACATGTAATGAGAGATGTATATCTAATACTCCAGGTCATTATGCAAAAAAAAAGATCCATAATAAGGAGACGTAACTCATGGCTGAAGAACCTTAGGAACTGGTTTGGATGTAATAACAATGAATTATTTAGAGCCGCGGTTTCAGAAATAAAGATCTCTCTGATGATTGCCAACTTTTGAAGCGGAGACAGCACCTAGAGAAGAAGATAATAACACAGTTTATGGATAGTTTTGTGTCATTTTTTAATGTTTCCATATTTATAAATTTAATTAACAATATTGTTTACTTTTTAATTTTATTCCCCTTTATAAAAAATACCTACATGTTAACATATTGTGTAAAAATCAAATCTACTAAATTACTAAGTAGTTTAATTCCACAAGCTTTTCACCTATGGCGAAGTACGATTCTGGCATCTGTCAGATTCGTCAATAATTACATGAAATAAGTCTCGACACACCCAATACAGTATGTGACGTCATAATTAATGACGCACTGAAAAATGATCATGAGAACAAGAATATCACACAGTTTAATATACACTCATTCATTGTTAATATAATTAGAAATAAATTGGAATTTAAAAAAAAATTAATTTCGCAATAACTATTGTAAAAATAAGTGTAAAGCTTTAAAACTTTTGTCAAATGAGGGTTCTTTAGTGGTTAATATGTGACAAGAATTTCAAAGCGATTCATTCAATTGTTTAAATTTTATTCAAGTTGTTTATCCCAGGTAGCTTTTTTGCAAAAACCTAAGTAAAAAAAATAACGTTAGAACCATTCTACAGGTGTCAAATGAAAGAGCATGAGCTAAATTTTCAAATTGGTTTAAAAAAAGTGAATAAAAATGAATTTATTAGTAATAAATAATTATGTAAAAGTATGGTAAATGTTTCCTTATCAAGTTTTAACTTTTTTATATAATAAATTATATATATTTATTACAATTTTTTATCAATTTTTATCATATACATAACATTGCTTGGTAGTTTGCACCTAAAACACGGTAAAAAAATAGATTTTTTGAAAAAAATTATTCAAAAAGTTTATAGCGAAAAATTTACCATACTTTTACATGATTATATACGACAAGAAATAAGAACAAGAGAAAAATATCCAAAACCCAGATGAGAATTACTACATGAAACATCAGATGTAATCAAAAACGACAATCAAATTTAGGTCAATATATACTAATTTACAGTTGAGTAGCAAAATAAAACAAGGCCAACCTTGTGCGTTGTAGCCTTCCTAATACGCAATACACCAAAGATATCAAACTCACATTATCGAGTGCCAATATGTATCAGAAAATATACAACAGATATCAGACATTCTGCTGGACACGGTCTTCTAGATAGAGAATCAGCGTTTTTGTGGCTAACTCCGGCCCGATGCTCGATCTATCAATACCTCTACGGAAGGAAGTTTCTAATCCGAACCAACCATGCCGCCCTTAAATGGTTAATGCAGTTTAAGAATCCAGAGGGTCAGATAGCCAGATGGATTGAACGACTTCAATAATATGATTTCAAGATCGAGCATCGGGCCGGAGTTCGCCACAGAAACGCTGATTCTCTATCTAGAAGACCGTGTCCAGCAGAATGTTCCCATTGCAACAAAACAGAGTCGAAGGAAGAAGCAGTACTAAGAACAACAGTGGTCAACGACGAGTGGACGCCTACCAAGATCAAGGAAGAACAAGAAAAAGATCCAGTTTTACAGAAGATTCGAAAATGGAAAGAAGAAAATCGTCGACCATCTTGGCAAGAAATATCAAACCTAAGCTCAGTAGTTAAGACGTATTGGGCCCAGTGGGACTCATTTATCTTGGAAGACAGCTTGCTTAAACGAGTAATAGAAAATGATGATGGTTCAGTGAGGAGAAAACAGTTGGTGATTCCAAAAAGCAGAGTAGCCGAAGTACTTCGTCAGTTACACGACAGTCCATCAGGAGGGCATTTTGGTGTAAAGAAGACCCTTCAGAGAATTCGGGAACGATTTTATTGGATGAATAGTTCCGACGATGTGAAGGACTGGTGTAAGAAATGTACTACCTGTGCTACAAGTAACGGACCCTACCGGAAAAGGAAGGCTCCTATGAGACAGTACAATGTTGGAAGTCCGTTTGAAAGAATAGCTTTGGATATTGCCGGGCCATTTCCAGAAAGTGACAATGGATGCAAATACATGTTGGTGGTAATGGATTACTTCACGAAATGGGTTGATATCTACGCAATTCCAGACCAGAAGGCCGCCACTATTGCAGATGTATTAATCAAAGACTGCATCAGCCGATTCGGAGTGCCTCTGGAGATCCATAGTGACCAAGGAAGGAACTTTGAGAGCGATCTCTTTCAAGGAATCTGTGATAAACTAGGCATGAAGAAGACAAGAACCACGGCCTATCACCCGCAATCGGATGGAATGGTGGAGCGTATGAATAGGACAGTCGGCAAGTATTTGACTGTCCAATCATCAACGAGACTGGGACCAGTACCTTCCGTTCTTCGCAATGGCCTATAGATCTGCTGCTAATGAATCAACTGGCCAAACACCAGCAAAAGTCCCATTTGGACGTGAGATGCGTCTACCCTGTGATCTAGAGTTTGGATGTCGACCTGGAGAAGATGTTGCTGGTGAGGATTACGTGAATGAATTAAGAAGAAGAATGGACGATTTACATGAGTTGGTCCGTTCTAATCTTCAGATCGCTAGCGACCGAATGAAGAAACAATACGATACCCAAGCCGAGAAGGGATGTTTCAGGGAGAACAACAAAGTCTGGCTTTATAATTCAAAGAAGCGAACAGGTTGTTCTCCCAAGTTGCAGCAGTTCTGGGAAGGTCCGTATCTCATTATCAAGAAAATTAATGACGTTATCTACCGAATAAGCAAGATTCCTAGGGGAAAGCCGATGATAGTCCACCATAACCGGTTGGCGCCGTACGAGGGAGACCACGACGTAGATGAAGAAGTGGAAGTAAACCAAGTTCGAGAAATACCTGACCTCACGTTCGAGGAGTTCATGGGGGCCTATGGAGGTACCGGTAAAGCGAGACATGGTGTTACCAATGAAGAAAAGCGAGATCTACTCGCACTTCCCGATGACTATTCACTGGCCCATACCATCCCGGCCAGTATCAAAGACGCACGAGGGTTGGCATCCGCCTTTCGAAGGAAGTTTGGTCGAGTTGCAGAACTTCAATGCCAACTGCCAGCTCCTGGAAAAGCATTGAAACTCCAAGATGCATCACGTTACCTATTCTATCTGGTAACAAAAGACACTATCCATGACCAACCTACCTACCAAGATGTATGGGATGCATTATTTCAATTGAGAGAGCACGTGTTGGAGTCCGACGTGCAAAAGTTAGCCATGCCAAAGTTAGAATGCCGCCAATTAGACTGGAGAGTTATCCGAAATATGGTAGAAGAAATTTTTAAAGACACCGAAGTCCGGGTGTTAGTCTGTTGCAATCCGCATAGTTACTGGTGCGGAGCGAAGACCGTCCCCTGCCACTTTTATACAACTGGAAGTTGTAAAAGAGGGTCCAGTTGCCGATATCAGCATCCAGTTCCAGTCCTGACAAGGTTCCAGGAGGAACCATCTTTTAAGGAGGGGGCAATGTGACGAATTTCTAACTGAGGCCGGCCCTGCCCCTAGCAGTCAACAAACAACGGCGACACGTCATCGACGAGTAATGTCTCCGCTAATCCAGAATTTTCCCGATGACTGGCGGAGACCTGCCTGCGGCGTTCCAAATGTTCTCGAAGCAGAGCCGTATCTATATAAGCGGATGATTTTTAAGCAGCAGGCAGTCAGTTACTAATTTCGACGCGATATTATATTGTTACGTTTTTGTGAACGGGTTTGAAATGTATTTATTAGTTATTATTATGTTTAGTAAATTAAATCATAAATTTGAGTTTGTAAATAAATTAGATGTGTTAGTTGGTGTTATTTGTAATTATTAAAATAAATAAGTGATGTAAATAAAACAATATAAGTAAGTCTTCCTTTATTTAAATTAACCTTAGTGCCTAAAGATATAAATAAATAAAATAGTAGAGTCAATCGCGTAACAATAGAGAAGAAAGACCTAAATATGATCGGAGAATACGGCACAGAAAATAACAAGCTTGAAACGACAAGGGAATTATTTCATGGCGAGTTACAACGAAAAGTAGATCAAGTTAGAGGGAATATGATAATACTGTGGGATTTCAAGGCTCGATTAGGTAACCAAGCAATACCTGGAATTAAGCAAAAACATAACGAGAATGATAAAAACGAAAATGGAGAACTGATGATAAACTTCTGCACGAATAGGTAATTTTTATAAACAACACACTTTTTGACTACAGACCAACATAAATATACATTCAATAACACCCGTGGACAAAGATCTGCAATGGAATATGTTATAACCAACAGAAATATAAATCCATCAAAAATAATTTACCTACGTAAGATGCCACAACTCAGCAGATTTAGGTAGCGACCATATAGTCCAGAGAAATTAGGTTCTTGTCGGGACACTTGAGCAACCAGGTTGCAAATGGATTTTTTTGGGTACTATATATCTAATACATTATAAATACAAAAATGCCCGTCACAGTTCGGACGAGAAACTTAGTTATTAACAAATAAGGGTCAAAAATGGCAGTTTTTTAGTTTAAATCGCTACAGTTAAAAATAGGGTAATTAAGTATCTGACTTATAATATATTTCTTTTAGTAGGTGAGCCAAGGTTAAAAATGGCACTTTTTGAATTTTGGTCCGATCGTTTTTTGCTTCGGAAATTGCAAAATAACACTAAAGTTTCAAAAATAAAAAATGTGCTATAACTTTTGCGAAAATTGATTTAAGACTTTCATATTGCATGAAAAGTTGAGTCAAACATTCCGTATAATGCACAAAAAATTTTAAGACAATTCATCAATTAGTTCTAATTTTATTCAATTTGTTTTTCGCAAAGAGCTTTTTTTCGCAATGTTATTGTTCAGAAAATAACAATGATATAGCAATTCTGTGGAAACCACATTCAAGAAGAATAGTTATGTTTTTAAAGTATTGAAAAAAATCATTAAGAAGTCGTTATTATCACTCCGAAAACAGTTTAGTAAAATATAGTCATTTTTGGCTTATAAACAATTTGAATAGCTTTGTTAATATTGACTATAGAGTAAATCTACTTTAGAATTTCAAAATTAGGATATACATCAAATTCTCCTGTGTTAGTTACCATACTACTCCGAAACGGCTTGACCCATTTTATGAAATTTTACACGTATATCCTATTGGATGGAGAATAAGTTTTAGTCTATTTTTTATACCCATAAGTTATAAGGGGGGTTGCCCAGCCAACATTTTTTAAATTTTTTAGGCAAAATTATCTGCCTTAATTGTATCTGATGTAGAATTAAAAAATACATACAACCCTTAATTTTCACTCTTCTATCACCAACCCCTATTTTTTAATAGCCATCTATATATTTACATATATAAAATTCTCCTGTCACAGTGTTACTAACACTATAAATAAACATTACTGTACTCCATACTCCTTCGAGACCGCTTAACCGATTTTTATGAAATTATATATGTATATTCGGTAGGTCTTAGAATCGGTCGTAATCTATTTTTCACATCCCTGAGTGATAAGCGGAGTTCCCCCTAACATTTTGTAATGTTAGGTGGGGATCTGTGTACATAACGTACTCTATAAGACTACGAGTACATACAAATTAAAAAAATTATGATCAAAATCCATCAACAAGCTCCGGCGATATTAATCGCAGCATATGTTTGAAGAATCAGTTTCATTTTTTGAGTGCACGGATTTTAATAATTCCCCTCTACCCACCACGAATCCATTCCATTAGGACGCCATTTTTAAAACTTTATTAACCACTCTGTTGAGGTTCAAAGTTTACTCAAACTTTTACACTTAAACTATATACCTTCAACTTCAAAAAGGCTCTAGTTAGGTTACTTAATTGTTATAAACAAAGTAGCCGTCAATTAAATAAAAAAAAGTGGCTAACTTTGACCGTAATTAACCTAGGCAAAATGTTTTTCTTTGAAAATTCGTATAAAAATACCAGTTTTTCAAATTCTATTGTAGTTTCAACCTATAGTCAATATTGACAAAGTTATTCAAATTCTTTATAAGCCAAAAATGGCTCTATTTTAGTAAAATATTTTCGGGGTGATAAAAATGATTTTTTAATGATTTTTTAAATGCTTTGAAAACATGACGATTCTTCTTTCACGCAGTTTCCACAGAATTGCTATATCATTATTATTTTCTGAAAAATAACATTGCGAAAAAAAAGCTCTTTGGGATAAACAAACTAAATAAAATTTAAACTAACTGACGAATCGTCTTCAAAATTTTTGTGCGTTGTGTGGACTGTTTGACTCAACTTTTCGTGTAATATTAAAGTCTTAAATTTCTTTTCGCAAAAGGTATAGCAAATTTTTTATTTTCGAAATTTTACTTTTATTTTGCAATATCCGAATGATCAGACCAAAATTCAAAAAGCGCTTTTTTAAACCTAGGCTCATATACCAAAAGAAAAATATTATAAATATAATATAAAATTACCCTATTTTTACCTGTAGCGATTTAAACGAAAAAACTCCCATTTTTGACTCTTATTTGTTAATAACTAAATTTCTCGTCCAAACTGTGACGGGAATTTTTGTATTTAAATTGTATTAGGTATATAGTACCCAAAAAACCCATTTGCAACCTGGCTGCTCAAGTGTCCTGAACATGGTATATTTTTGCATTATTTCCCTGGCGTAATAGCCTACTATTATGTAAAATAAAACAATATGAAAAAAAAAATTTTAAGAAACGCTTTTATTTAGTTATGATTGACTAAAAGTTAAAATATAAAAAAAAAACCAAAAAGAAAAAACTAAAAAAAAATCAAACTCGACGGATTATTCGAAAAAACGTTCGTTAAAAAAATGAAAAATCTAACACATTCGTTAAAGAAAAGCGTGGGGCGAAAACCGTTTATACGATGAAGACGCGCCCAACGCTTTTCTTTAACGAATGTGTTAGATTTTTCATTTTTTTAACGAACGTTTTTTCGAATAATCCTTCGAGTTTGATTTTTTTTTTAGTTTTTTTCTTTTTGGTTGATTTTTTTATATTTTAACTTTTAGTCAATCAAAACTAAATAAAAGCGTTTCTTAATTTTTTTTTTCATATTGTTTTATTTTTAAACGCTTTTATTTAGTTCAATAGTTTGCGTCAAATCTTTAGACGTTAATTTGACTGCGTTCTCTCCAATGCAAATGAATGAAAATTTGCAGACATATACATTCGCTGGAACAATACACAAATAGTCGATAAAAACAATTTTTTATGTTTATTAATTGTTTAAATAAAAAAACGATTTTAATGGAAAATGCTTAAATTCTCTTGTTTTTTACAGTGTAAAAATTTGAAACTCTTACGGATTGTAGCTAATGATATGAAGTATAAATAATTTCACTTTTTACGTTAATTGCTTACGTTATGCTTCATAAATAAACAATAAAGTTTCAAATTTTTTGCCCATTCCGACTATTTTTCATGTTAGTATATCATATGTTTTATACATATTTTAATAAACATGACGATATATTTTAATGTTTGAAAAGTGTAAGACTAAAAAGTAAAAAAAAAATATGAAAAAAAAATTTTTAAGGAACGCTTTTCTTTAGTTACGAGTGACTAAAATTTAAAATAATATAAAAAAAGTCAACTAAAAAGCAAAAGATAAAAAAAATTGAAAAAATCTAACACATTCGTCAAAGAAAACCGTGGCGCGTCTTCATCGAATAAACGGTTTTCGCCCCACGCTTTTCTTTGACGAATGTGTTGGATTTTTCAATTTTTTTTTATTTTTTACTTTTTAGTTGACTTTTTTTATAATATTTTTAATTTTAGTCACTCGTAACTAAACAAAAGTGTTTCTTAAAAATTTGTTTTTCATATTTTTTTATTTACTTTTTAGTCTTACACTTTTCAGACATTAAAATATATTGCCATGTTTAAAAAAAGGATGTAGGTATATGACAGATACCTTTTTTGCATTTATTTGAAAAAATAATAAATAAATAAATTTGAAAAAATAAATATACTTTTGATACTTACATACATTGTACATTTTCTGTAATTTCTTCATACATTTCTTAAATCAAAATCATTATTTACGACCATTACAATTTTTGCAGCATTTCCATCTCTTGTAATACTTTATTATTGCACGGTATAGACGCTGTTAATTTCTAGCAATTAAGTTCTAAAGCAGCCCGTCTAAAGGTACGTATCCATACAAGGGTAAACCTCGATCGCCGCTTGGCGCGTACACTCTTCGTTTCATCCGGTTTGCGGTTTATATGTAAGGGAGCGCATGCTGTATCTATTTGAGCAGCTACACCGAGCGGCGTTCACCCTTGTATGGATATGTACCTTAATGATCGCACTCGGCTCAATGAAACGTAAGCTTTGCAGGCTCAATGCAGGCTTTTAAGCCTGTCCTTACGCAAACACTTTCGGGCCCAAGTTCACGACAGCGCAGCGTAGTCAACAGTGGAACCTTGCGTTTTATGGACAGTCGAAGCCCACGACAATACTAAGGGCAGCATTCGTCCCTCTGCGGTGCCATAACTTTTTTTTTTTTTGCTGAAAACTGGATAGAAATCGGACAGAAACTGGATAAATTTAAAACTTTATTGTTTGTATATGGAGCATAACGTAAACAAATAACGTAAAAAGTGAAATTATGTATAGTTCATATAATTAGCTGCAATCTGTAAAAGTTTCAAGTTTCTACATTGTAAAAAACAAGAGAATTTAAGCATTTTCCATTAAAATCGCTTTTGTTTATTTAAACAATTCATAAACATAAAAAAAAATTTATCGACTATTCGTGTATTGTTCCCGCGAATCCATATGTCTGCAAAATTTCATTCATTTCCATTGAAGAAAAGGCAGCCAAATTAACGTCTAAAGATTTGACGCAAACGATTGAACTAAATAAAAGCGTTTAAAAAATAAGAATCATCACGAAATACATCACACTCAAGAGAGCGACACCAACGAGAGCAAAAAATAATATCAGAGAAGATTGCTGTGGTAGGGGAGCCCAAGCGGGGATTTTTGCAGTTACTTTAGCGCGAGAGCTCACATGAGGAGAAACCTGGTGGCCTGCAGATGTACCTCTACCATATATTGGCTCTTAACACAGGGGAGTTGTTTAAGGGGGGCCCGAAAAAAATCTATCCTTAAAAATATTCGAAATTGTCAGATTAAGATAAGGTAAGTTAAGTACATGCAAAAGAGTGTATATTTCAAAAATCTGACGATTTGAGCGGGGCGTAAGGAAATGGGCGAGTTAAAAAGTTTCACAAAAAAAAGCGAATCATTCGCGAAATGAACGTTCAATCGAAAAAGAAAAAATACGTGTTCAATATTTTCCAAAAATCTATCGAATGATACCAAACATGACCCCCACGGAGAGGGGTGAGGGGTAAATTTACAATTTTAAATACAAATCCCGCGATATTTCGCAAAATAAACATTAGATCGAAAAACTGCAAAATACACTCAATCAATATTTTTGAAAAATCTATCGAATGGTACCAAACACGACCCCCCACTTAGGTGGAGTGGGGGGTTACTTTAAAATCTTAAATAGGAGCCCCAAATTTTTATTCCAGATTTCCAGATTCTTTACGTAAAATTAAGCATAATAAAAATATACATTCAATAACACCCGTGGACAAAGATCTGCAATAGAATATGTTATAACCAACAGAAATATACATTCATCAAAAATAATCGACATAAGATGCCACAACTCAGCAGATTTAGGTAGCGACCATAGCCTACTATTATGTAAAATAAGAATCATCACGAAATACATCACACTCAAGAGAGCGACACCAACGAGAGCAAAAAATAATATCAGAAAAGGTTGCTGGAGAATAAAATATTAGAAAACGAGAAAATTGAGGAAAGCTAGAAAAACTCAAAAATTACGTAATTAACAATGCAGCAGATTCATTTCGAGAGAGTGAAAATAACGAATCTTCAACTTATTATTATGGGTAAAATCGAAGGACGCAGAGGAATTGGTAGAAAGCAGGCCTCTTGGTTGAAGAATATCCAGGAGTGGACAGGAATAAAGAAAGCAGAACACCTATTTAGATTAGCTCGAGACAGAGACAGTTTCGCCATGTTAATCGCCAAAGTCAAGGGGACTTGATAGGGCACGTTAAGAAGAAGAAGAAAATACCGAGCTCTAACAGATCAAAAGAGAAAACCCAATGGTTTAGAGGGGAAGTGAAGATAAAATATGAAGAAAATAAGAATGCATTTTTACAATACATTAACACAGCAGGCATACAGGTTGTTTGGTAAAGAATGGGCCATAGCTTAACCTTAGATTCCTGAGGTTAAAATAGGTCGATTTAAGCTAACTTACCTTAGTATAAAAGTTGATAATAACCGAAGTACAAGGTGTCAAAGTTAAAGTTTTATTTTATTTATTTTTGAATATTTCCCGACAGGCATGGAACAACAACACGAAATTGGGTAAGTAGTGCTGGTACTGTACACCCTACTAAATTATGTTAATCAAACGTTTCTGGCTACTACCAGAGGCGTACGACGGGGGAACGTGTATGGTTGACCCTTTCCAAATGCTACGCCACTGGCGGAATTTCTATTTTAGTGCAATTTTTTGATTTTCCAATATTTTCTATTTAAATAACGTACTTTTCATTCGTAACGATAAATCCATTAGATTTCGACATATTTGAAGCTAAAAATGAAGGAGCATAATACATTAATCAAAATAAATGTGCCTTTTCATTTTTAACTTCAAATATCTCGAAAACTAATGACTTTATCGTTACGAATGAAGAGTATATTATTTGCATAGAAAGTATTGGAGAATCTAAAACTTATGCTAAAATAGCAGTTTCATCAGTGGTGTATAGTGGAATTTGGGAAAAGTCAACCATTCACTTTCCCCTGTCGGACGCCTCTAGTATTAACCACAAACGATTATTTAACATAATTTAGTAGGTAATACAGTCCCTACACTTTCTGCCAAGTACCATAAATATATGTCAAATAGTTTTATAGTACCGGGCACACATATTTCCTAAAGCTTTAAATAAAGAATAAATTATTAAAAAAAAAAGAATACTTTAAAATAATTTGACATATCCGTGTGATACTTGGCAGAAAGTGTAGGCACTGTACACCCTACTAAATTATGTGAAATAATCGTTTCTGACTACTACCGGAGGCATACGACAGGGGAAATGGTTGATCCTCCTTAAATTCTACGCCACTGATAAAATTGCTATTTTAGCATAATTTTTAAATTTTCAGATTTTCAGAATTGCAGAATTAGAATTGCAGAATTTTTAAATTCTGCAATACTTTCTATGCAAATAATATACTTTTCATTCGTAACGATAAAGTCATTAGTTTTCGAGATATTTAAAGTTAAAAATGAGAAGGCATACTTATTTTGATTAGTGTATTATACTCTTTCGTTTTTAGCTTCAAATATCTCGAAAACTAATGGCTTTATCGTTACGAGTGAAGAGTATGTTTTTTACATAGAAAGTATTGGAGAATTAAAAAATTGCACTAAAATAGCAATTTCGCCAGTGGTGTAGAATTTGGGAAGGGTCAACAATTCACTTTCCCCCATCGTACGCCTCTGGTAGTAGCTAGAAACGTTTGTTTAACATAATTTAGTAGATTGTACAATACCAGCACCACTTACCAAATTTCGTGTTGTTGTGCCATGTCTGTCAGGATATATTAAAAAATAAATAAAATAAAAGTTTAACATTGACACCCTTTTTCGGTTATTATCAACTTTTGGACAAAGGTAAATTAGCTTAAATCGACTTATTTTAACCTCAGGAATCTAAGGTTAAGCTATGGCCCATTCTTTACCGAACAGCCTGTATATCCGCTATAAACGAATCAGAAAGTAAACGAATACTTTAGTTAGACAAATAAAAAGGGAACAATGACAGAACTTCTCAAAACAGATGGAACACTACTTCTACGGAACATAAAAAGAAATATGGAGAATGATCAAACAACAAAGAAAAGAGATGAACGAACTAGCGAAAAACGAAACACATTCGGAAGGAATCATGGGCAAACTACTTTTGACCCGGATTTGCTAAAAGTGAGATAATAAACCACCAACACCAAAAGTGGGAACAAACGAAGAAATAAACATTGAGAAGGGAGAGGTAGAAGAAGCATTAGAAGCAAGAGAGAACAGAATATCGAATGAACTCCTAAAGTACGGAGGACATGATCTGACTATTAAAACTAATCCAAAAAATACCATAAGAATGGAGATCAAGCATCCTAATACTTATCTTCGAAAAGTGAGAGAAATTGGACTCGGAAAATTACAGAGGAATAATTAGCTTATTAAACACAACATTAAATTTAACAACCAAAGTGATAACACACAAACTGAATGAAATTGTAACACTAGCAGAAAACAGCAAGGTTTTAGGTCGGGAAGATCGTGCACCGATGATATAAATATTTATTTATCATTATGAATATTATTTATAATGAAAGATAAATCGTATCCGTTGTGAGCTCGTAGATAGAGAGGATAATTAAAAGTTCGCGAGCGCCAGTAGTGACAATTCAGTGAACTTTTACTGGAAAGTTGACGTTCTGCTGCATTAAGAGTTGCATATAATTTTTACTAAATGTCTCACGAAAGTTGTTACATTAAAGAGTTTAAATTTTTCAAAAATACTTATTAGTTTTCTCAGGATTCGAAAAAAATTAACGCATTTAAAAAGCGTTAGCCCGAAATTTTACGTTTACGCTCTTTATTATTTATTTAAGTGTAATAAGTGCATAATTTAATTTTTAAGTAGGTATTATACTATAATTATATTAAATTCTGATGCTTTTTTGCAGAATAATTTTTAAAGTTATACCACTTTAGGCGCGATTGAGAGTAAAATTTCATAATACTGCGCGCATGCGCACACAGACAGTGTGGCGTTTAGTTGCTATCTTTCAAGTTATGTATAAATATATCAGTGCAAGAAAAGGTGTCAAAATAATATATTATTGTTTTTAGTAAATATATTTATTATAATTTTTGTGTCTTTAGATTTGTCTTCCTTAGGAGTAAGATAAGTATTATTAACACATTTTATTGTATATTTATTATACTTCACCTTGTCTGTTTGTTACCGTAAATTGTCATTAGATACGTCCGAACCGATACAGACACAGTCCTCGTAGCGTATTTGGTATAGCATTTGGTCAGACATCGAGAGGTTTTGAGTTCGAATCCGTAGCAATCCTATACTATTTTTTTTTTATTTTTTTGAAAGCGGTAAGCACAAAATTAGTTTGGTGTTTAAAAAAAATTAAAACAAACTGTTTAAAGTATATTTTTCTACAAACGTGTTAAAAATGCAACTTTTAGCACTCCATAGGAGCGTTAAAAAAATGTTACTTTAAAGCACTAGTGCTTTAAAATTTTTAAGGCACTGCAGTTAAAATTGAAATGTCAAATTTTCAAAACAAACGTTAAAATATTTTTTATATTTTATTTATTAACATTAATATTAACAGTACAACTTGCGCAATTTGAAAAAGATTTTTTAGAAGGTTTTTTAAAATTTAATTTAAACTGTATTATTGCATTTTTTAGCACGTTTGTAGAAAAAACTATTAAAATTTGTTAGAATATACAACAATAAAAGTAGATGTTATTCTATAGTTGTTATGATTTACGTATTGACAGTATAGGCAGTTTTGATGTACTTACTTACTTACTTAGTCCTAAGCCTTTCTACCATTAGGTGTAAGGCTGGTTCAGTTGAGTTTGGCATTGTAGCCTCCATGTTTTCCGATCTTGCGTTAGGTTTCTTGCACTTTCCAATGTCAATTGATTTCATCTACTCACATAACTCTTGGTCTCCCTCTTTTGTTTTTCCCCTGCACTCTCGTTTCGAACACTCGTTTTGTTAGCCTCTCGTTCGACATTCTACACACGTGCCCGAACGATCTAAGTTGTCCTTTTACTATTTTTTCATTGATTGTTTCTAGTTTTAGGTTTTGTCTAATTGTTTCGTTTCGTATTTTGTCCGTCCTCTTTCTGTTTGCTATTTTCCTCAGGAACCTCATTTCCATACCATTGACTCTGGATTTTTGTCTCCCCGTCATTGTCCATGTCTCGCTGCTATACACGATTGTTGGTCTAACTACTGATTTAACGACTGCCGTTTTTACTTTTTCCGGTATCTCTTTTTTCCCAAAAAATGTTGTTTTCATAGTGTTAAATAAGCTTCCTGTTCGTCCCATTCTCTCGTTTATTTCCATGTCTTGTTTACCGTTTGATTTGATTATTACTCCTAGGTATTTAAAATATTCCACTTGCTCTAGTTGTTTCCCGTCTAATTCCATTGCGTGTGTCTTCCTCGACAGAACAATCTTGAAATCCTAGAAGAAGAACTATCAAACATAAATATGAAAATTAATACAGAGAAAATAAAAACAATGATAATTTCAAATACGAGGAAGTTTTGACGTAATGTCAAGAAAAATATAAAAATAGAATGTCAGCCAAGTTCAAGTAAAAGTTTTTTGTAAGTATTGTCCTGTAATTGAGAATGAATAAATTATAATTGTTGATATATAAGCCGTTTGTAGAAAAAATATTGTATGATATACGTGTTAAAAAGTACATTTTTAAGGCACTCATGTGAATTGCAGAATTCGCTTAGCTCATTCTGCAAACCTTCACATGCGTGCCTTAAAATTGTATTTTTAACACTAATAGGATAAATAACTATTATTTTTAAGAAATCATATAATAGAAGTATAACTTCTTACGTGCGTACAAAGTACACACACATTCTTTTTTTTCTAATATTAGCTGTCAACATACGATTTTAGCTGTCAAAAAGATAAGCAAAATCTTAAAAATAATCATAATGAATAATAATTTCTCTACTAAATAATATGTTTGAAACAATTATTATCTGCTTTTCTCCTTTCCTCTTTAAATTTCCGGCTAAAACAGTACTAGTCATCTGCTAGGTGGCGATACTAGTCATACCAGCGGAACTCACAGAAGATAGGCAACAGGATCCGCTAGGCAGGTGGCGATACCAGCGAAGCTCATAGCGAATAACATACAAATGCATACATTGTAGCACACTCCAGACATAGACCTCTGGTGATATCTAGAAAAAAAATTTATGCGTATTCTAAAATATTTGACTAAAATTAATTTTAAATATTTAGGTAAGGAGATCCTTTAACTTATTAAGCAGCAACATTTTGTCTAAATGATTTGAGTTTATTGAAATCGTCCTGTTTCCTCCATAATAATAGACATCAAAACACTTACAAAACTCTTTAAATTATTTAGCAATTATGCTTAGCAACAACACTGTTGTTTATTTTAGTAATATTTTGTATTTTGACAACGGCACCCGATTTGGGCGTCGAAACGTTAATAAAATTATTTTTTTCATTTTAATTGTGGCTTATTTCCCATATAAATAATTAATCAAATTATTTGTAATGTAATAGCCCAGTCGGGATAGCATTTGACCTTGCATTAGGAGCTGCCCCAAATTTTATTTTTCTAATCTTTAGGGAGGGTCAATATTAGTATAAATTTAAAATCTCGACTGAATTCCACCGTTGCGTTTATCCGCCATCTTGATTTTAAACGAGAACCGTTTTTGCTCAATATCTCCGCCAATTTCAATTTTTTGACAAAAAGTGTACAAACTGAAATTGTTGAAAATATGATTTTCTATAATTTTGTTTATTATAATTTTTTCCGTGCGGTCGATATTTTGCGAGTTATGAGGGGAAAATGGTGACAGTTGTAGCATAATTATTTAAATATTGAATTATCTCGTTTATTATTTGTTTTACAACAAATATATACCTACACAAAAATGAAGAGAATTAAATTTTGTACAATTTTGATGCCATTCATTTTTTTGATAAAATCAATATTTAAGGTAGTGCGTATGAGTTAAAGCTGCGAGCGTAAGACCTGATTGATTTTGTAGCAATTGTTTTTGTTCAATATCTCCGCCATTTTCAACTTTTCGACTAAAAGTGTAAGAACTGAAATTGTTGCAATTACGATTTACTACAATTTTTCGAGAGAACCAGTGGCGGGTCTACAAGGGGGGAAAATGGGAAAATTCCCCCCAACAGGGTCCAAAATTTAAAAAAAAAATTGTTGAAACATCACGATATATTAGCTGACATAAAACTTAAAATATCGACCGACAAATTCAACCAATAAAACCCGCTAGTTAATAAAATTAAGTGAACTTAATGCATATAATGTCTTTTTATGTCTTTTATATACTTAGTTTGGTTGATGTTTCATTGGAAGTTTCAAAAATTGTATAAAATATAATTCTCTTTATTTTTGTTTAGTACAATTATGTCGCAAAGTTAATAATAAATGAGAAAATTCAATAGTTATGCTTCCCCTCCGCTTCTATTATTTTCCCCCTTAACTCGGAGAATATTGATCGTATAAAAAAATTGTGCCAAAGAAATTGTAGGAAATTATATTTCCAACAATTTTCTTTCCGACCATTTATGTCGAAAAGTTGAAAATGGCGGAGATATTAAGCAACAACAGTTCTCAATTAAAATCAATATGGCGGCTAATGCAACCGCGGAATTCGCTAAATTTACACTACTATTGATCTCTCCTAAAGGATATAATTATAAAATTTGGGGCAGCTCGGAAACAAAATTCTATTCAATAATTATGCTCCCCCACAACTTTTTACCATTTTCCCATGTAACTTGGAAAATATCAACCGCATGAAAAAAATTGTTAAAAAGAAATTGTAGGAAATTATATTTCTAACAATTTTAGTTGAAAATGGCGCAGATATTGAACAAAAACAATTGCTATAAAATCAATCCAGTCTTGCGCTCGCGCCATTACCGCATACGTACTACCTTAAATAATAATTTTAGCAAAAAGATTAAAGAGATCAAAATTGTGTAGAATTTAATTCTCTTCATTTTTGTATAGGTAAATATTTGTTGTAAAACTAATAATAAACGAGATAATTCAATAATTCAATAATTATGCTCCAACTGTCACTATTTTCCCCTCATAACTCGGAAAATATCGACCGCACGAAAAAAATTATAATAAATGAAATTATAGAAAATCGCATTTTCAACAATTTCAGTTTCTACACTTTTTGTCAAAAAATTAAAAATTACGGGGATATTGAGCAAAACGGTTCTCGTTTAAAACCAAGATGGCGGCTAACGCAACGGTGGAATTCAGTGGAGATTTTAAATTTATACTAATATTAACCCTCCCTAAATATTAGAAAAATAAAATTTGGGGCAGCTCCTAATGCAAGGTTAGGCCTGTTATTCATCTAACCCGACTGGACTATAATAAACGATAATCTGGAAAAATATTTATTTCCCATTTTGGCCCACTAGTTACGCGAACCCTCAAATAGGTGACCATGACCTATAACTCGTGGATAACCGGGAAAATTTGATACCAAAATATTCGAAATAAAAATCTTTATACCTTTTGATTAAAATGTTTTGATAGAGATTGAAAAACATGCAAATAAAGAAGAAAAAAGCAAACATTTTGATTTTATAATTTTAATGAAATTTTATATTTATCTGTCAATATCTCGGCTCAGCTTAGATATTTAGATTTCTAATTTTTATGCAATAATACAATAGCCATATTTTCAAAAAAAAATATGTCCGATCTCTTAATTTTGATTATACGCTCTGAGCTTCGCTGGTGTCGCTCCTAGCGGATGATTAATTCAACTTTCACCGCTAATTTTTAAATTTATTACTTAATTGTTATCGCTTAATATTTACAACGCAAAAAAAGTAATTAAATTGTAATCGATTTTTTTAAGATTTTGATAATCATTTTGACGTTCTATTGATAAAATATTAATTTCTCACTTCGGATACTTTCACAATTATCGTGTAGATGGCGCCAAGATTAATAGATTAATTTATAATTACATATTACGGAACATTAAAAAAACTTAAATTCAGTATTTAAAACGTAAGTATATTTAAGGTAAAAATATATACCACAGCTTTGACCAACTAATATTTTTTATAATTAATGTTTTTAATTTTAATTTTAAATTAATCACTTTGACATTTATGTCAAATTTCCAGTAAACGTTTACAGACTTGTTACTACTAGCCCTCGCGAATTTTTAAATATCCCCTTTACGTACGAGCTCACAGCGTATAAACAAAATGACGACTTTTTACAGATAATTAATTAACTATTTTGTTTCGGCTCCAATGTTATTTACATGGGATTCATTTTTTTCGAATCCTGAGAAAACTAATAGGAATATTTGAAAAATTTTAACGCAAAATTAAAGATTACGTTCTTACCGAGGGCCGAAAGTCCCTGAAGACTTCTATAATGTTTATTTTAATAAGTTACAGGGGCGAAAATCTAAGAGAAAATGTAGTGTGATTTTTAATTTCAAATATCTCATTCAAAAGAAACTTTTTATTTATGCTCAGGGACTTTTGGCCCTCGATAATAATTTATTCTTTCATTCTGCGGTTGAATTTTTTAAAAATATTTATTAGTTTTTTCAAGATTCGAAAAAATGGACAGCATGTCCGTGGTGATATTTTCCAAATCGAACATTCGCTATCTTTGTCACACAACGCACTGAGTCGAATAGAATATGGTAACAAGACAGTGCCAATATTAAATATTTGACATGGCATCGGGAATATTTTGAGTTGTTTAAATAATATTGATAGTGTATTTGATAAATAAATAAACTGCGCGTCATAGAAAACGGGCACCCTAAAAAGTGGGTCATTTTTGATCTCGCGTATCTCCTTAACCTGTTGTCCGATTTAGTGATTTTTTGAATATGTTATAACCTTATTCTTTGTCAATATCTTTGTAGTAATATTTTTGCCAGACAGGTAAATTTTCATTGTATACCGGGTGTACGAATCAAACTGTGTTTTTTTCTCAAAGTTCGCAACACCCTGTGGAATATTCTAGCCTTTATAAAATACTGAAATGACTATAGCCTCAGGTTTTCTGAATATTCTGTTTTTTGATTCATTCTCTTATGTTGGATAATACAAAAGTTACGTACTTTAACAACTAGTAATGTTCTTGATCAGTATAGGGTGGTTGTTTGTAAATAAGTGCGACAAACTTTAAGGGGTAATTCTGCATGAAAAAATAATACCGTTTGCTTTATAAACTCATGTCCGCAAATGCTTCGTTTACGAGATACGGGATGTTAAATTTTTTTTACAAACTGACGATTTATTTTATTGCCCTAAAAACGGTTGAGATATGCAAATGAAATTTGGTAGGTTTTAAGAGATAGTTATTGCGAATTGTTTGACTTGCAATCAAGAATTTTATATTCACTATTGGCGTCAACTACGTCTTAAAACCCACCAAATTTCATTTGCATATCTCAACCGGTTTTAGAGCAATAAATAAATCGTCAGTTTGTAAGAAAAAATTCAACATCCCGTATCTCACAAACGAAGCATTTGCGGACATACGATTATAAAGCAAACTGTCATTATTTTTTAATGCAGAATTACCCCTTAAAGTTTGTCGCACTTGTTTAGAAACACCCTGTACTGAAAAAGAGCATGGCTAATTGTTAAAGTACCTAACTTCTGTATTATCCAACATAAGCGAATGAATCAAAAAACAAAATGTTGAGAAAACCTGAGGCTATAGTTGAGTTTTAATTTCAGTATTTTATAAATGCTAGGATATTCCACAGGGTGTTGCGAACTTTGAGAAAAAAACACAGTTTGATTCGTACACCCGGTATACAATAAAAATTTACCTGTTTAGCAAAAATATTATTACAGAGATATTAACAAAAAACAAAGCTATAACATATTCAAAAAATCACTTAAATCGGACAACAGGTTTAGGAGATACGTAACCTCAAATATTACCCATTTTTTGGGGTGCCCGTTTTCTATGACGCGCAGTGTAAATAATTGATTTAAGACGTGAACTTAATAAAAAGTTATTTATTGTTTATTATTTATGGAAAATCCAAGGGAGAGTACACCAGGATATATTCTGTGATCCAAGTATTTTGTTGTTACCGATGTTCAAAATTGTAAGCGTTCCATAGTAACAATATATTATTAAAAAATCACTTTATCACTTTTCATCTTCTCTCGATTGAGTATTAGTTTTTGTTGTACAGTATATAAATTATTGTATATAATAGTTGTATATAAAAGTAAAGTATATAATGTTGTACAGTATATTTATGGTGTTCTGTATTGTAAAAAGGCATTCTTATTTTCTTCACATTTTATCTTCGCTTCCCCTATAACCTATTTGGTTTTCTTCTTTGATATGTTAGAGCTCGTTATTTTCACTCTCTCGATGTGAATCTGTTGCATTATTAATTAGGTCATTTTTGAGTTTTCCTAGCTTTTCTCAATGTTTTCGTTTTCTAATATTTTATTCTCCAGCAATCTTCTCTGTTACTATTTTTATCTCTCGTTGCTTCCGCTCTTGAGTGTGATGTATTTCATGATGATTCTTATTTTACATAATAGCAGGCTATGGTCGCTACCTACATCTGCTGAGTTGTGGCATCTTACGTCGATTATTTTTGATGGATGTATATTTCTCTTGGTTATAACATATTCTATTGCAGATCTTTGTCCACGGGTGTTACTGAATTTATATTTTTATTATTTTTACGTAAGGAATCCAAATCTGGAATACAAATTTGGGGCTCCTATTTAAGATTTTAAAGTAACCTCCCACCCCACCATCGTGAGGGGTCGTGTTTGGTACCATTCGATAGATCTTTCAAAAATATTGATTGAGTGTATGTTGCAGTTTTTCGATCTAATGTTTATTTTGCGAGATATCGCGGGATTTGTATTTAAAATTTTAAATTTACCCCCACCCTTCTCCGTGGGGGTCATGTTTGGTATCATGCGATAGAATTTTTATTGAACACGTATTTTTTAGTTTTTCGATCTATTCATTTTGCAAATGATTCGCTTTTTTTTGTGAAACTTTTTAACTCGCCCAATTCCTTGCGCCCCGCTCAAATCGTCAGATTTTTGAAATATAAACTCTTTTGCATGTACTTAACTTAGGTTATCTTAATCTGACAATTTCGAATATTTTTAAAGATAGATTTTTCGGGCCCCTTTTAACGAACTCCCCTGTGTTAAGAGCAAATATATGGTAGAGGTACATCTGCAGGGCACCAGGTTTCTCCTCATATGATCTGATGCGCTCGAGTAATTCACAATGTGCTTAGGGGCTAATTCACCCCTTTCTCATAAACGTACTCCTTTAACTGGTAGCACTCCGCAGTTTTTTTCATATTTTTAGAGGTCCATTTACCATATGAAACAATAAAAACCCGTTAGCGTTGTATTTCCTTTTAGCTCTCTTATTTTGAACATAATCAATAGCCTACATGTATACAGTGTGGAAGGCACTTATGGAATAAAATTATTTCTGTCCTTGTTTCAAAAAATTATAAAATACGCTGAGACCCGTCGATTTTTAAATAAAAATGTGCACTCTTTGAACATAAATTTAAATATACAGGATGATCCTTACAAGTCTAGCAGAGTCCGTATGCTTTATTTTTAATGGAACATCCTGTATATTCTTATATTTTTAAAAGCTGCTTAACAACCTGATTTCAACAAACTATCTCATGTAGGGTGTATTATGAAAAATAGAGGGTGAAATTTTGAAATAAAAAAGTATGGAAACCACTCATGGAAAAAAATTGTTTGTGTCCTTATTTTAAAAAATTATAAAAATGCTGGGACACATCAACTTTTAAATTTAAATGGGCGCTTTACAAACATAAATTTAAATATACAGGGTGATTGACGCAAGTACGGCATAGTCCATTATCTGTAGTTTTAATGGATCACCCTGTATATTTTTTTATTTTTAGAATCTGCTAAATAACCTCATATCAAAAAAGTGTATTGTATAGGGTCCATTATGAATAATACAAGGTGAAATTTAGAAATTATTTATAAATTTTGTCGGGACATTAAATACAAAACCCAATATAGGTCTGGATCCCGCGTAGGAAAAAAAAAGCTGAAAATTTGTTATTAGCTTAAGGGTGTCTAGTCGGACAAACATTGATATATGGGAACACTGGAACAGGGGATGTTTTAACTGTGGAACAGGTTAAAAATTTGGAACGGTCAGACCACGAAAACGGCACATGTATTTTGTCCGACAGAACAGACTTAAACTCTCCGAACAGAGATTAAACTCTCATGCAAAAATCAGACTGCTATTTATCACCAAATTGGCGTTTTAATGAGTGGAACATGTAGAATATGTCAAATGACAGGAATTATGACAGGTGATAAATAGCAGTCTGATTTTTGCATGAGAGCTTAATCTCTGTTCGGAGAGTTTATGTCTGTTCTGTCGGACAAAATAAATGTGCCATTTTCGTGTTCCGACCGTTCCAAATTTTTAACCTGTTCCACAATGAACACTGCCCCTGTTACAGTGTTTCCATATATCAAAGTTTATCCGACTAGACACCCTTGAGCTATTAACAAATTTTCAGCTTGCTATTAATCAACTTTTTTTTCATACGCGGGATCCAGACCTAATAGATTTATTACTCAGGTTAGAAAACGTATGCCTTTATTTAGCAAATTTAAAAAATAATACCGTTATTTAAAGCATGATAATTTATTAATTTCCAAATTTTATGTAGGTATTTCATTTTTTGACGAAAATTATACATAATTTTAAAATTTCACCTTGTATTATTCATAATAGGTCCTACATAATAGGTATACACTTTTTTGATATGAGGTTGTTTAGCAGATTCAAAAAATATAAAAATATACAGGATGATCCATTAAAACTAAAGATTATGGATTATGTTGTACTTGCGTGAATCACCCTGTATATTTTAATTTAACCTGTATTAAGAGGCTACAACAGCGCGTCGTCAATATTTTTTTTCGACAGTTCTGCAAAATTTTAACAGTGCGACAGTGACACTACATATACTATCAAAAACGAAGGCACAATATTGTGACAACAATAATTATTATACTCATAGGCGCGGTAAATGTTGCCAAATCAGTCAAGTTCGATTTCTTGTAATAGATAATCGATTTTTAGTAATTCCAATGTGACACAAAATCTAGGCATGGGAAAAAAGTTTATTTATAGAAAGTGTACAGGCTCGTTTTTGTAATATTTTATTTTATTATAGAGTAATTTCCACATACTAACATGTTTCTCTAATTGGGCTCTGTACCGCCATTCTTTACTATATTACAAATATGTGTGCCAAAAATCTCGACAAAATATTCAAAATTAAAGCTGCAATCTTGGAACGCGTTTTCCTGCTCGCTGATGTTGCCTCTTAACAAACAGAGTGAAATAATAATTCTAATATTTAGTAGAGTCACTGAAGGTTTTCACCTCCGATTTCGTTGAACCTTCATCGATTTTCATTAAAATTGCTGAGCAGTTAGAAGATACTTTAAGGAATAAAGGTGACATGATGCCAACTTTCGCTTTTACCCTGGGGGTGGATGCCACCCCTTCTCGGGGGTGAATTTTTTTTTATTAAAAATAATACCAAAAATCGATAGAGGGGCAACTTCTAAGCAAAATTTGTTATATAAAGTTATTAACATAAATCAATACTTTTTGAGTTATTAAATATCAAAGATTTTATTATTTCTTAAAAATGCATGTTTTAAAGCAGTTTTTCACGTATTACTCAAAAACTATAACCTTTTCTAAAAAAGCTATTATTACCAAAATTAAAGATAATAAAAAATTTAATACACTTCCCACTTAAAGAACTAAACTAATGTTATTTCAAAGTGAGTTATGGGTAATTGAATGTATATTTTTTTCGACGAGTACTCAAATCTAAGTCTTCAAGCTTACATAACGGGAAAACGATGCATTTTATATAATATAATTGTTAGGCACTTATCAAAATACTTCGGAATACCTATCAAATGAGCTCCAGTAGAAGTTAATAGCATCAAAATTAAGCAAGTTATGATGAAAATAAGAGAACCCTTTCGATTTTTTTAGGAAAAAGTCAAAAATAAAACATACGCCATTTCCACAAAAATTAAAATTTGTAGTAATCCTCACAAGAATTTCTTTAGGTTAACGTAGTTAATGATTTCAACAATTTTGACCGGTGTATAAAGCATATTTTTGAAAAAAAGATATAATTTAAAAAAATCAGAATTTTTAAAATTATCGTACTTTTCATTTTCTTTTGATAATAACTCCAAAAATACTCAATATACGTAAAAAATCATAAATAACTAAATTTTTGGTATTTCTGTTCCAAATATTTTATCCATTTTACTATTTCCGTAGAGTAAAAAATAACCGAGATAGAAACGTTTAATATTTCAATTTTGCTGCGAGAACCATGTAACCAGGGCCATTTAACCTTTTATTTTTAAAAAAAGTAAGAGGTTCAAAAGACTAGTTTTAACGTTTCTGAATAGCTCTTGGAATCAGCTTTTAACTAGTTTTTAGGTGAACCTTATGTCTTAAAAATTAACGGAGTTATTTACAAAGAAACAATAACATTCTTTGAAAAAAATTTTAAAAGATACATTTTGAAACATTTTTGGTGCATAAATTTTAATGCTATCCACTTGTTCAAGTTCATATTTGATAGATATTTCTATGAACTTTGACAAATGTTTAATAAGTTTATGTTATAAAATGCACCATTTTCCCGGTATTTAAGCTTGAATACTTAGATTTGGGTACCCGACGAAAGAGATATACATTCAATTACCTATAACTCACTTTTAGTTAACATTGAAAGGTTTTTCTAGTAAGGAGTTTATTTGATTTTTTATTAGCCTCAATTTTGATTATAATAGCTTTTTTGCAAAATCTTATAGTTTTTGAGTTATTGATGAAAAATCGGTTAAAAACATACATTTTTCTCACGAAAAATTAAAATCTTTGATCTTTATAAACTCAAAAAGGTTTGATTTATTTTAATAAATTTCTATAACAAATTTTGCTTTTAATTTGTCCCTCTATCGAATTGTGGGGTTATTTCTAATAAAATAATTTTCATCCCTGAGGGGGGGGTGGCATTCACCCCCAGCCTAAAAGCGCAAGTTGGCACCATGTCACCTTTGTTCCTTGAGATATCCTCTAACCACTCACCAATTTTCATGCAAATCGATGTAGGTTCAACGAAATCGGAGGTAATAGCTCATATTCACCGTCAGTGACTGCAATAATTAGAAAATATACAGGTATAATGATAAATTGGTTATACACGTGAGTCCATTTCAACAATTAAAGAAACAAATATTAGACTGAGTCAAAATTCGTTTACTTCAACTTAGATGACCTGCTTAGAACACTAAACTTTGATGTTCTTCTTCAGGTCTCTGGAGAGGTTACTTAAATGCTAAAATTACAAATTGCAACTATTAGGTATATTATAATTTATGGCAATATGATGTAGGCATGGTTTTAAAGAGTATATAAATTATACATACATGCCGATGTAGGGAATGTAGCTCTATAGAAACATACTTAAAGGGGTAGGCGCAAAATCTTGGTCCAATGCTATTTAAATTCATTAAATTTTTTCGAATTCTGAGAAAATTAGTAAGAATTTCTCAAAAATTTAAACGCAGAATGAAAGAATACATTATTACAGAGGGCCGAAAGTCCCTGAAAACTTATATGTTTATTTTAATATGTTACAGGGTTGAAAAAAAAAGGAAAAATTTAGTGGGATTTTTATTTCAAATATTTTATTGAAAAGAAACTTTCTGTTTATTCTAAGGGACTTTTGGCTCTCGGTAATAATGTAATCTTTCATTCAGAAGGAAAGAATACATTATTACAGAGGGCCGAAAGTCCCTGAAAACATATGTTTATTTTAATATGTTACAGGGGTGAAAAAAAAAGGAAAAATTTAGTGTGATTTTTATTTCAAATATTTTATTAAAAAGAAACTTTCTGTTTATTCTAAGGGACTTTTGGCTCTCGGTAATAATGTAATCTTTCATTCAGAAGGAAAGAATACATTATTACAGAGGGCCGAAAGTCCCTGAAAAGATATGTTTATTTTAATATGTTACAGGGGTGAAAAAAAAAGGAAAAATTTAGTGTGATTTTTATTTCAAATATTTTATTGAAAAGAAACTTTCTGTTTATTCTAAGGGACTTTTGGCTCTCGGTAATAACGTAATCTTTCATTGTGCGTTTAAATTTAAAAAAAATATGTATTAGATTTCTCAGGATTTGAAAAAAAAATGATGGACCAAGATTTTGCGCCTACCCCCTTAATTATGCTAGGCTTTTGTTTGAGGGTCATAAGCTTTATTGTAAATCGAAAAATATATAGATATGGAGACCAAAAGAAAAATTGAAACTGTTTTTTATAGAAGATCGGATAAGTGTGATTAATTTACCAAATTTCAAGGTCGTGGCTTATTGCACTTGACAATGCCACGACAAAATTTTCGCAGATATGTCTTATAATGAACATTTCAAAGACAAAGTCGATGGCAGTTGGAAATATTAACATAGATCAAGGTCTGTTTTCTCTTAATGGATAGGAGATGGAACGTGTAAATCATTTTAAATGCCTTAACAGCTGGTTAAATGTAAATGATGACTGTGTTAAAGAGATAATAAGCAGGATCGAAATATCAAGTAAGGCTTTTATAACCTGGAAACCAGTTTTCTGTAACAGAAACCAGACGCATATTCGCAAGAAGGTCCTGAAATTTTATGTGTGATCTATCTTATTGTATGGTTGTGAGACATAGACGTTAAGAATCGCAATACTTAACAATTTACAAGCTTTCAAATTCTGTTGCAATTAACGGATCATAAACATGTCGTGGGATTCAAATACTTCCAGTAAAGCTGTTTTTAAAATTATCAATTCAAAACGTCTGCTTTACACACCAGCGTGAAACTCTTTTTGGATTCCGAAGGACTACCTACTTAGACTGAAAAAGTACGAAAAGTTCTTCTAGAATTTATCGATGCCTATGGAATTGGTCCAGCTGAAGTGGAAGCTGATTTTGCCGTTTATAGGTCCTTTCTCACTTCGGAAAGAATTATTCACCTACAAAAGTCAAGGGAATGTCACCGAAGTTATTGTTCCACTTTCTCTCCAAAGCGAATTTTTTAAACAACACGATATATTCTGAGGGACTAGAAACCTCAAATTATTTTAGTGATGACAACAGCATGGTCCTGATTGATATTCGTTCTATAAGAAATAAAACTGATGAATTATTTTTGTTTCTGGAGGAATTAGGATTTCCCCCGATAGTTGTGGTTAAAGAGCACTGGCTTGAAGTCAACGAGCCTTTTTTGTAGAAAAATATACCACATTTGCCGGGTATGATCGTCCAAGTTCGGCTCATGTAGGTACCCTAATTCTTTCTAGAAATAATGATTTTTCTCTGGTAACAAAATATGACTTTTTGTTAAGTGAATCCTTCTTTGCGTTTTCCTTAGTTTATAATAAAAATCTTAATCTTTACATTATTTGGATTTATAGATCGCCTGACTCTACCGTGGAACTATTTTTTCAGAATCTGCTAAATTTGTTAGATGACCTGCCTCATAAAAACAGAAAAATTCTATGCGGTGACTTTAACATTAATTATGCTGCTACTTGTGCTACCCAAGTGTCCCTGGCTAACATATTTGAATCTTACGGTCTCTCAATGAACGTTAATTCTCCTATAAGGATTACAAAACTACATCTATCATAATCGATTATATTGTCTCAGATTTCTCACGCCTTGATGTCTGCTCTACAGTTATTAATGCGGGACTGTCTGATCATGAAGCAGTGTATACGAAGTTTAACATCTTCAGCAAACCCTCCTCAAAAACCCGACGTTTAGGTAGGATTTTTTTCGCCCAGAATTTTCGTAAATTCCAAAATGTATGCTTAATTTCTGAGTGGCAGTTTCCTTCTATAGACGTGGACTATAATTTCAGCGTTTTTCTAGATAAGCTTCTCCGCCTCTTCAGTAAATCATTTCCTTTAATACCTATTAAGCCAAAACATTGGAAACCTTGGGTTACGAAAGGTATCCGCATATCAGCCAAGAATATGCGCTCACTACTATACATCAAGAAATTTACTACCAATGTTTCTATCACTGAATATATCACGAAGTACATGATAACATATCTAAAACTTGTCAAAGCAGTTAAAAAAGTCTATTATCAAAAACGTCTGGGAAGCTCTAAAAGTGTTGCAAAAGAAACTTGGTCTATAATAAACGATCTTCGAAATAAAAACACAGCTCAATCATTTTCCCTTACAAATCCTGAAAGTCTAAACGGCAATTTCATCAATATTAAAACATCAACTATTTTGCCGCGACAAGATCCCATTTCCTATCTCCCTAATTTAAGAAAGGTCTCGAATTCATTCTTTGTAAGACCAGTCGATAACTCTGAACTGATCGAAACAATCAATAGTATCAAAAGCAAATCATCCTGTAGTACTGATGGACTATCTATAAAAATTTTCTCTAATCTCACAGAAAATGTGTTGGAAATCCTCGTCTCACTAATTAATGATTCCTTCGAAAAAGGTAAATTTCCAGAGTGCCTAAAGACAGCCATTATTATTCCTATTCATAAGGGTGGTGAAAAATCTAATGCCAGCAACTATAGACCTATTGCCTTACTAGCGGTACTCTCCAAAATTATTGAGAGACTCATTAAAACTCGCCTTATGCCCTTTATCGTTGATAACAATATTTTATCACAAAATCAGTTCGGCTTTTTAACTAATAAATGTACCACTGATGCCATGTTTTCTGTACTACATGAGGTTTACCAAGCACTAAACAATAATCTTTATACTGCCACTGTTTTCTGTGACGGGCCAAAGCTTTTAATTATGTAAACGACGACATTCTGATTAAAAAACTAAGTTTCTATGGAATTCGAGGTATTTCTTTGAATTGGTTCCAATCCTACTTGAATAATAGGAAACAACTAGTTAGAGCAAATGATACTGACTCTAGTCTCAAAAACATTGTATGTGGAGTACCACAAGGTTCAGTGTTCGGTCATCTGCTGTTCCTTATCTTTATAAATGACATCAATAATTTAAAAATCAATGGGAAAATTTTTCTTTTTGTTGATGATACCAGTATCATTTGGAGCAACTCAACTATTGCATCTCTTCATGAAACTATAACTTCGAATCTACTGACGATAAAGACCTGGTCTGACTCTAATTTACTCTCTTTTCACGTAGATAAAACAGTGGCATTATCCTATAAAGGAGCTCTTCAACCCTTACCTCTTAATAACAGCCAGATCAGTACCGTTGATTCTGTAAAATTTCTTGGTATTTTTTTAGACAACAACCTCAAATGGTCCCTTCATATCAATTCGTTAAGTAAGAAATTCACTTCAGTTTGCTATGCAATAAGATCTGTCTCAAGGGAACTCAATTTGGCATCTTCTAAAATAACATATTTTTCATTGTTCGAGTCTCATCTTCGATATGGTCTTCCTTTTTGGGGTTCTTGTACGGCTGCTCAATTTGATGTTATTTTTAACGTTATGTTATAAGATATTTGTTTGGCCTCAGAAGATCTACACATTGCAGAAGTTACTTCAGAGATCACGGAATTTTAACACTTCCATCTTTATATATCCTATAAACAGTTTGTTTAATTCGTAAACACCTTTATGTCTTTCCAGCAAGGCCCAATGATCTTTACTCCACCACAAATTAAATCTTTGATATTTATTTACCGATCCCATCTACTGAGTTAGTGAAATCTATATTATATGCCAAAAAAAAATTTACAACCATCTCCCGTTACAACTTAAATCTGCAACATCTTTCCCAAAGTTCCGTAAATGACAAAAGCCGATATATCTACAAGACCATATTATTCAATAGAAGAATTTCTTAATGAATAACTAAGAAAATTGGGTTTCATACGCAGTAGCTTAAACTTGTCAGTTACTAATGTTGTATTTTATTTGTTGTAAGTATGTTCAATTTGCAATTTATATAAATTTTGCAATAAATTGTTTTTGTCTTTGGTTTTATAGCTTACATACTGTATATTGACGATTTATATAATTTTAGTAAATTGTAGTTGTTATTTGTTATTGATATTATTTTTCTTTTGACTGTATGTAAGCTTTGTCTATAAAATTGTAAAAATTTTCAGTTAGAATAAAGCATATTTCTATTCTATTCTTTTTTTTTTTTTTTTTTTTTTTTTTATTGGAAATTTACCGCATCCACCAAGAGGTGATTAGCGGGAATACAGTGTAGGAGTACAGTTCCAATAACTTACAATCTATAATATAATTCTATGAGTTTTAAATAATTATCGATATTATTATCTATAATTACAGTATGTATCTTAAATTAAGAATACAGTGTAGGTATAACTTCCAGTAATTTAGATTCTATAATATAGCCCTATACATTTTAAATAGTTTGCGATATTGTCATAGTAACCATCTGTGCCTAAAAGTTTGTTGATGTTGTTAGGAATATTGAATCTAATTCGTTCATTTGCAAAAAGTGGACAGTCAATTAAAAAATGTTTTACATTATTTATTTCGTCACAAATTTCACATTTAGGGGGATCGTCTCTTGTAAACAGGTGAGAGTGCGTGTATCTTGTGTGACCTATACGCAGACGTGTGATAACAGTTTGAAGTTTTCGGGCTCGTATTCTCGATAGCCGCGGGTAAACATTATCCTTGATTGTTCTTAAAGATGTCTGTGAATATTTCCATTCTTGGTTCCATTTACACGTGATTAGATTTCTAAAGTACGATTTTATGTCACTCGCGAGATTTCGACACTCCGTTACCTCTGTTTCGACACTTTCCGACACTTTACGGGCGCACTGATCTGCTGCTTCGTTTCCATCGATACCAATATGAGATGGGATCCATATGAAGGTAATGCGTCTGGAATTTTCTTGAGCCTCTTCTAGTTCAGATTTTACCATTTTCTCTAGGGGGTTTTTAGGATACACATGATTTAAAGTTTGTAAAGCACCGAGTGAATCACTTAGGATCAAGCATTTTGATATTTTGTTTTTGTTGACATGTTCAAGGGCTTTGAGTATTGCATAAAGTTCAGCAGAAAAAATACTGAAATATTTGGGAAGTCTAAAATGATTTTCTGTCATTTCTAAAACAATTGAACTGCTTAGAATTGTAACTTGTGTTTGGTCTAAGGTTAGTTTCTTGTAGGCAAATTATTTCTGGACAGTATTCTGATCGGATGATTTGAAGCATGGGTAAACGATGGAACAGTCCATCAATATTCCACTGTAATATAGAGTTGAAAATTAGGCATCGGAGGAAGATAATTCACTGTCAGTGATATCTTTACCTAGATAGTGATTCAATTTATTTTTAAGTCGGGTGAAGCGATGTTTCGTAGTTTTGTCCGATAGGTATGGGTAAGATATGGTTAATAGGTTTATTAAACCGGGGAGATCGGTTGTGTATTCCTGGATAATTTCTATAGGTGAATTGTTACCTTGGGTATTTTCAATTAGCATTATTAGCTGATCATAGTTTAATGGGAGTGTTGTGGAATTTTTATTCATGAAAAATTTAAGTGCGTCAGGAGTAGGTGCTGTGCGTTTAGGTTTTTTGGGCTTTTGGATGTTGGTTTGACGTGGTGTTTGAGGGAGAGCAAACGTTGGATTATTAGTATTCAGATTTTCGATGGGAGGGGATAACGTTTCGTCAATACTTCTTTTCACAGATGTACTGGATGATTCTCCTATGATTCCGAGTGAAGCTTGTTGATCCATTACTTCAGAGGTTTTTTCACATGGATTTTTAGTGGGAATGTTCTCTTCGGTGGGAATTATTTTGCTCGCTTCAGAAGTTGGCAGTAGGGTTTGAGGAGTAGAAGAAATTGAAGAAGGTTTTTGAATATTTATGTTGTTTGGATCACCGTCTTCAGCTTGATGTGATTCAGTATGGGAGAAAAGTTGTGTGTTCTGTTGCTGTGGCGTAGATTCGGTGGTGGTGGTTAGGTCATAAGAGATAGTAGAGTTTTGAGATAACACATTGTCTGTCACAAGTTGTGTATGCTGTTGCTGTGGCGTTGATTCGGTAGTGGGAGTTGGGTCATGAGAAAGAGTAGAATTTTGTGATAACACATTGTCAGATGAAGTATTGGGGCAATTTGACGCAACGTGTCCAGCCTGTTTGCATACGAAACATTCCATCTTGTCCGTTGAAAGAAAAATTCTATTATCATTGCCTTCAAATGAAATTAATAAGGAGGTGTGAAGCTCGAAATTATCAGAGGGTGAAAAGACATACACTTGGCGGCGGAAACTGAGGATGTGGGAATATTCATCACCTGGAATTCCTGCTCTAAGGAAAGACACTGGGGAGGCTATTTGAAGACCAAGACTCTTGATTGCATTTTCTGCAAGTTGGTGGGGAATATAAGGAGAGATATTCGAGATTAATATTCTTTTTGTCGGGGAGACAAGTTTCCTAATACTTAAAATTAGGGATCCGATTTGGATAGTTGGGTGGGACTTCAGAAGTTGATCAACGAGATTTGGGTTGGCTAGATATATGCAGATTCTATTGTTGGAGATTCTGGAAGCAAAGGAAATATTTTTTGGTCCGATGACATCACCAATAGCTTTAACGTAATCTAGAAGTTTAAGGTTTTCTTCTGCGTGAAGGACTATGGCTTGCTCTTTTTTGGGTAGGGATGGTGGTTTCGGCGAAGATTTTGCAGCGTTTACGTACGAAATTGATGTAGTAGCTTGAGTATTTGTAGCACTTTGAAGGGCCATGGTTGAGGTAGAAACTGTAGGATTACTGTGTATGTTTGTACTTGTCATGCAGATACAGACAATAGCTTCGTGTTATATTTTTTCTTTAAATGGTTCTGGTATCAGAATTGCATTCAAAGCCATTATGCTGGATGGTCAGCAAGAACCAGCAAACTGGTGAAACCAGCCGCTGGTATGCACTTTTTATAAATTAAATACAATTTATAATGGTTTAATAATATAAAGAAAGCAATACGTACAAATTTTGTCCAGAAATCACTTTTTAAAATACACTATTAAATCGAAATCAAATACACTAATTACTACTGATAAGGTAAACTAGATTTTAATTATACTTGGCACAGGTCTTACTCGTATGAATGCTAGAACAAGACTCCTCTATTCTATTCTATACACATTATAAAGAGGAGAAAACAGAATACTTCGGTTATATAATTAGAGGACTTTTAATACCATCTACTTAGTCTTATAATACAAGGAATAGTAAAGAAAAAGAGATCGATTGGTAGAAATAGACTTTCATGGCTGCGTAATATTAGGCAATGACTGCGTTCACCAGATGCAAACACGTTCACAACTGTTTTCGCTTTAATTATTAAACCTGTTGACAGCGAGCTAAACGTTTGGTTGTTTAGGTTAAAATTTGACATTTTGCTTGTTTGGTTTGAACGTAACCTAAAATAAATTTTCTCAATAAATAATTTTTTGAAATTATTTTTTTTTATTAAAAGAAAATGGATTTAATAGATAATAACGTAGCTGAATGTCTTCGGTAGCCGTTATTTTATATATAAAACCTTTATAAATATATTATTCTATAATATATACAATTTAAATTCCCGCCATATTTTTTCAATATTCAACACGTTTGCAAAGTTCAGCATAAATATTTTATGCTTGCAAAAATGGCGATCGTTTTCCAAATATGTTTCCTGTCAAGCGCAAACTAATTGCCAGCATTTGCATCTGGTGAACGCGCCCAATGGTGTGATTCCGCAGTAAAAGAATTATTTCGCGCAGCGGCCAATACGGAAAGGTTTCAGAAAATTTAAACATGATGACGGCCATCGTCTGAATACGAACATGGCACCTAAAGAAAAACAAGTGTTGATAGCTGATCCGTTTTTTATTCGTACGGAAGTTCACATCCTGAAAGATTGCTATTTTATAATTGACAATCACTATGCTAAATTTACATTCAAGATGTACAAGAAATCAACAAACCATGACACGTTAAGTGCTACTAGGAGCACTCCCGAATCATAATTTACAATGTATAAACTTTCGAAATAATTATTTGGGATTTACAATGTATACAGAGTGGGCCAAAGAAAACAGTCCACCTCGAAATTTGGCAGGATTTCTTAGTTTTTAAGGAAATGACGAAACAGGTCGATTTTTGATATAAGGGGGACACATTCTCGCGGTACATCTGTCATTTAGGGTCAGGGGGGCATTTGCCCCCTGACCCTGAAAATGACTGAAATTTACAAAAAATAGATCAATTTTGTATTATGTTTGCATATAAATGTATTGTATATATAATGCTTACCCCCCCCCTATCAAAATTTCAAATGACGCTCCTGTGTCATTTTTCAAACCCCTCCTTTCCACATCCCCTATCCCTTATTTTTAAATAGGGAATAGGCCTCGTGTGCTAGCTCATTTTAAAGGTTATTTAATTCTCTATTCAGTAATATTAACATTGACATAACTATTTATACAGGGTGTCCAAGGAAAATTATTTTGGATTAAATTAATTGACACAAAAAGAAGAACGTATGTAATTTATTTAACTCAAAATACATTCTACTCCTAATTGAGAACATAACAATTGTTTATTTTATAAATAAACATTGTTTGTTGCTTAAATTCAATATTCAACCTACCAAGAAGCAAATGGGTGGCCACTTGAATATTGAAATTAAGCGAAAAGCAATGTTTATATATCAAAAAACATTTTTTTCTGTTTTGTGACAGCAGTCGAATGTATTTTAAATTAAATAAATTAATGTTGTTCTGAAGCTATTTCCTTGTGGCATTTTTATGATTAATTATTTATATGGGAAATAAGCCACAATTAAAATGAAAAAAATAATTTTATTAACGTTTCGACGCCCAAATCGGGTATTTTGACAACGGCACCCGATTTGGGCGTCGAAACGTTAATAAAATTATTTTTTTCATTTTAATTGTGGCTTATTTCCCATATAAATAATTAATCATAAATAAATTACATACATTCTTTTTTTGTGTCAATTAATTTAATTAAAAAAAATTTTTCTTGTATACATAATTATGTAAATGTTTATATTAATTAATAGAGAATTGACTAACCTTTCAAATGAGCTAGCACACAATCCCTATTCCCTATTTAAAAATAAGGACTGGGGGAAATGGAAGGGAGGGGGTTGACAAATGACAGATGTATGTACCGTAAAAATGTGTCCCCCTTAAATCAAAAATCGGCCTGTTTCGTCATTTTCTTAAAATCTAATAAATACTGCCAAATATCGAGGTGAACTGTTTTCTTTGGCCCACTCTGTATACATCGTAAATTATGATACGGGAGCGCTCCTAGTAGCATTCAACGTGTCTTGGTTTTTACTTTATCGTACTACATACGAAGTATGAGTATAATAGATAAAGTTATAAGATCGTGCAAAAAAAAAATTTCAGATTTCACTTTTTTTCGACGTTTTGAGTCCCCCTGAGTCTAAAAAGCAAATAAAAATCGCTTGACGGAAGGGCCACCCGAGAACTTTATCGTACCGATCTATTATCGTTATCGTACTAGATACTGGCATTCTATAAAAATAACAAAGTTACTCGTTATTTTGATATTTTAGAAACACCTTCTGTACTTGAAATTATTTTACGGTTCTACGCATCATTAATTCCTGCATTTGAGAAAATGTTCGATGCCATATTTCGGGGACACACTATATATGTATAAATTATTGCATAATTCAATAGAATATTAGTCATACTTTCATTTCAAACTAGTTCATTTTTCTGAGAAATTAATAGTTTACAATATTTGCATTTCATTCTATTTCGATTACGCCAGTCAATGCGCGAGATTAAGAACAAGAGATTATCTCCGAATTCCATCCTACTGCATGGATTTTAATGAAATTTTGGGAGTAGCCCAATCTCCTAATTCAAAGTCTATCCTATATACTATGGCGCTTTTATCATGGGGGCGGTTCCCAATTATAGAATGAATTTTATCACATTTTTTACAAAAACCATTCATTTTAAACCCGTTCAACTTTTTGAAAGTAGAAATAACACTATATTAAAAGGTATCGCATTTAAATTATGGTGGACGGGGAGTTAAATGTATATACTTTTAATTTTTCCTTAAAGTACATTAGTCATATATTTTTTGCACCATATCTCGCTTAATTTTTATGTAACCGACATTTAACGGTGCTCGTTTTAAAGGCCTTTTCAAACAATACAAAAGGTGTTGGTAGCATTATACACCTAAAACCTACCGTTCCTCTGTTATTTTAAGTTGAATACACCAATTTGAGCATGCACCAAAAAACAAACTATTTTCACCTACCATATCTCTTTTTGTATTATAAGTAGAACATTTACGAAGGAACGAATATCTTTATTATTTATAATTTAAATAATGTTTTATATAGTGTTTTTAGTTCGATGCATAGTTTTTAAGGTATTCACAAAAAATCCGTCCGAAAAGGTGTCATTTTTCAATGAAAATAGCTAATTTTCAACTACGCATAACTCAAAAAGTATTGAGTTCTCAAAAAAAAAGTATAGACCAGTTTTTGCTTAGGCATAGGTTCTTTAGCCACTTCCGAGCTTATTTTGACCAACAAATTTTCCCCCGCCTTGAAGAAGTGGGAACCGCCCCAAGATAAAAGCGCCATAGTATATAGGGTAGATTTTGTTTCTTGAGCTATTCCCTACTTACTGTGAAAATATCAAGTACATCAATGTAGTAGGATGGAATTCGGAGCCAAATACCCTCATTGACTGCCCTACAATAATGCTCTGCTATGATCGCGTGAGAGAGGACACACATAAGATTATAGCAAAATTTCTATTTACCGTAACTTTCCGAGTTTTTGAGCTATAGCAATGAATTTTATGTCATTGGAAAGATAATTTTGCATTCTTTCAAAATGTGTAAAAATATATAGAGCATATCTAAAAAAATTAAGATTTTTTATTTATTTCCGGTTCAACCGGAAGCCATATTTTTGGTAAAATTTATTGTGATAATAGATAATAAAGTACCATATACGTCTGCAAAATTTCAAATTTAAGTTTCTATTATGAAGGAAGTTGCGGGCACTTGAATCTTTTTTTATAAAAAAATTATAACTCCCCTCCTATGAGGAGTTAAGGAATCTGACTAATGTCATTCAATTTACCGGTAGGGTATCAAAAACATGTCAAAAAATAAAAAAAATCCTTGGAGCCATTTTTTAGAAAATCGAGTTCAAATTTATGTCAAATTTTGACCCCTTAAATATAGGCAACCCCTAACTTTTTCTGAAAAACAATAACATCCTTCTTATAGTGCCATCTTTAGGCTATATAACGACGTTTTCAAATTAAACTTATCTTAAACAAGTTTTTAGATAGGTAGGGAAATGTGTCGGGTGGGCGGTTGGCCATGTTGGCCGCCATTTTGAATTTGGAGATGTCAAATTCCGTATTTTTATTTACCTATTGATGAGCTTACTTTGAGTTGAATTTCATCCATTTCCGTAAAAATTTGCAAAAATGGACCCTAAATAACCCCCCTATTTCGGCCCCCCTTTGAGAGGTTTTTTTTAAAAGCTTAGTTTCTCGACAAAATTCTCTTAAACTTACTCATACCGAATTTCATCAAAATCGGACCGGTAGTTTTTGCTGGGCGGTGGCGACATACGTACGTACGTACATACTTCCGACATGTTTTTTTTATTTGCTTTTTAGACTCAGGGGGACTCGAAACGTCGAAAAAAAGTGAAATCTGAAAAATTTTTTTTGCACGATCCTATAACTTTATCTATTATACTATACTACGTATATAGTACGATAAAGTAAAAAACAGGTCGGAAGTATGTACGTATGTACGTACGTATGTCGCCACCGCCCAGCAAAAACTACTGGACCGATTTCTATGAAATTCGGTATGAGTAAGTTTAAGAGAATTTTGTCAAGAAACTAAGCTTTTGAAAAAATCTCTTAAAGGGGGGCCGAAATAGGGGGGTTATTTGGGGCCCATTTTTGCAAATTTTGACCGAAACGAATGAAATTTAACTTAAAGTTAGCTCATCGATAGATAAATAGAAATACGGAATTTGACATTTCCAAATCCAAAATGGCGGCCAGCATGGCTGACCGCCCACCCGACACATTTCCCTACCAATCTAAAAACGTGTTTAAGATAAATTTAATTTGAAAAAATATTTATATAGCCTAAAGATGGAGATATAACAAGAATATTATCGTTTCTCAGAAAAAGTTATGGGTTGCCTATATTTAAGGGGTCAAAATTTGACATAAATTTGAACTAGATTTTCTCAAAAATGGCTCCAAGGAATTTGTTTATTTTTTGATATATTTTTTATGTCCTATCGTTAAATTGAATAACATTAGTCAGATTTCTTAGCTCCTCATAGGAGGGGAGTTATGAGTTTTTTATAAAAAAATATTTGAGTGCCCGTAACTTCCTCTGTAATAGAAACTAAAATTTGAAATTTGGCAGACGTATATAGTACTTTATTATCTATTATCGCAATAGATTTTACCTACAATATGGCTTCCGGTTGAACCGGAAATGAAAAAAAAAATCTTAATATTTTTTATACACCCTGTATATTTTTACATATTTTGAAAGAATGTAAAATTACCTTTCCAATGACATAAAACTCGTTGCGTTAACTCGAAAACTCGAAAACTTACAGAAAATAGAAATTTTGCTAGAATCTTATGTGTGTCCTCTCTCACACGATCATAGCAGAGCATTATTATAGGGCAGTCAATGAGAGTATTTGGCTCCGAATTTCATCCTACTACATCGATGTATTTTCACAGTAAGTAGGGAATAGCTCAAGAAACAAAATCTACCCTATATACTATGGAGCTTTTATCTTGGGGCAATTCCCACCCCTTCAAGGGGGTAGAAAATTTGTTGGTCAAAATAAGCATGGAAGTGGCTAGAGAACCTATTTTTAAGTAAAAATTGATCTATGCTTTTTTTTGAGAACTCAATACTTTTTGAGTTTGATGGTGACACGTTTTCGGACGGTTTTTTGTGAATATGTCGGTTACATTCAAACTAAGCGAGATATGGTGCAAAAAATTATATGACTAATGAATCCTAAGGAAAAATGAGAAGTACATACATTTAACCCATCATCCACCAGAATTTAAATGCATTGTTTTTCTTTTGCAATACCTCTTAATTATAGTGTTATTTCTACTTTCAAAAATTTTGACGGGTTTAAAATGAAAGGTTTTTGAAAAAAATAAGAACAAATTATAGAGCGCATTTTTAAATTTTCTTAAAATTCTTCCTTTTGCTCCATGCAATTCGAAAATAAAATATCCACGAGAAGTGGTGGGAACCGCCCCCATGATAAAAGCGCCATAGTATATAGTATATAGGATAGACTTTGAATTAGGAGATTGGGCTACTCCCAAAATTTCATTAAAATCCATGCAGTAAAATGCAAATATTGTAAACTATTAATTTCTCAGAAATATGAACTAATTTGAAATGCAAGTATGACTAATATTCTATTGATTTATGCAATAATCTATAGTGTGTCCCCGAAATATGGCATCGAACATTTTCTCAAATGCAGGAATTAATGATGCGTAGAACCATAAAATATTTTCAGGTATACAAGGTGTTTCTAAAATATCAAAATAACGAGTAACTTTGTTATTTTTATAGAATGCCAGTATCTAGTACGATAACGATAATAGATCGGTACGATAAAGTTCTCGGGCGGCCCTTCCGTCCAGCGTTTTTTATTTCTACTGCATCTTGAATGTAAATTTAGTATGTATAGGGTAATATTTTGTTCGTGTTATTATAAGCAATCACAATGATAAAGTTTTACATTTAACTTTCAATATTAATTTTGATGACTTCCAAATAAGGTTAATAGTGATTGATCTTTTTCAGGGACAAGAAGTATATCTCAATACAACAAACAGTTAATATTGGACTTACATAATGCAATGAGGCAGTCGATTGCATTAGGACAAATAGGAGGTCAACCTCCCGCTGCTAACATGATGGAAATGGTAAGCAGTTTATGTATTAATTAACACAACCACTGAACATCAATCGAGTCAATCATTATAATATTTATATAATACAGAACTAATTGTGTTACACCAAATTATAGGCTATTGGTTATATTCAAAATAAGAGAGCTAAAAAGAACTACAACTTTAACGGGATTTTATTGTCTCATAGGTCAATGAACCTCTAAATATGAAAAAACCGCGGAGTGCTACCATTTCAACGGGTGCGTTTTTAAGAAAGGGGTGAATTAGTCCCTAGGCACAGGATGCATTAAGGTGAGTTCTATGCACTTTTGGTACAAACACATCCACAGGAAAATTATTCAGGTTAAATTTACTATCGAAATATCACCTTTTAAAGTCAAAAAAATTTTTTTTTGCAAAAATATATTCAAAAAATAAGCAAAAAAACACGGAAGAAAGCAATTTTGGTTTTTGCCCTATAACTTTTTCCCACGGGGATATATGTACAGGCATTGCTTCACAGATAAAAACTTCTATCCTTCTTCTTTAAAATGATGTGTGGTAGAAGTCTTTAGGATTAATAATTTCCGAAACATGATTTTTTTAAATTCGCCACTCACACCATTTTTGGGTCATTTTCTCTATTAATTCGCAAACATTGTTCTGTAACTTTTTTCTACGCAGTTTTAGGTATATGCAATGATATATTTGGTAGGAATGGAAGTCAATTGCCTTTAAAATGGTCTATTATAGAAGGTCGTATGACTATTTTTGAAAAATATATTTCGGAAACTATAAATTCTAGAGACTTTTACTGCGTCATTTTAAAGAGGAAGGATGGAAGTTTTTTTCTGTAAAGCAATGTCTTTACCTATATCATATCCCCGTTGAAAAAGTTATGGAGCAAAAAACAAAATTGCTTTCTTTCGTATTTGTTTTTCTCTGTTTTTAATATATTTTTGACTTTAAGGTACTAGTACACTTTAGAAGACCAAAAATAAGCATTTTTTCAAGATATTTTTTCGCAGATCTTTTATTAAAAATGAACATAAACCTTTTTAGATATAATATTTAACTCTTAGAGAATACAAAAAATATATCTTTTTTTCATTTATTCACGTAAACTAATATTGTAGAGAGCGCCAAATTCGAGGTCTCGAAAAAAAGTAGTTCCGATGGCGGAAAGTTAATCTCAGGATTGGGATCTCTGAAACAAGAAAATCATACGGCATTTGAAAAAGGAAGGTTTCTTACTTGATAATTTACCACCCTTAGTGAAAAATTCCGCAAAAAAAAAAGATTTTAGGGAAATTTGAAAAAAATTTGTAAAAAAATCGCCGGTTTTTCTTCAGTTTTTCATGGTTAAAAATATCTATTTTTTATTTTTTTGGTCAAAATGTGGTAGATTGTCACGTAAGAAACCTTTTCACCTTTACACCTTGTCACGTAAGAAACCAGATTTTTTTGTTTCAGATATCCCAATCCTGAGATTAACTGTCCGCCATCATTTTTCGAGGCCTCGAGTTTTGCGCCCCCTACAATATTAATGTAGGTGGATAAATAAAAAAAGATATATTTTTTGTACTCTCTAAGAGTTAGATATTAATACGTAAAAAGTTTTACGTTCCTTTTTAATAATGGTTCTGAGAAAAAATTATTGAATAAAATGATTATTGTTGGTCTTCTAAAGTGTACTATCATCGAAATATCACCTTTAAATGGTGATATGTCGATAGTAAATTTAACCTGGAACAATTTCTCTGTAGAAGTGTTTGTACCAAAAGTGCATAGAACTCACCCTAATGCACCCTATGGCTAGGGACTAGGTCACCCCTTTCTCAAAAACGCACGCCTTTAGCACTTCGTGATGTTTTCATATTTAGAGATCTATTGACCATATTAAACAATAAAACCCCGTTAACGTTGTAGTTCCTTTCTAAAGTACATAATCAATAGCCTATTATGGTGTTACACCGTTATATAAAATTACATGTCAAAATACCCCAGGAAAGAAAGCATTTAAAAATAAAAAAATTACGGGCCACTATCTTTTGACTGGAATATCTGGGTGAAAGTCAATAGAAAGGGTGTACGATCTTGTGGGTATCAAAATTTTTACGCAAGCTACTTTTTTCATTTCATTATTGTAAAAAAACCTACGCATTGTAGATGAAAACGTTCACCACACGACTTGAAAATAAGAGTTGATCCGGAGATACAGAAAATTGTACTAGTTTGAAATTGCTTTTTCGGTCATTTAACTCGGTGAATTTGTAGGTTCCCCCCAGTAACCGTTTGAACTACATTTTTGAAAAATCGTAGAGGGTGCTGTGAAGGTACAAAAAGGTACAACAAAAAATACAAATCCCGTTCTTTAAAATGACATCGATGAGATTCCTTAATTATTATAAACAAATTGGCTGTAAATTAAAAAAATCACGAAAATTCGTGGTAAAATACTAGCTTTTCGAATGTATAAAAATATTGTTTCTCAGGACATTATTTTTGAAGTTATTCTAAAGGTTTATAAACTACAAAATTTCAAAAATTTGACATTAGGATTTTTGACCGTATTAATTAAATTTTTTATCTTTTCTTAATACATTTTGATACTATAACTCTTCTACTTTGATTTGGAATGTGCAGAATTGCACTATATTCATTATTTTCTGTCTTATGTTATTGGAAAACAAAGATCTCTGGGATAAACAAATAGAATAAATTTTAAACTAATTAATAGATCGGTGCCAAATTTTGAGGATTTGTTAAGTACCAAAATACCAAACTTTGGGTGAAACCCTAAAATTCTTAGTAAAATTTATTAAAAGTTATTAATAAATATCGATTTTCATTTATTTTGCAATTTGCGAAGCAGCAAATTGACTTTTAAAATTCAAAAATCGGTATTTTGAAGCTTTTTCAACGTTCTAAAAAAATCAAATTTTGTAATTTTGTCAACTATTTAGCTTTTTAATGGGGTGCAAAAAATCTAAAAAATTGCGTTTTTTGCACTAAATTGATAATAATTAAAAAACGGATGCGAACTCTAGGCAGGAAACTAGGAATCTAGGTAGGCTTTCTTCCTATAAGTCTACAATAACTAAAAAAGTAATCATCTACCTGGATATTTGACTATCCTGAGAAAATCCTTATTTCTCTGGACTATTACAGCGCTTTTAAGTCATGAGTTGAAGCACATATTGGTCGAACGTCTTCTTTTTCAAATAATTTGGCATGTTGCTCTTGAAGATGTCTGGTAGAGCTCTATGTATATGTTACCGGCCATCCCGATTTCAGGACAAACTAGTTTGGCCTATGTGTCCAATTTTGAAAAAATGTGAAAACGTTGAATTATCCACGTCCGTCCGTCCGTCTGTCTGTCTGTGCGTGAACTCAACTCCTCCGTCATTATACCAGGTAGAATTGCTTATGTTGGATAATAAAAAAGTTAGGTACTCTAATAGTATGGTATAACTAGACCCAAACCCAGACATCCAAAGTGAAAGTTATCCTCCAACACCAAATTATTCTATATGGTCTACACATTGTTCGGAAAAAAGTCACACCATTTTAAGCGTCGGGTTTAGGGGGAAAAGGGGGGAGAAATCGGTAAATTCGTAGTTTTTTACGTTTTTCGTAAAGATTTTTAAAACTATACGATTTAGCATAAACAACCTTCTATACAAAAATGTTCTACATTAAATTTGAAATAAAAAAGGCCCTATGCACAATCGTTCTAAAATTAACAGTTTCAAAGTTACTGAGGTAGTATAATATAATTGGTCCAAAAACTAACCTAAAAATCCAAAGTAAAAGTTTTCCTCCAACACCAAATTGTTCTATATGGTCCACATATTGTTCAGTAAAAAGTTACACCATTTTAAGCGTCCGGTTTGGAAAGGAGATGGGGGAGAAATCGGTAAATTAGTATTTCTTTTACGTTTTTCGTCAATATTTCTGAAGCTATGCTTTAGCGTAAACAATGTTCTATACAAAAATGTTCTACATAAAATTTAAAACAAAAAAGGTTAGACACATAATTGTTATAAAATCAACAGTTCCAGAGTTACGGAGGGTGAAAAATGGAGGTTTTCGATACTTTTTATATTTTTTGGGCAATTCCCTACAGATTTTCTTTAACAGGATTGTGTTTTATAAATCAAATTTGCTATTTCAGTTGCAGATGGTATTTTAGTGATAAGCCCTTAAAGAAACGTCAACCTCACCACCCAAAATTATCATCAATTGCCCAAAAAATATAAAAAGTATCGAAAACCTCCACTTTTTACCCTCCGTAACTCTGGAACCGTTGATTTTATAACAATTATGTATAGGACCTTTTTTGTTTTAAATTTTATGTAGAACATTTTTGTATAGAACATTTTTTACGCTAAAGTAAATTTTTGAAAATATATACCGACTTTTCCCCCATCTCCCCCCAAACCGGACGCTCAAAATGGTGTAACTTTTTACTGAACCATATGTGGACCATATAGAACAATTTGGTGTAGGAGGAAAACTTTTATTTTGGATGTCTGGGTTAGGCCTTTTTTTGGACCAATTATACTATACTACCGCCGTAACTTTGGAACCGTTCATTTTAGAAGGATTATGCATAGGACCTTTTTTATTTCAAATTAAATGTAGAACATTTTTGTATACAGGGTTATTCATGCTAAACCGCACAGTTTTAGAAATATTGACGAAAAACGTAAAAAACTACGTATTTACCGATTTCTCCCCCTCTCCCCCCTCCCCAAACCCGACGCTTAAAATGGTGTGACTTTTTTCTGAACATTATGTGGACCATATAGAACAATTTGGTGTAGGAGGATAACTTTCACTTGGGATGTCTGGGTTATGCCATCTTTTGGATCAAATCTATCATACTATAACAACTAATGGTTTATTTCACGTTAAGAATAGAACATTACGCTTACGGAGATCAGTATTGCCAAACCTCTCGCGCACTGGTGGATACTCGACTGCCGATTCATTCTAGTCAGTACAGCATGGCATCGGTGCGCTTCTATCGCTCATAAGAAATGCATTGGGCTATCTCCGCAATGTTCTATTCTGAACGTGAGATGCACATTAGCAAAGTAATTCATCAATACACGGTGTTTCTAAATAAGTGCGACAAACTTTAAGGAGTAATTCTGCATGAAAATATAATGACCGTTTGCTTTATAAATGTATGTCCGCAAATGCTTTGTTTCCGAGATACGGGATGTTGAATTTTTTCTTACAAACTGACGATTAATTTATTTTTCTAAAAGTGGTTGAGATATGCAAATGAAATTTGGTAAGTTTTAAGAGGTAGTTATTGCGAATTTTTTGACATACAATTCAGAATTTTATATTCACCATTGGCGTGCATACAGGTATAAACATTTTAGATATATCCCGTATGCACGCCAATGGTGAATATAAAATTCTTAGTTGTATGTCAAAAAATGCGCAATAACTACCTCTTAAAACGTCAAATCAAATCATGTCAAACTCATACGATCAAATCGTCACTTTGTAAGAAAAAATTCAACATCCTGTAACTCGGAAACGAAGCATTTGTGGACATATGTTTATAAAGCAAACGGTCATTATTTTTTCATGCAGAATTACCCCTTAAAGTTTGTCACACTTATTTAGAAACACCCTGTATTGATGAATAACATGGCTAGTTGCTAAAGTACCTAACTTTTTTATTATTCCACATATACTCTGGGCTAATTAGCAAAATTCATGGAAAAGTTATATACCAGCAATTTTATTGCTGGAATCGAATTATAAGATCCTATATATTAATAATATACGTATGCAAAGTCCGCAGATAGTGTGCTACTTTTTTTATAAACAAAATGGCGCCGACAAATCGTAGTTTTTTCAATTATTGCTCTATAACTCCGAAGGTTTTAACTTTACAAGAAAAACACCCAAATAAAAATTCACCCCAAATAAATTCTGCATAGAGATATATTTTTCACGATTTGCTCCGACGAAAATTTTCCTCGGAAAATGCGGGTTTTCCTAATAAAAACTCTAATTTTCAAATAAAGTTTTGGGTAAGTAATTATTAATCAATAATTAAATAACTTAGTGACATCAAAGCTTTCTTGGTATAGATTATAATTCCAGAAGCCGGTGAAAATTAAACGAATATTTTAGCAACAATTCAATTGTTAATTAACAATTTACGATCGCAGTAATAACCAAAATAATCATGATACATTGATCAAACTTATAAAGATTATAAAGATGAGATGCTTATTTAATATTTTATCGACAAAATAAAAATTTTTCTTTTTTTTGCATAATCTATAAATTTTGAAAAAAAAAATAGTTATAATACGCTGGTATAATTAGTAAAGTACAAAGAAAGGTTATTTACCAGCAATTTTATTACTGGAATCGAATTATAAGATCCTATATATTATTAATATAGATATGCAAAGTCCGCAGATAGTGTGCTACTTTTTTTATAAACAAAATGGCGCCGACAAATCGTATTTTTTTCAGTTATTGCTCTATAACTCCGAATATTTTAAATTTACACCAAAAATACTTAAATAGAAATTCACCCCAATTTAATTCTACATAGACGCATGTTTTTCCGATTTACTCCGACGAAAATTTACCTCGGAAAATGTGGGTTTTCCCAACAAAATCTCGAATTTTAAAATAAATTTTTTGGGCCAGTAATTATTTATTAATAATTATATAGCTTGGTGAAATAAAAGCTTTCTTGGTATAGATTATAAATTCAGAAGCCGGTGAAAATGAAACGAATATTCTAGCAACATTTCAATTGTTAATTAACAATTTACAGTCGCAATAACAACCAAAATAATCATGAGACATTGATCAAACTTAGAAAAATTGTTAAGGTGTGATGCCTATTTAATATTTTGTCAACAAAATATACATTTTTCATTTTTTTGCATAATCTTTAAATGTTTTAAAAAAATTGTTATAAACAAATTAACATTTCTCAGAAATTGTTTATTATATTCTAATTTTAAAAAATACTTAAAACTCGTATTTCATAGGTCTTGAAAATGAATGCTTTAAAAAAATTTTCCAACCATTTGCAAAAAATTTATGAAACAGCAAAGTAAATATACGATTTCTTTGTTGTTTATAATTTGTTTTAATTGTTTCAAAGCTTAAAAGTGAGTCTATGGTACAATCTAATTACTTACAAAGAATGTCAAAAATTATTGCAATGGTTATATTTTAATCAAAGATTAAAAATATTTTTGTTGTAATTTTTAGCGCAAAAGTAGGCCTGATACAGAGTCGGAGCTAAAATGTTCACTCGAAGCGACTGACACGCAGCATGTATTATTTATAAAAGTGTACGTCTCGCGCGGCCGGTCGTCGCTCCGAGTGAAAATTTTTGGCTACAGTACTGTATGATTCTACTTTCGTGCGTGTAAATTACAAAAAAATATATTTATAATCTTTAATTAAAATATAACTATTAAACTGATAATCGATTTTTTTTGTAAATAATTAGCTTGTACTTTAAACTCACTTCTAAGCTTTGAAAGAATTAAAAAAAATTATAAACACCGTAGCAATCCTATGTTTATTTTGCTGTTTCATAACTTTTTTGCAAATCGTTGCAAAAAAGTTTTAAAGCATTCATTTTCAAGATATTTAAAATGCGCATTTTAGCTATTTTTTAAAATTATAATATAATAAAAACTTTTTGAGAAACGTTAATTTGTTTATAACTATTTTTTTTAACATTTAAAGATTATGCAAAAAAATAAAAAAATTATATTTTGTCGACAAAATGTTAAATAGGCTTCCCATCTTTATAAGATTTCAAAGTTTGATCAGTGTATCGTAATTATTTTGGTTATTATTGCGACCGTAAATTATTAATTAACAATTGAATTGTTGCTAAAATATTCGTTTAATTTTCACCAGCTTTTGGAACTATAATCTAAACCAAGAAGGCTTTTAAGTCACCAAATTACTTAATTATTGGTAGATAATTACTTATCTAAAACTTAATTTGAAAATTAAAGATTTTGTTGGGAAAATCTGCATTTTCCGACGAACATTTTCGTCGGAGCAGATCCGGAAAAACCCGTCTCTATGCAGAATTTAATCACGGTGAATTTTTATTCGAGTATTTTTGTTGTAAAGTTAAAATCTTCGGAGTTATAGGGCAATGATTTAAAAAAAAACACGATTTTCGGGCGCCATTTTGTTTATAAAAAAAGTAGCACACTATCTGCGGACTTTGCATACCTATATTATTAATATATATAATCGTAAGCTTCGATTCCAGCAATAAAATTGCTGGTAAATAACTTTTCCCAAAAATGGCCTATGCTCCGATAATCAGCCCAGACTAATAAGCGAATACACCAAAAAGCAAAATGTTAAAAAGGCCTAAGGCTATAGTCGAGTTTTAATTTCAATATTTTATATATACTAGAATATTCCACAGGGTGTTCCAAACTTTGAGGAAAAAACACACTATCATTGTTACACCCAGTATACAATGACACTTAACTGTTTAGCAATAATATTACTACATCGATATTCTTGAAGAATAAAGCTATAACACACTAAAAAAATCACTCAAATCCGGACAACAGGTTTAGGAAATACGAGACATCAAAAATGTCCCATTTTAAGGTGGTGCGTTAATTTTGATGCTCGGTGTATAATATCACAACTTATCCATATTTGAAAATATTGAAAACAAAAGACATTATCTTACAAATGTGTCTCAAAACACGGTTCAATATTTGTCTTAACAAAAATAATAAGTAATGAATAGGCGAGCCTTTTCTATACTATATGTTGTCGCTTATACAGCGTGTGTCATAACGAGTAAAGAGACAAATGAAAAGGGGCTGAAATAGAAATTATTTAAAGGGTGTAAGGGTGCGGGCGGCGAAAATTGAAAGCTCAAAGGAAAAATGACGAAACAACGACAAGCAAGTTATAAAAGTGAACAAGAAAAGTGGATTCGGAGTGATGTGGCAAGTTGTAAAAAAGAGATTGTCTTTTCCTACACGAGCGTCTCAAAAGAGGGTAAAATGTTCGGCATCAAATATAATATGTATTATTAATTTATTTGTAGACCTCCGTTTTGACAACAAAATGATCCAAATATTTTTGGGTCATTCCAGTTCAAATCACTCATTTTGGAGCAAAAAAAATTTTGGTCCTCCGATTTGTCTGAAAATTTATATAAAGCTTCTGCGGGACGTAAAAATAGGATATTTAAGGTCAAAAAATCTTCTTCTTCTTCTTTTCTCAAAATGTTATTTTTTGCGGTTTTACAGTGATTTGGTGTTTATTTATACAAATTTGCATTTTCTATCGTAAAGTATCAATGGAAAACATAATATTTTAATAGAGTTGACTCAAAATGTCATTAAATGGTATTATAACAAGTTTCTTTGATTTAAAACAAGCTTTTGATCAAATTTTATAGTGTAGAAAACGTTAAAATACATTTTTTACATACGTTTTTTACATTTTTCTCCATTCCCAAAATACATCATAATCGATTTGGCTGAAAATTTGCCCACAGATACACAAAACATAGGACTTTAAGTGGTGAAAAGGATTTGAATTATATTACAATACCAAAAAAGTTACATGCAATATTATAGTCAAAAATATAGGCGTCTACTGTAAGTAAAATTATCTCGAAAATATCGACCTCACGACAAAAACTGTTAAAAAGAAATTGTAATAATTGTAAATACGATTTATTTGGAACAATTTCAGTTCCTACCATTTTTGTCAAAAAGTTAAAAATAGCGGAGATATTGAACAAATCAGGTTCTCCTTTAAAATCAAGATGGCGGCTAACGTAACGGAGGAATTCATTCGTGACTTTAAATTTAGGCTACTGTTGACTCCGCTAAAGATCAGAAAAATAAAATTTTGGGCAGCTCGGCATTCAAGGTCAAATGCTATCACGACTGGACTAATATATACTTTTGAGTCTGATATTACTGCATATAACTTTTTTGGTATTGTAATATAACTCAAATCCTTCTAACCACTTAAAGTCCTATCTTTTGGCTATATGTGGCCAAATTTTCAGCCAAATCGATGATGATGCATTTTGGGAATGGAGGAAAATGTAAAAAACGGTATTCTAACGTTTTTTATACTTTAAAATTTGATCAAAAACTTGTTTTGATTCAAAGTATTTTGTTATAATGCCATATAATAACATTTTTGAGTCCTTTCTATTAAAATATTATGTTTTTTATTGATACTTTACGACAGAAAATGAAAATTTGTTTAAATAAACACCAAATCACTGTAAAATCGCATAAAATAACATTTTGAGAAAAAAAGAAGAAGAAGATTTTTTGACCTTAAATATCTTATTTTTACGTCCCGCAGAAACTATATACCAATTTTCAGACAAATCGGAGATCCAAAATTTTTTGCCTGAGTGATTTGAAATGGAATGTACCTTTTTGAAATATATTTTGAAAATGTCCTCAAAAGAATAAATAAATTCTCTTAGATCCATAGATATTAACATTTTCATGCAGATTCCCAATTCCATACAAATTGTTCTAAAACATTTGTGATAGTGAACATTAGTGTTGAATAATGAATATTATTTATCTTTTGAGATTAACAAAAACAGATATTTATTTTTGTGTCTTAATTTTTATAATTAGTTTTGCAATTTAATCCCATAATTGGCATTTATTTTAGAAATAAACTTCTTCTTTAAGTGTTGTCTCCCAATCGGAGGTTGGATAGCATCATCCAGGGCCGTAACTACCATTGGGGCAACCGGGGCAGTGCCCCGGGTCCCGGGTCCCGCAGGGGCTCCCGTTTGGTTGGCCGTGCATAGATTTTAACGAGGAAAATAAAAATATATATTTTAAAAGCCGATCCCAACGAAATATTTTTAAATGACACAATTTTAAAAAGACCTTACAGGGGCACTCTCGACCTCAACATAATAAAGTTTTACTTTTTCACTGAGGAAATTAGTTTTTTTGACTAAAATGCAATTGAAACAAAACAGGCGCCCCTGAGGCCTCTACTAAACCTCGCGATGGAGCCAACACGGATCTGAGAGTTAATGTCTCGCAAAATGGCGACTCTGTACTTTTCAACTTCAAAGGCGGCATCGGAGAGTGTCCTTGCTGTTAGATTTATTATGCTGTGCCAGTACACTGACCACGACCAGATTCACTGAATGTGTTTAGCTCACACTACAGTTGCTTAAAGTCTCGGCTGTCACGCCGGACCGAGTGATCCTGTGTGAAAAGATGTTATATTGATGGTACCTACTTGCAAAATTAGTTAGCTTAAAATAAGGTGATTTCAAAATAGTTTTATGTAGGTCAACTAAAATAGCAATATGTACAAGAAACTTCAGTCATCGAATGCATAAAAATGCGTTTCCAAGGGGTTCAATATCGACATTTTTCCGGATCGCCCCCCCCCCCCTTCCGCTGTGGGGTAAAGACCCATTTCGACCAGACCCTCCTATAGGGCCCCCCAGATCACGTTTGCCTCGGGGCCCCCAAAATCGTACTTACGGCCCTGCCATCATCACTATCTTTGCTCTATCTACCGCTGCTCTGAAAAGTTCTATGGAACTGAATTTAAACCAGTCGTTAAATTTGTCAACCACATTTCTCTTCTTCTTCCTATACTCCTTCTCTCTCATACTTTTCCCTGTATTATCAATCTTAGCATTTCATATTGCTGTCTCCTTATTAGGGGTCCCAGATATTGCAATACTTTCGTGTTCGTTTATTATTTATACGTTCTTACTTTGACCTTATTTCTATTCTTTTATCAGGCCCGCCGGCAAGGGGGTCAGGGAGGGTCCGCCGGCCCCCCTTGATAATTACAGCTTAAGATAAAACAAGGTGATTGATAAATTTGGCCAAGATCGAAGAAGATTACAGTTTATATTTACCTATTAATCTTTTTTATTATATACTAGCTGACCCGGCAGACTTCGTACTGCCTCAATAGATAAAAACAAATTTTTTTATGCAATAAACTTAAAATAAACAAAAAGAATTCGTAATTAATAACCAAAAATGCTCGACGTAAATGAGGTTTTATTATTATTTCTAATTAATTACACATATGATGTTTGAAGTAATAAAATTTAGTTGGGAGTAACAAAATAAAGTTTGTAGTGCAACAGTTACAATCTTAAATTTGTTTATCTTATAATGAATACAACATATTTATTTTATCTACATTCAAAACAACTCTGTATTTATAATTGAGTTCGGGGTTGTCCAACTATATAGGTGTTGATTAATCAAAATTAAATTAATTTAAAATTAAACATCATTAAATAAAATGAAATAAAATTAAATAAAAATAATAAATAAATGAAAAAAATAATAAAATTAAATAAAAGTGAATAGAATCTAATAAAAATAAAAATAAAATTTATTAAAATGAAATAAAATAAATAAATAAATGTAATTAAAAAAACAAAATAAAATAAAATAAACGAAAATAAATAAAATACTTAAATTAAATAAAATTAAACAAAATTAATTAAAATTTAATAAAATTTTATAATTTACTGCTTGTTCTTTTCGTGTGCTCAGAAATTTCTCCTGCTTCGTCAGAAAAGTTCGGTTTAGAGATATTTTTCGAAAAATTAAAAAATTCATATTTTGCCCAATTTAAGTCCAAAAGTTAAACAGTTGCACTTTCCTTCGATGAAATTGGTTCCTCGTTCTTCTTCTCTCCTCAGAATATTCCTACGGCTTAAGATATTGTATTTCTGACACCGATTGCGCTAGAGAAAAAATTTTAGTACGGTTCTGCTCGGAATTCATCAAGGAGTCAACCTACTTAATTTCGTATTTTTCAACTCATTTTTATGAGAGTTATGGCGTCATCAGCAACATCCCTTGTGACGTACGGGTATGAAATATAGATAACAACCTACACCCAAACCGGTCGAATATACCTGCCAAATTTTATAAAAATCGGTGAAGTGGCTTCGGAGGAGTATGGCAACAAACACTGTAAAAAGAGCATTTTGTACATATAGATGTAAAATTTTTGGTGGCTTTTAAAATGACTATATAAAACCGTACAAACCTTCCTTGAACTTCCACAAATAATTAAACATTAAAGTTAGCCAAATCGGTCCACACATTCTCGAGTTTTAGCGAGATTAACGAACATCAATTGATTTTTATATATAAGATGTAAAATTTTAGATGGCTATTAAAAAATAACGGTTAAAGATAGAAAAGTGAAAATTTGGGGTTGTATTTACCTTTCCCTTCCACATCACACAAATTTAAGAAAAAACAGTTTGACCAAAAAAATAAAAAAATATATTGGGGGCGCAGCCCCCGTTATGACGTACGGATATGAAAACTTAATAACAACCTATGCTCAGTCCGGTCGAATATACGTGGACAATTTCATAAAAATCTATTCAGTCGTTCTCGAGTTATGTGTTGGTAACTATCACGACTTTCTTTTGTTTATATATAGATGTAAAATATTTAAATGGCTATTAAAAAATGTTAGTGATAGAAAAGCGAAAAATTAGGGTTGTATGTATCTTTACGTTCCACATCATATAAAATTAAAAAAAAAGAGTTTGTCTCAAGAAATAAAAAAAAACATCAAGTGGGCAACCCCCCTTGTGACGTACGGGTATGAAATATAGATAACAACCTACACCCAGACCGGTCGAATATACCTGCCAAATTTTATAAAAATCGGTCAAATGGTTTTGGAGAAGTATGACAACAAACACTGTAAAAAGAGCATTTTATACATATAGATTTAAAAATTTTGGTGGCTACTAAAATGACTATAAAACCGTATATAAAACCGTACAAACCTTCCCTGAACTTCCACAAATAATTCAACATTAAAATTAGCCAAATCGGTCCAGCGATTCTCGAGTTTTAGCGAGACTAACGAACAGCAATTGATTTTTATATAGGTATAAGATGATTATCTATATAAATAAAAATGAATAGAATGTTTGTATGTATGTATGTATGTATGTATGTATGTATGTATGTATGTATGTATGTATGTATGTATGTATGACGTAGATTTTGCCTAAGATTATATTCTTTTGATTTCTGTAACGATTGCATGAATCAACATACTAATCGATTCTGTGGGTTTAAATTTTGTTTGAAATGATCGATAATAATTGCTTTTTAGGACCAGAGTAAGCATCTAGTTAGTTAGCCCAGATGTGAAAGGGATTAAGCTGGTTAATGCATTTACGGTTGGATCTTGACATTTTAATTTCCAGTTACATTTATTGGTGATCTTTTAATAAATATGAGTGATTTATAACAGTACTATTATTTTACTGGCGATTAGTTATAAATCACTCGTATTTACAGATTGCTAATAGAATATAATTAGAAATAAAACTGGTTATTATATTACAAAATTCTATTAGGCAAATTGACGAGCACTGGGATCGACTAAAACATTGGGTGGAATGCATAAAACGTAGTACCTGCTAATGCTTCAAGTATGTACTACATTTTTGAAGATTTTACTACACTTAAAAAGCATTAAATGTTTTGTAAGTGCAGCAAAGCAATTACAAAGCATTTGTAAATGTAGTAATGCTTTGTAAGTGTAGTAAAATCTTCAAAAATGTAGTACACACTTGAAGCAGTAGCAGGTACTACGTTTTCTACTAGAACCTTGTAAAGAAATACTAAAGACTTCCTCAAGGAGAAAAGAGGAATGAATGAACGACGGGATATTGAATATGATAGAACAACAATATAAGAACAAAGATAACAATAAATACAGGGAGATTAACCACGAGATAAGGAAGATGTTAAGGCCGGCAAAAAACACTTTGAAGAGAAATGCAAAAAGATCGAGGACCTCCAAAAAAGATACGATCTATTTAACCTACATAAGAAAGTCAAAAAAATGGCAGAACTAATAAAACAAAATCTCACTGGCGCACTTCTGAATAGACACGGGATTGCTATAACACAGACCAATGAGAAAGTACAACGTTCGGCAGAATATATCGACGAATTTTTCGATGCTGAAAGAGGGGACCTGGAACACATAGAACTTACTTCAGGAGAAATAGGTCCAGGTATTACAAAAGAAGAAATAATACACGCATTAAAAACAATGAAGGGCGGAAAAAACCCTGGACCTGACATGCTTCCTATTGAACTACTAAAAATTATAGATGAGCAGCATATTGATGTTTTAGTGATACTCTTAAACAAAATTTATAGCTCAGGCATATTACCCAAAGAATGGTTAACATCGATCTTTATTTGTCTCGTCGATCACCATTAGCTTGATGTCCCATGTGCTAAAGTTGCCACTGAAGTCATTGATAACCGAATATATCATAAACTGGACATAGACGTTAATGATACGCAGTTTGGGTTTCGCAAAGTCTCGGAACGCTTGAAGCTCTTTTTTCGCTTAATATACTAATACAAAGGTTGAAGGAAGTGAAGGGAAGAGATAGTATATCAAAGTGTGTAAATAATTTATTTCTTTAGTTGACCGCTTTTGATATAAACGTCATCCGAGCTAGAATTACAGTATATATATATATATATATATATATATATATATATATATATATATATATATATATATAACCGGTTCTATAGCGTTCTACGCCTTCCGGTACCCAATCTCCAAGCCTGTCGATCTAGCCAGTCATTTTCTTGAAGATTTCTTTCTGACATGGCTTTTGTAATTCCTTGTTTCCAGGAGGTCGGTGGCCTTCCTCTTTTCCGTTTTTCTGGCGGTATCCATCTCATTGTAATTTTTGGTAATCTTTCATCTCCCATTCGTTGGACGTGTCCATACCAGGTAAGTTGGTTTCGTTGTACCTCGTCCACTATTGTTTTCTGCTTACCTACTTTTTCTCTGATCTGTTCATTTCGAACATGGTCCCATCTCGATATTCTGGCAGATCTTCTAAAAAAATCCATTTCAGTGGTAAGCAGCTTATTTTCGGATTTTTTTGTCATTTGCCACACTTCGGAGCCATACGTTAAAATTGGTTTCAGAATAGCGTCGTACATCCTCATTTTTGTATTTAAATTTATGTTATGTTGCCATAAGACAGGGTTTAGGGCTCTAGTAACCTTTCTAGCCTTCGTCACTCTATCATCTATACTGGGTTCCGTTCTTCCACTATTTGTTAATTTAATCCCTAGATATATATACTCTGTACAACCCCTGATGTAGTCACTTCCGTCAAGATCTAGGTCCTCCTGTTGTATTTGGTTACCGATGTGTAGATATTGTGTTTTCCTTATGTTTACCTCTAAACCCCATTTCCTGTATTCTTCCATCAATTTTCTGGTCATATATTCTAAGTCTTCCTTATCTTGGGCAACTACCACCTGGTCGTCTGCGTAGTTCAAAGTGTATAATGTTATGTCTCCGATTGGTATACCCATACCACTGCATTTCTGTTTCCAAAGTCTGAGAGCACCGTCGGTATATATATTGAAAAGAATGGGAGATAAGCAGCACCCTTGTTTAAGGCCTTTTGTTACTTGGAAGCTAGATGACAGATGGTTACCTCTCTTTACTCTTGACATAGAATCTTTATAAAGGCATTGTATGGCTTTGATGACAGTTGCAGATATGTGTGTATTGTCCAAAACCTCCCACAGTTTTTTGACGGGCACTGTGTCATATGCTTTCGTTAGGTCGACAAAAAGTATATGTGTGTCTTGTCCACGTTCTAGTCTTTTTTCCATAACCTGTGTTAGACAGAATATATTATCGATCGTAGATCGTCCGGCGCTGAAACCACACTGTTCTTCGGATTCATAGGGTTGATATTCTTCGCAAATAATGGTTTTCAGTATTCTGCCATATAAACGGCTCATTGTGCTTGTTACAGTTATTCCCCTATAATTGTTGACATCACTTTTACTTCCCTTTTTGTGTATTGAAGAGATCCAGCCCTCTTTCCAGCTTTTCGGAACTTGTTCTCCGTTAATAATTACAGTAAAAATAGAAATCTTTTAAGAAAAAGAAGTACAAAACTCTTTTTTACTTACGTCAATTAGTAAAAAGTATCACTACGTTGAGGCATATGCGTGAGCATCTTGGACAAATGAATCTGCATTACAATGTGCATTCATGTATACATACATAATTTTGTTTGATTTGTCGTACAACCCCTAAACAGCAAAAAACATAAAAAACGGCCACATAAACGTTACACAACACACATAAAAAACTTTTATCATGGTGTGGGTGTATCACCCAACCATTTTGGCCTAGTAGAGAAAGCTGACTGACAAAGTTGGATATTAAAATCTGCTTGTATCTGTTCCGTGTTGGCATTTGACAGCTGACATTAAAATATCAATATTTTCTAAATTTTTACAAGGAAAATTGAAAATTTACAAAGAGAATTGGTAAGGAAATGTACCTTAGATGTATATACTAATCAACTAATAATTCAATTAATAACATGATTAATTTCAAGACTAAATGGCCCAAAATATATACACACCGTGTTAGGTTAAAAAATAACAAAAAGTAATAAATAAATTCAATTTGTTAATTCTGAATGGTGTTGTTATTTTTTCTTTTCAAGCATCTCCTAGTCAAAACTGCAGGAGATATTAGATTGATATTATTTATCATCTTTTTGTGACCTTTAAAATGACCTTGATAGGGTGTATGAATATTTTATTAAGTTAAATCGCTTATTGATTATAGAAAAATAATAGCATCTGCTGTAAACATTAAGGGATTTTATACTTTACTTAAAGGAAATTGATCAGATGCTAACAATGTTTGATTGTTTTAGTAATTGTATGTTGACTGAGATGATTCTGGGTTTAAATAAAAAAAGATATTTATTTCTACTTGAAAACGAAACCATGTTTCCTTGTAAATTACTTTGCAGTACGCTACTGGTTGCGAGAGATAGAGCGGGCAGACAATTGAGTTATTTCATTTAGTGTTACACTAGGCACACGAGAAAATACAAAAATGATGTGTTTTGGACTACAATGAAGTCTTGACGTTTTTTTATTGCCCAAACTCACAAACAGCTTTCTTTTGTAATGGCTGTTCGTTGTTATAGCAGAGATTTATCAAAGATTTCACGGCAGAATTAGTAGTTTGAAATGGTTGAAATAGAGTTTGAAATGGTTGAAAACTACATTAATTATATTTTTTTCGTCGGCATTTCGATACGTAGTGAAATATTATTTACTATTAATACTTATTGTTAATATTAAAAAAAAACCTTATAAAATATGTAATTTTTTAAATTTTTTCTGTTATGCTACAGTGAGTATTTTATACATTTTTTTGGTTAACTTTAAGGGGTATGCGCAAAATCTTGGTCCAATGCTATTTAAATGCATTAATATTTTCGAATCTTAAGAAAACTAATAAGTATTTTTGAAAAATTTAAACGCAGAATGAAAGATTACACTATTATCGAGTCCCGAAAGTCCCTGGAAACTTCTATAATGTTTATTTTGATAAGTTATAGGGGTGACAAAAAAGAGAACATTTGGTGTGATTTTTAATTTCAAATATTTTATTCAAAAGAAACTTTCTGTTTATTCTAAGGGATTTTTGGCCTTCGGTAATAATGTAATCTTTCATTCTGAGTTTAAATTTCTCAAAAATACTTATTATTAGTTTTCTCAGGATCCGAAAAAAATGAATGCATTCAAATAGCTTTAAACCAAGATTTTGCACCTACCCCCTTAAAGACCAACATAAATATAATTAAAGAGTAATCTATACTTAATAGTCTTATAAAAGCTTTCGCTGTAAATAAACAAGTATCAAACAGTATGTTATTCTCAAAATTTCTTAAGAAATCTCTCAAACCTTAAGATTTGAATATCAAGTGCTTGCAAAATTAGAGAAAATATAAAGATGCTGCCCCTTAGAGGATAGAAGGGGATAAAGAAGCTATTACTGAGGATTATAACATTCAACGTCGGAAGTATGATAGATAAAGGCACTTCCTTTACCTTGCTGATTTCATAGAGAGTAGAAGAATTGATGTATTTTGTGTCCAAGAAAGTACTACTCGTTAAAAAGGTAATAAGTCGCGAGATCTTGGAGATGGATGGACGTAAATAGGTATACAGGGTGTTTCATTAATAATTGTCCATATAGTAACTGGAGAAACCTTAACACAAAATACGAAGATTTAACCTAAACACTTAAATAAAATGTGGTTCATTATTGAGTTACAGGGTGTTTTATCTAAAAATTTAAAAACTATTATTGCTCAGCATTTTAAAACTTTTCAACATATCCTTTTCATACTTGACAGGAAGTATAGGTGCTGTACAAGCTACTAAATTATGTTAAACAAACGTTTGTGGCTATTACCAGAGGAGTACGACGGGGGAAAGTGAATGGTTGACCCTTTCCAAATTCTACGCCACTGGCGAAATTGCTATTTTAGATCAATTTTTGGATTCTCCAATACATTCTATAAAAATAATATACTCTTCATTCGTAACGATAAAGTCATTAGTTTTCGAGATCTTTGAAGTTAAAAATGAAACGACACGGTTATTTTGATTGATGTATTGTGTCGCTTCATTTTTAATTTGAAATATGTCGAAAACTAATCATTTTATCGTTACGAATGAAGAGTATATTATTTACATTAAAAGTATTGCAAGATCAAAAAATTACACTAAAATAGCAATTTCATCAGTGGCGTAGAATTTGGGAAGGGTCAACCAGCCACTATTCCCTGTCGTACGCCTCTGGTAGCAGCTAGAAACGTTTATTTATCTTAATGTAGTAGGGTGTACATTACCTATACTTTCTGCCAAGTATGATAAGGATACGCCAAATAGTTTTAAAGTACTGGGTACAAATAACATAATTTTTAAATTTTAATCATATGAATCATATTATCATAAATTAATCAAAATAACTATGCCGTTTCATATTTAACTTTAAATATCTCGAAAACTAATGACTTTATCGTTACCAATGAAGAGTATATTATTTAGGTAGAAAGTATTGGAGAATCCTAAAATGGCACTAGAATATTAATTCCTCCAGTGGCGTAGAATTTAAGAAGGGTCAACCATTCACCGTTCCGTGTCGTACGCCTCTGGTAGTAGCTAGCAAAGTTTGTTTATCATAATTTAGTAGGGTGTCTAGTAGTCGCACTTTCTGCTAAGTATGGAATGGATACGTCGAGTAGTTTTAGAATGCTGAGCAAAAATAGTTTTTAATATTTTAGATAAAACTCCCTGTAACTCAGTAAGGAACCACATTTTATTTAAGTGTTTTAGGTTAAATCTTCGTATTTTGTGCTAGGGTTTGTCCAGTTACTATATGGACAATTATTAATGAAACACCCTGTATACGTTCGAACGATCGAGGCAGAAATGGAGTAAGTATTATTTTGTACAACGAGTGGAACGACAATCTTGTAAGGACAACAAGAAGAAGTAACAGGATAATGAGTATCCGGCTGAATGCATTCAAAGTGAACATCATATAAATATGTCAAAAAAGATAATAATCGTTTCGTTTTGATTCAATTCGAGTCTCTTGTCATCCTCTGACACCTGATGTTTTGGAATATATTCCTTGTCAAAGAGGCTTTGCAAGTAGACTGAACAGGACCATAACGAAACGAAAAAGAAGTGCAAATATTAAAATATTTGCACCGGAGTATGGTTAGACTGTCCTTTAGCGGGGAATGATGAAATGAGTGAAAAATAATTTCGACCACGAATCAAGTAATCTGTTAACCGAGGTACACAGTACCAAGCGGCGCCGCTAGAAGAACACTCCAATAATGCGTCGCAGATTACTTATATGAAACGTGGTCATTTGTACTCTAAAACCGAGTAAGGTATGATAAAAAAGAAAATAATCGTTTCGTTTTGATTCAATTCGAGTCTCTTGCCATTCATTCTTTTTTGTTTCGTTATGGTCCAATTCAGTCTACTTGCAAAGCCTCTTTGACAAGGAATAGATTCCGAAAATCGGTTGTCAGAGGATGGGAAGAGAGTCGAATTGAATCAAAACGAAACGAGTATTTTCTTTTTGTCATACCTTACTCGGTTTTAGAGTACAAAATGACAACGAAGATTTCAAAGTTATCCCCACCACACCTCTAGGGCGTGGAGTGGTGGGTCAGGTTTAATGTAATTCGATAGATTTTTGAAAACTATTGAACACGTATTTTTCAGTTTTTCGATACGATGTTTATTTCGAGAAATATTCAACCGTTCCGCTACTTTTGGGACACCCTATATATAAAAGTACAAAAGTTAATTATTTGTTGGTGTTTGTCAATTAATATGCAATATATCCAAACGTTAAACAAAGCGTGGTTTATTTTTTTATATATCATTAACTAATAATAATAATTTGATAAATGTTGATATAGTCCGTTCTTTAACGGTAAAACATTGCAAAACCTCTAAATTTTAAAGATCCGCTTGGATTGACATGAAATTTGGCATACACATAGCTAACAAGTTAAAGAAAAAAAGTCATAGTGTGCCGTTATGTGCTTGTGCCCTGGGGGTGGTTTTCACCCCCTCTTGGGGGTGAAAAATTATTCGTCCAAAGTAAGTCAGGAAATGGATAAACTGGCTAATTTTAAGTAACTTTTGTTCTATAGAGTTTTTTCACTAAGTCAATACTTTTCGAGTTATTTGGCAGTGAATATGTTCATTTTTTCAACAAAATAACCACGCTTTTAGACGGTTTTTCGCAAATAACTCAAATAGTAAGTATTTTGTCGAAAAAATATTCATAGCAAAAATATAGCCTGTAAAAAATTTTAAAAAATGGTGTATATATCACGTCTCTGTACCTAGTAGAAACAGAGTTATAGCTAATGAAAAATAGGTTCATATTCGTCAAATTCCAAATGGAATATTTTAACGTGAAATAACCAAAAATTAAGCACATTTCGGGGAAAACTCATTACAACTTATTTAAAGTGTTTAAAAAAAGCTTCATTTTGGTTTTATAAAAAAAATTTCTAGCATCAAAAGTAAATAAGTTACGCTCAAAATAAAGTTAGTCCCTTTTGGTTTTGGTAAAAAAATCGAGAAAATCACCCCCTAATTAGTATCTTAAATGAACTTAATCGTTACGACTTCACAAGTTTCTTGACTCGTGTATATATTGTTTATATGATCTGTAAGTTTCATCGGTTCAAAATCCTTATTTTTGAAAGGGCTGTAGTTAAAAGGGGTTGAACGAGTCACTGATCACGAATGTATGCAAATTTGGAAACAACAAATCTTAATCAATTTTTGTCTAACAAAAAAATAAAAAAATACATGATATTCAGAAAAGCAATGCTGACTTTTTTTGTTTTTCGAGATTTTTGGTATCTGTAACAATTTTTAAGTTATTTTGAAAAAAAACATATTCTTCAAAATTAAAATTTTTAAAAATTTCACTTTGAAACCAAATTTTTTCAAAAATAATCACTTTGAATCGATGAAACTTACAGATCATATAAACACAACATAGCAAAATAATTTGTGGAGCGGTAATGATTAATTTCATTTAAGTTGCTAATTAGGGGGTGGTCTTCTCGATTTTTTTTGCCAAAACAAAAGGGACCAACTTTATTTTGAGCGTAACTTGCTTAAATTTAATGCTAGAAACTTTTTGTAAAAACAGAAATAAAGCTTTTTTTAAACACTTTGAAAAAGTTATAATTTGTTTTCCCCAAAAAGTGCTTAATTTTTTGGATATTTCACGTCGAAATATTCTATTTGAAAATTGGTGAATATGAATCTATTTTTCATTGGCTATAACTCTGGTTCTACGAGATCCAGCGACCTAACGCGTACACCATTTATTTTACTTTTTATAGGCTATATTTTTGCTAAGAACGTTTTTTTCGACAAAATACTTAGGTACTTTTTGAGTTATTTGCGAAAAACCGTCTAAAAATGTGGTTATTTTGTTGAAAAATGAACATATTCACTTGTAAATAACTCGAAAAGTGTTGACTTGGCGAAAAAGCACTATAGAACAAAAGTTACTTAGAATTAGTCAGTTTACCCATTTCCGGACTTATTTGGACATATATTTTTTCACCCCCAACAGGGGGGTGAAAGTCACTCCCAGGTCAAAAGCACACATTGGCACAATATCACTTTTTTTTGACATGTAAGCTATACGTATGCCAAATTTCATGTCAATCCGAGCGGTTCTTTAAAATTTAGAGCAAAATCCGTGAAAGAATGTACTAATATCTATGGATAATTTTAAAATAATTTGGTAATTAATTTTAAAATTTCTCTTCTTAACTTCACTGTACCATTAAATTTAAAAAATTAGGCAATATTAACTTCTGTTAATATTGCAGTCATGTGCAAAAGTTTGTTGTTATTCAAGTTAGAAATGCTAAGTCGTGAACTGAGCGCCCCTTCAATTGAGAATAGAGCCCTTTCAATGGAGAATTGGAACGTGAAAATGACTATGGTCGAGATGCATTGAACCAATTACTTAGAACGACTGCACTATGTTGAACCCACAGTAGAAGGAAGTGCACGGCAAATTAATAAAATTGACTGACAATGCAACAAGTAAGTTGAATTTATTGCTGAACGATCTTTCTGCCAAAGCATTCTCCAAGCAATTCGTATAAAGGGTGTCCCAGACTAATTTAGCCACGCTATATCTCTTAAACGAATAGAGATTTTCGAATGGGACAAAAAGTGGTCTATTCTACTTGTAATACACTTTAATATGGCGTAGAAAAAAATCATCCCCTAAATATTCATCCCTTAGTTACAACCCCTAACTTTAATTTTTTTAATAGCACCCTGTATATTTTTTATAGTTTTGGATGTGGTCTTCTATCGTCTATTCAACACATTTTTTGAAAATAAAATCTGTTCGTAAATAACCAATGAAATATCAGTTTAGTTTTGTTAATTATGTGTCCCAGACTAATTTATCCAGGCTATATTTCTTAAACGAATAGAGATTTTCGAATGGGACAAAAACTGATCTATTACATTTGTAATACACTTTAATATGGCGTAGAAAAAAAAATTATCCCCTAAATATTCATCCCTTAGTTACAACCCCTAACTTTATTTTTTTTTAAATAGCGCCCTGTAAGTTAGGGATGAATATTTATTGGATGAATTTTTTCTAAGCCATATGAAAGTGTATTACAAATGGAATAGATCAGTTTTTGTCTCATTCGAAAATCTCTATTCGTTTAAGAAATATAGCCTGGATAAATTAGTCTGGGACACAATTAACAAAAATAAACTGATAGTTTCTTCGTTATTTACGAACCGATTTTATTTTCAAAAAATGTGTTGAATAAACGATAAAAGATCACACTCAAAATTATTAAAAAAATATACAGAGTGCTATTAAAAAAATTAAAGTTAGGGGTTGTAACTAAGGGATGAATATTTAGGGGATGATTTTTTTCTACGCCATATTAAAGTGTATTACAAGTAGAATATATCAGTTTTTGTCCCATTCGAAAATCTCTATTCGTTTAAGAGATATAGCGTGGCTAAATTAGTCTGGGACACCCTGTATATCGGCAATGGCCGAATTCCTGTCGACGAATCGAATGGTTTATTTTCGTTTCCACCGAAATTTTGACATGTTGCCTCAACGAAGGACGAGCTCATTAACAAAGTGTTCCTGAACGTCATTGCCAGCCACTAAAATTACAATTGGTTGAGCGAACGCATAATTTTAGCAGCAAAGAACAAGATTACTGATAAATTTCAATTATTAATTTAAAATAAAATCGTTAGTCCATTTTTATCCTTCAAATCCGTCGACTATAGTACAAAAGAATATGTGTTTTTGACTTACCACCATACAATTTACAACTAAAGGGTTACTTCGGTTGTCATCATAATTTGAAATCTGAATCAACTAAAACTACATATAGTCCAGAGAAATAAGATTTTTCTCGTGACACAACCCCCTCCAGGCCGAAACCAAATTTTTTGAGTAGTATGGACATCTATATTAATAACCTATATGTTTCCTGCAGCCGATTTTGATGATATACATAGCTATAAACAAATGAAGATCAAAAAACGCTAAATTTTCGCTTTTTTCGTCTATTACTAAAAAGTGAAGCATTTTAAACAAATTTGAGAGTAAGAAACTGATAAATCATATAAAAAACTTCAATACAGCGTGCGCTGCATATGTCTATCCTTATTTGTTGCTTAGAAAATTGCAAAATAAGTCATAAATTTTGAGATTTTATAAATGTTCATAACTTATGTAAAAATTAAGTTAGAACTTTCTTATTACACAGAATGCTGAGACTTCTGGTGCTTAAATTATATTCTAAATTTCAAAACAATTGGTCAAATAGTTTAAAAGTTATTTAATTTGTTTATCCCAAATTAATTCTTTTTGCAACACTATAAGTCAGAAAACGATGAGGCTACAGTAATACTTCGAACAGTTTATGAAAGAAGAAGATTTATTCTATTAACTTAATTTAAAAAAAAATTACAAAAAGTAATTATAAATAGTGTAAAATTATTTTGCAAAAACATGTTGATTTTTTGCTTATAAACAATTAGAATAACTTTTTAACCGTTACCCGTAGAAAAATTATTTTTCCATATTTAGAAAGACTAAATTTTTATACATATTTAGAAAGAAAAACAATTGTCCTACGACAATTAGGGACAAAGTTAGCCCCCTTCTTTTTTTAATTCACGCCAGCTTTGTTTATAACAATTAAGAAATAAAATTAGTCGCATTTGAAAGAACATACTTCAAAGTTTTAACGTACCAAGTATACAAAAGATTTCCTTTCAAGAAAATCGTCCACAAAGCTTAAAAATGTGGCCCTTAAAATCGGCCGGCGATGAAACTTGGGATAGCGATGAGAGGGGGGAAGGAGCTGTTAACTGTATCTCTGGTTCTCGATTATTTATTTCGTTTTTTCTTTTTTAATTTGTATGTACTTATTACGTACATTACGAATATGCGTTATTTAAATAAACTAATTGTTATATACACCATCAAATTTGTTTAAACAATTTTTTTTCAATGTTTTTAATATTTGATGTAACTTTTTTTGTAAAACGTACATATTAGTTATACAGGGCGTACAAAAATACAGGTCATAAATTAAATCACATATTCTGGGACCAAAAATAGATCGATTGGTCCTAATTTACCTTAATACAAATGTGCACATAAAAAAGTTATAGCCCTTTGAAGTTACAAAATGAAAATCGATTGTTTCCAATATATTCCAAAATGGACATGTATCATTCTTATGACAGGAACATCTTAAAGAAAAATTATAGTGAAATTTTTGCATCCCATAAAAATTTTATGGGGGTTTTGTTCCCTTAAACCCCCCAAACTTTTGTGTACAACCCAATTAAATTATTATTGTGGTACCATTAGTTAAACTCACTGTTTTTAAAACTTATTTGCCTCTTAGTATTTTTTCGATAAGGCAGTTTTTATCGAGTTGCGGCTTCTTTCTTAATATGTTTACATAAAAATTTTATGGGGGTTTGTTCTTTTACACCCCCCAAATGTTTGGGTACGTTCCAATTGAACTATTACTGCGGTACCATTAGTTAAACACAATGTTTCTAAAACTTTTTTGTCTCTTAGTATTTTTTCGATAAGGCACCTTTTATCAAGATGTGGCTTCTTTTTTAATATGGTTCAAAATATGCCTAAAAATGTAAATTATAAATAATAATTTTTCATACGATTACCAAGTCTTCATAATCGTACTTAACCATATTATACAAATATGTGGTGGATTTGAGGAATATTTAAAATATCTCAATAAAAACTGACTTTCCGGAAAAGTACTAAGAGGCAAAAAAGTTTTAAAAACATTGTGCTTAACTAATAGTACCACATTAATAATTTAATTGAAACGAACACAAAAGTTTGGGGGGGGGGGGGGGTTTAAAGGAACAAAACCCCCATAAAATTTTTATGGGGTGTAAAAATTTTACTATAATTTTTTTATAAGATGCTCCTGCTATAAAAATACCACATGTCTATTTTCAATAAAAATCTCTTCTATATATTGGACAAAATCAATTTTCATTTTGTAAATTCAAAGGGCTGTAACTTTTTTATGTGCATATTTATACTAAGGTAAGTTAGGTTCAATCGAACTATTTTTGGTCCCAGAATATGCGATTAAATTTATGACCTGTATTTTTGTTACACCCTGTAATTATTATATTACTAATCCTATTCAATTATTCCTAAATCTAAAATTGGCCTATAATATTAAATTGAAAATAAAAAATCTCAAATAAACTAGGATTTATTTCTTGATAAACATGCTACTAGATAAACCAAAAAATGAAATGTAACAAAATTAGAGAGAGGATAAAAAGAACAAAATTATTTTCAGAAATTTTCTACAATATTGTAATAATTGTATCTTACAACATTGAAAGTTACAATTTTAAGATTGCAAAAAAACAAAAATTAAGATATTTCATACATTTTGGTATGATAGCAAGACTATTAAAATAAAATTAAAGGAGGTTTATCTAGGAATACTTGTATTTTTATGAAAAACGTAACAATTATCAGTTACCCATTTATTATAAGTTTTTGTAAAGTCAAGTGCATATGATCCACTCCTATAATTGCCAACAAAGTCATCCTAAAAATATCGTAAAAGAATTTCCAAAAATTGTTTACACAATTTACATAGTTAATTAAATAACCACTTTATTAACAAACAACATATCCATAACGTACGCAAAGAGTACATACAGATTAAAAAAGAAACTCCAAAATAGATAATAGAGAAAGATTGAGGTTTTGATAATCGAATTCCATAAACTATTTATATCTCTGTACTAACAAGTACTCGGTGCAACCAGTTTTGCAAGAGCAGATAGTTTATTTTAATAAAATATCTGATATAAAGAAGATCTGTTGATCGGATCGGCACTAACGGTTCTTAGCTTAATTTCCAACCCCAATCAATTACGTTTATCTCTTTTTTGGTGGTTCTGTAACTTAAGTTTTTCATTCATCTAATAGCAAGTTTACTAAAAAAATAAAACCTAGTTTATTTGAGATTTTCTGATTTCCATAGACCAATACTATTTTTAGAAGCCATCGAATGGGATAATTTGTTTTTTCATACTTTAAATTATTACTAAGTTTAATAAAAAACTATGCATTATTATATTATTCATAAATATGTATGTTTTCTGATTAAAATTACCTCAAATTTTATTTAAAAAATTGAAAAAAAGTTGTTTAAACAAATTTGATGGTGTATGTAACAATTAATTTATTTAAATAATGCATACTCGTACTGTACGCAAAAAGTACATACGAATTAAAAAAAGAAACGTCGAAATTCATAGACGAGAACAAGAGATACAGCTAACATTTCCTTCCCCCTTCTCATCGATCTCCCAAGTTTCGAGGCCCGCCGATTTTAAGGGTCACATTTTGAAGTTTGTGGACGATTTGTTTAAAAGTATATATTTTTTATATTTGGTACATTAAAACTCTGAAGTATGTTCTTTCCAATGTGACTGATATGATTTCGTCATTGTTATAAATACAGCTGCTGTGAATTAAAAACTGGGGGGGGGGGCGGCAACTTCGTCCCTAATTGTCCTAGGACAATTTTTTCTTTTTTTAAATTTGTATAAAAATTCAGTCTTTCTAAATGTTGAAAAAATAATTTTTCTACGGGTAATGGTTAAAAAGTTATTCTAATTGTTTATAAGAAAAAAATCGACATGTTCTTGCAAAATAATTTTGCGCTACTTAGAATTATTTTTTTCATTCTTTTTGAATTAAATTATTAGTATAAATCTTCTTCTTTCATAAACTATCCAAAATATTACTGTAACTTCATCATTTTCTGACTTATAGTGTTACAAAAAAAATTAATTTGGGAAAAACAAATTAAATAACTTTTAAACTAGTTGACCAATTATTACGAAATTTAGCGTATGATTTAAGCACTAGACGTCCCAGCATTCTGTGTAATAAGAAGATTCTAAGTTCATTTTTACATAAGTTATGAATATTTATAAAAACTCAAAATGTATGAATTATTTTGCAATTTTCTAAGCAACCAATAAGGATAGACACATTCAGCGGGAGCCATATTGAAGTTTTTTATATGGTTTATGAGTTTCTTACTTCCAAATTTGTTCCAATTGTTTATAACTATGTATATCATCAAAATCGGCTGCAGGAAACATATAGGTGATTATTATAGATGTCCATACTATTCAAAAAATTTGGTTTCGGCCTGGAGGGGGTTGTGTCACCAACAGGCTATTTTTTTTCCTTATTTCTCTGAACTAATAACGGATCGCATTTGGTGGCGTGAAAATTCATAGACAATATAATATAATACACTGAATATAGACTGAATATAGAAAATAATTGTTTCTCTCCTGGTCAATTCTTTGTAATATATTGACGTGTAGGTAACCCATCCACTTCATTCATTCTCGCACCTGGCAATACAACAAAAAATGTAGTATGTATATCACAAGGTGCTTCAATGAAAGTAATCGGCACAAGTGCAACTCATTCTAGAAATAAATAGTTACGTTTGTTTGCCACGTGAATTAGCTCCTTTTTAGTTTAGATTAATAAGGATTTTCTCGAGACACTCAAAGATCCAGGTAGCTGACTACTTTTTTAGTTATTGTAGACCTATAGGAAGAAAACCTACGTGTTTCCTGCCTAGAGTTCACGTCCGTTTTTTAATTATTAACAATTTAGTGCAAAAATCGCGGTTTTTTCGATTTTTTGCACTCCATTCAAAAGATACGTAGTTGACATAAAATTACAAAATTCAGTTTTTTAGAACATTGAAAAACCTTCAAAATGCCGATTTTTGAAAGTTAAAAAGTTAATTTGTTGCTACGCAAACTGCAAAATAAGTGAAAATTGTTATTTGTTTATACCTTTTACTAAAGCTACCTTAGAACTTTAATGTTTGACCCAAAGTTGGGTCTTTGCGTAATTAACAAATCTTCAAAATTTGAGACCGATCCATTAATTAGTTTAAGAGTTATTCTATTTGTTTACCCTAGAGATCTTTATTTTGCAATAAGATAAGACAGAAAATAATAAAGATAAGGCAATTCTGAGTATGCCAAATGAAAGTAGAAGAGTGATAGTGTCAAAATGTATTAAAAAAAGGTAAAAACAATAACACAGCCCAACAAAAAAAAATTTTTGTCTTGCTGCCGAAAAAAAATCAACTGATTTTAGTTAATTCATCTGTGCTGATTCCAAAAATAAAAACCTTTTCTTTGTATCCGCTCTAGTTTTCGAGATAGGTATAACATACTTATCAAATACTTAAATATTCTTACATTTCTGTATATTCCACCACTATAATTGCAATATGTTTATAAACAAACTTAACAAATTCTAAGACAAATGGGCAAATGAACAAAAGGCCTATTTTGGTGGTAATTTAGGAGATCAAGATAAATCCTGAGCTCCACATGTAGTGTGCAAAACTTGTATTGAAAACTTGCGACAGTGAGTGGACGAAAGGACAACGAAAATGTTTAAATTTGGTTTTCCAATGGTATAGAGGGAACCAAAAATCATTTTGACGATTGGTATTTCTGTCTTGTGAATATAAAGGGCATTAATCGTCACAATCGATATACGTGAACATATCCTAACCTGGATTCAGCAATAAGACCAATTCCACATCAGCTTGAGCAGATACCCATTTCAATATTTAGCAGCCTACCTATGTTACCAGAGGATAATGCCGAAACAGTATTTGACGAACTGCAGACTAATAGATTTGAGGAAGACGACAGTGATTTTGAAGGGGATTCAACACGTCCTGAGCGCTTTACTCAGAAAGAGCTGAGTGATCTTATCAGAAATTTGAACCCTCCCAAGGATTCTTCCGAGTTGCTTACCTCCAGACTAAAAGAAAAGAATGTTCGTCACTCAGACACCAAAATTACATACTACGGTAATAGAGATAAAAGATCTTTTGCCTTTTTTTTCTCAGCAAGATGATACGGTTTTTTAAAGGACTGTTAGAAAAAATGGATGTATCGGAGTATACACCAGATCACTGGCATCTTTTTATCGACTGTTCTAAACGAAGTTTAAAGTGTGTCCTTTTACATAATGGCAACAAATATGGAAGTATACCAATTGAGCATTAAAGTGGAATAAATGCTCAACAATTTTAACAAACACGGTTGTCATATGAGTATTAAAATTCATTACTTCCACAGCCACTTAGACCGTTTCCCAGAAAATCTTCACCAAGATATCAAAACGATGAAAGAGGGGTATCAGGAAGATGGGGCTATCACATGATGGCGGATTACTGCTGGAGTCTTCAAAGGGACCGTCCTTTTAAAGCCTTAGCAAGAAAATCATATAAAAGGAAGTTTTTAGGTGACGCCGAATAACACATTTTTGTTGCGACGCTGCCGGTTAGGTTAGACGAAAAGTTAAGTTTTTTTGGCAGATATGTGTGATGATTTTTGTAAGTACATTATAGTACAATTATTAATATCTTACTTTTTATTCGTATTTGGTTTATTTCATGGGTAGCAGCACTACATATGTAGGTGGTGCTGCGTTAAATTACCCTATATGCTAGAAATGTGATCTGTTGTCGTATTTTCTGAAAACGATTTGATGGAACAAATCTGGTGGCAGTTTTGGATTCAGCAGACCCAAATTACCTAGAAACAGTAAAAAAATTTCCGGCAGCAAACTGTGTGTTTACCAGTGTAATTAATATAGTCAAAAATCCTAATGCCAAATTTTTGAAATTTTGTAGTTTATAAACATTTAGAATAACTTTAAAAATGTTGTCCGTAGAAACAATATTTTTTATATATCCGAAAAGATAGTATTAACACAAATTTTCGAATAAGAAAATTTAGCCTGGGTTCATTTGGGACAAAGTTAGCCATATGTTTTTTAATTCGCAGCTAATTTGTTCATAATAATTAAGGAATCTTATTAATGCCATTTTAAAGAATGGGATTTGTATTTTTTCCTAAAAAATTTGCACAAACATTGTACCTTCACAGCAACCTCTACGATTTTTTAAAAAGGTAGTTCAACGATTACTAGGGGGAACCTACAAATCCACCGAGTTAAAATACCGAAAAAGCAATTTCAAACGAATATAATTTTCTGTATAACCGGATCAACTCAATGGATTTTGATCTTTCTTTTTTAATTTGTATCTAATTTCTACGTACATTACAAATATGCAATTTAAACAAGTTAAAGTACACTTTAATAAATAAATGATTTTTATTAGATAATTATTTATTGAAGATAATTTATTTATTAAAGTGTACCTTAACTTTTTCTATGATTAATAACGATAGTATGATTATAATCATGGATTTTTGGGAAAAAAAATTTTTTCAAAAATTGTTTAAACAAATTAGACTGTTTATTAATTAATAAATGTCTAGACAAATTGCATATTTGTAATGTACAGAAAAATTACACGCAAATTAAAAAATAACGATTAAAATATATTCAGTAGATCCCGAGATATAGAAAATGATAGTAGTTTTAAGTTGCCTTTTTTAGTTTTTGAACTCGTGCATTTGTCGGCTACCAGCTCCCCTTCACTTACCACGACTAGTCACCAATTGAACTGCATTTTTAAAAATTCGTGCAAAATACCAGCTTTTCTAATATGCAAATAGTTATTTATGAAACAGTTCGTGAAGTATGCTTTTTGCAAACGCACGCGATGTTTAGAGCACTAGCGACAACGGAGCAAATGCTATACATCGCGTAAGTTCGCAAAAAGTACTTCACGCACAGTTTCATACAATATTTTATCTATGATGAACAAATAAAAAAAACTGTAACTCTTCGTCACTGGAATTGATTTCTATTCTACAATTTTTAGAACTTTGACATTTAAAAATTCTAACTTCTTTCAAACCACAAAACTGTCAAAAGTTTTGTCGTAATTTAATGCTCATTATGTCATCAACATGACAACGTGAAAGTTAAGGATATTTTATTATATGAAAGTGTGTCAAAAACAGTGCGAAAAAGTAAGTCCCATTTAAAATACATTGTTACTTCACGCACACTTTAAACACTTCACGCACTGCTATCTATAATGACAGTTTTCACAAACTAAAAACTTATACATAATAATATGACATAGAGTAGATAAATGATTTTTTCTACTGACAATATTTTTAAAGTTATTCTAAATGTTTATAAACTACAAAATTTCACAAATTTGGCATTAGGATTTTCGACTGTATTAGATAATTTTTTATCTTTTTTTAGTGCATTTTGATAGCATCAGTTTTCTACTTTCATTTGGCATACGCAGAATTGCCCTATCTTTATTTATTTCTGTTTTATGTTATTGCAAAATAAAGGTCTCTGGAATAAACAATTAGAATAATTCTTAAACTAATTAATGGATCGGTCTCAAATTTTGAGGGTTTGTTAAGTACCCCAATACCAACTTTGGGTGAAACACTAAAATTCTAAGGTAGTTTTATTAAAAATTATTAACAAATTACGATTTTCACTTATTTTTTAGTTTGCGTAGCAACAAATTAACTTTTTAACTTTCAAAAATCGGCATTTTGAAGGTTTTTTAATGTTCTAAAAATTAAATTTTGTAATTTTATGTCAACTATTTAGCTTTTGAATGGGGTGCAAAAAATCGAAAAAATCGAGATTTTTGCAGTAAATTGTTAATAATTAAAAAACGGACGCGATCTTTAGGCAGGAAACAGGTAGGTTTTCTTCCTATAAGTCTACTCTACAGTAACTAAAAATGTAGTCAGCTACCCGGATCTTTGAGTTTCCCGAACATGGTCTATTTCTAGCTTATTGCCCTGGAGTATTTCATCTTTTATTGAACTTAATTAATTTGATCGTAATTTAAAAAGTTAATATAACTCAGCTAATAATTTAACAAAGCATTTATTAATTATAAGACGGGTCGTTTAGTATTTCGAAGGAAGTTTGCCGGGTCAGTTAGTATTTTGATAATTAATAGATGGTAACACTCATAGGCCTGGATCCCTCGTACCAAAAAAAGTTTATTAACAGCAAGCTGAAAATTTGTTAATAGCTTAACGGTATCTAGTCGGACAAACTTTGATGTATGGGAACATTGGAACAGGGGGAAGTTTTAATTATAGAACGTGATTCTAATTGTGGAACATGTCATCCTGACAAGTTATGATTGTGAAAACTAGCAGGTTGTTTTTAACTTTATTCAATAGCAAACTATATATAATATATGAAAAAATGTTTGTCCGACAAATATGTTAAGCATTTTAATAAGTCTGACACGTAGAACATGTTAAATGAGAGGAAATCTGATGGTGATAAATAGCAGTCTGATTTTTGCATGAGATTTTAATGAAAGAGTAAAAAATCAATTAGAAGTTCTGTCCGACAAAATACATGGGTCTTCGTAGTCTGACGTTCGAAACCTGTAACCTGTTCCACAATTCCCATTCCAGTGTTCCCGTAAATCAAAGTTTGTCCGACTAGACACCGTTAAGCTATTAACAAATTCTCAGCTTGCTATTAATAAATTTTTTTTGGTACGCGGGATCCAGGCCTATCAGGAATATACAAGGTCACTCACTTTTCGTCAAGAAAAAAAGGTTTAAAACATTATTGGCAAAGAGAACAGATTGACAAATAGTCCGTTCTTTAACAATAAAATATTGCAAAACCTCTAAATTTTAAGGAACCGCTTGGATTGACATGAAATTTGGCATACACATAGCTAACAAGTCAAAGAAAAAAAGTGATATTGTGCCGATATGTGCTTTTGCCCTGGGGGTAGTTTTCACCCCCTCTTGGGGGTGCAAAAATATTCGCCCAAAGAAAGTCAGGAAATCGATAAACTGGCTAATTTTAAGTAACTTTTGTTCTATATAGTTTTTTCACTAAGTCAATACTTTTCGAGTTATTTGGCAGTGAATATGTTCATTTTTTCAACAAAATAACCACGCTTTTAGACGGTTTTTCGCAAATAACTCAAATAGTAAGTTTCTTGTCAAAAAAAAATTATTAGCAAAAATATAGCCTGTAAAAGATTTAAAAAAATTGTGTATGTATCACGTGTCTACACCTAGTAGAAGCAGAGTTATAGCTAATGAAAAATAGGTTCATATTCGTCAAATTCCAAATGGAATACTTTAACGTGAAATAACCAAAAATAAAACACATTTCGGGGAAAACTCATTACAACTTATTTATTTAAAGTGTTTAAAAAAAGCTTCTTTTTTGTTTAAAAAAAAAAATTTTAGCATCAAAATTAAACAAGTTACGCTCAAAATAAAGTTAGTCCCTTTTGGTTTTCGTAAAAAAATCGAGAAAATCACCCCCTAATTAGTATCTTAAATGGACTTAATCGTTACGACTTCACAAGTTTCTTAACTCGTGTATATATTGTTTATATGATCTGTAAGTTTCATCGGTTTAAAGTCCTTATTATTGAAAGGGCTGTAGTTAAAAGGGGTTGAACGAGTCACTGATCACGAATGTATGCAAATTTAGAAACACCAAATCTCAATCAATTTTTGTCTAACAGAAAAACAAAAAAATACATGATATTCAGAAAAGTAAATCTGACTTTTTTTGTTTTTCGAGATTTTTGGTATCTCTAACAGTTTTTAAATTATTTTGAAAAAAAGCATATTTTTCAAAATTTAAATTTTTAAAAATTTTACTTTGAACCCAAATTTTTTTCAAAAATAAGCACTTTAAATCGATGAAACTTACAGATCATATAAACACAACATAAGTAAAATAATTTGTGGAGCGGTAATGAGTAATTTCATTTAAGTTGCTAATTAGGGGGTGGTCTTCCCGATTTTTTTTTTGCAAAAACAAAAGGGACCAACTTTATTTTGAGCGTAACTTGCTTAAATTTAAAGCTAGAAACTTTTTGTAAAAACAGAAATAAAGCTTTTTTTAAACACTTTAAAAAAGTTATAATGGGTTTTTCCCAAAAAGTGATTAATTTTTTGGATATTTTACGTCGAAATATTCTATTTGAAATTTGGTGAATATGAATCTATTTTTCATTGGCTATAACTCTGGTTCTACGAGATCCAGAAACCTAACGCGTACACCATTTATTTCACTTTTTTATAGGCTATATGTTTGCTAAGAACGTTTTTTTTCGACAAAATACTTACTTTTTGAGTTATTTGCGAAAAACCGTCTAAAAATATTTGCAAATAACTCGAAAAGTGTTGACTTGGCGAAAAAGCTCTATAGAACAAAAGTTACTTAAAATTAGTCAGTTTAGCCATTTCCGGACTTATTTTGGACATATATTTTTTTACCCCCCAAGAGGGGGTGAAAGTCACCCCCAGGGCAAAAACACACATCGGCACAATATCACTTTTTTTCTTTGACATGTAAGCTATACGTATGCCAAATTTCATGTCAATCCAAGCGGTTCTTTAAAATTTAGAGCAAAAACCGTGAAAGAATGGACTAAAAGTTTGTACTAAAATAAAAAAATACTCCTTTTCTAAATTTAATTACTGGAAAATAATAATAAGTTTATATTTGAATTTGTATTGTTTTGTTTCTAGAAATGGGATGACGAACTAGCCAGTCGAGCACAAAAATGGGCAGAGTCCTGCTACTCTGAAGACCACGATAGAGATCGAGATGTTTGTAGGTATTTTAAAATTAAATTAAATTAAATTAACAGTAAATGATTAATACATGGTTAACAAATAATAAGAGAAAAAATTTTTTATCACGATTGATACTGCTATAGTCCACACTACTGTTCCGTACAAAAGCATAGACCAAACATAGCACATAATCATTCTTTGTCCTAGTTCTAAACTGAGATGTTTATTGCAAACAAATGTCTTCACTTTCATAAAAGTGGTTTTAGTCTTACTTAGTCCTAAGCCTTTCTACCTTTAGGTGTAAGGTTGGTGGAGTTGAGTTTGGCATTGTAGTCTCCATGCTTTCCGATCTTCCGATAGGATTCTTGCACTTTCCAATGTCAATTCCTTCTTCTCGACTTCTTTCCTGATTTCATCTACCCACATAACTCTTGGTATTCCTCTTTTGTTTTCCCCTGCACTCTCGTTTCGAACACTCGTTTTGTTAGCCTCTCGTTCGACATTCTACACACGTGCCCGAACCATCTAAGTTGTCCCCCTACTATTTTTTCATTGATTGGTTCTAGTTTTAAGTTTTGTCTAATTGTTTCGTTTTGTATTTTGTCTGTCCTCTTTCTGTTTGCTATTTTCATCAGGAACCTCATTTCCGTAGTATTTTCCATTGTCTCCACGTCAATATCCATGTCTCGCTGCTATACATGATTGTTGGTCTAACTACTGATTTAACAACTGCCGTTTTTACTTTCTCCGGCATCTCTTTTTTTCCCAAAAATGTTGTTTTCATAGTGTTAAATAAGCTTCCTGTTCGTCCCATTCTTTCGTTTATTTCCATGTCTTGTTTACAATTTGATTCGATTATTACTCCTAGGCATAGGCGTAACCAGGGGTGGTTTTTGGGGTTATATCCCCCCCCCATTGGGATCCACTTTGAGCTCTATACGCTTAACATCAATATGTATTGTTGACAAATCAAGCCATTTTGAAGTTGTAACCCCCCCCCCCCTTAGGATCATCCTGGTTACGCCGTTGCTCCTAGGTATTTAAAATATTTCACTTGCTCTAGTTGTTTCCCGTCTAATTCTATTGCGTGTGTCTTCCTCGTATTTGAAATTTATCATTGTTTTTGTTTTGTCTGTATTAATTTTCATATTTATGTTTGATAGTTTTTCTTCTAGGATTTCAAGATTTTTCTGTAAGTCGTCTCTGTTTTCTGCTATCAATACCATGTCGTCTGCAAATAGTAGCTCCGATAGTTGAGTCCGTTTCATTTGCCAGCATCCTAATGTTAGTTTTCTCATTCTTCTATTGGCTTCCTTTATCGTTTCATCCAGTACCTCTGAGAAGAGCAGTGGACTCAGCATGCATCCCTGTTTGACGCCTTGACTTGTACGAGCCCTAACAACTATATGTTGGAACAAGCAGTTATTTGGCGAATAAAATGCCAATTTACCGAAATTCTTTTATTTACATTTTTTTTTAAATGTAAATATGAAATTAATAACATTTTTTATGATGTATGGAATTATTTCTACGGTTTAATTATATATTTTATGTTGAATACTGTTTAATTAATTGTTTAATAATCAAAAACTGCTGACAACTAAATATTGGAATATTTTAAATTTTCCTCGCGTTTTAGCCTTCCTGGCGATAAACGAGTGAAGTTTTATAAGCTTGACGAAAAGAAGGCTTTGATATCAAACATACGAGTAGTTAGTTTGTTGTCAACAATAATTATAACGCGTCATTTGAGTTTGAATAAATTAACAACTGTCAGTTTTATTATCAGTAAAATACAATAATGGCACGCGGAAAACCTACTGATCCAAAAGTGCGAGAAATTATTATTCATCAGTACCACAAGGGGAAAACAATGCGTGAAATTTCCAGTGAATTAACGGTAGCAACAACTACTGTGTTTAATATAATTAAGAAATATGGTGAAACTGACAGTATTGATGTTCGCGGCAAAAGCTCAGGCCTTCCAAAAGCTGTTTCTCAAAGGAGTGTCACACATTTAATCAAAATATGTAAGTCGGGTAGAAGAAATACACTACGAGAAGTAACTGCTAGATTGAATAGAGAAACTGGGATGAATGGTTCCAGAGAATGCTGTTGCAAATATATCCACAAAAGCGGTTTTAGTTTTTATAAGGTATGTTTGATACAGTCGGAAAAATGAAAGAATACCCATGAGCGAACATATAAAACACGCTGTATTTTCCTGTCACCGTGTCACAAAGAAAATTGTCCAGTGCAAGTACTTGTAACAATAATTATTACATGTACTTTCGCTGGCCAATTTTTTGTGTGACATGGTGACAGGAAAATACAGCGTGTTTTATATGTTTGTTCATGGGTATTCTTTCATTTTTCCTACTGTAGGCTCTTATTTGCGATATAGATTTTCTATTTTTTTATTTATTTGAATAGGCCAACAATAGCCATTGTTGACGGAAGCTCAGAAAAGGAATCGTTATATTTGGGCTAAATCTAAACTTTTGTGGACCAAACTTGACTCGGACAAAGTTATCTATAGCGACGAAAGCGATGTCTGTGGGAGATTACCGAAAGCGTGTGATTAGGGAAAATACAGAAGCATTCCATAAAGATTGTCTCAAAAGGACTGTAAAGTTTCCACAGGGTATGATGGTGTGGGGTTGTACGTCGGCCAAAGGGGTGGGAACTTTACCTTTTATTGAAGGCATAGTAAACGCAGCCAAATATCAAGATATCCTTGAACATTCATTTTTACCAAGTGCGGGAACGTTATATCCATCCGGAGATTTTATCTTTCAACAGGACGGAGCCTCATGCCATACGGCTAAATCTACCAAAAAATGGATGGGAGAACATGACATTAAAGTTTTGTCACATCCTTCTAGTAGCCGGGATCTTAATACAATAGAGACACTTTGGCACAAAATGAAACAACGCCTAAGAAATAACCCTCAGCGTACTTTGCCACAACTACGTACCAGATTGCAAGAAATATGGGATAGTTTCACTCTTGAGTTCTGTGAAGGCCTAGTTGATACAATGCCTAATAGAGTTCAGGCTGTTATTCAAGCTAAGGGCGACGTTGCGCCTTATTAATTTTTATTTTAATTTGTTAAAAACCGCTGGTTCCAATATTTAGTTGTCAGCATTTTTTGATTATCTAACAATTAATTAAATAGTAACCAACATAAAATATATAATTAAATTGTAAAAATAATTCTACACACAAAAAAAAGTTGTTAATTGCATATCTACAATTATTAAAAAAAATTAAATAAAAGAATTTCGGTAAATTGGCATTTTATTTGTAAAATAACTGCTTGTTCCAACATATAGTTGTTAGGGCTCGTAGTAAATTCTCTGGATTCCTCGTTATTGGTTTTTACTGTATTTGTATTATTTTTGTACATATCCTTTATTACTTCTCTTATGTGTCTGCCGACTGCCCTTTCTTTTAGTGTCTTCCATACGTCCTTTCTTCGGATTCTGTCAAACGCCTTTTCCAGGTCAATGAAGCACATATATATCTCTCTATTCTTTTTGATTACCTTCTCACTTACTTGTCTTAATGTGAGTATTAGGTTTGGCGTGCTTCTGTCCTTCCTGAATCCACACTGTGTGTCTTCCATAGTTGTTTCTATTTGGGTTTTTATTCTTGTCTCTATTATTCTTGCAAATACCTTTCCAGGGATACTTGATATAGTGATACCTCGGTAATTATTACAGTTTCTCTTGTCTCCCTTTTTGTGTGTTGGTAATATAATGTCTTTCTTCCAGTCCTTTGGTAATTCTGCTCTATTTATGATATCATTCATTAGTTCTTTCATGCTATCCATTCCCTCTGTCCCCATGAATGATATCATTTCCGGGGTTACATGATCCTTGCCGCTTCCTTGGTGCTTTGCCCAATTTTACTCTTTCTATTGTTTTCTCTAATCCCTCTCTTGTTATGGATTCCACTTGTTGTTCTTCATTTCTTTCTTGTATCTCCCCTATGTTGTCCGTGTCTGCATAAGTTAGCTCTTTGAAATGTTCTCTCCATCTTTCGATTATTTGTTTTTCTTCTGTTAGTATGTTTCCATTCGTGTTTTTTATATTCTTTTATATTCTTTATATGCCTCGTAATCTTACGGGTGTTTTGTGCTTAGGTATCTGTTCCATTTGTCATTTTTGTCCTTTATTTTCTCTCGTATTTCTTCCGTCCACCATTCCGTTCTCCTCATGTTTGTATTTTTCTTCTATATTTGTATTTTTTGCCCTACCTTTCAGAGTATTATCTAATTTTTCTTGGAATTTCTTCTTATATCTTTCCTCTTTTAATTTGTAACTTTTTATTTTCTCGTTTACTACCGTTCCTCTCTTTTCTTCTTTTTCCTCTGTTGTTCTCATTCTCCTTATTACTAGATGATGGTTACTGCCAATCTCTGAGCCTCTTTTCACTTTCGTATCCTGTACTCTTTTCCATTTGTTGCTGCTTCTTCTTCTTCTTAACGTGCCCTATCAAGTCCCCTTGACGTTGGCGATTAACATGGCGAAACTGTCTCTGTCTCGAGCTATTCTAAATAGGTGTTCTGCTTTCTTTATTCCTGTCCACTCCCGGATATTCTTCAACCAAGAGGCCTGCTTTCTACCAATTCCTCTGCGTCCTTCGATTTTACCCATCATAATAAGTTGAAGAATATTATACCGGTCTCCCCTTACTACGTGTCCAAAATAGGCCATCTTTCTATATTTGATGTTATCAAGCAGCTCACGGGTAGCATTTTCTCTCTTAAGGACTGCCACATTTGTCAGCATAGCCGTCCATGGTATTTTTAGAATACGTCTGTGCAGCCACATTTCAAAGGCCTCCAAACGGTTAATGGTGGATATTTTTAATGTCCATGCTTCGACAACATACAAGAGGACTGACCAAATGTAGCATTTAATCATGCGCTTTCGAAGTTGAAGTTGCAAGGTATCATTACAGAAGAATGACCTCATTTTTAAAAATGTCGTGCGGGCTATCTCGATTCTACATTTTATCTCTTTATCTGGATCTAGTTGTTCAGTAATATGGCAACCAAGATATTTAAAACTGGGTACTCTTTGAATCATATGACCATCAACATATAACCGTGAATCTTGATGGTCCAAACGGCTAAATACCATGTACTTTGTTTTTGAACAGTTTATATTTAGGCCAAAATCTCTTCCCACTCTGTCAATGGCATTTAAAAGGTGTTGTAATCCATTCATATCATCACTTAAAATAACTGTATCGTCTGCATATCTGATTGTATTTATCAGAATTCCATTAACCTTCACACCCCATTCCAAATTATGCAGCGCTTCCTTAAATATTCTATCTGAATACAAATTGAACAACAGTGGGGACAGTATACAACCCTGTCTGACGCCTCTTTGTATTTTGCATATTTCTGTTGATTGTTGCTGCTTACCAAAAAGTAATCTATGATAGATTTTTCGTTTCTGCTGTCTTGTACTCTCGTGTATTTCTGTATAACTAGCTGGTTCTCCATACATATTTCTATTATTCTTTCACCATTTCTGTTTAGTATTTCTTCTCCTTCTTTTCCCATGCACTTCTCTATTCCGCTGTTGTTGTTTCCGATTCTACCGTTTAGATCTCCCATTACAATTAGGTCTTCTTCCCCATTAACAATTTATCTTTCTCTTCCTTTCTTACATCTTCATTTACTCCGTAGGCTACTATTATTGTCCATATTTCTTCGTCCATCAGTTTCCTTTTCACCGATAATATTCTCTGGTTAACATATGTTTCTTCTATAACGTGTTGTAGTCTATTCGGTGCAATTATTATCCCGACTCCATCTTTTGCTCTCTCTTTTGTATCCGCTCCTACCCAAAGTAACCAGTATCCTTTGTTTTTAGTCATTGTTACCAAATACTATAGTGTTTCTTTACGTTGTATTTTTATGTTGGGATCTAGACGGTTCGTTATGATAGTTCCTAAATATTTGGTGGTGTGAAATGTTTCAACTTGGACTTCTTTTAACTGAAGCTCTACATCTGGATGTGGCTTACTATTCTATACAGGGTTTCATTGGGAAACGGAAATACTTTAATTGTGAATAGAGGTCACCGAGGCGGTTCTAGGTATACTAAATTTTTTGCCCTACCGACTTTTATATCCGAGTTACAGGGTATTTTATCGATTTTGCTCATTTGTTTCCTAAGCTATAACTTTAGAACCACCCTGTATATTTATTTAATAATTGGTACACATATCTTCCATTCAAAACCCAAACGACCTACATACTAATCACAAGAAAAATCCAGGTCCGTATTAACAAAAAATTATAAAATAATTGTGACCTTAAAATAACACCCGGTATATTGAAATTTTGAAAATCTGTTTGCATATTTGAAAAGAGCACAAAAAACTAAGTCTAATAGGTCGCTTTGATTTTTCGGCCAGACAATTTTTTGACTTTAATTTTGAAATTATATTGAATTTTTTTAAGAACTCCACATTAAAAAGCAGCTATTATTAACTTTTAATTATAAATTATTAAATTTATTGAATAAATACTCATTTTAAAATTAATCAATATTTATTTACCACATTGGAAAGACCCTATTATTAATCACAAGGAAAATCCAGGTCCGGATTAACAAAAAAACATAAAGTAATTTTGATCTTGAAACAACACCCTGTATATTGACATTTTCAAAAATAATTGTTTGCATAATTGAAAAGACCACAAAAATTCGAGTTTATAGTTTCTTTTTGATTTTTTGTGCAAAAATTTATTAACTTTAATTTTGAAATTAAATATATTCAAATTTTTAAGAACCCGGAAATTAATAAGCAGGTTTTTAAAGCACTTTTATTAGTAAATCATTCAAGTTAATGAATAAATACTAATTTTAAAAATAATTAGTTACTATTTACAGCATTAGAAAGACTTACTGACTAATCACAAGAAAAATCCAGGTCCGTATTAACAACAAAATACAAAGTAATTCTGACCTTAACAAAACACCCTGTATATTGAAATTTTTAAAATACGTTTGCACACTTGAGGAGAGCACGAAAAACTAAGTTTAATGTCCCGCTTTAATTTTTTGTGCAGACAATTTAATGACATTACTTTTGAAATTATATCGAAATTTTTATTATGAGTTCCCAGAGTTCTTAAAAATTTCGACATAATTTCAAAATTTAATTCATTAAATTGTCTGGCCAAAAATTGAAGCTAACGATTAAACTTAGTTTTTTGTGCTCTTTTTATACCTATGTGCAAACGGATTTTGAAAATTTCAATATACAGGGTGTTGTTTCAAGGTTACAATTACTTTGGTTACAAAATGGGTATTTATTTAATAACTTTAATAATTTATTGTTAAAAGTGCTTTAAAAATCTGCTTTTTAATTTCAGTGTTTTTAAAATTATCAGTACATTGTCACTAAATTTCCTTCACGAAAAATTAAAGCAAACCGATAAACTCAGATTTTTGTGATCTTTTCAAATGTGCAAACAAATTTTGAAAATTTCAATATACAGGGTGTTGTTTCAAGATCACAATTTACTTTATTTTTTTTTTGTTAATCCGGACCTGGAGTTTTCTTGTGATTAATAATTGGGTCGTTCCAATGTGGTAAATAAGTATTAATTAATTTTAAAATAAGTATTTATTCAATAGCTTTAATAATTTATAATTAAAAGTTAATAATACCTTCTTTTTAATGGCAGAGTTCTTAAAAAATTCAATATAATTTTAAAATTAAAGTCATAAAATTGTCTGGCCGAAAAATTGAAGCGAACGATTAGACTTAGTTTTTGTGCTCTTTTTAAATATGCAAACAGATTTTCAGAATTTCAATATACAGGGTGTTGTTTTAAGGTCACAATTACTTTATAATTTTTTGTTAATCCGGACCTGGATTTTTCTTGTGATTAGTATGTCGGTCGTTTGGGTTTTGTATGAGACACAGGTGTACCAAATATCAAAAATATATACAGGGTGGTTCTAAAGTTATGGCTTAGGAAAGAAATTGGCAAAATCGATAAAACACCCTGTAAGTCGGTTATAAAAGTCGGTTATAAAAGTCGGTAGGTCAAAAAATGTAGTATACCTAGAACCGCCTCGGTGACCTCCATTCACAATTAAATTATTTCCGTTTCCAAATGAAACACCCTGTATAAGTATTTACATATATTTTCTTTCTTACCTCGTGAATCCGATCAATCAGAATTTCGAGAACTTCAATAGTTTGTGACATAACTACTGTATCGTCTGCATATCTAATTATATTAAGTAATTCACCGTTGATCTTTATTTCATATGGCTGTCTTTCAAGTGCTTTTTTTTAATAAATGATCCGAGTAGACATTGAATAATGTTGGGGAAAATGCAATCTTGTCTGACTTCTCGTTGTATGGAGATTTCGTCGATGTAGCAATCCAACTTTTACGGTGGCGGTTTGATTTCAGTCATCTTCTTAATGACACGAATATTTGTATCATCGATTCCTATATTCTTTAGCATCTGCATTAATTTTACAGTTTAAACTTGATCGAATGCCTTTTCGAAATTTACGAAGCACGTAAAAGATGTATCTAATAGGATGTTTAGCACAAAAAGTGATTCCTTAGTACCCATAGCATTTCTTCGAGATTTTTTTACTTTTTTGTGCATATTAAATAAGTCGTGCCTAGAGATTTTTGTTCCAAATTTAAAAAGTCATAATTTGTTTATTTATCAATATTAACATTTAAAAGGGCGTGAGTACATCTATCAAGCCTACTACTTAACAATGTCAATTATACATGTAGTAAAAATTGTAGAATATTTTGAAAAAAAAATCACATTTGTAGCCACCTTAAATGAAAATTTTTCCCTGAAAATGGGTGGCAGAGTATTTTGCAACATCTCCGTTAATGTGTCATGCCGTAGCATATAAAAATAATTACATCTGCATGACCCTTTTTGCAATAATTTGAATATGAAATTTGAATATGATCAGGTTGACCTGATCTGTCCCGTATATTCGCTTGGTACGCGGGACGAAGAAATAGAGAAATATACAGGGTGTAACAAAAATACAGGTCATAAATTAAATCACATATTCTGGGACCAAAAATAGTTCGAATGAACCTAACTTACCTTAGTACAAATATGCACATAAAAAAAGTTATAGCCCTTTGAAGTTACAAAATGAAAATCGATTTTTTCGAATATATCGAAAACTATTAGAGACATTTTTTATTGAAAATGGATATGTGGCATTCTTACGGCAGGAGCATCTTAAGGAAAAATTATAGTGAAATTTGTGCTTCCTATAAAAATTTTATGGGGGTTTTGTTCCCTTAAACGCCCCCAAACTTTTCTGTACGTTCCAATTAAATTTATATTGTGGTACCATTAGTTAAATTCAATATTTTTAAAACTTTTTTGGCTCTTAGTATTTTTTCGATAAGGCAGTTTTTATCGAGTTGCGGCTTCTTTTTTAATATGTTTACATAAAAATTTTATGGGGGTTTTGTTCCTTTAAACCCCCCCAAATGTTTGTGTACGCTCCAATTAAACTATTACTGCGATACCATTAGTTAAACAGAATGTTTTTAAAACTTTTTTGCCTCTTTGTATTTTTTCGAGAAGGCAACTTTTATCGAGATATGGCTTCTTTTTTAATACGGTTCAAAATATACCTAAAAATATAAATCATACATAACTTTTCATATTTTTACCAAGTCTCCATAATCGTACTTAACCATATACAAATATGTGGTGGATTTGACAAATATTCAAAATATCTCGATAAAAACTGAATTTTCGAAAAAGTACTTAGAGCCAAAAAAGTTTTAAAAATATTGTGTTTAAGTAATGGTACTACAATAACAATTTAATTGGAACGTACACAAAAGTTTGGGGGGTTTAAAGGAACTAAACCCCCATAAAATTTTTATAGGTTGTCCAAATTTCACTATAATTTTTTCTTAAGATGCTACTGCCATAAAAATGCCATATGTCCATTTTCAATAAAAAACCTTTAATATTTTTCGATATATTGGAAAAAATCGATTTTCATTTTGTAACTTCAAAGGGTTGTAACTTTTTTTATATGCACATTTGTACTAAGGTAAGTTATTAAACTATTTTTGGTCCCAGAATATGTGATTAAATTTATGACCTGTATTTTCGTTACACCCTGTATACTATACAACGTTTCGAAAGACGAATACGAGACGTGTAGGATAACAAATCCCAACCCTAGGATAATATCGGTTTGTGATAAACCATACAAACTAATGTACTTTACGATAACGTTTCGACCGTTCACGCCACAACCTGGAGGACTCGAATTCTTACCAGGTAAGTTATTCACTTTTATAATATAGATAATAGAGAAACTGTAAACATAATAGTCATTTTAACCAAAATCAATTTTCCATTTCTATAGCAAACAAGCCTACTACTACTGATTCAACGCGGGCTTCTAAAAACATTGATATTTTCATCGATTTAAAATACACCTACTACATAAATATACAGGGTGTTTCACTAATAATTGAAAATAGTTTAACTGAATATTCCTGGGCTCAAAATATTAAAGTTTAACCCAAATCACCTAGTTTGAAAATACTTCCTAAGGGAGCTAGAGCTCTCTGAAGATGACGTCTTTTAATTAGTTTTTTTAAATACCTTCAGAAAGCATCTATTTAGAAAAACGGAAACAGGTACACCTATTTATTTTCCAGAGATAAATCGATTCCATCAATTCCAAGTTTCTAGTAACGGTCATATGCGTCCGTTTTGGGTAGGGCAACGGTTATTTTATCGCATAACTTTATCGCATAACCCCGCATATGTTTCAATGACTTGTGATAGATTGCCTTGTATTTGCAGTCTGCAAATCACTTTACTCATAGTTGTTTTTACAATTATACATAACTTATTAATTTATGGGAAATGTTAAGTTCATTCATCGCTTCATATAATTTACATCTTAGGACGCTATCATACGCTGACAGTCCACAAAGAGATTAAACATATCAATATTAAATCTTAAGTACATTCAAAAATATTTCTGTGATGCTATGACGGATATGTGAAGACTGCTGAAGTACACAATAGACACCTACTATCAAACTTCTTCTCTAGGTGCCGTCTCCGTTTCGAAGGTTGGCAATCATCAGAGCGATTTTTACTTTTGTGACCGCGGCTCTAAGTAATTCGTTGTTATTACATCCAAATCATTCCTTAAGGTTCTTCAGCCATGAGTTGCGTCTCCTTCCTATGGTTCTTTTTCCCTGGATTTTTCCTTGCCTAATGACCTGGAGTATTAGGTATTTATCTCTTCTTATCACATGTCCTGTAGATCTCAGTTTTCTTCTCTTAATTGTTAAAAGTACTTTTCTTTTCTTATGCATACGTCTCATTACCTCTACGTTGGTTATTCTATCTACCCGTAAGATATTCAGTATTATTTGGTACATCCACATCGCGAATGCCTGGGCAGGGCAGGGTATGGTGCTGATAGAAAAGGCATTCAGGCATCAAATATCCAAACAAAATATTTTCAGGCCATAATAATGAAAAGACCTTCTCCAATGATATAAAAACTTATACTGAAATGATGGCATCACCTGAGGTAAAATGTGCCGGAAGTAAAATGAGCCTCCGTTCGGATTTCCGGGTGAGGACTATCTCAGGGGGAACACCATTGCAGGTTAGAAAAATCAGGATAGGGTCGTGGAATCTTGGTAGTCTTACAGGTAAGAGTCTGGAGTTAGTGGATGCGCTCAAACGAAGAAGAGTTCAAATTGCTTGTATTCAAGAAACTAGGTGGAAAGGACAAAGGGCGAAAGAACTAGGTGAAGGATATAAATTGTGGTATGTAGGGAGTAGTAACACTAGAAATGGAGTTGTTATAATTGCTGATAGTGAAATGAAAGATAACGTAGTAGAAGTTGTAAGAACGAGTGATAGAATGATGTCGGTGAAATTTTTAATTGATAAAGGGGTATTGAATGTTGTGTGCGTGTATGCTCCCCAAACAGGTCTGGGTGAGAATGAAAGAATAGCTTTCTATGATCAATTAGGAGACGTACTGAGTGATATCCCAGCAGAGGAGAAAGTTATAATAGGAGGTGATTTCAATGCACATGTGGGCCAAACCAAGACAGGATATGAAACAATACATGGGGGATTAGGCTTTGGAACTAGAAATGAAGCTGGAGATGACATGCTTGAATTAGCAACAGCATTGGATATGGCGATTGTTAACACATTCTTTAAAAAGAGAGAAACTCAACTTATTACCTACAAAAGTGGACAACATCAATCCCAAATAGACTACTTCATGATAAGGAAAGAAGACATACGTGAATGCAAGGACTGCAAGGTAATAGTTAGTGAGACAGTAAGCCAACAACATAAGCTGCTTATTCTGGACATCGAAGTAAAAAGCAAAACTAAACAAAAATATCGGAGAGGACCACAAAAAATCAAGTGGTGGCTGCTGAAAGATAAGAAAGAAGGACTAGTCAGGAGAAGAATAGTAGAAAAATATGTTGGAACATGAAAGGAAGCCCTAATACAATTTGGAGAAAAATGGCCAGTAGTATTAGAGAGACTGCTATTGAGATACTTGGGAAAACCTCAGGAAAAAAGTTTTGAGGATAAAGAGACTTGGTGGTGGTCAAACAAAGTACAAGGAAAAATAAAAGAGAAGAGAAAATTATATAAAAAGTGGCAAGAAACCAGATCCGACACAGATCTTCAAAACTATATGGTGGCGAAAAAGGAAGCGAAAGTAGCAGTAGCAAAAGCCAAAGCAGAAGCGTATTCAAACCTATACGATCAACTAGATACCAGGGAAGGCGAAACGAAGATATATAAATTAGCCAAACAGAGAGCAAAGAAAGCAAAAGATTTTAATCAGATTGGATGTATCCGAGATAAAAATAATAAAATACTAGTTCACGAAAGGGATGTCAAAAAGAGATGGAGAAAGTACTTTGACAGCTTATTAAATGAAGAATTTGACAGACAGCCTGTAGAGTCAACGGAGACAGTAGCAGCAATGGTCACTAAAATAACCAACGAGTAAGTGGCTCAAGCGCTTCAAAAAATAAAGAAAGGAAAAGCGGTAGGACCAGATGATATTCCTGGGGAACTATGGAGAGCATTGGGAGAGACAGGAACAAGGTGGCTAGCATGTCTATTTAATAGAATTATGGAAGTCGGACAAATGCCAGACGAATGGAGAAGCAGTATACTGGTACCTGTTTACAAAAACAAGGGAGATATACAACAATGTACAAACTACACGGCTATAAAACTGCTTAGCCACACCATGAAAATATGGGAAAGAGTAATTGATAGACGGATACGTGAAGAGACCGAAATATCCGAGAATCAATTTGGCTTTATGCAGGGTAGATCAACAACAGATGCAATTTTCATTATAAGGCAGTTGATGGAAAAATACAGGAGTAGAGAAACAAACGCTCATATGGTATTCATTGATCTTGAGAAAGCATATGATAGAGTTCCTCGAGAGATTCTGTGGTGGGCACTCAATAAGAAAGGAGTCCCTGGTGAATATGTAAAGATTGTGAGGGATATGTATGAGGGAGTAACGACTAGTGTTAGGACAGGTGTGGGAGAGACTGATAAATTTCATGTAAAAGTTGGATTACACCAAGGCTCTGTGCTTAGTCCGTATTTATTCTCATTAGTTTTGGACCAGATAACAGCGAAACTACAGGGTAACATTCCATGGTGCTTAATGTATGCTGATGATGTCGTGTTAGTAGGAAATAGTGAAAGAGACTTAGAACAAAAACTGGAACAGTGGAGACAAGCTCTGGAGGAAAAAGGTTTAAAACTTAGTAGGACAAAAACAGAGTATTTGGAATGTTCATTTAAAGATGGAGCTACTACAAATAAAATGGTATCTTTGGATGGTGAAATGATTGTGAAAAGCAATAGTTTTAAGTACCTAGGATCGGTATTACAGAGTAATGGAGAAATAGATGGAGATGCATGCAGTAGAATTAGGGCTGGATGGATGAAGTGGAAAGAAGCGAGTGGTGTGTTGTGTGACAGAAAAATTCCAATAAAGCTGAAGGGAAAATTCTATAAAACAGCCATAAGACCGGCTATGATGTACGGAACTGAATGTTGGGCAGTGAAAAAGAAAGAGGAACAACGAATGCATGTGGCGGAAATGAGAATGCTTAGATGGATGAGTGGAGTGACAAAGAAGGATAAAATTAGAAATGAGTATATTAGGGGAAGTCTAGGTGTGGCACCAATTGATGCCAAAATGAGAGAGCATAGGTTAAGATGGTTTGGTCATGTTCAACGTCGAGACGTTAATCACCCAATACGAAGAATAGCTGAAGTGCAGATTGCTGGAAGGAGTAGGAGAGGAAGACCAAAGAAGACCTGGGGGGAGACGATAAGGAAGGACATGTTGGTAAAGGGGATTAACATTGATATGACCCAAGATAGAATTGTGTGGAGAAATGCAATTAGAGAAGCCGACCCCGCATATGGATAAGGCAAAGAAAATGATGATGATGATGATGACCCTTTTTGCAATAAATATTAATAATACATTTGTTATAATTATTTTGTTCTCTGATATTGTAATAAATAAAATTTGGCACAAAAGATAACCACAAAACAGTATTAAAAAAATTTTGATATTAAAAAATTAATACAATAGTACTGAATTAGGATTAAAAATTTGTTAAGGAAACACAAAACTTGTTTCCATAAAGTTGAAAATGATTTAAGTGAAGATTTAAATTATAATGATTATTTCATTCATAGGAGATTCTGACCAATAGAAAGCTACAGATATAAAAATTAAACTGATTATTTTTTGATGATTTTAACTTCCAATCGTATAGTAAGATATTTGATCACGTGTTTAATTATGTCCAATCAGATAAAAATTATACTGGGAATTATCTACTATAGAAAATTACCGATAGAATTTTTTAAGTAGATTGTTTCTGTTTAATGGCAACCAGTTTCCTAATTTTGACGACTGTCACATTTAAGAAAATATCCATAATATACGTATTAAAAAATAATCTTACGAATATCATACGACAGTAAGAATAAATAAGAAAATAATGCTTTATTTTTACTCAAATTTGTTGTCATTGGGCAATAGCCACTCGAGCCCTGCGGGCTCTCGTGTCTATTGCCAGACAACAAATTTTCGAAAAACTGTCGCTTATTCTCACTCTCTTGTCATATTATAACCTATAATTTTTGATAATATCCCATCGTCAAGTATATTACGTCAGATGCCCTTCGTTGCTACGAGAAAATACATTCGGTGACATTAATGGCAATTAATGTTTTAAAAATTATAAAAGTGTTGACTTTCAACCGTTAAATATAGGGCTTTTCATCGATTGTCATTTGTTTCGAGATTCTGTCATATGTCGTATAATCCGTGTATATTAATAGTATACGACATATGACAGAAGCTCGAATCAAATGACTGTGAATGAAAAGACCTATTTATAACCACTGTGTGTTTAATTGTAGTAATTTTTACTTACATAAATAAATTACAATAAAATTTTAGTTTTTGAACAGTTTTATTCATGAAATAATCGCAACAAATTGCACTCGATCTCTAAAATTATTATCGAATATTTGCCCTCGTGACACTTTGACATATTTTCACTCCCCTTCGGACGTGAAATTAAAACTGTCAAAGTGTCACTAGGGAAAAATTCGATAATTTTAGAGCTCTTGTGCAATTACTACTGATAATCATGATGATGATTGATATGTACCGATGAAAATAATAATGACAATGAATTAAATTTGTTATTCAAATTTATATGTCTATATTAATAATAAATAATAAAATTATATACATATACAGGGTCTTTCATTAGTAATTGTCCATATAGTAACTGGAGAAACCTTACTACAAAATAGGAAGATTTAACCTAAATTACTTAAATAAAATGTGGTTCCTTAATGAGTTACAGGGTGTTTTATCTAAAAATTTAAAAATTATTTTTGCTCAGCATTTTAAAACTATTCGACGTATCCTTTTCATACTTGGCAGAAAGTATAGGTACTATACAAACTACTTAATTCTGTTAAACAAACGCGTATGTCTATTACCAGAGGTGTACGACGGGGGAAGTGAATGGTTGACCCTTTCCAAATTCTACGCCACTGGCGGAATTTTTATTTTAGTTCAATTTTTGGATTCTCCAATACTTTCTATGAAAATAATCTACTCTTCATTCGCAACGATAAAGTCATTCGTTTTCGAGATCTTTGAAGTTAAAAATGAAACAACACAGTTATTTTGATTAATGTATTGTGTCGCTTCATTTTTAATTTCAAATATCTCGAAAACTAATTATTTTATCGTTACGAATGAAGAGTATATTATTTACATAAAAAGTATTGAAACATCAAAAAATTGCACTAAAATAGCAATTTCGTCAGTGGCGTAGAATTTGGGAAGGGTCAATCAGCCACTATCCCCCGTCGTACGCCTCTGGTAGTAGCTAGAAACGTTTAGTTATCTTAATTTAGTAGGGTGAACAGTACCTACACTTTCTGCGAAGTATGATAAGGATACGCCAAATAGTTTTAAAGTACTGGGTACAAATAATTTTTAAATTTTAATCATATGAATCATAGTATAAATTAATCAAAATAACTGTGCCGTTTCATATTTAACTTCAAATATCTCGAAAACTAATGACTTTATCGTTACCAATGAAGAGTATATTGTTTACGTAGAAAGTATTGGAAAATCTAAAAATGGTACTAAAATAGTAATTCCTCCAGTGGCGTAGAATTTGAGAAGGGTCAACCATTCACTTTCCCCTGTCGTACGCCTCTGGTAGCAGCTAGAAACGTTTGTTTATCATAATTTAGTAGAGTGTATAGTAGTCGCACCTTCTGCCAAGTATGAAAAAAATACGTCGAATAGTTTTAAAATTCTGAGCAAAAATAGTTTTTAAATTTTTAGGTAAAACACCCTGTAACTCAGTAAGAAACCACATTTTATTTAAGTGTTTTAGGTTAAATCTTCATATTTTGTGCTAAGGTTTGTCCAGTTACTATATGGACAATTATTAATGAAACACCCTGTATACACAATTTTTACTGTATCTACCTGTTATAAAAGCTTATAAAATTACATGTAAAATATATTATTGTACCAAGAAAAAAGTTTTTATATTTTTTTAACAAAATATTAATGTTAATTCAGTAATATTTTGGTAAATTTTTAGTATCAAAATTTATTTTAATACTGTTTTGTGGTTTTCTTTTGTGCCAATTTTTTTGTACTTATCACAATATAAGAGACAAAAAAATTTTTGAACAAAAAATTGGTTTGTCAGATTAATGAATATTTATTACAAAAAAGGTCATGCAGATGATACTATTTTTATGGGCAGTGCCTATCTCGGCCCAAGAAAGAGGTATGTCTTTTAAAAATGTCCCAAGTCGGCGCAAAGATTAAAACTGCTCAATATAAAACATACCCAGATCGGCCCATGGGATATTAATTGTTACTATCAAATAATTTTACATCTCAATGGAAAAAAATACATTTATAGAATAACTTTATTAAATAGATATATAATTAATTATACATAGTCCAATTAAAATAAAAGCTAATATCAAAAATTATAATAATTTGATAATATTTTAACATATTCAATTAGCGTTTGATACATTGATGAGTTTGATACATTGAATTATTGAAATGGGAATGGAAAAATTCACATGCATTTGTAGTTTTATTTAAAGCCGCGGAAGCATCGCCCATATTTTTGGCGGAAATTTTGAATCAGATGTTAAGTAATTTTGTAAAATGTAGTCAGAAAATTCTTCCAATTTAGGATGTTCGGGTTTAATTGTATGATTATTGTTTATACTAGTTGTAATTCGATTCTTATTTTCTCCAATTGTTTTGATGAATGCTTTGCAATTATCTTTTACACATCTCCAGTTTGTTTCACCTGAAGCTAATTTTCGTTTTAGTTCTTTAAATTTATAACGTTCATACACTAATAACAAGTTTCCTCTTTGACTAAACATTTCATTTATACTGGCCTTTAAAGATGTCATTTGGATCTTGTGTGTATACTGAACTAGTAGTTAATTGAAAGATAAATTAATTTTACTACGAGGTGTCGACCGAATAACATGCTTTGTAGAACATAGTACAAAAACAGTGACATTAATGCATCTTCAACCAAAAATAATTGTTGTTGACTACATGAGCAGTGGCGCAGCAGATACACAAACAGTCTATTTTCTCTAATCTATAAGTCCAAGATAAAATTATTATTATACCTATTAATGGGGTACTAATACCTACCTGTAATCTTCGAGCCGACCTGGGGGTTTTAAAAATGTACCTGGGTTATCATAAAGGATTAAAGGATTATAGTGAGCCGAGATAGGAATACCCCATTTTTATACGCTACCCCAAATTAAAAAAAAACATTGAAATTGACCCACTATTAACAGAAATATTGCAAACTACTCCTTCACCATTTTTCAAAATATTCTAAAATTTTTACTATATTAATTTATAAATGGCGTTGTTAAGTAGTCGGCTTGATAGATGTACACACGTACTTTTAAATAGTAATATTGATAAATAACAAATTATGAATTTTTAAATTTGAAAAAGCTATCTTGGCAAGAAATGGTCCTAGAAAAGCTTTTTCTTTTGTAATTGTGTAAACAATTACCAGGAACACGAATATCGAAACATAATTTGAAAATTTTTAATCCCGGCTATGTTATTAAAAAATAAGTTTTAAGCAACTTACAACAATTTTGAAAGGACATTTTGGAGGGGAGTTTAATTGAAATTTAGATTTCTAACGCATTTACCGAAAATATACATAAAAGAAAAAAATGAGACTTTAAAAAATTGTATACTCTATCGGCAACAAGCGTTTTTGCAATTAAATATCTCATAAACTACTAAATATTTTTTAACCAATTTTTTTTCGCTTTATAACAAATTAGGGGCCAAATTTAATTTATCAAATCTAACATAAAGGATAGCTTCGTCAGCTTTGCAGAAAAAAATTTTACAATTTTCATTAGGATTAGAATTTCTGCAGTAGTAAAAAATGTAAATTTTGCGCAAAAATTACTAATTTTTAATTATTTAAACAATGATCCCCTCATATGAATCATATACTTTTTTGAAAATATCTTTTGTTTTGACCTAAACTTTGATAAAAACTATTCGAACCTGTACGGAATAGTAGTGTAATTTTATTTTATCGGGCTATTGTTTTAATTGTTTATTTGAGCACATACTCCATAAAAACACAGTCAGCTGCAAAGCTATTTCGAAATTTTATTAGTGATAACTAATAAAAATCAGAGCCAAAATTGAAATTTCATTACGGCAGTAACCTATACACCATCAAATCTTATCGTATTTAAACTCAGTTGTATATTTATTTTGCAGCTAGATTTCCTGTAGGACAAAACATAGCAACAACATGGACCACCAAACCTCCTTCTAATTACTACGACACTGATCCAGATTTTGCAGACGCCATTACGAAATGGTTCAACGAATTCAAAGTGTTTAACTTTGGTGCAATAGGGCGAGGAAGCACCGGACATTACACTCAGGTAAAGTTAATAAAATATTATATGTCCTAAGTTTTTTGTTTGTTTTGAACCCAACTTAACGTAGATTTATATTTACCTCATAAATATGAAAGTGATCACTTTCAATGATTAATAATTCACCCCAATACAAGCAATGCAGATTGGAATGCCTTTTCTAAATATATCGATAATAACATATCCAGATACCAAATAACAAATCATGTTTACAAAACTATTAACCCACTCAATGAAACAAATACAGGGACCAGTGGTGATCTAAAGAATGCCAAAATGCCATAAAACAACAATAAATTTGCTTTTAAAATTTTAAAATGCATAACACAACGTAAATAGTTATTTATGATATAAGTGTTAAATGTACAATTTTAAGGCAAGCATGTGAAAGTTTTCGCTTCGCTCATTCTGCAATTCACATGAGTGTTTTAAGAATGTACTTTTTAACACGTATATCATACACTATTTTTTGTACAAACGTCTTATATATCAACAATTATAATTTATTCATTCTCAATTACAGGACATTATTCAAAAACTTTGACTTGAAATTGACTGATATTCCATTATTATATTTTTCTTGACATTACATCAAAACTGCCTATACTGTCAATACGTAAATCATAACAACTATAGAATAACATCTCTCTTTTATTGTTGTATATTCTAACAAATTTAAATGGTTTCTTCTACAAACGTGTTAAAAATGCAATAATAGTTTAAATTAAATTTTAAAAAACCTGTTAAACCACCTTTTTGAAATTGCGCAAGTTGTACTATTAATATTATTGTTTAACAAATGAAATATAAATATTTTGACGTTCACAATTTGACAATTCACTTTTAACTGCAGTGCCTTAAAAATTTTAAAGCACTAGTGCTTTAAAGTAGCATTTTTAACGCTCCTATGGAGTGCTAAAAATTGCATTTTTAACACGGTTGTAATGGAAAAGAATGATTAGAAATTTTCACATACCAGCTACATTAGCGAAAACCATACTCAACTTTTACATTTGCAGAAAAATGTATCTGAGATCTAATAATAATAAACTAATAGGTCCCCGATATAATAACTTAGGACTTCCACAGGGGTCAGTTTTAAGCCCTCTATTATTTAATCTGTATACAGCTGACTTGCACAATATTTCAATGGTAAATAACAGCTTTAATATAATACAATATGCTGATGATTTTCTGATATACTCATCTTCCAAATCATACGAAAAGTGCATACAAATTTTAGGAAAAATGGACGACTTCTCTAATAGCTGGTTCAAAGAAAATGGATTTGAAATAGCACCAAGCAAATCCAGTATATGTATTTTCACGAGACATAATCTCCCAAAAATAGACAAAATAACAGTAAGGAGTCGTGAGTATAATTTCTGTGCCCCAATTAAATATTTAGGGATGATTCTTGATCGTAAATTAACTTGGAAGCTACACATCGAATTCATGTTAAACAGATGCAACAAGGGATTAAAGCAATTTCTAAAACTTGGTGGGGAGCCGATCAGGCGCGGATCCAGGACGGATCCCGAGAATCTGAGGACAAAAAAAATTGTGTATTTATTTCTAAATTGAGGATAACGAGTGCCACTGGCCACACAGAAAAGAGCTTTATATATTTAGCGATTGTCCTATTCAAAGTTTGTTTCCGCGTGCAAATTTCCCGTGCTCTCTCGTCGAATAATATTCATTGAAACAGTTCCGTAAAGGTTTTAATTTGCTTGTTGTAAAGCTTATAACCGTGCGCACGCTCTAGCGTTAGAAATTAGAAACGGAACTTCGGCCGCGGGGCCTAGATTGCGCTCGACATAGTTCCTTATTCTGACGCTAGAACGCGCGCATATACAACAACAAATAATATGCCATTTTGATGTCGGTGCTTCGCTGTTTTACTTCAGTAGTTATTTGTGCTTTGTTGTTGTTGTGAGCTGATGTTATGAAACGAGCTGCCAAAATTACAACGTTCTTCAAAAATCCACGAGGAAAAATTTCCTGTAGTTGGCTGTATACCATTAAAAAAACATAAAATCCTTTATAAAAGGTATATTTGTTAAAATCCCTATACAGAGCTACATCAAAGACAGAACTAGTTTTCGATCGGTTGACCGATCATCATCAGTGCAAGCTTAGAATCTACATGCTAACCACCAAAGTAAAAATATCTGGGTAAAAACCCTTTACAATTGATCCGTCATCGGAATATATGAAAAAGATGTGAATTATAACATGGATGAATAAAATATCCAATGTTTTTCGCCCGAGGTACCAATGAGCTCTATCTGACAAGTTCACATCATGGCTGTACGGAAGCAAGTGCTTCCGCCAAATTTCTCACCTTTAGTACCATCCTCGGATTATAAGCTTTCATTTGACACCTCATTTGTCATTCTACCTGGTATAATGACGGAGGAGTTGAGTTCACGGACAGACAGACGGACGGACGGACGGACAGACAGACGTGGATAATTCAACGTTTTCACATTTTTTCAAAATTGGTGAAAACAATATTAATTCGTACTCGATTTTATTCGTAAGTGTATCTTTTCTTTTAATTTTTGAAGGAAACCTCATCCTTTTATTTATTATTTTTTATATTATTTAATTATACAAGAATATATTTATTTAGAACATGTATCAATATCTTCATTCGATGTATCATATGATAAAATATATCGATGTATAATTTTTTTTGCCATCCCTGTTGGGACGGGCTCTGGGAATTCCCCGCATTTTAAAGTCCTTACATGTTCGCTAAATTACTTTCGACTCGGCTAAATTGGTTTAGACTAGGCCGTACTAGTTTATCCTGAAATGTGAGTCTTTATCATATCAGGATAAACTAGTTTGGCCTGAAGTGTGTGTATTTATATCAGGATAAACCAGTTTGGCCTAGGACAAACTAGTTTGGCCTACGCGCGATAGGACAAATTAGTTTGGCCTAGGCCATACTAGTTTATCCTAACGCGCTTAGAACAAACTAGTTTGGTCTAGGCCAAACTAGTTTGTCCTGAAACCGGGTTTGGCCGGTAACAGATATACATATTTGGTAAAACTTCGATCCATGACTCGGGCAGAATATGTTGACACCCATCTAGCCTGATCGATACCCTTTTCTTAAGGAAATCTGGATCTGACTGACTTAAGTATAAGGTACATAAGACCGGCACTAGTTGAAGTTAAACAAATAGCTGATTTCTGTCTCCGTCATGTTACCGTCGAAGAATATACATGTATACCTTAACTTAACACTTAACTGATTATAAGTCAAAATATTAACTCACTGGGTACCGAGTATGACTTACCCTGATCCAGGACACGTTAACGTCAGACACATAACAAGACCACTTAAAATGAAATGAATGTAGTTAGTGTAGGAAACAGAGGATGAACCTTGCAAAATGGACACAAGTCCGGTTTTATTTTTTTTCTGGCATATCAAGGGGTGCTTATTATAGGACTAACTTTTTCTGAAAAAATTACGCCCCGGAACCCCCCTTTTCACCCCTTTAAAGGGGGTAATTTGTGGTTTTTGCGGAACGTAGCCCTTCCTGTACCTCTTACAAAAAATTTCTTTTATAGAAATATGAAAAGAACTATATTTTCTACGATTTGTTTCCAACAGCATCTGTCTATCATGCACCGTTTAGCGGGGGTGGCGCCCCAAAGTTGACAAGTTTTTGAAAAAGATGTTTTTAAAAAATATATATTTTTCCCTAACTCTAACGGAAATTGAGAAGAAATCCTGCTGCAATTATTCACAAATAATTGACTAATTTTTTGGTATACGTTTCACTTAAGGGTAATTGCCCTGTTTTTAATTACAGGGTGTTACATTTTAAAAAACTCCTTTTTATACCATCTGAACCGTTTATGCTAGAGTAAAAAGACTTTCAGCGATTACCCATGTACTGGTGCTATTTACAAATTTGTATAACGCACCCCCATTTTTTCTCCGGAACCACCCCAAAAAAAGAAGAATTAATAAATAAAGTGATTTTCTTGGAATCCTTCACACACAATGCCCTTTATTAATATGCTTCATATATTATTTTGTGCACGTTATTATTACCCATGTATGGACACCAAAAGCGATTTCCTAGTGCAACCCTTGTAGCCAAAAAAAAAATAAATAAATTGGGGGGTTGAAAATTTTTTTTGTTTTTTGCTTTTTGATCCATATGGGCATATGCTTCATCAATAGTGCTTTTCAAAAATATATATGGTTATTGCAACATCCCTGCGGAAACCACCCCTACACTTGAAAATATACTGCAGAAACTGCCCCTATCCCTTGGCGAGCAGGTTTTTACGATTTTCTCATTACCCATTTATTTTTTTTAAACAAAACTTATACAAGGTTAAAGACCACTATTTACTCTAAAAATTAGGTCCCATTCATTTTTTTCGTTTAAGCAACCGTTACGGCACAGTGGCGCCGTAAACCTCATATATGCTTTGGAGGGCTCCAGTTTTTGTTTTTTTATTCGTCATCTGTTCGTTTTATTGATAAAGTACTTAGGTAAAATAAAACAACACAGTGTAACCTACAAATTATGACCTATGCACATTTTACATTCTTTGCTCCCCAAAGCCACAGTGGTGGCCCAAAATAATTTTTTTCTTATTTTCGCCACCTACACGCATTTTATTGCGTTAATGCTACCTTAATAGCACAATATTCACCCCTAAGTGGTCGCTAAGCAGTGACGGATCCAGGTAGGGGTGATGGGGGCGATCACCTCCACCCCTCTCAAACCAAGTGATATTACATTTGAAAATTATAAAAATATTCATTTATTTTTATAGAAATACTTATATTATATTAATATTATTTTTATAAGAATGACTTTTTATGCTTTAGCGACAGTGGCCGATCCAGCATCGTTAAGAGGGGGGTGCCAATTGCTTAAATTTCTATAAAAATAGATGAATATTTTTATAATCTTTGAATATAATATCACTTGGTTTGAGAGGGGGGGAGGTGATCAACCCCATCACCCCTCCCTGGATCCGCCACTGCTTTGCGACCACCTAAGGGTAAATATTGTGCTATTAAGGTAGTATTAATGCAATAAAATGCGTGTAGGTGGCGAAAATATGCAAAAATTTATTTTGGGCCACCACTGTGGCTTTGGGGAGCAAAGAATGTAAAATGTGCATAAGTCATAATTTGTAGGTTACACTGTGTTGTTTTATTTTACATAAGTACTTTATCAATAAAACGAACAGATGACGAAAAAAAAAAACAAAAACTGGAGCCCGCCAAAGCATATATGAGGTTTACGGCGCCACTGTGCCGTAACGGTTGCTTATACGAAAAAAATGAATAGGACCTTATTTTTAGAGTAAATAGTGGTCTTTAACCTTGTATAAGTTTTGTTTAAATAGAATGCATAGGTAATGAGAAAATCGTAAAAACTTGCTCTCCAAGGGATAGGGGTAGTTTCTGCAGTATATTTTCAAGGATAGGGGTGGTTTCCGCAGAGATGTTGCAATAACCATATATATTTTTGAAAAGCACTATTGATGAAGCATATGCCCATATGGATCAAAAAGCAAAAAACAAAAAAAAAATTCAACCCCCATTTTATTTATTTTTTTTTTGCTACAGGGGTTGCACTAGGAAATCGCTTTTGGTGTCCATACATGGGTAATAATAACGTGCACAAAATGATATATGGAGCATACTAATAAAGGGCATTGTGTGTGAAGGATTCCAAGAAAATCACTTTATTTATTAATTCTTCTTTTTTTGGGGTGGTTCTGGAGAAAAAATGGGGGTGCATTATACAAATTTGTAAATAGTACCAGTACATGGGTAATCGATGAAAGTCTTTTTACTCTAGCATAAACGGTTCAGATGGTATAAAAAGAGGTTTTTTAAAATGTAACACTCTGTAATTAAAAAAAGGGCAATTACCCTTAAGTGAAACCTATACCAAAAAATCAGTCATTTATTTATGAATAATTGCCGCAGAATTTCTTCTTAATTTCCTTTACAGTTAGGGAAAAATATATATTTTTTAAAAACATCTTTTTTAAAAACTTGTCAAATTTAGGGCGCCACCCCCGCTAAACAGTGGATGATCGAGAGATGCTGTTGGAAATAAATCGTAGAAAATATAGTCCTCTTCATATTTCTATAAAAGAAATTTTTTGTAAAAGGTACAGGAAGGGCTACGTTCCGCAAAAACCACAAATTACCCCCTTTAAAGGGGTGAAAAGGGGGGTTCCGGGGCGAAATTTTTTCAGAAAAAGTTAGTCTTATAATGAGCACCCCTTGATATACCAGAAAAAAAAATAAAACCGGACTTGTGTCCATTTTGCAAGGTTCAACCTTTGTTTCCTACACTAAGTAGCATCAGGAAAAAGTATCCATTTCTAAGAGTATCCAACTCGTTGAATTTTTTCGTTTTTTAAGCCGTTTGCCGACACGCTTAATTATTTTTAACACTGATTTGTGACAAATAGGATTCTTAATATTGTTCTGAAACTATTTTCTTGTAGCATCTAAATGCAATGTACTATTTTTGTTGGAAACAAGCGACCATTTTAATTTAAAATTAAGTTCGAATGGACTCGAATGAACTATCTTCCAAAAAAGTCGTCCCAGGAACGCAACTCATAAATATTGGCAATATCATTTTAAAGTCATCTACTGTAAAATGTATAATACAGGGTGTTTGGTAACGAATGAGCCATAGGTTAACTTTAGATTCCTGAGGTTAAAATAGGTCGATTTAAGCTAACTTACCTTAGTACGAAAGTTGATAATCACCGAAATACAGGGTGTCAAAGTTAAACTTTTATTTAATTTATTTCTAAATAATTCCTGAGAGGCATGGGATAACAACACGAAATTGGTAAGTGGGGTTTTTTTCGGCCGAGAAACCTAAATTCCCCACCAAAAATTATATATTACCCCGAGAGCGCCACATACGTCTTTCAGCGCTCATTTAATACGTTCAATTTTTTTATCCCCCACTCTACATAATTTTCAGATCAACATTTTTATTCCCCTCTTATTTTTAATTAAAAAATGTCTCGAAAACTAATGAATTTATCGTTACGAATGAAGAGTATATTATTTACATAGAAAGAATTGGAGAATCCAAAAATTGCACTAAAATAGCAATTCCGCCATAGGCGTAGAATTTGGGAAGGGTTAACCATCCACTTTCCCCCATCGTACGCCTGTGGTAGTAGCCAGAAACGTTTGTTTATCATAATTTAGTATGGTGTACAGTCTACGGATATGTCAAATGATTTTTATTAACTGCAATGAAATGCAAAAATTGAATTTTGCATCGTAGATTTAAAATGCGTTTATCTTTTTTTTTTTTTTTTTATTAACTCCCAGTATATTTACAATCTGTCACATATATAATATTGAAGGACAATAAGTAAATGGTCGGATATTTACATTGGACATGTAGGAAATATTTCCAGTGAATTATTTCCTTTACATAATTAACCTATTTATTTAAAACCGTTATTTGTTTGTTATTCTGAGTACACTTAGTTAAACCTGCTTATCAGGTCCGTTGGTTTAAATTTTTTTAAGCGGCGCACCTCACCTACTGTGTTAAATAGATCACTCGCGAGGGGGTTCACATGCGTATTTGCTCTATCCCGATATTTTTCACTATGTCGTTTTATTTCACTTTTGATGGTGGGGATTTCCAAGTCTCTTTCTATTGCTGTATTTGGCACGTACCAAGGGGCATTGACTATTAATCTTAAAACCTTATTTTGGAACCTTTGAAGTATTTCTAAGTTTGAATTTGACGCTGTGCCCCATAGCTGGATTCCATATGTCCAGATTGGTTTTAGAATTGATTTATATACAAGTATTTTGTTTTGAATGGTCAGTTTTGATTTCCTGCCAATAATCCAGTATAGTTGCTGCAGTCTAAGTCCTAGTTGTTTTCGCTTGTTGAATATATGTGTTCGCCATGTGAGGCGTTTGTCTAGGTGCATGCCTAAGTATTTCACACTATCAGCTTGTGCTAATTGGCTGTTATTTAGTTTCACTGGTGGACACTGATCTCTTTTCATCGTGAAAGTAACGTGAATTGATTTGGATTCATTCGCTTTTATTTTCCACTTTTTTAGCCATACTCCTATTTTGTTCAAGTTTGTTTGTAGGTTTCTTGTAGCTCCTGCAGGATTGTGATGGGAGGCTAGTATTGCTGTATCATCAGCAAATGTTGATACTGTTGTTTGTTCTGTAGTGGGAATGTCTGCCGTGTACAATAAATATAATATTGGGCCCAAGGTACTACCCTGTGGTACTCCAGATTCTATGTGGTAGATGTTAGTATATTCAGACTGCTGTTTTACTAAGAAAAATCTGTTAGTTAGGTATGATTTTAATAATGGATAGAAGTTGCGAGGTAAACCTTTTTTTATTTTATACAATAGTCCAGGATGCCACACCTTATCAAAAGCTTGGCTAATATCTATGAATGCGGCTGAACAATACCTTTTCTTTTCTAAGTCATTGCTAATTTGTTTAACGACTCTGTGGACTTGTTCTATTGTGCCATGTTTTGCTCTAAAGCCGAACTGATGATCTGGTATGAGCTTTTTTTCCGTTAATATTGGCTGCATTCGCTTGAGTAGAAGTTTCTCAAATATTTTTGATAAGATTGGCAAGAGACTGATGGGTCTGTACGAGCATATTTCATTAGGGTTTTTACCTGGTTTGGGAAGCATTATTATTTCTGCTACTTTCCACTGATTTGGAAAGTAGCTCAGCCTTAGCATTGCGTTAAAAATTTGTAGTAATGCTGTGATTCCTTTTCTAGTGAGTTTTTGCACTATAATGCCGGTTATTAGGTCATAGCCCGGTGCTTTTTTTGGTTTAATTTGGTGTACAATTACATCTCTTATTTCCTTGTATTTAAAATTGCTTATGGGCTGTTCCATTTGGAGAGGTGACTCCAGGTAGTTTTGTATGTCGTCCATGTCTTCTTGTGTACTCTCTACTTCATTTGGTTTAAACACATTTGATAGGTGAAGTGCAAATGCATTGGCCTTTTCTTTGTCGTTTCTGGCCCATTTCCCCTGTTGATCTTTTATAGGGGGAATATGTTGTTGTGGCCTGTTCAATTTTCTTGTTGCTCTCCAGAGTGAGTAGTCTGTTGCTTCCGTTGGCGTTAGGTTTTCAAGATATGCCTGAACCGAGTCATTTTTCATCGTTAACAGAAGTTTTTTTAGGTCCTTACTTGCTTTATTGAGGTTTTTCTTATTTGCTGCTGTCCTTGTTTGCTGCCATTTCTTGCGTAGTCTTCTCTTTTCAGCAATTTGGTCTTTTATTATGATTGGGTTTTCGTCGATTTTATGCGTTTATCTCGAAAACAGTTAAGTTTAGCGAGATAAATGTAGTAAAACTTTTTAATGTAGAATGGGAATAAAAATTTTGATTTTAAAATTATGTAGAGTGGGGGATAAAAAAATTGAGCATATTAAATGAGCGCTGATAGACGTATGTGGCGGTCTCTAGGTAATATATAATTTTGGGTGGGGAATTTAGATTTCTCATCTCAAAAAACCCCCACTTACCAAATTTCGTGTTGTTTTCCCATGCCTGTCAGGAAATATTCAAAAATAAATAAAATAAAAGTTTAGCTTTGACACCCTGTATTTCGGTTATTATCAACTTTAGTAATAAGGTAAGTTAGCTTGAGTCGACCTATTTTAACCTCAGGAATCTAAGGTTAGGCTATGGCACATTCTTTACCAAACACCCCGTATGTATCTGAGTTGTCAATATAAATGGGTCAGATAAAATTAAATTATTAGGAGAATTTTGTATCAAGCAACAAAATCAAAATTTGTTTAATTTATTAATGTTTTGTATTTAAAGAATGATTTTCGAAGTGGAAATCAAAATGTAAACGTAAACTTATTAAAACCTTTTTATATACTTGGCTTGGTTGTTGTCACGGTCTCCGCAAATTTTGTAATCCATTTTAAACATAGTTCTAGGCTACCTAGGTACCTAAAATTCTCAGAATAGCTTAGAACTAGCTAACAATGCAATATTTTACTGCTATTATACAGGGTGATTGATTAGTGGGGTAACGCTCCGTAGATCCGTTATAGTAATAAATACCGATAAAAGTTAATAAAAAAATTTTAGCTAACTTTGAACTGCACAGTAGAAAATTAGTTAGAATGTTACATGGTGTTCGATAACATAGTGGCAGATCAAAGTTATGTTTTTTTTTTAAATGAAACACCCTGTATTTTATTTTATATTCGAAATCTTCTTAACTCCTCCATTACAAAAATATAAAGGTTTAGTATGTTATACACGACATTTACAAAGTTATAACCAATTTTATATGAAAATCGTAACAAGTTTAACTCCCTGTATAAATAAAAATAAGCACAACGGCAATCGTTTATTGATGCCCGGTTTTTTTGTTTATTGTCAAAATATTTATAAATGATCGGTATTGCTAATTTTCTTTATATTGAAATCAGGGTGAGTCAAAACGCAAGTCCATTATTTTCTCAGTAATTTTAAAATGAGACAACCTGTATTTTATATCACTATCGACAAGTACTACTACTGTACTTGTATAATTTTTATATAACATTCCCTATGTCTAAATTTATTAATTTTCGATATATTTTCATTTTTCAGAGCAAATTATTAAGTACGGGTATAAATCTATCCAAATTTTAGGTAAGCCATAACTGAATTGTCTAAAACTGACAATTGACGATTACTGATTATCAATCTGTAATCAAAGTTGGCTACAATTTTTGTTATTAACTTTTATTGCTATCTATTACTATAGTTAGTATAGCAAGTAATATTAGTATAGCAAGTAATTCATAGTTAATCAAACAGTAAACACGTATTATTTGTGGCTCACATTGATCATTCAGTTACTTGAGTTATACAAGTCAGTTTTTAGTGAAATTTTCACAAAGTGTTCATTATTACAAGATACACAACCGTGAGTACCTATTTTTATTGGTTATCCTATGTGAATCCCGATATATGCAATAATTAATTTTTCGTACTTCCGGGCCTAAAGTGACAACTTCACTCCCTTGTGACAGGTACTAAAGTGTCACATTTAATCCCTCCGGGATTAAATATTGACGAAACTCCCGGAACGATTAAATCACAAACAAACGAATTTAAGGGATATTTTATTGAAAAATATAATTAATTAGAATGGTAATTAACGTTAATATTCAAATTAATATTGTGACAGTTCGTCATATTGACCAGTCTTTCCTGGGTTAATGCAGCAGGTAACTGACGAGTAACAGATAGGTCCTTTTCATATTGAACTGGTGTTTGTTTCGAAGATCCTGCGGAAACAGGAAGCGAGAATGAGGACTGTGGCATAACTATAGTGGACGAATCGGCGACTTGACCAAATATTTTATCTGAAATTTTTTGTTTATTTTTAATAGACGATTCAATATATCCCTCGGCCACGTTGGAGGATTTCCATCCTCCATGTCTCTTCAGCACGTCTATTGTTGCTCCCGAATCAGCTAACAAAGACGCAGATGTGCGTCTAAAACAATGTCCCGTATAAGACGTCGCATTTTCTAATTTCAAGAAAGCTGCTATTTGCCTTGGAATTGTACCAAACATGTTTTTTCCTACTACTCGCGTAGTACATTCTTTGTTGATGTATTGAACAAAAAATTTTGAATGAGTTGTCCCTGTCTTTCGCAATGCCACATATTTCCGAAATATCGCCACAAAACTGATGGCACTGTTTTCTGAATTTTTGATCACAAAATTTCGGTCAATTTTATTTTTGGTGTTTCTAATCGCAATTAGGAAGGAATCGCCCAAATCTCTCACATCGTCGATTTCTAAATCAACCAACTCTTTTCCACGACAAGCTCCCGCAACGCCCAAAATAAGTGCAACCTACAAAAAAATTGATTTCTTAAAATTTCTGAATATAAACAAATTTCCAAATTTACCTTAAGCATTAAATATTTATCATCCGGAGCCTCCCGTAAGAACTGATCTACCTGCTCAGACGTGAGAATTCTTGACTTCTTTGGCTTAAATCCCTCATTTCTTCTCTTCAAAAAAGCTAATAATTTTGGAAATTTACTTATATCAATATCTTCTCTAATGTTAATAACCGATTTCAGCATTGAGTAATGTGCCCAGAGAGTTGAGGCACAAACCGCTTTTGATTTATCATCGAAGTAGACTAACAGCGCATTTTCAGTAGGTTGTCTCACATTTTTTAAGCGGCACCACTTTTTAAAAGCATCGTACTGCTGCTCGTATAGTTTTCTAGATTTCGGTGGTAACAATTCTTCACCTACTTCGGCTGCTCTTTTATCAATATCAGATACACCTTCTTCACTCATGATACCAATAATTATCAATAACAATGTTTCTTTACAATGACACTAGTAATGACAATGTTTCTAAATTATAACTGTCACAACGCAATGTTACTATGGTAACTTATTTTAAAGACAGTTTATTAAATGAGTTGAAGAGAGAAAAAACTGATTGAAATTATTGAAATAATTAATAAAATCATACCGGAAGTACGAAAAGTATCGTATATACCTTGCGACTGAAGTACATTTAATCCTTCAGGTAAATTATGGCCCTCCCTGCGGTCGGGCCATAAACTTTACCTTCAGGATTAAATGTACTACTTCAGTCCCGCGGTATATAATGTACTAATATTGCCGTTTATATCAGCACACAAGCAAAAAAACTGGTCTAATTTATCATTTGTCGAATATCGAATATCTACCTACAAAGTATAATTGCCATTTAATTGATTTTTAATTTTGGTGTAAATTGTAAATTAGACGAAGAATTAATTATGCCTGTGTGTATAAATTGTAAACAATCTACCAATAACACACAATTTATAAAATGTTCGGGATGTATGAATTCTTTGCATACTTCTTGCATTGGCTTACAGGGCGATGATGCTAGTCGGATCACACGAATGCGTAGTAAAAATATAAAAGTACTATGTAATACTTGTAGTAATGGAGAGGACAAGCTCGATCAATTGAAGCAATTTTTAACCAATCTTGTGGAATAATAATAATAATATCGTATGGCATTTTTGCCGGGGAGATCCTTTCGGATAGTTCCAGCGCCAATTACATCTTTAACCCTGTTTCAAGTAACTAGTGTCGATGTACACTAGCCCAGGGGGACCGACGGCTTAACGTACTCTCCGAGGCACGGTGAGACGGCTCGAGTCATTATTGGAAATGAAAATGGTTTGTTTGTCTTTGGCAGGGATCGAACCCACGTCTACTGGCGTATGAGGCCAGCGTTTATGCCGTTACCCACGGCCGCTCACAATCTTGTGGAAACTAAATTGCAAGAGTTGGAAAGAAAGATCGCTAATATTCAGCCCTATTCTGTAACTTTTAACAAATCGAATAGAAATGACCAAGTCGAATCGTAATTACCCAAAATCGGAATGTTTGATATCTATCGCGTCATTTTTGTGTTTGGATTGGTATTCTGTAACTCATATCGTAATCGAAACCTCTGACTTCTATTTCACGCGGTTCTGAGGTGGTGGCAACCCCGCATTAACCAGAGAAATTATTGTTCTGTGACTGGATCTAAATTTAAAATTTGACACCGTTGCCATATCCTCAATGTTTTCATACTTTCTTCATACTATCCTCAAGTTTTGAAAAGTAAATAAAGTATTAGTGTAAATACTGGATGCAAAAAGCTCAAAAGAGGATAAATGGTTTTAAATTAAAGTTAATTAAAATTGATATAAAAAAAGATAAACTGATAAATAAAAAAGATAAGTGAAGATAAGAAGTATAAATGGTTTTAAATCAAAGATATTTAAATTGATGTTATTAATGCATTATTATTAATCTATAATTTAAAATCGATATTACTAATAATATGCAATCTCTAAGATTCGATTAGAGCTGAAATAACTGCTAAACAACTTTTCCCAAAAATGGCATCTTTTCTATAATTTGTTCAGACTATGAGCGTTGACTGATAAATATACAAGTATACTGGCATTGTTTAAGAAAGGAGTCTAGTTATACAATGATACTGGTATAATATATTTATCCATCAACGCATCAGAAGTCTATCGTATGCTATTCTTGTACATTATACCGTTGATTGAAATTGTACAAGAAATAACTAACAACATTATGGCAACACTGCGAGGGGCAAAGTTCATTCATGTGCAAAGCCAAATAGCAAAGCAAATAAATAAGGTTAGGTCCAAGGTCCAATTCATACTCGTACAACATGTCTAAATTAAATATATAATTACAAATAACACCACAGACTAAAAATTACGCAGCTAAAAAAGGTACAAACACTATAAATAATTATAAAATAAGTAGTAATCAATTATTTTTATATATAAAATATAAACGTCAAAACAAAACAAAATGCGCTTGCGTCAACCACAATTCCGATAATCGAAATCTCATTTCGACAGGATAAATGCTGTCGAAGTGATTTCTATTCACTATTACGATTGTAGAGATTCCGAAGTAGTTATGGAATACGGATTTGGACTATTTCTATTCGACTTGGCCACTTCTATTCGATTTTACTGACTTCTATCATCGAAATGAGTTACAGAATAGGCGTGATTAACACTACTATACCTTCCGAACATCAGGAAGATATAATTGAAGAAGCCATGGACCGTATTAATCGATCACATAATATCATTTTGTATAACGTCCCAGAAACTAATTCTGCTGTGGAAGACAATAATAAAGTAAACGAGATTCTAATAACAGTACAGGGTGATAATGTAAATCCGATTTCTTCAAGACATGTGCACAGAATTGGTAAACGTTCAAATAAGGCTCGTCCAATCAAAGTGACCTTTTCCACACCCGCACAGGCTAAGTCCTTTTTGCGTGCCAAGAATAAATTAGCCACATCTACTTTCTCTACCATTTCAATCTCTGATGATAAAACACCTCGGCAGAGAGAATATATGAATAAACTTCGGACAGAACTGAAACGGCGAACAGATCATGGAGAACAGAATTTGACGATTAAGTATGTAAGGGGCAGACCTACTCTAGTCAGTAATACTGATGGCTCTTTAAACTAAACGTGTCCAGCAGTTCCAAATCAAGTAAATCCCAACACGTTGAACTTACATGTTACTATCAAAATGTACGTGGTCTAAATAGCAAAGTTGCATTATTTAATGCTAACATTAGTGATTGTGAATTCGACATCATAGCATTAAGTGAAACGTGGTTGCACGGTGATGTTTCGAGCATGGAACTCTTTCCGAATAATTATGTAGTATATAGAAAGGACCGAAAATTCCATGTGGTGGATAAGGTGAAGGGTGGTGGTGTAGTGCTTGCGGTAAAAGACTTCATAAAATCCGAAATATTGGATATTGCGGCTTTCGATGCTCAATTTCCATTAATTGATCTAATCATTGTCAAGTGCCAGATTGGTTACAAACATTTTTATACAGTTGTTGTTTATTTAACGGATAGGTTAAGTTTAGTTCACTTTGAATATTTTTTCGATTGCTTAGGGCAACTTGATTATTTATATAATAACTCCATATTACTAGGCGATTTTAATGTTCCAAAGTTCATTGATAATGATATATCTGATTTCCAAACTTCTGTAGTTTTAAGTTTTACGGGCTCTACTGGACTTAGACAATTTAACACTGTTGTTAATCATTTGGGTAGACTGCTAGATTTAGTCTTATCGCATTTCAGTTGTGAAGTGAAGCATGATGACTCACCTTTGCTCTATGAAGACTCTCATCACCCAGCTCTTCAAATTACATTTACGGATATATTTGTGAAAGAGCCTATATTTAGGTATGGTTCTGAGCAAATAACTTACAACTTTAAAAAAGCAAATTTTCCTGCTTTATATCGAGAACTGTACGAAACGGATTGGAATTTTCTGGATACTACTAGTGACGTTAACGTAATTTTAAGTAATTTTTATGATAAAACGTTTTCTTTGTTTAATACGTATATTCCAGTTTATAAAAATTTTAGTCATAAATATCCACCCTGGTTTGATGCTGACATCATTCAGAACATCAAATTAAAAGCAAAGTTTCGAAAAAAATTTAAAAGATTCAAAAATCATTGTGATTTGCTTGAGTTTCAACGGTTAAGACACCTTGTCAAATCAAAAATCAGTTTGGCATACAATGTGTATGTCGATAACATTCAAATATCTCTATCCATCAATCCCAAGAAGTTTTGGTCGTATGTTAATGCGAAAAATAATAGTTCAAGAATTCCTGGTGTAATGAAATATATTGGCATTACTACCTCCGAACCACAAAATATTGTGAATGTTTTTGCAGAATTTTTCAATAGTGTTTTTCTGTCATCTGATATTAATTATAAAGCTAACTCTTCATCAGTTAACGCAGATTACTTAAATTTTTATCCTATTGTAGAATCTGAGATAATTTCTGCTAGTAAGAAATTGAAAGACAAAATGACGTGTGGACCTGACAATATACCATCTTTTCTGGTTAAGGATTGCATAGGTGCCTTAACTGTGCCACTATTAAAAATTTTTAATTTATGTCTTCTCAATAAAGAATATCCAAGCCTCTGGAAGGAGTCAAAAGTGTGCCCAGTATTCAAAACTGGTGAAAGGGATCAGGTAGAAAACTATAGACCAATTTCCATAATTTGCAATCTGTCGAAGGTTTTTGAAATAATTTTGTATAATCGTATTTATTCAAGAACTCGTAATCAGCTGTCTCAATACCAACATGGTTTTGTCTCCAGTCGGTCCACTGTAACAAACTTATTAGTGGTCACACAATATATTTCAGAGGCCCTAGATAATAGAAGTCAAGTTGACGTCGTCTATACCGATTTTTCGAAGGCGTTCGATAGAATTCACCACGGAGTATTGCTTTCTAAATTATACCACTTTGGTCTTTCTGAGGATGCTGTTACTTTTATGAGGTCTTACTTATCAAATAGAACGCAGTTTGTTTCTTACAATGGTTACAAATCGGCAAAGTACCTTGCTTCTTCAGGGGTTCCACAAGGTTCTAATCTAGGTCCATTATTGTTCTTGTTATTTATTAACGATCTGTGTGAATCTATTTCTGCACCATGTTTATGTTATGCTGATGACTTAAAGATTTATTCATTGATAAGCGACCTTAACGATTGTCATTTTCTGCAGAGTGACTGAATCTCGTACATGAATGGTGTAAGGAAAATCATCTGGATCTTAATGCCAATAAGTGCAAGGTGGTTAGTTATTCCAGGAAACAGTCTACTATATACCATCCTTATATTATTGATGGCAATGAACTGGAACGTTTGACTAAAATTAAAGACCTTGGAGTTATATTTGATCACAAACTCACTTTTGTTGAACATGTTAATGTAAAGGTTAGAGAAGCACTTAAATCTTATGGATTTATAATTAGAAATAGTCGAAATCTCACTAATACTAAGGCCATTAAATTACTGTTTTACACTTTTGTACGCTGTAAACTGGAATATGCCTCTATCATTTGGTCACCGTTTTATGATGTACACATCCAAATTATAGAACGGGTTCAGCGTAAATTTTTAAAATTTTTGTTTTATAAAATTAATGGTATATATCCTACGAGGGGTATCAGCAATAATGAGTTATGTAACGGTTTGGACGTAGTGTCATTAGAATCTAGACGAATTAATGCCTCCCTGGTATTCCTGTACAAGCTACTACATAATCTCATTGACAGCCCTGATATCCTTCGACAAATAAATTTTAACGTTCCGTCTTATCCAGTAAGAAATTCGATTACGTTCAGAAATACACAAGCTAGAACTAACCTTATGTTAAATTCTCCTCTATTCGTCATGTGCAGCTATTATAATGCCTTAAGTGTTTACTGCGATATATTTAACTGCAGTTTAAAGCAACTGATTTCTATGGCCAAGATCTACCTAGGTGATTAATAATTTATTTCTTTAGATTCAAATTTAGTTTTGTAAAATTTTTGTTATTATCGATACCTATGAATTACTAATATTTTATTTAATTTTTTATTTATGTAATATTTTGTCCTGTAAATGGATTCTGTTGGACAATAAACGCTATTATTATTATTATCATGATTTAGCCATACGGCTCACACTCCCTCTAAGGGGAAAATTGACTCATCCCAGATACCTACGGTATCAAAAGGATTGAGCTCTGGTGGGACTCTTTCCGTGTTATCGAGCCCTAGGTGACTTGGAATGCAGGTGTATCTCCCAGAAATTTTCGTACGCATCTGGCCGTCGCGAGTAGTACAGCTTTCTGCATGGTCTTATAAAGATGTTCATTCAGACCCAGCTTTTTTATGCTTTCGAGGAGGGTCTTCGGAATGACTCCAGTAGTAGACATGATAATCGGTATCGTCTGGGTACTTTGCATTCTCCATTGCCTTCGTATTTGAATTTCTAGATCTCTGTACTTGGCGATCTTTTCAGTAAATTTACTACGTAGATTATTGTTGTTAGGTATCGCCACATCAATTAGTGTTGTTTGTCTTGTTAATTTATTAACTAGTACGAGATCTGGTCTATTATGTGCCACTGTTTGGTCTGTGAGCACAGTGCGGTCCCAGTATAGCTTGTAGTTGCCATCCTCAAGCATATTCTCAGGGACGTATTGATAATACGGGAGATGGTCTGTTTGGAGAAGTCCCAGCTTGATAGCTATCTCTTGATGAAGGATTTTTCCCACTGCGTCATGCCGTTCCTTGTATTCAGTTGCAGCAAATGCCTGGCAGCCCGTAAGATGTTGGATGGTTTCTTGGGCTTGACATCCATATCGGCATTTGTCGTTTTGAACCTGAGGGTCTTTGATGATATATTTCAGGTAATTTCTGGTTGGTATAACCTGATCCTGAATGGCCAGTGATGAACCCTCCGTCTCAGGGAACATCTTTCCTGATGTCAACCAGTAGTTCGACGCTATATTGTCGACATAATCTTGGCTGACCTCATTGGGATGTCGCCCGTGCAGAGGTTTACCCATCCAGGTGCGCACTTTTTCGTCCTTAGTAAGGTGGTTTATGCGCATTTCTGGTTCCCTCAGTTTGATCGGTGTTGTGTCATCTACTGCGCAGATAGCGCGATGTAGAGTAGATGTCTCAGCCTGCATCTGAAAATAAGTTCTTAAATTAGCAATTTGTTTATCTAATTGCTCACCTATATCCATAAGTCCTCTTCCTCCTAGATTCCGTGGTAATGTTGTTCTTTCTACTGCACTTTTAGGATGGTGTTTTTGTGCCTTTGTGAGGTGTGTTCGTACTTTTCGCTGAAGAGCTTCTATATCTGTTTTTGTCCACTTAACAATACCAAATGAGTAGCTAAGCGCGGAACATGCGTAGGTGTTTAGTGCCTTAAACAAATTTCTACTGTTAAGGTGTGAGCGAAGCAGCTGTTTTACCCTTCGTATAAACTCGGTAGTTATCTCTGTTTTCATTTGTTTATGGTCAATTTTCCGCGCTTGCTTTACTCCAAGATATTTATACATATCGTTTTCACCCATGGCCTCGATGTTCTGGCCATTTTGCATATCGAATCCTCCGGGCTGTACTTTTCCTCTGACTATATTTAAAATACGACACTTATCTAGTCCAAAGTGCATATTAATATCATTAGAAAAAGTTTCTACAGTTTTTAGCATCTCGTCGAGTTGGTTTCGAGTGGAAGCCATTAATTTCAAATCATCCATGTACAATAAATGATTAAGCTTCGCCACCACATTGTTGTTATTTTTGATGCTAAAACCTGCATCTGAGGAGTTCAATAGCTGAGATAGTGGGTTCATAGCTAGACAGAACCACAGAGGACTCAACGAATCTCCTTGAAACAGGCCCCGGCTGATTACGATATTTTCAGTTTCGATGTTACTTTCACCAGGTATTTGAAGGTGAATTCTAGTTTTCCACTCTGTCATTATATGTTGTAAAAAGGTCACTATATTATCATCGACTTTATATATTCTCAATATATCTATAAGCCATTCATGCGGCACTGAATCAAAGGCCTTCTTGTAATCAATAAAAGCAGTAAATAGATTCCTCTTTTTGGAATATGCTTGATTAGAAATGACTGAGTCGATGATAAGTTGTTCTTTGCAACCCATGGAACCCTTAGCGCATCCTTTCTGTTGAGGCTCTATGATATTGTTCAGAGCACAGTGTTGGTAGATACGCCGGGCTACACAGGATGTGACCAATTTATACAAAGTTGGAAGGCAAGTAATTGGGCGGTATTTTGCTGGATCTTGGGTGTTATTTTGATCCTTCGGTATTAAATAAGTGGTTCCCTGAGTTAGGAATGATGGTATATCCTGCGGATTAGAAATAACATGATTAATTAGTGTTGATAAGCATTCATGAGCACTCGAGAACTTCTTGAGCCAAAAGTTTTGAACTCCGTCTGGTCCAGGAGATTTCCAGTTATGAAGCTCTTTGATGATATTTGAGACTTCTTCAGTGGTGAAGGGTTCGTAGAGAGTAGTAGTGTAGTGTTGGCAGTTCTGTGCCGTATCTTCTATCCATCCAGCATTGTTGTTAAGAGCAGCTGGTGTGGAAAGTTGATTTCCCCAAAACTCATGAATTTCTTCTTGGCTTGGGTAAGACTTATCGAGATTTTCTACGGTGGAATTGAGTTTCCGATAGAACGCCTTCTCAGCAGTCTCAAAAAGGGCATTGTCGGATTTTCGGTTGTTACTCACTTTGTACCTTCTTAGTCGTCCTGAATAAACTGAGAGTCTTTGTTTTAATGTATCCAGGCACTGTTGGGCTGTGTTGTTTTCTGGATCGTATCTTGAGTGTCTTGCAGTATTCCGTATTATTTCTTCAGATCTCCTGATGACTCTTGTACTTCTTACACCTCGTATATATTCTGTGACTTGACCAATATCCCTACGCAGCAATTCAATCTTTCCGAGCAGTCTTTTTTCCCAGGGTGCAATTCTGTTACCAGTCCTTCCGTTGTTAGTACCCCGTCGTGTTCTGATCTTAACGCCCATTACATTAGCAATTGCTGTTGCTGCACAGTAGATTAGCATGTGCAAATATTCTAATGTGTGGGCTTCTACGACATAATTGGGTAGGACTTCAGTGTTCACAATTTGTAACAGCGCCCCTAGTTTCTTACAAGAGTTTATTCGTGGTAGCGGTGGTCTGCTAAGTGGGTTTGTTCCATTAAACTCCTGTACAGCACGTGCCATTTCTCTTACTAGGTTATCATGTAGCTCGTTGTCTTCCTGCTCTGTATTGTCAGGTTGAGTTTCTTGTATGGCAAGCTCAGGAATCTACTCATGAACTTCATTGGGGACTTGATCTTCAATTACAACATCTTTATGAATCTCCCGTTCGACTTCGCTTCTGATGATATTGCGTCTAGTCTCTGGGATAAGGTTGTTTCTTATAATTACCCGGTATTGGTCTGATACTCGTTGCTCCGATACTTGAATATCTGGGTACGTCCTGCAAAATTCGGCATACAGCTGTTGTCGGTAGCCGATTGTTTCTTGACCGAGGTTTGTCACCTTGTAGTAGAAGCGCAAAATGTTTTCATTAATGGACACAGTCCATTTCATGCGCTGCCTCGGCCGTCCCGCTTGAGTGAGCGCCGGCTGATGATCCAGCGCAGCACCTTCGGCGGGTGGAGCTCTTGTTGTTGTTTGGCTCGCTTGTGGTTGTGGTTGTGGTTGGGCTGTAGCTGATTGTATGACAGGGGCCCGCCTCCTCAACACCCTGCCACCGACGTCCCGCATGCTGTCACGTCCAGCGCCGGCTCCAGACGTGCCCTGGCGATCCCCAGGCAGCGATCCTAAACATACATTATTATTCTCCATTCTCATGGGTGTGCATTTTATACCTACTGCCAGGTGTCAGTTTTTGTTCCACGGCAAGTATCCCTGCTACTCTCTGGGTACTGGCGCTACGAATACCCAGAAAGCATCCCCCATTCGCAGGGGGCCGCGCCTGATAGAAGAACTGACAAAAACTCCCACAGTTACATTATTATTATTATTATTATTATTATAACGGATCTACGGAGCTTTACCCCAATAATCAATCACCCTGTATGGATAAATCGATTTTTTTTATTTCAAACTATTTTGAAAATGTGACTAATGCAATGATATTTTAAAGTACGTTAATAAATCGATATCTACAAATTGATGGTGGGTCAGTGGCATTAGACTGCAGATCGAGAGTTCCCTAGTTCGAACACGGTTGTTGCGTATCTTTTTTTTAATTTGTTTAATAAATAATTAAAGGTTGATATACTTTAATTCATATTTTATAAGTTAATTATTATATATAAGTATTATATATACCATTTTAAACAACCGTGGTATTATAAAAAGTACTTTTTTATATTAGTGTAATTTTTGGAATCATAATTTTAACACTTAATACACCTACAAAAAATTCATATTTTATTCTTTGGAAACATTTTGTGTCCTGTATATAACAAAAGCGTGTTATTATAAAAAGTACTTTTTTATTATAGTGTAATTTTTGGAATTTTAAGCATTTTATATCGTCAAATTACTTTATATTCTCTCCTATAAATAATAAAAAGGTTTTAGGATTATAAAAAAGTTCTCTTTATAGAAGTGTAATTTTTTTTAAATAAAATTGTGGCTTATTCCCAACAAAAAATAGTAAATAGGATTCGCACGAGCAACCTACCTCGCTGAAGTCACAGGATTCGCTTCAAACGTCAAAATACATCTAATTTAGTATTTCCATCGATTTTAGAAAACATTTGTCTAGGAACATCACTAAAATAGCCATATTCTTTGCAATTTTTTTAATTGTATGGTGAATAATAGGTGACTCTCTATCTAAATTTACATTCAAAATGCAGTAGAAATAAACAAACCAAGACACGTGAAATGCTACTAGGAGCATTCCCGAATCATAAATTATAATGTATAAACTTTGGAAATTATGATTTGGGATTTACAATGTATATACATTGTAAATTATGACTCGGGAGTGGTCCTATTGTCATTTAACGTGTCTTGATTTATTTATTTCTACTGCATCTTAATTGTAAATTTAGAATAGTATTTTTCCTGAACAAATCGATACCTTTTTGAATACGACTTTTGCCTCTATCCATCATTAAGATATCTACTTTGTTCGACATTGTGAAATAAGGAATCGTTTCAAAAAGTTTCAAGTAGATAAGTAGTAATGGATTCTTAACTCTAACAGTGGCAAAACAACAGTATTGAGAGATAGCCTCGATTCACGTAATATCTTATAACTTTTAACATTACGAACAAGCACTGCTAAAAACTACTCAGAGGTAACTTTATACAAATTTAAAAAAAAAGTTTGGTTTTTTCTTTTCTGCAAATTCTCATTTCAGCAAAATCTCAGTGGTGTACATTCTGAGCATTCTCTATTGAAGTTATACTTCTTTAGGCGCGATTGGCAGTAAATGTAAATATGAGCTAATTCATCAAAACTGTTGGTGCCACGCGCAGATATATTATAAGTTAGCTCTGATTGGGTATTCCAATGATATGTCAAAAATTATCCAATATGGCGGCTGTGGTTAAAGAATGTGTTGTCATTTTTATTATTATGGTTATGGTTGTTAAGTTGTGTTTTAAAAGTTGTGAGAACAGAGATAAAAGTGAGTTTATAGTTGTACTGGCTTCTTAAATAGATTTTATATTCAACTATTTTCAATGGGAAATAAGCCACAATTGAACCAAAAAAAATGTTTATATAATATATTTTTGGACTTATTAATATAGAAAAAAGTAATGTGTGTGTACTTTATACGCACGTTAGAAGTTATAGTTCTATTAAAATTGTGTAGAAATTCTTACGTTTTATTGCTTTTCTACGATTCCTCAAGGGAAAAGCAATTGCTGGGAGGCTCCAGTTCGTCAAAAAATGACGAATTAACATTATTTATCGAGAATTTACCATTTTTAATGATTTTAAAATTTGACGAAAATACAAAGGCTATAGCGGATAGCCCATGAAAAAATTGTTTTATAAATTTTTTGTCAAAAACGACGTTTTTTAGAGTTTATGCGATTCCTCACGAGAAAAGCAATTGCGGACATAAAAAATGACATATTAACGTTATTTTTAATGCTTGGTATTATTTTAAGTATTAAAGCTGGTTTAACATTTAAATAAAAGTACATGTTTAAAATATATTTATTTGGCTGTAAACATAATAATAGAAGTATAACTTCTTACGTGCGTACAAAGTACACACACTCTTTTTTTTATTTTTATGAATTTTTTGTTTTTTATTTTTTTCCGTTATTTCTTTTTACTAGTCCTAGAACTAGATAGTGTACTACTATAATTCCCGAAAATTTATTGTATTCCCAACGATCAGTCATAAGACGTAACAATCAATTTGTAAAAAAAGTTAAGAGTCACTTACCAAACCCATAAAAAAATAAAAATACAAAAATCATTTTAAATTAATTGTAATAAAAATTATAGTTTACATCACTGTTTCTGACGTTGCAATTTTTACTCCAGAAATCGTCTTCAAAAAAAGATTATTTTAAAAAATAAGGAGTTATCTTAATCTGTAGATGTTTCTTAATTGATGCTTTCTTTTGCCATTTTGATAGGTGACTTACTTGGATTCGATGTTGTAGGCAGATAACCTACAAATAAAATAGTTGGTAGACAAATATCCTACAAAATAAATGGTTTGCGTTGAAAAAATTCTGAGGGTGATGTTGTACGCTTTGATTGATACTGACATCATATTCTGATTTTTTGTGTGTTTGTGTAGTATGTACAATTTTAGATTTTGTGTCTCTGATTATCTGTTTAAGTATACACTCACCGGCACAAAATTCCGCCACCCAAAATGTTTGATTAAGTTTGACAATTTATAACTTTATTATTTGTGCTCCGATTTTCAATATTCCTACACCAGTTTGTAGTTACATGTATTCATATTGTTTGGTATTATTCCGGTAACAAAAAATTTTGCTTGCATGTCATTGTACAGAGGTGAAAAGAAGCATTGTATTTTCTCCTAACTTTAAAAAATTCTGTGGAAAAATGGAATAGCTGATTTTGTTTCATAGTCCTGTCATATTTTCCCGGAGGCACCACCAACATTTTGTTTTTTGAATTATCCGAATATCTTTTTTCTTGTAAGAGGTGTACCATTTTTTGTAAATAAAAACACTGATTGTCTCATACAATTGAGGTTGGACTGATAAGATTAGAATGGCCCGCATGCAGCCCAGATCTCAATCATATTGAGCATTTATGGGATGAATAAAAAAAAGCTATTTGCCGTCATCCTAGAATTCCAGAAATTTGGTGCAGTTATGGCCCTGGTAGAGAAATATGGGGCTATTCCCCAGGTAAGGAAAACACATATTTATTAGATGCTAAACAGATTGCGAGCAGTTGTTGCTTCAAGAGGTGGACATAACAGCTATTGAATTGTTTTGTTTTGTTGTTAAATTTGTTTTGTTCTGTTAATTTTAGTGCGTTTGATATTTTTAATTAAATTAACCTTCAAAGCAGTGTTTTTAATTACAGCTCTTACAAGAAAAGAGATATTCAGATAATTCAAAAAACAAAACCTTAGTGATAAATCCAGGATAATACAAAAGGAGTATGAAACTATGAAACAAAATCAGCCCTCCAATTTTTCCACAGAATTTTTTAAAGTTAGGAGAAAAAACAACGCTTGCATTCACCCCCGTATAATGCCATTTAAGCAAAATTTTCTTGTTACCGGAATAATAGCAATTAACATCAATACATGTACCTACAAACTCGTATAAGAATCTTTAAAATCGAAGTACAAACAATAAAGTTATAGATTGTGAAACTTAATCAAAAATTTTGGGTGGCGGAATTTTGTGCCGGTGAGCGTATATTAATTTCGGTTCCATAATGTTCTTGTTTCTGACATCTTCTGTTAGTACTGGTAACGTCATCGTGATGTTGTGTATTGTCCGTCTACAAAGATCTCTGTCTCTGGTTATTTCTTTTAACTCGTGCATAGGTATTTTACATATTCCTGTAATTTGGTCGATTCATCTTGTTGGAGATCTTCCTCGTGAGGTTCGACCTTCTACTTTTCCTTGGATTTTCTTGTTTTCTTTGTCTGCTTTCATAACATGTCCAAGGTATTTTAATTGTTGGCGATAGATTTTGCTGGAGATATGTTTGCTGATCTTTAGCTCGTTTAAAATTGAATTATTTTTCCTGTGGTCGGTTCTCGGAATTCGTAACATTCTTCTCCAAGAGAATATTTCAGTGGCAAATATCTTTCTTCTTTCCGCTTGTCTTAGGGTCCTGTACAGGATTTATATTAGCATCCAAAAAATAAGAGTAATCCATATCGATTTAATTTTTAAAGTCTCAAACAAATATTATTTACAGGTACTTTTTACATTACGTAAATGGGTGACATTGCTTCTGCAATGTAGACCACTGGTTTTGAAAACGACGGAGTCAGCAATTATGTTACTATTAGTATTTTCATGGTCACATTCAGGTGTAGTCAATCATAACAAAACAATTGCGATTTATTTATATATACGGAGAAAGTAAAGAAGAGAGTATTCATTATTCAGACATCGACGTGGTTGGATCAGATACGTTGTCCACCAACTAGTTACTGTCGTATTAATGTTCTAAATAAATATATTCTGCTAAATAATGTTTCAACAAATCAACCCCATCATCGGAGCTAATAACCCCAGTACCACCATAGTCCAAGATTCACATTCGTATGTCAGTATTGGGAATATTAAATAGTTAAGCAACATTATTTTTGTCGTTCATGAAAGGTGAGAGTCCTTCTATATTTTGACCGTTTTCATGCGGCGACTTAGACCACATCTACGTTTTGTTTCTTTTTGTAGTGGCCCTGTATTTGTGGTCAATGATTTCTGATATAAGTATGATCTCACAACCTCAAACCGGTTAATCGTGGTTATATGTGGATGATTCTTATGTAATCTATTCACCATCATAATATTTGTCTTTGATATGTTTAACTGCAGGCCAAATATTTGACTTTCGTTTTCAACTAGTCGTATGAGTCTTCTATTTGCAGGAAGGGCTGGCTGTGTCATCTGCAAAACGTAGGTTGTTTATTGTTCGGTGGTTTATTGAGTTGCTTATTTCCACATAATAAGTAAATAGACAAAAAATCAGAATTTGATATCAACAGCCTCAGAATTTTTTCAACTCAAAACATGGCTCTTTGTCTCCAAGATCGAGATCATATAACTCATCTGTCACCTGTCAAATTGACAAAAGAAACCGCCAAATAATTAACATCGGCAAGTTAAAATGACACTTTATTTTTTAAAATAATATTTATTGAAGACGATTTCCGGAGCAAAAATCTAAACGTCAAAAGCAAACACATAATATAATTATGATTTATCTCATATAAACATGACATTAACTTAACATGCCACAAGAAAACATTTTCAGAACCTTTTTAAAAACTGGCATATCTCAACAAATTTGGAACAGAGTGTGAACAATTGTATTGAATTTATTTTAGTTAAAGTGACCACCGTGTAATTTAAAAAAACTTTACAAATTAAAATGTTACCTCGAATAAAAACTAGAATAAACTTCTTAAAACTAGAATATTTAATTCCTTAAGAAATTTGTCGAAACATTTTATTGCCTAATAAAACCACATCCCACACCATATCTTACACTATAAGCCAATATCAATTGGCTATTAGTTTTGGATACTCATTCAATAATTTCAAAAATGTGGTTTCACTTGCATCATCGTGTTTTATATTTTTGTGGAAATGACATAACTTGTATAACAATGGCGTTATATGCGAAACATAAAAGTGGACATGTGGACATAAAAGGTAATGATAATTTAGTAGCCGTAAAATGTTATCCAGATGATAAATTAAGCCTCAATAGATCAGCACGATAATTGAAGGAACTACTAAAACGACTAAAAAATAACAGCATTTAAGTATCCCAACTATTAGAAAATCCAACGTAACATGGACCCGAATAAACAATGAAGAGGCCGAAACTTTTGTCGAATACCTTTAAGTTTTCAAACCTATATCAACTTCTGCAACTGCAACGAATAACGATCAAGAAATCTACAATTTTCTACCCCGACTGGAGAAAACACACTATACGTATCACCCTTCTTCTTCAGGTTCCATATTCTATAGGAGGTTGGATATCAACATGGCGATTCTTATTTTACTTACAGAAGCTCTAAATAGTTGGTTAGAACTTAGACTAAACCATTCTCTTAGATTTCGTAACTAGGAAATTCATCTTCTTTCTACATCTCTTTTACCTTTTATTTTGCCCTTTATAATCAAACGCAGCAGACTATAATGAGGACCTCTTACTATATGTCTGTATAATTTCTTTCCTCGTGTTAACCCTATCAAGGACTTCAATATTGCTAATTTTGTCTACCCATGATATCCATAGCATTCGTCGATAACACCAACGCTCAAAAGCTTCCAATTTCTTATTCTCTAATTGCTTCAATGTCCAGGCATAAGATCTGTAGAATAAATTCAAAGAATATAGACGTTAATAGAAGGGCCCTGTAACGTTTCAGCATAGGATTTTGTGTTCCTATCGAGTAGGTGCATGTGGCCTGAGAACGACTACAGTATTTTCAAGGGACAAATAAACGTGACCATCTGTTCAATTCAAACTCTCCTTCTAATAGAGTATATATTTTTTGGTAAACTTGTAAAAACGTAGCAGGGCAACAACCTTATCATTAGATCCATTCCTACTAGGTCTGGATCCCGCGTATGGAAAAAAAGTTGATTAATAGCAAGCTGAAAATTTGTTAATAGCTTAAGGGTGTCTAGTCGTACAAACTTTGATATATGGGAGCACTGAAACAGGGGAAGTTTTAATTGTGGAACAGGTTAAAAATTTGGAACGGTCAGACCACGAAAACGGCACATGTATTTTGTCCGACAGAACAGACTTAAACTCTCCGAACAGAGATTAAACTCTCATGCAAAAATCAGACTGCTGTTTATCACAAAATGGGCGTCTTAATGAGTGGAACATGTGGAATATGTGAAATAACAGGAATTATGACAAGAGATAAATAGCAGTCTGATTTTTGAATGAGAGTTTAATCTCTGTTCGGAGAGTTTAAGTCTGTTCTGTCGGACAAAATAAATGTGCCGTTTTCGTGGTCTGCCCGTTCTAAATTTTTAACCTGTTCCACAATTAAAACTGCCCCTGTTCCAGTGTTCCCATATATTAAAGTTTATCCGACTAGACACCCTTAAGGTATTAACAAATTTTCAGCTTGCTATTAATCAACTTTTTTTTCATACGCGGGATCCAGACCTATAGGTCTCTACTACATAATAGATGTTTCATTTTCACAAATTTTGCCCTTGGTATTTCTATATGGCTTTTAATCTCTTGTGTTTGTTCTGCGTTTTGACTAACCAGTATTCCTAGATATTTGTAATTATCTACCCTTCTATCCCGTTGTCTTTTGGATGTTTTGTAATGACCATGAATTTTGTTTTCCTTAAGTTCATTTTAATACCATATATGGTACATTTTCCGTTAAGTCGTTCCAATATCACTCAAATAAGTTCAAAACATAATCTACAATAATCTAACAAAAAAGAAAGCACATGGCTACTACTTATTCACAGGTGAGATAATCAAAAATCTACCTCCCAAAGCAATTAAAATGCTAACTAGAGTGTGCAAGGTGGTAGTAAGGCTGAAACACTTTCCAATCCAATGGAAGATTGCGTAAATTATCCTTATTAAAAATTAGTTGCTATTCACCGTTCTTAATTTGAAGACATATTGTCAATTAAGCAACTCACGTGCCTTGTGGGGGTTCATATGATGCCAAAGGCCATGCGGTTACTTTTTTTTATTCATGTATTGGATTTTTGACTAATAATGTCATTGTAACACTTAAATGGTTTTTACTCATGTATTCTTGGTGGTTCAGCATGTGATTTGCCAGTAATAGCACTGATGATGCTCTACTTAGATCGAAAACGATATGTGATAGATGTGGCACTTTAAGGGTTTTAAATAAATAAATATATCTTTTATAAAAGATTTTTTCATTAAAATTTTTTTGTGAATAATGGTATAACTACAGCCAGCTACAGGAAATTTATCCTTGTGGATTTCTTATTAAAAATATTAACAAAGAAAATATGATACCCGACCACCAATTTAGCTTTAGGAGAGGTTATGATACCGTCGAACAAGTGCACAGAGTGGTCAACGTTATAAATAAAGGATTTGAAGAAAAAAGTTTCTGTTCCGCCACATTTCTCGATGTTAGCCAGACTTTTAATAAAGTTTGGCATCAAGAGCTGTTATATAGACTGAAAAAGAACTTACCAGAGGAACTGCATACACTCCTGAAATCACATTTATCAGAAAGATAGTTTCGAGTGAAGTTCTAGTCAGTCTATACAAGACTATGTCACATCAGATCAGGGGTACCGCAAGGAATCGTTATGGGACCACAACTGTAGAGAGCATCAATAAATACATGGGCACTAAATTGGAGAATTAAATTAAATGAACAAAAATCAAACCAGATTATTTATATATTATATTAATAAGGTATCTTCCCCCAGTTATCTCTGTAAAATACATACACTTGAACCAAGGATTAACCTAGAAAATCCATATATGGAACACACGGAAATAATTGGGCATAAAAGTCTAAGCTTATGACAAGTTATCAGGGCCCCCGCTACCATATGTACAAAGTGTGCAATGCACACGGGCGCCATCCTTTAGGGGCGTCAAAACCCAGGGTAAAAAATTGCAAAAAAATTAAAAAAAAAACAAACAAAAAAAAACAAAAATTTATTTTGAAATAAAAGTTGAGAAATTAAATAGGATTACGTATAAATAGAAGAAAATAAATAGAAAAATACTTCGGCCATATAATAATTAGAGGACCTAAATTCCATCTACTTCGCCTTATAATACAAGAAAAAGTGGAGGGAAAGAGATGGATTGGTCGAAATTAACTTTCATGGTTGAGAAATATTAAATAAAAAAGACGAATGTATAATAAATAAAAACAAAATTTTATTAGTAGGTATATGATCCAGTACTGCCGATTCCTATATGCAAGACCATGTCGGAACTTAGGCATTTTAATTTATTTTGTTATGATTTTACTACATGTTTTTTTCATTTTGATATTTTAGTCTACAAATAATAGTCCATTTACTCACGGATTTTGCTGTGAATTTTAATGAACCGCTTGCATTGAAATGAAATACACATTGGCATACACATAATACAAATAGCTAACAAGTCAAAGAAAAAAGTGATATTGTGCCGATATATGTTTTGCACGGGGGGTGGGTTCCACCCCTTCTCGGGGGTGAAAACATACGTTCAAAATCAGCCTGGAATTGGATAAACAGTAATTCTAAGGAACTTTGTCTCTATAGAATTTTTTCACTTAAAAGTTAATACTTTTCAAGTTATTTGCGAGTAAATATGTTCATTTTTTAACAAAAAATGACCTGTTTTAGACGGTTTTTCCCAAAAAACTCAAAAAGTAAGTATTTTATCGAAAAAAATGTTCTTCAAAAAAATAGCTTACAAAAAGTTTAAAAAATGGCTGGTAGATGAAGTCTGTAAACCTAGTAGAAGCACAGTTGTAGCTAATGAAAAGTAGGTTCTTATCCTTCAAATTCCAAATCGAATATTTCAACGTGAAATAACCAAAAAATGAAGCACTTTTCGGGGAAAACTCATTAAAACTTCTTTAAAGTCTTTAAAACAAGTTTTATATTTGTTCTTTAAAAAAGTTTCTAGCATCAAAAAATAAGTAAGTTATCCGCAAAATAAAGTTGGTTCCTTTTTTTTGGTAAAAGAAATCTTTTGGACAAATTTTTTTTATCTTGAAAAAAATTGCTTTTTTTTAAATAACTTAAAAATTATTGGTGATACCAAAAATCTCAAGCAGTAAAAAATGTAGGTTTTTCTAGTCTGAATATTTTGGATTTTTTGTTTTCCTGTAAAACAAAAATTTGTTAAGATATGGCTGTTCAAAATTTGCATACACCCGTGATTAACGACTCGTTCAAGCCCATTTAACTAGAACAGCATTTTCAAAAAAAGCACTTTGAACCGATGAAACTTCAGATCATATAAACAATACATAAGTAACTTGTAGTGAAGCGGTAACGATTAATTTCATTTGGGACGCTTATTAGGGGGTGATTTTCATGATTTTTTTATGAAAAAAGGGACCATCATTATTTTTAGCGTAACTTACTTACTTTTGAAGTTAGAAACTTAATAAACAAAAAAAAGTTTCACTTTCACTTTTTTATAAGCTTTATTTTTGGTACGAACATTTTGTTCGATAAAGTACTTACTGAACTTACTGAAAAAACTCTATGGAACAAAAGTTGCTTAAAATTAGTCATTTTATCCAATTCCTTTTTTGAACGTTTCTATGTTTTTTTACCCCTCGAGAAGAGGTGAAACCCATATCCAGGGCAAAAGCACACATCCGCACAATATCACTTTTTTATTTGACATGTTAGGTATGTGTATGCCAAATTCCATCTCAATGCCAGCAATTCTTTAAAATTCGGAGGTTTTGGAATATTTTACCGTGAGTGACTGGACTATAAATATGACTTCTTAATTTCAGTTTTTTTGCTTTATTTCAAGCATTTACCTACCTACCTACCTTCAAAAAATAAATATAAAAACATGATCCAAAATGCCTTAAGGGGCGCCAAATTTTTTTTTTGCACACAGGCGCCAGTTATCTTTACGGGGGCCCTGCAAGTAATAAACTGCTAGTCTACAATACAATATTCAAACCAGCCTGAATACATGGTCTGCAGCTGTGGGGAACATCATCCAAATCGAATACATCCAGATATTGAGACATTTCAGTCCAAGGTGTTACTTTCAGTAATCGATGCTCCGTGGTTTCTTCTAATAGGATCTGGAAAGGCAAATCGTCAGGGAAGTGATAGTGGAGTTCAGTGAACAATAAATCGTACATCTTGAAAGCCACGCGAACGTCCTTGTAATTAATTTTTTAAACAATAATCAAAAAACAAAACAATTAAAGAGACATACACTACTAGAATTACCGCACTAACATTAATATTGTTACAATTCTAGTATAGCTAAATTAATAATATGAATAGATATAGTAATTTCATATTATCAGTAGTAATTACACGACAGCTTTAAAATTGTCGATTTGTATCCCGAGTGACACTTTGACAGTTTTCATTTCACGATCCGAAGGGGAATGAAATTATGTCAAAGTGTCACGAGGGCAAAACAAATCGATAATTTTTAGGAGCTCGAGAGTAATTCGGTAAGATTATTTCATAAATAAAACTGTATTTTTAAATCATTTTAACTAATATTTTATTCATATCTTCACCTGAATATCTCCTAAACCTGTTTCTTGGTGTTCTCTGTGATAAATTGTAAAACATTAATAGCTGTCATTAATGTCACGTAATGTTCATTTTTGCGTAGCAACGAAGAGCATCTGACGTAATACTTGACCACGGAAATTATGAAAAATTATCAGTAGTAATTACACGAGAGCTGTAAAATTATCGATTTTAACCCGAGTCTCACTTTGACAGTACTAATTTCACGACTCGAAGGGGAGTGAAATTATATCAACTTATCACGAGGGCAAAACAAATCGATAATTTTTAAGAGCTCGAGAGTAATTCGATAAGATTATTTCATGAATAAAACTGTTTTTTAAATCATTTTAACTAATATGTTATTGATATCTTCCCCTGAATAATTGCTAATCCTGTTCCTGGTGTTCTCTTTGACATTGTTGTTAATGTTAAACATTAATTATAATTAATCTCACTGAATGTCCTTTTTTTCGTAACAACGAAGGGCATCTGACGTAATACTTGACGACGGGAAATTATCAAAAATTATCGGGTTTAATATCACAAGAGAGTGAGAATAAATTAAAAATAATGCGACAGTTTTTCGAAAATTTGTTGTCTGGCAATAGACACGAGAGCCCGCAGGGCTCGAGTGGCTATTGCCCAATGACAACAAATTTGAGTAAAAATGAAGCATTATTTTCTTATTTATTCTTACTGTCGTGTGATATTCGTAAGATTATTTTTTAATACGTATATTATGGATATTTTCTTAAATGTGACATTTGTCAAAACTAGGAAACTGGTTGCCATTCATTAAACAGAAACAATCTACTTAAAAAAATTCTATCGGTAATTTTCTACAGTAGGTAATTCTCAGTATAATTTTAATCTGATTGGACAGAATTAAACACGTGATCAAATATCTTACTATACGATTGTAAGTTAAAATCATCAAAAAATATTCGCTGTAATTTTTGTTCTTGTAGCTTTCTATTGGTCAGAATCTCTATGAATGAAATAATCGGGGGTAATTACACAAATTACACAATTACACAATTACTTCAAATTTATCGATAATATTTTGCTTGAAAGCGTATTGCCTAAAAATAGGCTTACCATACGTCCCGGTTTGACCGGGATTGTCCCGGTTTGAGATACCTGTCCCGGCGTCCCGGCCGGTTTGCATTAGCGTCCCGGTCAAACGTGAACTACACCGACGACACTCCGGCGCCCGCGCCAGCGACGGGAAGCGAGCGAGAACGAGCGAGACCGACTGCGTGCGTGAGAGGCTCAGTCAGTCAGTCGTGCATATGCAAGCCTGTTTACCGCACGCGCCCAGTATTAAATCGTGTTGTGTCGCCCACTATTAAGTATGCCAAAACGAAATTGTACATTCACAAAAGAACTTGAAAATGACTATCCGTTTCTCAAAAAGCTCTGCGGCCATAACGACAGAGTGAAATGTCAACAGTGTTTATCAGAATTTTCTATAGCACACGGTGGAAGAGCGGACATCAAGGACCATCTAAAGTGCTCGAAACACAAGGCCAGCGTAAGTGCAATTGCAAGCTCATCTACCATAACATCGTTTTTCAAAAATGCCGAACCCGCAGAAAATGAACTTTCTATTGCTGCTAAAGAAGCTACTTTTGCATTCCATACAGCAATGCACGATGTAAGTTTTAAAACATCTGATTGCTCCTCAAAATTAATATCAAAGCTGTTTGAACCTAAATTCGGGTCTGCGCGTACTAAGTGTGAAGCAATCATCACGGGAGTGATTGCACCGATGGCAAAAGATGAACTACACAACGAGCTAAAAGAATGCAATTTTTGGAGCATTTCAACAGATACATCAAACAGACATGATGTAAAATTGGCACCGACAGTTGTTAGGTACTTTGTACCTAAGAGAGGTATATCTGTAAAGTTACTCGATTTTCGATCTGTCGCCGGAGAAACGTCTGAAATCTTGGCAAATCACATAATGTCGATAATCAAAAAACATGAAATAGAAAACAAGGTGGCTGCATTCTGTGGTGATAACTGTAATACGAATTTCGGAGGGGTAAACAGGCGAGGCACCAACAACGTCTTTTCCAGGCTCAAGGAAGGTCTCGGCGTTAACATAAAAGGCATTGGTTGCAGCGCACACATTGTTCACAATACTATTCAACATGCAGTTGATGGTCTTCCAGTCGAAATAGAAGCTATCGTTGTAAAAATATACAAATATTTTTGTATATATACCGTACGGGTCACAAACTTAAAACAGTTTTGTGAGACAGCTGACATCGAGTACAAAAAGTTAGTGAAACATGGAAATACAAGATTTCTGTCTTTATTACCAGCTATGGAAAGGGTCCTGCAGCTATTCGAAGGCCTGAAATCTTATTTTCTTGCTCAAGTAAACTGCCCGTTCTCATTGCGACAGTTCTTTACAACAGAAACTGGAGCACTTTACTTTTGGTCTGTGCACGGACAGTTAAACGTATTCAACAAAACCATTGAGTCTATGGAGAAGACTAACTCAACTGCGACAGATGTAGGTATGGAGTTGGCAAAGTTGAAAGCGAATCTTCAAAACAGAATGGATAATAAATTTCTGCCACAAGCAGCTAAACAACTATTAAATAAATTAAAAGATTCTATAAATCTCGAAAACTTTATGAATGACGTTCACGCTTTTTACGAGCGCTGCATTTCCTATTTAGAATTGTGGGAGAAGAGCTTCGATGGAGCTGAAGATTTTAAGTGGATCTGCTTAAGAAATGAGCTCAACTGGAGCGAAATCGAAAAAGCAGCAGAAAACATAAATGAAATGCAAAAACCTCAATCGAAAACCCAAATAATGATTGATGAGCTATTTGATGAGGTGTCATTGGCAAAAGGTTTCTTCCAAAATTCTAATGAAGCTAGTTACTCCGAGAAATGGGTCCAGCTATTCACCCATTTTCACAAGCAGCATATTGACGTGCCAAATTTAAAAAAAATTGTGGAGTTTGCTATGTGTCTACCCGGTACATCGGCGCCAGTGGAAAGAATTTTTTCGCAGATGAAAAAAATGTGGTCTGACGATCGGGGGAGGATGGACGAATGCGTTGTGGAAGCCTTGCTTACGTGCAAACTCAACTTGAGCATGTCATGCAGTGAGTTTTATGACAAAATTAAGCATGATAAAAATTTTCTGAAGAACGTGCACTCTAGTGAAAAATATAAAGCAAGTGTGGGCGAATAATAAAATTGAGAACATTTTGATGTTGTTTGTATTAGGTACATAATTTGTACTTTATCTCATTTTCTTTTTAATAAAAACTATATTCACATTTATTGATGTTTTCTGTTCTTCGTAATTTTGATTGCATTTCAAACATGAAAACCACGAATTATGTGAAAAGCAAAACGAAAATGAGCCTCTTCCTCTTCTGCGTCCCGGTTTGGCTCTTCGTAATTATGGTAAGCCTACCTAAAAACTACTTGAGTTCATTTTCATATTTTGGCGAAAGAGACCGGACTCCGAAGGGGGAGGGCCAAAATGTGAAAATGAACGAGAGTAGTTTTTAAAAGGCAATACACTTGAAAGCTAAATTATCTGATTATTTTGATGCACGAGTGTTGTAATTTAGGGAGAAAATTACTCGAAGAAATTTTGTAGACCATCGTATGAATAAAACCAGTTTTATTAATAGCTTCTTTAATTGACTCTACAGATTCAGTACCAAAAGGAGACCTTTTTGTAGAAAAATGTTTGCAAATATATGAAATGTCACACTGATATTATATATTAAATAAACAAAGCTGTTGTTAGTATGTGGTTGTCAAATTCAACAATTAAAATCATGACAGTGCAATTTTTTATTTCTACCATGCAATTATTGCTGTAATCAAGCGATAATAATTGTCGAGTAGACAAATGGGTAGCTTTCTATTGGTCAGAATCTCTATGAATGAAATAATCTAATACTATAGAGGTATATATGGCGCTTATGCAACAAATTGCATAATAAGCATATAAAAATATACCTGCAATAAAGACTTCTTAAAACTAGAATATTTAATTCTTTAATAAATTTGTCGAATCATTTTATTGGTTAATAAAATCACATCCCACACCATATCTTACACTATAAGCCAATGTCAATTGGCTATTAGTTTCGAATACTTCTTCAATATATTGAATAATGTGACGTCATTTGCATCATCGTGTTGTATATTTTTTGTGGAACTGATATAACTTGTATAACAATGGCGTCATATACGAAACATAAAACTGGACAGTTAATGATAATTTAGTAGCCGTAAAACGCTATTAGGTTTTTGACATAAATTTTTATTTTTATGAACCATTCTAAATTCTATAGAAATATTTGTAGCGGAACTTAGTTAACTTCAAATATTTTCACTACTGATGAAATGTTAATATTAGGAATAGAAAGAGAGCTCTTTGTAAATCTTATTTAACCTGTTTAGTAGAACATTTTTTTATCAGGCTGTTTTTAGTTTTTAAGTAAAATTGGGATAAACTGCACGTGATGTTAGTCTTGGAATCTTGCGGACGATATCTGGTAGTCAATCAAACACATGAGACTCAAAGGAAATTATGTCTTGCATGGACATCAGTTGGAAAATTAAAGTATAACTGAAGTATACACTCTCATATGTTTGAAAAGGAAAGTCTATAAGCAATGTGTACTCCTTTTAGTTAAATGCTGAAACATACATTGTGGCACAAAAGAATATACAAAAAAATACATGTAATGCAGAGAAAGAAATATGCTGGGTTACCAGACGCTGTCGAGACGTCTCAATACTTTGCTTTCAAATATCTTCTGCACGTCACTTATTCTTCTTTTTATAGTCTTATTAAAAAGGGTATGATTTTTATTTTGGCTGCCTCTTTTTCACCTACTGTCTTCTGTTGATAGTATTATTAAAAAGGGTATGGCTTTTATTTTGGCTGCCTCTTTTTCACCTACTGTTATTTGAACCATCGCAACAGGTAGAAACGAATCTTTAGCAATTGTATTTGGCTTACTAAAAACAGATGACGGAATCACCAAATATAGAAATAGCAACTGGAGTACGAGTAGTCCAACTCTCTATCAACGTCACTATTTAATGTCACCATAGAAGGAACAGAATTCTTAAAATCCCATGGACTGATCGGGTCACAAATGAGGAGGTCCTTAGAAGAATGGGGAAGAACCTAGAACTACTAACCACCATAAAATCTCAAAAGTTAGAATACTTTGGACACATTATGCGAAATGAATCCAGATAGGCCCTCCTACAAGCCATCCTGGAAGGAAAAATATTTGAAAAGCGAGGTCCAGGAGGAAAAAGAACATCCTGGTTAAAGAACCTCCGAACCTGGTTCAACACAATATCTGTGCAGTTTTTCGGCGTTGCTGCAGATAAAGTGAAGATTGCCATGATGATCGCCAACATTCGTCACGGATAGGCATATCAAGAAGAAGATAGAAAGAACAATAAGAGCTACAGAAATAAAAGGTACAATAATTATCGTCGACGTCGCAAATTGTGACGTATACTGACGACATATCATTGAATAGTAGAAACCTAAACAGTTTAAACTAAGAATTTACGAAGTTGTGCAAGGAAGCATCGAAAAGAGGTTTAGCCAGTGGCGGCCCGTGAGGTAGTGCCATCGAGCCATGGCACTACCTTGCTAACTATGTAGAAACATATTTTTTATCTTCAAAACCTTAATGCTTGTTAATTTTTTTGTTTGTATTTCTTATTATCTTCATGAATTATATAAACCTTGTGCGTAGTACAATCCCTGCCACTTACAGTGGAGATTATTCGACAGGAGAATGTTGTGCCGATATCAGTACTAGCACGTCTGAAAGAGAAAGATTTCACGAGCATTCTATGCAAGTGACAGAGAAAGAGCTATATTGGACTATTAGTATACCTTCAAATGAGAATCTTTGTGCCGGGCACGAAGGTCTCTATTTATTTCGAGTTTCTTTACGTGCTGGCTTGTCACTTTTATTATATCTATTTTCTGTTAAAAAGTTTTTATATTTATAATTAAACTTTTAGTGCATCATGATCGTGGGTGTATTATAAATAATATTTTGATTATTTCTTAGGTTTAATTTATTAATAATTGACAATGAATCAGATTAGCATTTTAAAAAGCTTTTTTGGTGGTTTTTCGTTAGAAAAAAAACTACAAATTTTATAAGGTTTTGTGGAGCTTTTGTGTTAGCTTTAAGAGGTCACGACGAAAAAGAACATTCAGAAAATAGAGGCATATTTAAGAAGCTGGTCAATTTTAGCTCCGAATTAGACAACGATTTAAAGGTTCATATTCAAAGTTCCAGATCTTTCAAAGGTCTACCTTCTCCGGACATTAAGTTGCTTCTAATTTACTTATGTCGGAGAAGTTTTCTGCTTATAAGCATCAGTTCCCCGAATTATTTCTTAATGAAACATGGAGACAGTTTTAATTTTTAAGCAAAACTCGGTTTAAAACTCAATTAGAAGTACTGTATTAGCGAGATGAATTAGGTACTACCTCTGGAAGCTGTTCTGCTATCGGTTTTATTAAACTAGGAAGGTTTAAAAAGCACATTTAAAGAAACTATTAAACTTTTAAATATTTTGAGTTCGATTTAAATACAACGAAAGAAGAACGACTTTAGGTGCTTTAGGTATGCTATCTGCAGAGAAGCATTTTGTAAATTGTATTGATAATTTTAATAATAAAGCCATTGAAAACTTTGCAACCAAAAAAAGAATCGTAATCGGGTTTCATGTATCGTAAACTTTAAAAGTGATATTACACAAATTTATGCATGTGTGTGAATAATGAAATAGTATTATTTTCATAATTTTGTAAATAGAGACTAGATCATAATAACAAACTTCAAGTACTATCAGCAGTAAGTACTGGTAGTGTGTTGAGGGTTTTTTATTATTAATTAATTTACGGAACTGTTTTGATCAATTTTGGACAATTTCTTGGCATCTCAGATAAATATAAGTACATAAGATACATAAGGTCAAATTATCTGCGCCTATTTTTTAATTTTTGTTTTAAGTACATATACCTTTTTTTGGCAACATCCTAAATCCGTCACTAAAAATTTTAGCGGCTGCCCGAATTCTGGCACTACCTTCATAAAGTGGTACGAGCCGCCACTGGGTTTAGCAATAAATCAAAACAAAACAAAATACCTAAAATGTCAAGAAAAAATTTAGTTAATGCGACAAGTGTAAATATTGATGAATATGAGTTTGAAAATGTAGAACACTTTAAATATCTTGGGGTCTCCGTTAATGGAACTAATGAAGAAGGATAGTATTCAATAAAAGAATTTATACAGAAAACAGAACCTACTGAAAATACTACTTCCTCAAAGATAAGAAGCTTACTCAGAATCCAAAACAGAAAATTTACAGAGCAGCAATTAGACCAGTAATCACATACTTATGGTGCGAATGTAATGTGTCTGACACTGACACAGAAAGATGAAGAATGATTGAGAATCCTAGAGAGAAAAATAATTATTTGAATAAATAATTATTTATTAAAAATAATAAGCTTAGGTAATGTCGATTCGCTAGTCTGAGACACAACTGTCTGTCTACACTACAATCACAATAAAGATGCACGAGAAATAAACAAACACGAGAAGCACTCCCAAATCATGATTTGGGAGTGCTTCTCGAACATTCAACATGTCTTGGTTTGTTTATTTCTATTTAGTGCACTTTTATTGTGATTGTAGTCTTTATCTCAGATTAGCGAATCAGCCTTAATAACGAATTTAGGAAACTGATGAACCACGAAGTAAGAGATCTTTTGACAGGAGAAGATGTCATCAGATTCATCAAGGCATAGAGACTAAATGGATGGGACATATAGAAAGAAGAAATCTGGAAGCAGTTATCAAGAAAATTACCATATGGAGACCTGCATCAGGCAGATCATGAGAAAACCCCAAAACGAGATGGAAGAATCAGATAGTCAAGGATCTTAAGAAGATGGAAGTTAGAGAATGGGTAATCATAAGCAGAAACAGGAACGAATGGAGAAAAATTGTAGAATATGCCAAGTCACACAACCAATTGTAAAACCAACATGTTAATGTGGACTGATTCCCAAAGAGGGCGGCAGTCACTCCGCTAGGAGTGTAGATGCCATGATGATGATTTGGCTTACTGGTTTTTGCAATAAGATATTCATCTTTATGGCTTGCTTGTAATGCTTTTTCATTTGTAGTAGTTGATGATGAAAAAATCGCTTGTTGATTGTGAAGAGATCTTAGTTTTCTTTGAAAGAATTCTACAAGCTTCTCTTTTTACTCTGTATGTTGGCTATTTAAATGGTATTTAAGATGCTCATCACTGTACAATCTGTTTTTAGTTTTATTATTTTTATTTCCAGAGTTATTAGACGATTGTAACGATTTTTTTAAAAAATTATCTAAGTCTAATAAAATAGTAAAGTTTGTAATACAAATAACTTGTGGATCATTTTACTACAGCAAGATAACGAAAAGTTTGTTGTTTAATCTCGTTTTTCCTCTTATATAAAGTCGAATTTACAATTACAGAAAAATCTAGGCACTAATATAGAGACTTTTCTTGGTTAAGTACGAAAAGAAAACGTAAGAAGAAAGATATTGTGTAACTGGCCCATAGATAGAGCAAGTAAAAACAACTGTACCTATCATTTTTTTAGACGGCGTATTTAGATGCCGTCTAACAAAGCGTCTAACAAAGACCTCTCGCTTTGGCAATGTTATGAAATGGCGAATGAACTGGGTGTAATAAGACAAGGAGTCGGCAACTAATGTGTCAAAAGGGATCTAAGAAAATTTGGAAAAAACAGCTTTAATGGTTTCCTTGTCAACATAGGTTTAACTGTCGCTATACATACAGCAGCCCACTAGTTTAAAAATTCAAAATTCATATCGATAATGTTCTGACTTTAATGTAATATTGTAATATTTCAATATTCAACTAAGAGAGTTCATATAATAAACTAGTTCGGCCTAGGCCAAACTAGTTTATCCTGATATTAGTACGGACACTTCAGGATAAACTAGTAAGGCTTTTATAATATACCCTACAAAACCAAAATATTTTGTAATTGGAAAATAATAATTTTTATTAAAACGATAATGATTCGTTGTTAAAACAAATGAACAATTGGTAATACAAACAATCATATTATAAAAAATAATCAGTGTTTTTTATAAAAGTAATTATTATACCTCAATTATAAAAATTATTATTTATTTTTCCACTGAGTGTTTTGGTGACACTTGGAATTGCGGAGTATCATTACCTTTTTGCACTTGCATCTGTTTGTGCAACCGTTTTTGTTTCAGCTGCATTTGACAAAACCTTGTCCGATCCAACTGAATCTCTCGTAGCTGCAACCCTTAGCAATATTTTAGAGATAATTTATTTAACTTTTTGGGGTGTTAATGTCTCTAAAATATTTTTTTTACGAATCAGAATTTGACATTTGCCATCAAACTTTTTTGGAGGTAGTAGATGTAAACTAAGGCTCTGAAATATCGTTAGTGGTTTCTGAAATGACTAAGGTTTCAGCTGCGAGAGGTTCAGTTGGATCAGGACAAAATTTTGTCAAATGTAAGAGCAACAAAAACTGTTCCACAAATAGATGCAAGAGCAAGAAAGCATTGATAATTCGCAATTCTAAGTGTCACCAAAACACTCCATGGAAAAAAATAATTCTAATTTTTAGAATTGAGGAATAATTATTGCTCTTATAAAAAACACTGATTATTTTTTATAAATGACCGACGAGTCATTATCTTTTAATAAAAATTATATTTTCCAATTACAGAATATTGTATTCAGTATATCTATTTATTTTGGTTTTGTAGGGTATATTATAAAGGCCTTACTAGTTTATCCTGAAGTTTCCATATTAATATCAGGATAAACTAGTATGGCGTAGGCCAAACTAGTTTGTTCTGAAATAGGGTTTGGCCGGTAATATGTTCATTGTAAATCCCAAATCTTTTTTTGCACATGTCCCAAATCATGATTTCCAAACTTTATACATTGTAAATTATGATTCGGGAGTGCTCCTAGTAGGATTTAACGTGTCTTGGTTTGTTTATTTCTACTGCATCTTGAATGTAAATTTAGTATAGAACTCTCATCTCTGTCGTTTCCGGTCTACTCTTTTTGTTGTAGCTATATCGGGTCTTGTTTCTGATGCATATTATATGTCAGTATTACTCTTACACGGGCTTTATAAATTCTTGACTTCATATTAGTGTAATTGTCTAGATAGTGTATTTGCAAGGTATTTTATTTCCATTACTTGTTCAATACTAAAAACTACTACGCCATTCACTTCTATCCTAAATCAAAAAAAAAATAAAATATAGATGTAAGATGTAAAATAGCTTGTAATATGTTTATTATTATTTTATATATTGTCTATATAATCTGTAAAATTGTCATTCGTAATCGGTTATATCCATTAAACACGTAAAAAATATACAAGCTAATTTATATATTTTTTAGTCAAATTAAGGTGTCATCAAATAAATGGAAAAGTTTGTGGTGATAGCAATGAGCTCAGACACAAAAAAAATTGCATTACTATTCAAAACAGCCAATTTAAATAAAATATCTATATATGATGTAATATGATTTGTGTATTTACGCAGTCAGTAAAATAGTCTGGGTGAAATTTTCGAACGACCTTCTATAAAAATTAGCAAAAAAAATATTGTTTGAATTTCCTGTGTTTCTCTTGGCATTCCTAAGAAGTTTTGCACATTTAACGTTTTGCTCACTTTTTTTAAGTGGAAAACGACTAGAGAAGATGTCCCTAGTACTATTGGATTCAAACCGGAAGGGAACACATGCTAGGACACAGCATTTAAAGTATGAATTATATGCGTCGCATGCATCCATGACCAGTCGCCTACCAAATAAAACCATCCCTTCTTCAGACAAAGTGCCCCGAACAAGTTCAATCGGTGAACGAAACATTGGGATGCCTTCCGCAATCTGAAAATTTGAGAGAAAAAGCTGAAAAAAGATTCTTACCTAAAAGCGATAAGAACCACTTTAAATAGCATGCAGAGACAGTATTATACAGAAACAAAAATATGGGATGATAAAGGGTGCAGGTGTGTGTGCGGTCTGATAAGAGAACTTTTACCTCTCTAAGAGAATTTTTAATACCCTCTCTCCTCTTCGTGGCAAAGCGTGTCATATAGAGTCAAGCTCCCTTCTCATGTTGATGTCGCTTTGTCTACTTATGACCCCCCTTTTCAGTCATTTTTTTAATTTAACATTATTTTTGGATTTTTAAAGCATAAAGTAAGAGAAGCAATAGTAGTAATAAAATCAATAGAAGAAACATAAGCAATAAAAGGAACAAAAGCAATAGAAGCGAGAGAAGTAGTGGAAGCAATAGAAGCAATAGAACAATAGAAGTAATAGAAGCAAAAGAAACAATAGAAGGAATAGTAGCAATGGAAGCAATAAGAGCAACAGAAGCAATAAAAGCGATAGGTATATGCAATAGAAGCAGTAGAAGATATTGTGAAGTGAAAACTACATACAGCATTAAACAATAAACGTAATAAATGTTTATCTAAAACTATCTATCGATCTAATCAGTCCTAAACATCCATCCTTGGATATAGGCCTCCTCTTCCTTTTTCCATGCCTCTTTATCTTGAGCAATTTGCATCCATTTTGACCCAGCGTGTTTTCAGGTCATCTGGCCATCGCATTTGTGGCCTTCGCAGTTTTCGTCTGCGGTTCCCAAGAGGGTTGTTAGTCCTCTACTGGGAACCTCCTCAGGTGGCGGATAGAGGAATGCCTCCCAGATCTGAGTGGTACCGAGAAAATTAAATACCCATGTAGTATAATTAGGACACCTTATATAAAATATGTTTAAAGTTTTAAATAACTTTATCAAAATATAATAATAGGGTATTAGCCAGATACGAAGACACTGACATTTGACCGTGAATTAGAAACGTGATGTATTAATATTATGTCGGGTATAAATGCAGTGTAGGTGAATTTAGTATTAGAGTTATTATTAGATACTTGAGTTGCACAAATGTACTGGTATAGGTAATGTGATGTTATTGTAAACAACTTATAGTTGAATCACCGTTTATTCGATTTAAATATAGTGTTAGCTGAACGACAGAGTTTTAATTAATTGGGACCTAAAAGGCATTATGGACAATTTACTTATGACACCCAGGGTGGACCAAACCTAGCAAAAGAGCGCAGCGTCTGATTGAGAATGAGAGTCTGAAAGCATCGTCTGACCCAGAATGGGCGGCTGAATAAAAAACTCACCCACCCGCCTGACAAGCGAGGCGTTTTAATGTCAAAAAACCCTCTTCAACAAACATGTCGAATCACAAAACAAATAGAACATTGCCCCATGTGGGTGGAGATTATCAAAAACTACTACAGGAAAATACACAAAAATTTAAAAAAAAACTATAAAATCACAGGAGAATTTATGGTAGAAGCTAGTAAAAAATTATGTTTATACAGACAATAGCTACAAATTTAAATACACCAAAACGAAGTCGGATCCGCCTCTACCCAGTGGCGGATCCAGAATTTCTTTTGGGGGTCATGGATCTTAATGATAATTTAATTACTTTTCTCTGATGCAAGGTCACTTAGTCTTACCACCAGTAGGATAAGTGGGTTTTCAATTATTTAGTGGATAGGCCTAATTTTTTTTGACAGCTCTCGGGGTTCTTTTTTTTAGGATTATTGCATTGGTATTTATTTTCGTTTGGGGGAGGATCATGACCCCGTGACCCCCCTCTTGATCCGCCACTGCCCCTACCGGTCCTATACCATCGTAATTAGTAAAGTCCCCCTCCCTTTTCTTTACGACGTAGTTTATGGATATTCCCTAAGGGGGAATGTAAAAATAAAAGAGGGGGTACAGAGGTCGTGAAAATATCGCACGTAATATAACTATAGATTTGGCTGTAAAGGTGACATCTATTCGGGGCTGTAAGGGCCCATGACAGCTCTATATTTATGTAATTTGTTACCTCGACAACCCTGTCTCTTTCTTTCTAGCGTCTCCTTTTTCTTTATTATTTGCGTAATTAAGTCGACAATAACATTGTAGGATTTTTTGTCTGCATACATTTGCGTACTCTACATACATTCTGCATCTATTTGTTTTTTAATTTCTCCTTCAATTTTTTATCAAAATACCAGGTATTAACGTTAAATTCCAAACCCGGATGGAACTCAAAATCAATATATTCTGCATTTTGTAATGTTTTAAGTACATACCCTATTAAAGAATTTCTTCAGGTTTCTTTTACAGTTTTCCTACGTCTGTTGGTAATTTAATGCCATTCTAAGGTAAACTGTCATTCACAGTAACTCAAATAATGTATTGATCAAGTGAATGCAGTAAATTTGTTATTGTTCTGTGGTCCTTATTTGGATCACAAATTGGTAATGACTTTATAGACGAATTTACCATTACCGTTGTACACTGTATAAACATAAACCATTACCAACACTTAACACATTGTATTCCGGTAAAGTACCACAAAAGACGTGACAATTTGCAGAAATTTTTTCAAAACTGTTTCGCCAATTATTATAATATTTATAAATATCGTGTTTTAAGAATTATTTTTCTGTTAGTACACCTTGTATTGATTTACTATTAATGTCTGTACTTAGTAATTTTGCATTTTGTTTTATTGTTTACATATTACTTTTTTAGATGATCTGGGCAGAAACAAATCTGATTGGTTGCGGATATGCATTTTATTACGATCCCTCCAAAGGATACACCAAAAACTATATATGTAACTATGGTCCAGGGTAAGTAATATAATAATAAATTAATTTTTACTTACACTAAATCACAAAATGGCTGAAATATTAGTATTGTATTATAAAGTCCAGAGGCGTGCGGTCCATGGAAGCGGGGGAAGCGGCGCTTCCCTATTTATACGTCGATATAAGAAAATATATTATTAATTAATATTTAATAATAAAAAATTTTCCCTAATCCAAGTAATCTACATATTACCTAGGCAATGGCATTGAAAAATATTAAAAATTAATCGCGTACGAACGAACTCAATATGCACACAATTCAACTATTTGGTCCACTCCTGACAGAAGCGCATCTCAAAATCGCCGCTTGTCGTACAGTTGTCCCGTTTAAAAAGTGGTCAGGGTTCAATGACTGCACCCACTAGTCGCGCGAATTTTGGTACCATGGAAGCGCTTATCCTATCGCCTTCTATTCGCGAAAGTGAGATGCTCCGACTGTTACTGCTGCTAAGGGGTGCTTAGGTATTACATACATTCGCTTAAAGAATATTTCGATTTAAATTTCTTGCAGAGATTTTTCCTTTTACTGATCTTTTATTTGACATTTTACAGAAATCAAATTGTATTGCATTTTGTATAAGACAAATTGATGACTTTATTAATACGATAAATAAAAAAACGAGAGCAGTTTAAAAATATTTGGGATAAAACTGAACATGGGGTTTGAACATGAAAGAAAAATAATGAAGATTGATAATTTCGGAGACAGAGAGACAGAGAAAACATAGGAAACAAAGAGACCTTTTGATAATATTCTACAACAAATGAATTGTAGCTTTCAAAATTTTAACGATTTAAAATGTGTAGAATTATATATACATATAATCTTAATATTTCTAATTATAATTCATCAAAATTTCCTACAGAGGAATTTATTTCATTACATACGATTAAATAATGAAAATTTTTTGATATCCCAGCTTTGCATTCTCAGTTAAGTGTCATTTATGAAACAACTGACATTAATGATAAAGAAATACCCAGAAATCTTGGATTTCTTTATAACTACTGGTTTAAACAAGTCACTGTGTGAAGTGGTCAAGTTGTGTGAATTAGTACTACCAACTATCCCAGCCACAAGTGTATCAGTTGAACGAAGTTTTGCAGTATTAAGATGCATTAAGAGTTTCAAATTAAGAGTTTAAAAGAAATTCAACAAGCGAAGACAGACATTGAAAGTTAGCCCTATCATCCATTGAAAAAGACTACATTCAACAATTATCAGAAGTTGATAGGAGAATAGACCTCGAGTATAAATAGGTGTCATTTTAGTGAAAGTTGTGTGTTGTGGAAAATGCCTCGGAGTATAAAATTTTTTTTAAATAGGATTCTTCTTTAGAAAACCAAGCCCGGCGCGAGGACTCAAGGCCCGAGCTAGCAATACAGATCAATTATAGGTCACTAGTCACTAGAAATAGCGGGAATAGAGTGCCTCACGCATTCACGCGTCACGGATTTAGTGTGTGAGTCCTTGTACGCAGGACGTTTCACATAATTAAGTACTTTGCTGATAGAGAGCCCCTGCGCATCAGAGTGTTATCAGGTGGGAAGTGGCTCGACCCTCTACCCTTAAGAAAATATTTTTATATCCTTATTGAATCGCTTCCTCTTTCAAAAAAGTCACCGCACGCCACTGGTAAAGTCACTATCTTTATTATATCTACCTTTGCCCTGAAGAGTTCTATTGAACTGCATTTGAATTTACTTTTAACAGTAACTGTATACAAGCTGCAAAAGATAGAGACAGTTGTAAAGAGTTGAGGGAGACATATATCCAGCAGTGGACACGTACGGGTTGATGATGATTACGTACCAAGTTATAAAGCGGTGTTTATTATCTATTATGTAGAGTAGATGCCGCTACTTATTTTATCTAAAGATAAATATTACACTTAACTATACAGGGTGTCCAGAAGCGCTACCGACTAACGAAGACAGAAGTTTCTTCAGATAATCTTAAGACAATTTAGCTCAATTCACCTATTCCGAAAATGATTTCTAAGGGAGCTAGAGCTCTTTGAAAATGGCGTCTTGTAATTAGATTTTCTTAGATACCTCCAGAACACTTCAATTTAGAAAAACGAAAATCGGTGCGTGTATTTATCTTCCAGAAATAAATCCACTTCATCCATTGCTAATTTCTAGTATCGATCATAGACGTCCGTTTTGGGTAGGGCAACGGTTATTTTATACAATTAACTTTTAAGCATTTTTGACACTGGATTATTAAATTGTGAGGTATTCAAACGTAGTCTTGCTTTAAGTCGGTAGGACACAGGATTTTCTAGAAAAATCGATTTAAAATTTTTTATTTTGAATTTGAAAAAAAAAATTGAAAACAAATTTCAAAAAAAACGGTGTATTTTACCAACTTAAAGCAAGAGTAACTTTTAGTACTAGAATACCTCATACCTTAATAATCTAGAGTCAAAATGCTTAAAAATAAAGACAAAAATGTTATGCGATAACATAACCATTGACCTACCCAAAACGGACGCATATGACCCGTACTAGAAATTCGCAATTAATGAAATCGATTTATCTCTGAAATATAAATAAACGTATAAGTTTTCGGATTTCTAAATAGTTTTTTTTATTTTTTTTTTTTTATATTCAAAAAAAAGTTTTTCAAATCGATTTTTCTAGAAAACGGTGTATCCTATCGACTTAAAACAAGAGTACCTTTTAGTTGTAAAATACCTCACAATTTAATAATCCAGTGTCAAAAATGCTTAAAAATTAAAGATAAAAAAGATATGCGATAAAATAATTGTTGCCCTACCCAAAACGGACGCCTATAAACGGTACTAGAAATTCGCAATGCATGGAATCGATTTATCTCTGGAAGATAAATATGTGTACCAATTTTTGTTTTCCTCAATAGAAGCGTTCTGGTGTTATTTAAGAAAAACTAATTACAAGACGCCATCTTCAAAGAGCTCCCTTTAGCTCCCTTAGGAAGCATTTTCGGACTAGATGAGTTTGGTTAAGATATCTTAAAATTATCTGAGGAATCTCCTGTCTTCGTTTGTCGATAGCAAGCAAGCAATTTGATTCAACTCGACCTGTGGGAGATGTCCACCCTATCGAAAAAGTACATTCGGGTGTAAGAATTCATTGTGGCGAGGTGTTTTGACCCGAGTAAAAACAGGGATCACCCCACCTTGCTCCAATGCCCCAGGCCATCCCTTTTCCCCCATAGCACGCTGATGCGCGATGGGGGCACAACTATCGTAGCCAAATGCTCTTCACAATGGAATCCTGGGTAATAAGATTCCATGTGATACCCTAATCGAATGCAAAAAACTAGGCCAGCGTGAAGCGCTCTATGTCTTTATCTTCTTAATTACTTATCCGCGGTCGTTTGTCGGTAGAGTTTCTGGACACCCTTTATAATCAGCTTGCATATTGTGTGAAGAAACACTTAAATATCACGTTTTCAAGAACAACATAAAAAATCGTTGGACAAAATTTCTAAACACCCTGAAACAAAGACATTTTAATAAATTTAAAAAAGGATCATTAGAAAAGGCGTAAATAATGTTATAACAGATGTTAGGCATAAGGGGTAATAATATACATGGGTGATTTGCCAAAATAGACGGCAATTTCGAGGTAAAGGACAAGTGTCCACGGTGTTGACATAATTCTCTGTTAATTGAAATTTATGATCGTAACAATTAAATAAAAACTGGTATGTAATAAAACTATACAAAACACTTCCATTTTGATATAAAGTACTACAGAATAACATGAAAAATAGGTAAAATATCAATTGAGTCGAAGTTGATTTAGACCGGCCGGCGGCCTTCGTGTTGACAAAACTTTCCAATATGTAGCCGTGTGTTTTCCGTTAAACTTCAAAAATCTAATCTGATTTTGAACACAATCTTGGCATTTCCTTTCTACACATTCTTCTGTCTTTTCTCCATTTTCTCCATGTCAACATAATTATTTTTTATCCGCTTCCACACATGAGCTCCATGTTTTCACATAATGTGCCTACATAGACAGCAGATGTCTCTTAATGTTGTTCTGAAGCTATTTTCTTGTGGCATTTTTATAATCAAGTATATTCAAATGGGAAATAAGCCACAATTTTACCTAAAAATGATAATAAAATAAAATCATTTTTAGGTAAAATTGTGGCTTATTTCCCATTTGAATATACTTGATTAAGCAGATGTCTCTTTTATCAACATTAGAGAAGACTACCCAAAATGGTATATTCTTACAGAAATAAGCATAGCTGCATAAAAAATTACTTTCTGTCATAAAATCTTTATTTAACGATTTTGGGGGCTTTCGCCTTCATTTTTCCGTCGTACTCCAGTGTATACGAGCCATTTTCTATAAAAAGAATATAATTACCAAACCGACCGAAACATCTTGACAGCTTACCCAGTAACCCTTTTTCTATATCAGACTACATTTAAATTGTATTTTTTAGTTTAAGAATGACCATTCACACACTTTAAACAACTCCGAGGCACGTTCGTCAACTCCGAGGCACGACTGGGCTTCGGAGTTGATTGCTTCGGTGTTGATGATTTCATACATTTTTAATTCTACTTTCTACAAAATATTAAAAATAATTCTGCTTTACTCATCGTGTGTCAAAAAAACTTTATAGCGCATACTTATGTAGAAGTAAAACATATTAAAAAATTAGCAAAATTAAGCTTTTACGAAGGCTTCGGTGTTGACTGTATAAAAACATACGCTTAGCTTAAGACACCTTGAAAAATTTTCTATCGCTTAACGATATTCTCTTCGTCCACTTTCTTCCACAATTTGGGTTAGACTGAAGCGTTCCTCTCTTGTAAAGTTGCCTGCCATACAGTATAGTGCAGTTTGACCTAAATTTTCATATATTTTCATGAGACTTCGGTGTTGATGCACAAAGTTGGTTACAGTTTTTAGTAGTAGATTTTTATGGTTTAATTTTAAAAATGAAAATTATTAATTTGACAGTTTTAAATTACATTGGGTTTTTAATTAATTATTGATAAAATAATCTGCACTTTTGTAACTTTTCAGTGTGTAATACTATAAAACAGGTCAAAAACCAAGGTGGGTTACAGCCTCGGAGTTGATATTTTGACATTAAAATTGCATAGAATGCTTGTAAAAATACTTTTTTTAATTAATGTTAAGTGACGTACATTCATCTATTGTAAAACTTAACTTTGGCAACACAATTTAAAACACAGTATGTAAAGGACTTAAGAAAAAAGCGAGTTACACAATATGCCGCTTATTTTGGCGAACCACCCACATATGGACAAACTTATTTGGAATACTGAGTAGAGGCAGAACAATAAATATATTTAAGATTTTTTAAAACAACATTTATTATATTTTCGTTACATGATTTAGCTCTCTAATGCATTTAGTACCAGAGTCAAATAAAAATTATAAATTGTAAGAGAATATGTAGACCGATCTACACCCAAACAGAACAAATTTCTAAAGGAAATCAATCGCCCACGATCTTTGCCTAAAAAACTTTTCCTTTTCAATAAAAACTTTTACTCCTTTTCTGTAAGTCACGACCTTTGATTACAATATAAAGTGAATCCCTTTTATAATCAAATTTTCTGGACGTGAGAATTGAACTGATAGATTTCTTTCGTTTGTTCCCAGGGGAAATGTGTTAGGGCAACCGCCCTACGCGAAGGGATACCCAAACTGCAATGAAAATGGATTAACCGATTCCACTAGATTCTCTGGACTCTGTGGTGAGTATATTTGCATTTTCAGATTTATTTGGTGTATATATAGATAGAAACAGACTCTCCGGCATTGGCGCAGAACGAATCCACTGTTTATTTTTTATCGCTACCCGGGACGAGACTTGTTAGTGCATGCAAAAAGTTTGCGCCGTTTATTCAGGATAAATTGTCGGAAAATAACTATAATTGGATGGTTGAGGTTGAAAAGTTTACTTTGTAAACATTCGTGGTTTTAGTGGAAAATACTTTGTTGTTATTATTTTATAAGTATATATGTAGTATCATTTGATAAAAGTATACATTATTTCGTCATGCTTTTAAGTTAATACAGTAATAGGTCTGGATCCCGCGTATAAAAAAAGTTGATTAATAGCAAGCTGAAAATTTGTTAATAGCTTAAGGGTGTCTAGTCGGACAAACTTTGATATATGGGAACACTGGAACAGGGGAAGTTTTAATTGTGGAACAGGTTAAAAATTTGGAACGGTCATACCACGGAAACGTCACATGTATTTTGTCCGACAGAACTTCCAATTGATTTATTACCCTTTCATTAAACTCTAATGCAAAAATCAAACTGCTATTTATCACCAAATAGGCATTTTAATGAGTGGAACACGTAGAACATGTCAAATCACAGGAATTATGACAGGTGATAAATAGCAGTCTAATTTTTGCATGAGAGTTTAATGAAAGGGTAACAAATCAATTGGAAGTTCTGTCGGACAAAATACATGTGACGTTCTCGTGGTCTGACCGTTCCAAACATTTAACCTGTTCCACAATTAAAACTTCCCCTGTTTCAGTGTTCCCATATATCAAAGTTTGTCCGACTAGAAACCCTTAAGCTATTAACAAATTTTCAGCTTGCTATTAATCAACTTTTTTTTCATACGAGGGATCCAAACCTATAATATAATCGATTAAGCTACTAACTCAAACTGAATAAAATGCGATTCCTTGAAAAATATTAGGTAAAAGAAAAAAATATGATTTATTGCTTCATAAACAGTAAAGCTACAATACAAATGTGGAAGTAAATTCTCTGTATATCGTTTCCACAAAACAATACTTTGTTATGCTATGCTATGTACCTACTATGTACTGTACTATGTGCTATAGTCCAGGGTAATAAGGTTTTTTCTGACAGGTGATACCTATAAGAATAAATTGTAACTATTTCCTGCGTAGGATCTGGCAGACATTTCTATTTATAAACAATTTAGTGTCAAAAAACGGCCTTTTTTAAATCAATGGAAAACAGTAAAACTTATGTTTTTTTTAGTACAAACATCTTCGAGAGTATGAAAAAAGCTTTAAAGTGGCGTATTACAAAATTTCATATACCTACTCATTTATTGTTAATATAATTGCGAAAAAAGATCAAAATTGCAAAAAAATTAATTTTGCAATAACTATAGTAAAAATTAGTAAACAGCTTTGAAATTTTTGTCAAAGGATGGTTCTTTAGGCCTCAATATGTGACAAAAATTTTAAATCGATTCATTCCATTGTTTAAATTTTATTCAAATTGTTTATCCCAGAGAGCTTTTTTGCAATAACATAAGTCAGAAAAAAATGATGTTAGAACCATTCTACAGACGTCCAATGAAAGAGCATGAGCTAAATTTTCAAATTGGTTTAAAAAAAGTGAATAAAAGATGTATTTATTAGTAATAAATAATTATGCAAAAGTATCGTCAATTTTTCCTTATAAACTTTTTATTTTTTTATATAATAAATTATACATATTTATTAATATTTTTTATCATTTAATATACACATAACATTATTTGATAGTTATGCACCTAAAACACGGTAGAAAATAATTTTTTTTTAAATGTTATTCAAAAAGTTTATAAGGAAAAATTGAGGATACTTTTGCAAAATAATTGACTACTAATAAATGCATTTTTATATTAACTTTTTTTAAACCAATTTGAGAAAGTTTATCTCATTCTCTTTCATTTGACACTTGTTTAATGGTTCTAAAATTTTTTTCTGACTTATGTTATTGCAAAAAAAAGCTCTCTGGAATAAACAATTTGAATAAAATTTAAACAATTCATGAATCGCTTTTAACTGTTTATCACATATTAATCACCAAAGAACCCTCATTTGACCAAAATTTCAAAGCTGTACACTAATTTTTACAATAGTTATTGCGAAATTTTTTTTTTCAATTTCGATATTTTTCGCAATTATATTAACAATAAATGAGTATATGAAACTTTGTAAAACTCAAATTTAAAGCTTTTTCCATGCTCTCGAAGATGCTTGTACTAAAAAACCATAAGTTTTACTGTTTTCCATTGATTTGGAAAAAAGGGAAAAAGGCCGTTTTTGACAATAAATTTTTTATAAATAAAAATGGCCGCCAGATCCTACGCAGGAAATACACTCCTGGCCAAAAAAATCGGGACACCTTAAAAATGGGTCATGCTTTATGTGTCCAATCTCCTAAACCTGTTGACCGATTTTAGTGATTTTTTCAAAATGTTATAGCATTATTCTCTAAGAATACGGATGTAGTAATCGTGTTGCTGAACAGGTAAATGTCATTGTATACCGGGTGTAAAAATAATACTGTGGTCTTTCCTGAAAGTTCGTAACACCCTGTGGAATATTCTAGCATTTAAACAATATTGAAATTAAAACTCAATTGTAGCCTTAGCCTTTCTTAACATTCTGCTTTTTGACTCATTCATTTATGTTGGATAATGAAAAATTAAGGTACTTTGACAACTAGCCATGCTCTTCATCAATACAGGGTGTTTCTAAATAAGTGCGACAAACCTCAAGGGTTAATTTTGCATGAAAAAATAATGACAGTGTGCTTTATAAACATATGTCCGTAAATGCTTCGTTTCCGAGATACTGGATGTTGAATTTTTTCTTACACACTGACGATTTATTTATTGCTCTAAAACGGGTTGAGATATGCAAATGAAATTTGGTGGGTTATAAGATTCAGTTATTGCGCATTTTGTTACATACAATTATGTAATTTATATTTACCACTGGCGTGCATACGGGTCATATTACCCGGCCATATTACCTGTATGCACGCCAATGGCGAATATAAAAATTTTAGTTGTATGTCAAAAAATGTGAAATAACTACGTCAACATCCAGTATCTCGGAAACGAGGCATTTACGGACATATGTTTATAAAGCAAACTGTCATTATTTTTCATGCAGAATTAACCATTAAAGTTTGTGGCACTTATTTAGAAACACCCTGTATTGATGAAGAGCATGGCTAGTTGTCAAAGTACCTAACTCTATCAACATAAGTGAATGAGTCAAAAAGCAGAATGTTAAGAAAGGCTAAGGCTACAATTGAGTTTTAATTTCAATATTGTTTAAATGCTAGAATATTCCACAGGGTGTTACGAACTTTCAGGAAAAACACAGTATTATTGTTATACCCGGTATACAATGGCATTTACCTGTTCAGCAACACTATTACTACATCCATATTCTTAGAGAATAAGGCTATGACATATTGAAAAAATCACTAAAATCGTTCAATAGGTTTATGGGATTCGACACATCAAAAATGACCCATTTTTAAGGTGTCCCGAATTTGTTGGCCAGGAGTGCAGTTACAATTTGTTCTTATAGGTATTACCTGTCGAAAAAACGCTTTAGTACCCTGGCTGTTGAAGTGTCACGAATAGGGTATATTTTTGCTGTATTACCCTGGCCTACTATGCAAAAAAATTATGTTTTGCTCCATTGCAAAGAAAATAAAATAATTCATTTTATAATTAATATACAAGTACATACAAAAGTATACTCTCATGTAAGCTTCCGGCCACCCTACCCTAGTAGGGTGGCCGGAAAGTCCCTTTACATTAATGAATTGCTGTTGTTGTACTAGAGAGGGAAAAAATAATAACACAATTTAGTTTGTAAGTTATTTATTACTTATTTATTTATCGAAGACATTGGTGTGCATATCTCCGTTGCCATAGCACAACTTGATACGACGCCATATTCGTATGCTCATCCGTCACAGCATTCTTTGAGTTACTGAAATAAAAAGCTTGGCGAACTCCGTTTCGCACTTCCTCATTCGAAATATATCTGTGTTTTCTAATTTCCTCTTTAATGAAAGCCCACAGTGAATTGTCCAGTACGTTGTCAAATTTGGACTTTTCGGAGGCCAAGGAATTGGAAAACTCCGTCCAATCCATCGGTCCGGGAAGATTTCATTCAGCCGATGGCGAACAGCGACAGCAAAATGGGGTGAAGCGCCATCTTTTTGAAAACAAACAAGGCCTTCACTTGTAAATCTCTTTGCATGTGATCTTGCATTGTTGACCGTGCAATAATAAACTTTGCAGAGCGTTTCCGCGTAGACTTCATCGGTGAACGTTCAATGGAATCCTCAATGCCGGTACAAATTTCAGCTCGAGTGCTTGGTTTTCCACTTCTTGGTGCGTCGAGAACGGTTCCGAATGAAAAAGCTTTCTTCTCCCACGACATCAAAGTTGGTCTGGATGGTGATGGTTTTTCAAAGCAAACAACACAATCATGTCAGAGATTGTTTTATTGTTATGCCGACGTTCGTGTATCCACACTGCAGCGACCAAACGCTCTTTAACAGGGCCGCGCCGTCCATAAGGGCGGAGAGGGGCGGTGCCCCCCGGCGCCGAGCCAAAAAGGCGCCGGCAGGTGCCGAAAAAAAATTTGACAATACCAAAATTACCAGAAATATTAGTCATATTTTATTATCTTGTAAAATTGAAAATTTACCAATTGTAGGTAGCTATAAAAATAGCTGTTATTATTACTTTGAGCCCCTAAGTATACGAACAGTTATTTCTCTCATTAAACTGAACTATTACTCTATTCACTCACGGTAAAATATTGCAAAACCTCTGAATTTTAAAGAACAGCTTGGATTAACATGAAATTTGGTATACACATAGCTAACATGTCAAAGAAAAAAATAATATTGTGTCGACGTGTGCTTTTGCCCTAGGGTTGTATCATCCCTTCACGGGGGTGAAAAAATATACGTTCAAAATAAGTCCGGAAGTGGATAAACTGACGAATTGTAAGTAACTATACCTAAAGTTAGGTTGTTCTATAAAGTTTTTGTATTACTTAAGTCAATATCTACTTTTCGAGTTATTTGCCAGTGAATATGTTCATTTTTCAACAAAAAGAAACACGTTTTTAGACGGTTTTTCGAAAATAACTCAACAAGTATTTATCGAAAATACTTGGGAAAAATTTTGAAAAAAAGGCATTTCCTTCAAAATTTCAATTTTTTTTAATTTAAAACCAATTTTTTTCAAACATAAGCACTTTGAAGTGGTGAAACTTCCATATCATATAAATATACGAGTATATAAGTGAAGTAAATTATAAAGCTGTAACGATTAATTTCATTTGGGATGCCAATTAAGCAGAGATTTTTACGATGTTTTTTACCAAAAAAATGGACCAACTTTATTTTCAGCGTTACTGGCTTACTTTTGCTGCTATAAACTTTTTTAAAAAACAAAATTAAAGCTTTTTCATAAGTCTTTATTGCCTGGTTGCACCAACAAATCTTAAGCTCCAGCTTAGCCAAGCTCAGCTTATAGATAGGGCCGTTTTAAATCTCACTTACGTTGCACCATCATTTTTTATTCTTATCTATGAAATCCACATGTCCACATGGCAATCCATTGTGGTAAGCTGAAAATTGATCCGACTCCATGGTACAACGCGTATGTTTCGTAAGCTGAGCTTAACGCACGTCTTAATCTTAAGATGTGTTGGTGCAACCAGGCATAAAAAAGTTAGAACGAGTTTTGCCCAAAAAGTGCTTCATTTTTTGGTTATTTCATGTTGAAATGTTCGATTTGGAATTTGACGAATAAGAACCCACTTTTCTTGAGCTACAACTCTTCCTCTACTGGATCTACCGACTTCATGCGTGCACGTTTTTTAAATTTTTTTATAAGCTATATTTTTGCTAAGAACATCTTTTTCAATAAAATACACACTTCTTGTGTTATTTGCGAAAAACCGTCTAAAACCGTGGTCTTATGTTCAAAAATGAACATATATTCATTCTGAAATAACTGGAAAATATTGACTTATAGTATTGAAAGAACAAAGAACTATGTGTGGAACAAAAGTTGCTTAGAATTAGTCAGTTTATCCACTTCCGGACTTTTTAACGTGCATTTTTTCATCCCCGATGACGCAATATCAATTTTTTTTCTTTGTTATAAATTAGCTATGCGTATGCCAAATTTCATGTCAATCCAAGCGGTTCTTTAAAATACGGAGAAAAAACCTTGAGCAAACGGACTATAATAATAACGATACATATATTTATTTGTTCTCTGATAATGTAATCGTGGTTTTTTGTAAATATTTATAGTATTCATAATAACTTATCAGTATATTACTTTCTTACTGCTGAAAATCTAAGAGCAGAAAATAAGGGTTACCCAGAGGGCCATGCTAATAATCACAAGGAGACAGAATACCAAATAATATCAGGCAAAAAACAAAAATCAAAGACATAGTAGAACACGTAGCAACAAAAAGAAATGGAGATGTGCAGGTCATATGGCAAGAACACCGAACAACAGCTAGACTAGAAGATTATTAATTGGAATAGTGACCGCTGGCGGACAACCGGATAAACGAAGCAGATATCGACCACTAGTGACGATGGAGTGACGATGTAAACGGAACTGCCGGGAGCTGGATAGCTGGTAGCTCAAGATAGGGAGACATGGAGAAACTTAGAGGAGGCCTATGTTCAGCAGTGGACGATAACGGTTAGATTATGATGATGATGATACTTTTCTAACACATAAAAAATAGTTTGTAGGTATACTGTTTAACGATTCACTAAGCTACAAAATATTACTACAAAGGAAGGAGAAAAGGGGCGCCTAAAATTACTTGCCCCGGGGCGCTTGAAAGCCTTGGCGCGGCCCTGCTCTTTAATTATATACTCTCTTGCGTCCGCCATTAAGTTTCAATCACAACTATTGTTGTCTGTCGGCGTGACCAGACAGTACTCCATTAAAATGTTACATTTTTTAAGCCATACCTTGCATTTGTTAGAGGAGTCAATTTTATTTCTTTAATGTGTAGAGCGTATTAGTAGAAGCTTAAGTTCAAATTTTTGGGGTCGTCACCCTTGTCCCCCGGCCCCATCTTGGAAATAAGGTGCAAAGGGCTCTCGCGCTATATCTCGTAAACTACCAACCCTACGGAAAATCTAATTAAACATAAAATGTTGAAAATGAAATTTTCTACAATTTTGTTTTTATTACTTTTTATCGTCAAGTGACCAACAAAAAAGATATAAACAAAAATATGTAAAAATTTTTAACAAGTTTCCTTTTGGAGGTTATAACTTTTTTTCAGTTCATTTTATAATAAAATAACACTATAGAAATTTTGTAGAGGGTTTATCAGCGAACAGTTTCCTCTATAAAGTTGTTTTATTCTATTTATTTATATAGGTTTTACAGCGCTCCAAACTTGACCAGATTCTCGAATGCTCATATGGATACAATAAAAACAAAAGTTAGGCTTACTTTTCTATCTATATATATTTTTTATTCATACAATTTATTATGATTTTAACATTCGTATGCTATTATTAATCTGTTTTTGACCTTTCTCCCCACTATAAAACTTATAACCCTAAGCATATATAGAAAAGGCCCAAGAAGTTGTTTGAGGACAAATTCGCCGGTTCAGAAGAAGAATGACGCAACCGCAAAATGCAAAATTCTTAAGAAGAGCAAAAAACGATTTTTGATATCAAAATCATAAAGTATGATCAAAATTAGCCATTCATCACACCGTGGTCAGGATCTCGAGATTTAAGCGTTTTTTGGGGTGTGCCGCTTGTCTATAAAGTAACATAACTTTTTTCCTATTGTATATTTTGACTTAAAATTTTCCAAAAAACTTCTTCATGAAATATGTTTGATTGTTGTGTTGGTTAAAATTATAAACTAAAAAGATTGTCACTCAACTTTTTTAAGTAAACATGAAACTAACGAAGTATGATGACAAAATGTTTAAAAATTAACAACTCCTTTTTTAATGTGTTTAAACATTTTGTACAAATTTCATTCTCATCTACATACTTCAGAGATGACACAGTAAAATTTTCAAAAGGAAATATTTACAGCGACCAAAGATACAGCGAGGTTAATTTGAAAAATCATCAAAATTGATTTTTGGATTTTTTGTATAAAATTTGATTTTTGAACATGTTCCACCACCTCTAGATAAAAATAAACTTCATAATCGGATTCAGAGACCTCGAAAACATAAAAAAGATCAAAATTGGTCATTCACCTTAAATTTGATTTTCGTGGTCGGCATAATGGTTAATGCCGCTCGCCTAATACATGGATAGAAAAATATTATTTTTGTTGTATTCCTATGAGAATTCGAGAATCTGGTCAAGTTTGGAGCGCTGTAAAACCTAGATAATATAGTATATTAAGTATGGAGAACGGTAAGGGTTTTATACCGATCGAAGACAATTGTTTGGAGGAGGAGCGGCGCGACGACTCCAATTATTGTCTGAGATCGGTTACCCTTAACGTTCGACATGCTTATAACGTTTTTTGCACGATTGATACCATTATAAATTATAAAATTATACATTTTCGTCATATTGACTAGTTTCATTCATTTTATCAAGATAGATACTTTGGTTGTTAGGTAGTAACTAGGGTGCATAACAACAATGGAGAATTGAGTTTTTATTTAGTTGTCAATAATTTTAAGTACAATTTTGATTATTATAAATTAAAATATGAGTGGAACCACAGCCCAAACAAGTGGTATTTCATTAAATAATTTAACAAATTGTACCATAAGTTTCAATATTAATAAATAATTCGTTAGTTTTCTTTATTCTTTCAAAAAATAAATTAAAATTAACAGATTTTTTAACTCGACGGTAAGTGAATTACTTACCGTCGAGTTGGAGTACTTACCGTCGAGTTGGATTACTTACCGTCGAGTTGCTAGTAAATGTCACCTACTGACGTAAAATCTGTCACGGTAAACAGTCAAAAATGAATGATCAATCGTGCAAAAAATAAAATTAGACAATTTTATAGTGAAAATTGTTCATTGAAAAATCCTCTACAAAATCGCTATGATGTTATTTTATTGTGAAATGAACGGAAAAAAGTTATAACCTCCAAAAGGAAACTTCTTACAAAATTTTCTCTTATTTTTGTTTATAACTTTTTTGTTAGTCACTTGACGATAAAAATTAATAGATGTAAAATTGCAGAAAATTTAATTTGATACATTTTATCTGTCATTAAATTTTCTGTAAGATTGCTAGTTTAGGAGATACAGCGCGAAAACCCTTTGCACCCCTTTTTTAAATATGGAGGCCGGGGGACAAGGTTGGCGACCCCAAAAACTTAAACTTAAGCTTTTACTGAACCCCCTACACACTAAAAAAATAAAATTGAGTACTCTAAGAAATGCAACCCTAAATGTAACATTTCAATGGACTACAGGTGCCCTAGACGATGCGCATGCGCCTGAACGCCAACCAACATTGGCGTGGTGTTGAAACATTATTATTTTTAGTGTAAAGGGACTTTCCGGCCACCCTATACATAAGTAGGTAGATAAAAAAAGTCTTAACTACTCTGAAGGACCTGATGTACAATATTTCTCTATTCACTTTTTTTTGGGCTTTGCTTTTCCAGTCCTCACCTTCACGTTTCTAAGGTCTTTATCTGCTTTATTAATCCACCTTGTTCTGCGTCTACTGCTTCTTTTGGGACCGATTAGTTTTTTGGTCATAACTAGTTTAGGCATTCTGTTTACTATCATTTTTTCTACATCCAACCATCTGATTTTTTGTGATTTAACGAACCTAGTAGTATAGGAAGAAGGAGAGTGTCCTGGTTGAAGAATTTAAAGGACTGGTTTAAATTCAGTTCCATAGAAATCTTCAGAGCAGCGGTAGATAGAGTAAAGATCATCATCATCATCATCCAGCCTTCTGCATCCAAAGTTGAACATGGGCCTCCCCTAATTTCTTCTAGTTTTGTCGATCTTGGGCTTTCTGCAACCAATTCCCAGCAATCCTTTTGACGTCGTCTGTCCATCGTGTAGGTGGTCTACCTCTACTTCTTCTGTCTTCTCTTGGTCTCCACACTGTAATTTTTTGGGTCCACCTCATGTCCTTTATTCTGGCTACATGGCCCGCCAAATTCCACTTCAGCGATGCTACTCGCTTTGTTACATCTGTGACGCCTGTCCTTCTTCTGATTTCTTCGTTTCTGACCCTATCTCTGAGAGTCAGTCCAAGTAGTGACCGTTCCATTCTTCTTTGGGCCACTGTAAGTTTCGTTGCTGTGGCCTGGGTTAACGATAATGTTCTGGCGCCGTAAGTCATGATTGGAAGCACACATTGGTTGAACGTCTTCCTTTTCAAATAATTTGGCAAGTTGCTCTTGAAGATGTCTGATAGAGCTCCATATGTGGCCCATGCTAAGGTGATCCTTCTCTGTAATTCAGCAGTTTGATTGTCCCTCGCAATTTGGATTTCATGCCCTAAGTATTTATATTTATGGACCAATTCTTTTTCGTTGACGTCGACTTTTGGATTTTCGCTTGGTACCAGGTTTGTCGTGTATTGTGTCTTTCCAAAATTTATGTTTAAACTAATTTTTTACAGGCGGCATCTAACTCAGTAAGCATAGTTCTAATCTCTTTTAAGTTGTCTGTTATAACAACTATGTCGTCTGCGAATCGTAGGTGGGAGAGCCTTTCACCGTCGACATTTATTCCTTTGGCGTCCCACTCCAATTGTTTGAAAGCATGTTCAAGTACTGCCGTAAAGACTTTGGGAGATAACGTGTCTCCCTGTCTAATTCCTCTTTTGACTTTTATAGATTTGGTATCTTTGTGTAGTCGGACGGTCATGGTTGCATTATTGTATATGTTCGCTATCAGTTTGGAGTACCGATAATCTATACGACTTTCCTCCAATGCTCTCATTATGCTGTTAATTTCTATCGTATCAAATGCCTTGCGAAAGTCTACGAAAGCCAGGGCCAATGGTCGGTTGTATTCGATAGATTTTTCTATAATTCCTTCTATGCAGTGTACGTGGTCGTTAGTGCCAAATAGTCCAGGGTAATAAGATTTTTCCCATGACACTCGAGCAGCCAGGGTACTGAAGCGTTTTTTCGACAGGTAATACCTATAAGATCAAATTGTAAATATTTCCTGCGTAGGATCTGGCGGCCATTTTTATTTATAAACAATTAAGTGTCAAAAATGGCATTTTTCCCTTTTTTTTCAAATCAATGGAAAACAGTGAAACTTATCGTTTTTTCAGTACAAATATCTTTGAGATTATGGAAAAAGCTTTAAAATGACGTATTACAAAGTTTGATATACTCATTTATTGTTAATATAATTGCGACAAAAGTCGGAATTGCAAAAAAAATTAATTTCGCAATATCTATTGTAAAAATTAGTGTACAGCTTTGAAATTTTTATCACATAAGGGTTCTTTAGTGCTTAATATGTGATAAAAATTTCAAAGCGATTCATTCAATTGTTTAAATTTTATTCAAATTGTTTATCCCAGAGAGCATTTTTTTTGCAATAACATAAGTCAGAAAAAAATGACGCTAGAACCATTCCACAGGTGTCAAATGAAAGAGCATGAACTATGTTTTCAACTTGGTTTAAAAAAAGCGAATAAAAAATGCATTTATTGGTAATAAATAATTATGCAAAAGTACCGTAAAGCTTTCCTTATAAACTTTTTATTTTGTTATATAAGAAATTATATATATTTATTACAATTTTTTATCGATTATGATATAAATAACATTATTTGGTAGTTTTGCACTTAAAACGGGGTAAAAAAGTTAATTTTTTTGGAAAAAGTTATCCAAAAAGTTTATAAGGAAAGATTTACGATACTTTTGCATAATTATTTATTACTAATAAATGCATTTTTTATTCGGTTTTTTTAAACCAAGTTAAAAACATAGCTCATGTTCTTCCATTTGACACCTGTGGAATGGTTCTAACGTCATTGTTTTCTGACTTATGTTATTGCAAAAAAAATGCTCTCTGAGATAAATAATTCGAATAAAATTTAAACAATTCAATGAATCGTTTTGAAATCTTTATCACATATTAAGCACCAAAGAACCCTCATTTGAGAAAAATTTCAAACCTGTACACTAATTTTTACAACAGTTATTGCGAAAATATTTTTTTTTGCAATTCCGACCTTTTTTCGCAATTATATTAACAATAAATGAGTATATCAAACTTTGTAATATGTCATTTTAAAGCTTTTTCCATAATCTCAAAGATATTTGTACTAAAAAAATCATAAGTGTCACTGTTTTCCATTGATTTGAAAAAAAAGGAGAAATGCCATTTTTTGACAGTTAATTGTTTATAAATAAAAATGGCCGCCAGATCCTACGCAGGAAATAGTTACAATTTGTTCCAGTAGGTATAACTTGTCGAAAAAACGCTTCTGTACCCTGGCTGCTCGAGTGTCACGAACAGGGTATATTTTTGTCTTATTACTCTGGCCTAAAAGTTTTTCCTAAAACCCGCCTGTTCTCTAGGTTTTTATAAATCCAATTTTGTTTCCAGTCTATTTGTTATTATTCTTGTGAACAACTTGTACAGGTGGTCTAATAGGCTTATGGGCCGGTAATTCTCAAGGTCTGTTGGATCGCCCTTTTTGTAGTGTAAAGACAGTGATGATGATATCCAACCTCCGACTGTGAGACGGCACTTAAAGAAAAAGAACCTGGTGACGGTTCGTCTCTCTTCTGTCTTCTTTCCTCCGAATACGCGTTCCAATATTTTCCTTTCTTATCTTTCCAGAGTATCCTCTTCCTTCTTATTGAATGTCCATGCTCCGCAGGCATACAGGTTGTTGCATTAGTGTGACAAAGTCCAATTACTCGTTTGTCGTAAGAGATACGAAAAAAAGTTCTTGAGGTAAAAGTCAGAGCACGGATAGGACCAAAATTTAAAAATATTTTCAAATATACAGGGCCACCCGTATTGACAGGGCGACATAAATGTATGTTTTTTATTGTAGCACCCTGTATATTTTTACATTTTTGGATTCTCCTCGATGTCTTCTTTCTTAAAATATAAGGTTTTGTAATATTATATGAGGTAGTTTAAAAGATAATTACGTCTTTTTGTTAATTTCGTAGCAATATTCACACCCTGTAGAATTGTAGTGATTTAACATAAAAAATTATTTTTATGTTTAAATCATTTTTAATATAGTCTACTGTTTTTAAACATTAATAATATAGCGAAATGTTTAATTTTAATATACAAGGTTGGTCAAAACTCGGAATGAGTATTTTCTGAGTTTTCTTAAATAGAACACCCTGTATTTTAGTATTGTAATGAAATGATATTTTATGGTACTTTTTTGTTTCTTAAGCATTCCCTATACCTAACTGCTTTAATTTTTGAGTTATTCGTGATTCTTTAAGCCAAACATTAATTCCAACAAAAATTACGTGAAATTTAATTAGGTTGACCGTGAAAATATTAAATCAATAACAATTTTTTGAAAAGATATAAATATTAATCTAGACCAGGGGTTCTCAATCTGTGGTACATGTACCACTGGTGGTACATTTCATTAGGTGGGGTGGTACACAAAACGCAAAACCACTGCCAAAATTCAGCATATTTGTAGTTAATTAGATTATCTACCTCCATAGATCTTCAGTTAGGTGGTACCAAAAATAATTATAAGAATTTTGGTGGTACATGGCTCAAAAACATTGAAAACCACTGATCTAGACCGATCCTTAATTTATTAATATTGGATGATATATCCAAATTCCTACGTAGTTAAGGTTATTGGTGCTTAGAATATTAATAAAAACATTTGCTTAGCCATAGTTGGCTATGACACTAAATTTGCTTAAAAATTTGACATTATACTCTTTTTATAGTTCCAGTTGCTTTGTTACCATTACTAATATTTTTTTTGTTTGGAGGTTTTTGTGCTAGGAGAATATGTATAACAAAAATGAGCTACTAGCAATAAAAATTTATCATCAAAAATTCCCTGACAGACGACAACCGAAGAGAAACTTTTGAAATTATAATAAAAGGGCTTTAACAGACTAAATACTTTAATTATAAGAACGGTCTAACTAATATGCAGATCCTCAGTGTCACTAAGGATTATATTTAATTCCTTTTTTTAATTTACAATAGTTTTTATTCGATCGGATTTATCGTAATCTGTCCAGTCCGTTGAAACCGTCCTAGTATATTTTCAAAGGTTTCTCTTCTGGGTTGTCGTCTATCGGGGAATTGCTGATGAAAAATTCTTATTGCTAGTAGAAAATTTTTATTATACTCCACTAGCACAAAAACCATAGTAATTAGTTCTTCATTAGAAAAATTCATATGAATAATGGTAATAAAGCTACTGGAACTATAAAAATAGTAAGTATAATGTCAAATTTTTAAGAAAATTTAGTGGCATAGCCAACTAGGTAGAATATTGTATGTTTTTATTAATATTTTAGGCACCGACAATCTTAACTACGTAGGAATTTGGATATCTCATCCAATATTAATAAATTAAGGATCGGTCTAGATTAATATGTATTTATTTTCAAAAAATTATTTTCGATTGAATATTTTCATGGCCAACCTAATTAAATTTCACGTAATTTTGGTTGGAATTATTGTTTGGCTTAAATAATCACGAATAACTCAAAAATTAAAGCAGTTAAGTATAGGGAATGCTTAAGAAATAAAAAAGTACCATAATGTATCATTTCATTACAATACTAAAATACAGAGTGTTCTATTTAAGAAAACTCAGAAAATACTCATTCCGGGTTTCGACCAACCCTGTATACTAAAATCAAACGTTTCGTTATATTAATAATGTTTAACAATACTGCCGTGCTAAGCCCAAAGGCGGTAACTGATTTTTTTATTGAAAATGAGATTTTTATATTTCTGGGTAGAACAGGGTATTTAGAATATATTTACAAAATCTTTGGAGTTGTAAAAGTATTATAATGGGTATCTAGAATATATTTACAAAGTCTTTGGAGTTGTAGAAGCATTATAATATAATAAAACCTACCTAGAAATACAAAAATCTCATGTTCGATAAAAAATCAGTTACCGCCTTTGGGCTTAGCACGGCAGAATAGTAGACTATATTAAAAATCATATGAACATAAATAAAAATGTTGATGTCAAATCACTACAATTCTGCAGGGTGTGAATATTGCTATGAAATTACCAAAAAACGTAATTATCTTTTAAAGACTGGCTGGAGGACAGGCGGAAATGGAAAGATTTGGGAAAGGCATATGTCCAAAGTTGGATAGAAATGGACTAAAGAAGAAGAAGAAGAAGATGGCCTCTCCGATAACTTGCTTCACTTACTAGATTTACTAATGTCTGGAGATCTTGTAAATTTTCTGCAATAATGGTTGTATCGTCAGCGTATCTGACACTGTTGATAGCCTAATCTTACTCTCTTTACTAATCTACCTTAAGATTTCTTTAGAGTACAGATTAAAAAGACTGGGTGACAAAACACAACTCTGTCGTATTTCACGTTTGATGGGTAGTTTTTCTGTACGAATATCTCCAACTTGGATAGAGTCTACTTGATTGTTGTAATATAAGTATTTTAGCAGTCTTATATCGTAGTGGTCAAGTCCTGCTGACCGCAGGCAATCGAAAAGTATATCGTGTTAAACTCGGTCGAATGCCTTCTCGAAGTCGATGAAATAAACATCAACGTTTTTTTCGGAACTCACAACTTTTTTTGTAAAAGAACGCGCACAGAAAATGGTGCCTCTCTAATTCCTAGACCATTTCTAAATTCAAATTGCTTATTACCCATTCTATTTTCGCACAGAAGAAATACTTGGTTTTGTATAATCTGATTAATTTTAAATTCACTGCATTTGTTGGGCCTGCTTTTCTTTGGTATTGTTATAAACAGTGACTATTAATTAATTTCTTTCTCAAGCGCGTGAAGATTTTACTTAATATACAGGGTGTAACGAAAATACAGGTCATAAATAAAATTACATATTCTGAGACCAAAAATAGTTCGAACGAACCTAACTTACCTTAATACAAATATGCACATAAGAAAAGTTACAGCCCTTTGAAGTTATAAAATGAAAATCGATTTTTTTTGAATATATCGAAAGCCATTAGAAATTTTTTATTGAAAATGGACATGTGGCATTCTTATGACAGGAACATCTTATAGAAAAACTATAGTGAAATTTGTGCACCCCATAAAAATTTTATGGGGGTTTTGTTCCCTTAAACCCCCCCCCCCCCAAACTTTTGTGTACGTCTCAATTAAATTATTATTGTGGTACCATTAGTTAAATTCAATATTCTTAAAACTTTTTTTCCTCTTAGTATTTTTTCGTTAAGGCAGTTTTTATCGAGTTAAGGCTTATTTTTTATATGTTTACATAAAAATTTTATGGGGGTTTTGTTCTTTTAAACCCCCCAAATGTTTGCGTACGTTCCAATTAAAATATTACTGCAGTGCCATTAGTGAAACACAGTATTTTTAAAACTTTGCCTCTTTGTATTTTTTCGAGAAGGCACCTTTTATCGAGATGTGGCTTCTTGTTTAATATATTTCAAAATATACCTAAAAATGTAAATCATACATAAATTTTCATATTATTACCAAGTCACCATAATCGTATTTAACCATATACAAATATGTGGTGGATTTGACAAATATTCAAAATATCTTGATAAAAACTGACTTTTCGAAAAAGCACTAAGAGCCAAAAAAGTTTTAAAAACATTGTGTTTAACTAATGGTACTACCATAATAATTTACTTGGAACGTACACAAAAGTTTGGGGGGTTTAAAGAACAAAACCCCCATAAATTTTTTATGGGGTGTCCAAATTTCACTATAATTTTTTCTTAAGAGGCTACTGCCATAAGAATACCACATGTCCATTTTCAATAAAAAATATCTAATAGTTTTCGATATATTGAAAAAAATCGATTTTCATTTTGTAACTTCAAAGGGTTGTAACTTTTTTTATGTGCACATTTGTACTAAGGTAAGTTAGGTTCAATCAAACTATTTTTGGTCCCAGAATATGTTATTAAATTTATGACCTGTATTTTTGTTGCACCCTGTAGTGTTTTTCTTACTAATTCTTTTTTTTTTTATTTCTTTCCAGATAAACCTTCGCAATCCTCAACTCAGACCGACACGTTCTACTTTAGTGTTAGTAACTATCTTGGAGGAAGATAAAAGAAAAACTCAAGTTGAATGAATATTTTATTATACTTGAAACCCGCTGGAGGATGCCATCCAGTTTTATGAATACCTTATCAAAAAGAAAATTTAGTTTTGAGGATGTTGAAAATTATTTTTATTGGAAAGACTTACAGAACTCGTACAGTATTTTTAATTTAGTGGTAACAACAGTTCTTTTATACGAAACGTAAATGGGTGATTCCATCTAAACTCGTAGTTGTTAAAAAATATGCACACAAAACTTTTACTTCCATAAAAATAAAATTGTTAAAATACGTGATTTTCATTTCTGAAGCAAGTTTATTTTGATGAATTATATCGATATATAATCAAGCATTGATGAGGTTCTGAAACTATTTTCTTGTGGTATATTCCAGTTAAGATTGTATTTATATGTGATTAAACCAACATTGGCTGTAATAAAAATTACATTTTACATTTTTTGTTTTTCGCCATTGAACCATTGAGCCATTGTCCAGTGTTTTGCTTCAGATCAACTGATTATCTAAGTCAGTGTTTTTCAATCTGTGGGTCGCAACCTCTACGGGGGTCGCGAAGCCTTACTCGGGGGTCGCCGACTGAAAGAAAAAGTTGAGGTTCTTACACAAAAAAAAACACAATTTAAGTGGGAAGGATGTGCGTGTTTATTTTTCAAAAGTTTATCAAATTGTGGTGCTATTTTTGAAACGTTAATAATATAATCATTTTCGAATTGAAGTCTATTTCTCTTTTTAGTTTTAATGTCTACCATTGAAGAAAATGTCCGTTCACACAAATATTAAGTGGTGAATTTCACTAATAATTTAAAAGCTTCCCTCACCAGCTTGTTGCCGGAGCAAATTGGTGTTTTCTTGTCATCCAAAATAGGTTGACACTTTTTTACGTTAACTTACTCGAATAAAATTTCATTTTAAGCATTCCAGCAGCAGCTAAATCTAGAGGACCTTCTTTCATTTTTATTGCGCCATCAGTCTTATCAGTTTAAAATACACCTACGCCCATTGTCAGCTTTAGAGTGCAAGTCTGAAAAGTATGTCAAAAGTTGCTCTTGTAAATTATGCAATATCTGTATCATGCAAGAAATTTGAGCCGATACTGCAAAACTTTTGTCTGTTGCATTATCTTCAACAATCTTCTGAACACATGGAAAAGATTCAAACATTTTGTTTTGCAGAAAGGTTGACCACAAACAAAGTTTTGCGTGAAGTGATTTTAGTTTATCTTTAGCTGTTAAAATATTTTCTTCCGTTCCTTGAAGGTTCTTGTTCAAATTGTTAAGGTGGTTAAAAAGATCTGCCAGAAATGCTAATTTCAAGAGCCAATAGGGTCAGAAAAACGATAAGAATATTTATATTTTGCATCTTGTAAGAACATTAACAATTCAGCTCTCAGTTCCAAAACTCTTGTCAATACCTTTCTTTTGGATAGCCACATGAACTTTGTGTGATAAACGAGATTTTGATGAATCGAGTCTGTATCGTCACAAACGATTCTGAGTAGCGGGGTTTGCAAAGCTTTACCTTTGATAGAATTCACAATTTTTACTAACTTCTTAAGCAAGTCATTTAAATCAGAAAGTACTACCTTAACAGCTAGAGTCTGCCGATGAAGAAAACAGTGTGTCCAGGCGTGTTGGCATTATCGATTTTATTTTGCAAGGAGTCTGCTATTTTTGCAGTCGTAGCTTTAGCGCCATCGCTACAAATAGCGATACATTTTTTCCAATTAATATTGTAGTCGCAAGTGCTTTCTAAAAACATGTCGTATAAACACTGGCCAGTAATATTTGCAGGAAGTGCTTTGCAAAGTAAGATTTCTTCCGAGATACTGTCATCTGCGTCAAAGCGCACAAATACTACAAACTGTGCACAGTCAAACTGCAAACCAAAATGTTGGCTGTTCATTAATTTTTGGCCTTGCGAATAACATACAAATGTTGTTCTAAAGCTATTTCCTTCTGGCATTTTTGTAATCAACTACTCTAAATAACGTAATGTACCAAAATAGGAAAAAATCATTACCTAACGTATGTAGACTGTTAATTAAATTTTTTCTTTGGCTTTCTATGACACCAGGTGGTCGCCAAAATATTTCAACCTGTAAAGGGGTCGCGAAATCAAAAATATTGAAAAACACTGATCTAAGTTATGGTCTTCATATCTCACACACGTGATTCCATGGCATTCAATGTATAATTGTGTTGTAACCAATTTTTTTATCTCAGCAGAGAACCAACAACTTTCCATTATATGGAAATAGAAATCCATTATATGGAAATAATAGACTATAGTTAATAAAGCTTAAACTCTCGACCTAAGAAGACAATTACCTTACTCAACACAATTTTTAAAACTTCCAATAAGAATATTCGAAAATAAGATCTATGGTTATGTGTGGTCTGTCTTATTGTATGGTTGTGAGACATGGACGTTAGAGACCACAATGTTAAACAAATTAAAAGCATTCGAATTGTGTTGCTATCGACGAATCCTAAAGATATCGTTGGTTTCGCACACTTCCAATGAAGATGTTCTTCAATTGATGAATTCAGAACGTCTGCATCATATAAGCATCATAAAGAGGAGAAAAACAGAATACTTCGGCCATATAATTCAAGGACCTAAATACCATCTGCTTCGCCTTATAATACAAGGAAAAGTGGAGGGAAAGAGATGGATTGGTCGAAAGAAACTTTCATGGCTGCGTAATATTAGACAATGGTGTGGCTTCACAGTAGAAGAAATATTTCGCGCAGCAGCCGATAGAGAACGGTTTCAGAAAATTGTAAAGATGATAACGGCCAACGTCTGAATACAGACGCGGCACCTAAAGAAGAAGAATGATAAGATATATGAAAATACATAATTATTAATGAAGAACTACAAGGCTTTTCACAAAGTAGGTCAACATTAGACGCACAAATACTGAGAATATTGGCATATAAAATCCTGCCTATAGGTATTTTGTAGATTTGACTAAAGCATTAGAAGATTAGATTAGATTAGATTAGATTAGGTTAGATTAGAAGATATGCTAAAATTACTAAAACAAACAAAAGAACAGCAAAATTTCGCAGATAATTAAATACATTAACGCAAAAAACAAAAAGTTACAGAGATAAGTAAGATAACTGGGAGCGAATGGTACAAATATTCAAAACAACGAAGGCGACATAACAGTATTAACATCAAAATTTCTAGTAATGGCTCTCCCTTTCTCTAACTGTTCAGTCCTGACCCCGGAGAATATGTAATGGTCATCCTGTTGTCGTGTTACACAACATTTTATAGCCTCCTATGTTACTTATGGTGTATCCTTACGAATAAGGAACAAACATTTTTGCACTTCTTGTGGAAAGTCGTCCGTCTTTCTTAGTTCTATCTATCTTCTTTCTCTCTCTCTCCATTTGTTGGGGTTTGAGCTTTAGCTACGAGGAGAGTATGATCTCATCCGCATATTACCCCTGGATACTTTCTCATTATTTGGATTGATGATGTTCAACGAATTTTACTGAGGATGTAATCAATTTGATTTCTAGATCTATCTCCAGGACTTTTCCAAATATAAAGCCGGTTATCCTGGTACTGCCGCTGGCTGCTGTCCTTCCTCAGAAATATTTAACGACCTTCCAGTCGAGATGTGGCCGTATGGTAAGAAAAAGACATATAGGAGGTGAGCTTAGGAAAGAAATAGTAGCTGACGTAGTCTGTCCTTTACTGGGAACTGTAAAATAATAATACACACTAACCTCTAGTGATGGCTACGGAGCGCAAAATTTTAAATAGTCTATTAACGAAATAATCTGTATCTCCAGATTCCAGTATTTTTGAGTAGAAATAGCCAACTATGGAAGCTTTGAAGAGAATATGAACAGAAAACAAACAAATAAATCGGCTTATATATTATCAGGATGTTTGAAAGTGTAATAATAATACTCAGGTATTTATTAAATATTATATTTAATAAATGTATAAGATTTACAATCTCCACGTTACATGTTTATATCCTAACGTTCTAACCTATATCTAACTTCATTGTGCCAAGTCACGCGCCTCTTCTTCTTTATCATGGCCTATTACTACATCTCCCCCTTTCCCTTTTTTTTCAAAACAGTGAACTTTAATCGAACAAAACTATGCTAATTCAAAATACAATCAAAGTAAACTATAGTAATATAAAATATAATCAGAATACTTAGCAGGCTGTATGATAGTACGTGATGGTTTCAAGCTCATGTCAGTATCACACTCTACTGAACTGCTAGAACTCTGAGCCTTACTATAACTAGGTGTATCATCATTGTCATCGCTTAAATTCTGAGTTTGCCTAATATCATGATCGATTTTTGACTTACGTAAGTGACAGCTGTTTCTTCGTAAGATGTTTTTACCATTATCAATTAAATAAGACCTTGGAGCCTCATGTTTATTGAAATAACAGACGGACTCCATTGATTATTGTCCTTGTATACCACATTTTCACCTTGCTTATATTCGGGCCTATTTCTTGTCTGCCTATCATAATATTCCTTATAAGTATTATTTCTTTCTTCTAATTTTGACCTACAGTCTGTCTACCCAACAGAAAGAGTAATAAAAACGCGTGATCAAGGGATCAGGCACGTGCTTCTTGAAAAATAACAGTCGAAGAGTGGGATTAAGGTACTTATTTCGCAGAAGTTGTATCGGTCAGTTATCGGCATTGTATACAAGGGCGTGCATTAAGGTATTTCGAATAAATATTGTGATTTGTATTGTGGACAGAATCACGCAATATAAATATTGGGGAGTCAATTTAGATCGAAAACTTGCTTCTTTCGGAAAAAATCAAAGAAGCTTATATTTTTCTAAAACCGTTTTTGTTGATTTATAAATATGTTATATGTATAATACCTCCTTTTTACATAGGAGGAGTAATTCAAATTTACCGCCGTAATGCTTTTTTGTAATTGATCCAACCACAGGCCAAATTTAAATTACGGAAACTCAACATCATTTTATTATAATTATGATAACAATTTAATTTTTCAAAATATACATTTTTTAAGACGTCGTCGTGTCATTTGATTTAAATATTTGAGATTTTTTTAATGAAGCATCGTTTATTATAATGTTTGAAAAGTAAGTTGAGCATAGTATATACAGTGTTTAGGTTGGAATAAATTCATTTTCTCTAGAATGGCCGATTTTGGGGAGAAATACCGAAACAGGTCAAGTTTTATACTGGTATATACATATATCATAATAGTGAAGTCATCCATCTCGGCGTGATGACGTAATCGATGATTTTTTTAACTGAGAGTAGGGGTCGTGTGATAGCTCATGAAAGGTTATTTAATTCTCTATTTAGTAATATTAATATTAAAATATTTATACTGGCTGTCCATTTTTATTAAAAATTAAATTAATTTGGACAAAAAAATTATTTATTTCAAATATGTTACTGCTGTCAGAAAACAGGAAAAACATGGTTATTTGACAAATAAACATTGCCTTAGTGCAAACAAATGGGGTAAGCTACCATCACTTACACATTTAAGTTTACATGTTTATAATGTCCACATTATCTAAAGTTAGTTTGTAGTATTTTGACTCTCATAATTTTTACTCATTTTTAAAGCCACTTCCATGTTTTATTATTGATAATACTTTTTAAGGAATTTATATTATTTCTGTATTGTATTAAACATTTTTAGGTTAAGCATAATATCAGATTGAGGTTAAGAAGGTATATTTTAAAATTGTATTCTCTACTTCTACCCCAAATGTTAGAAATTGTTTAAAATTAACACTATATACAATATTTCCCGTACAGTAGAGCTTGGGTTATTTACATTTTAGCGGTACCTCAATCTTTTATAACGCTCCCAATAGGGCTTTTCATCGATTGTCATTTGTTTCGAGCTTCTGTCATGTGTCAAATAATATTAATATATCTACGTCATACGTCTTCAGTTTGTATCATTGGAAATACCAATAACGTACGACGTAGATATATTAATATTATATGACACATGACAAAAGCTCGAAACAAATGATCGTGAATGAAAAGCCCTATTCATCCTTTTGAATTGTACGTTTTTCTTCATTATTACGTACATAATATATTTTTATAAATTAATCGTTTATTTCAATTTTTGTCTGTAGAAAAACTTTTTATTTTATTTTTCTGGTACGCCAATGGTTTAAAAATCACAAAGTGATAGTAATATAATAGGGTTTGTTCCAACAAGTAGCCGAACCGGCTGAAACTCTCAGTGAAAATCCGACCAGCACGAGTAAAGTGGACAACACTGATGACTGTATAATTGTTCTCTCACTGACCAACTGTTTGCCACGAATTCTGACTGTTTGACTGAAGTTTTACTGCTTGTAGGCAAAGACCTAAATATTTCATGAGTTCACATGGTATTCACGTGATTACTCCGTCTTTTGGGTAGACAAGGTATAACTTCTTTGATATTATCATTTTGCTTTTCAACAAATGGTAATTAATTTTAAGTTTTCTGCCAAATAAAAGTTCAGCTGGTGACCTCTTGAGATCAGTAACAGGAGTATTACGATAGTTCATTAGAGCAACCAACATGTCATCTGATTTTTTAATATCTAATACTTTTAGATATCTGTAAAAACCTCTCAGCCAAACCATTCTGTCGAGGGTAATGGGGGCTGTCAGCTATAATTACATCTGGTATACCATGTGTTCCAAATATCTGCTTAAGTGCATTTATAACATCAGACGATTGTTTACCTCTTATAGGGATTATCTCTAGCCACTTTGTTAAATGATCAGCAACAACCAAATAAGCTTTGCCACCATGTTCCATAATATCAGCACCCAATTTTTGAAATGGCAATTTTGGGACATCATGAGATATTAATGGCTCTTTACTATTTGCATATCTATACTTTTCACAAATTTTGCAACTCCGTATCTCACTTGCAATATTCACATTCATCCCTGGCCAAAATAAGACATCTTTTGCTCGATCTCTTGAATGATTTTTACCAAAATGACCTCCATGTATAATTTGAAGCATCTCTTTTCGCAAAACTTTAGGTACAACAATTCTATCATGAAAAAATTAAAGATTATCATTAACAAACAACTCAGGTTTTAACTTGTGAAAAACTTTCATCTCTCCTTCATACTTTGTATTCTTCCACCCTCTCAGACAACACTCAGTGACTTTACTCAGTACATTATCTTTTACTGTTTCTGCTTTAAACTGAATCTTTCTAGTATCACTCATTCTTATATGCTTTTCTAATGAATGCACCATTTCATTCATATCCGAATCATTCTCCGCACTTTCATAACTTACGTCTCTAGACAAATAATCAGCAATATGTAAATATTTACCCGGTACATACTGAATTTGTATATCATATTTCAGTAGCTTTAGTTTTAGCCGTTGAAACCTAGGAGAACTAATTTGACTTATTTGCTTACTCATGATACTTACATTAGGTTTGTGATCTGTTATGAATTTTACAGAGCTACCATAAATATAATTGTGAAATTTTTGACATGCAATCACTACAGCTAATAACTCTTTCTCTATAACAGCATAATTTTCCTCAGTACCTGTTAAACCTCTAGAAGCATAAGCAACAGGTCTTCCATCTAGCATTAGACAAGACAACATCCCAAACCAAACTGGGACGCATCTGTTTGAATTACAATATCTTTATTAGAATCAAAATTCTTTAGATATATATTTTTAGCAAGTTCCAGTTTTATCACTTCCAGTGCTTTACTGTGAGCTCCACGCAACTGAAAAATAACATTCTTTTTCAGCAACTGGTACAGTGGGCTTGCAATCTCACCCAATTTCGGAATAAATTTTCGTACATAATTTACCACACCCAGCAGTTTTTGAAGCTCTTTCTGGTTTGACGGATTTTTTAGCTCATTTATAGCCCTCAATCTTTCACTATCTATTTTCATATTATCTTCACTAAAAATGTGTCCCATATATTTCACTGTCAGTTGTCTAAACTGAAATTTTGATTTCTTAAACTTTACACCCTTTTCCCTAGCTCTATCAAACACTTTTTTAAGTGTTTTGTCATCCTCCTCCATGGAATCAGATGCATTTAATAGATCATCAAAATATATAATAACATTTTCAATGTCGCCAAAATTTTTACAATTTAATTTTTGAAGATATTCTGGGGCCAGATTTAGACCGAATGGTAATCTAAGAAATTTGTAACACCCAAATGGAGTTGCAAATGTTGTTAAGGAACTAAATTTTTCATCTAATTTAACTTGATAAAAGCCATCTTTAAAGTCTAATACTGAAAGATATTTTTTCCTGACAGTCTCGAACTTATTTTCTCTAAACTAGGAATTTCAAAATATTCCCTAACAATACATTTATTAAGCTCTTGAGGGTCTAGACACAAACGCAGTGAACCATCTGGCTTCTCAACTATAACTATATTATTAACCCATTCACATGCTCTGTTACTTTGGATATAATATTTCTACTTTCTAATTTACTTAATGTCTCTTTTAGCTTATTTTTTATGGTAAATGATACTCTTCTAGCTGGTCTAACTACTGGAATACTATCATTTTTTCATTGTATTTTACAAAAACCTGTGAATATGCCCATTCCCTCAAATACATCTTTATATTCTAGTATTAATTGTTCCTTATTAGCACGTTCCTAAAACTAACCTATCTGTCAGTATGCTATCTTCCTTGGTGTCACATTCACAGCTTTGTATCAAGTTTTTTAGATCACTAAGATAACTATCAAAAGGTTCATATGCAGCTTGAATTCTTTTATTAAATACAAAATGTTCATATGTTTTATTTCTTCTGGGAGCACAATACTTCTTAAATTCTGATATGACACTATCAAATTTATTAGGTTCTGGTATTTTAAGAATATTATATATATCAACTCCTTCCGGTCCAATCATATTTAAAAACAAAGCAATTTTTACTCTATCGGCTTTGTCATCTTTCGCAGTTGCAATAAGATACATTTCAAAATTTTGGTAAAACCGTCTAACATTTTCATGAAGGTTTCCCTCGAATTTCATAGATTCTGGCACTTTTCCTTCCATTCTGGATAACTGTACTTTTGGCTCTTTTTGGCTCTTGTACTGACTATCTCCTAACCTTCTAACCTATATCTAACTTCATTGTGCCAAGATTTGGTTAGTTTTCAAATTACCATGTTTTGCATTTTAGTCAATCAGTTTTCTTGAATTTTTTCCACGTTATCAATAATAATTGTAGTCCAAATATATACAAATTGGTTTACGGATAACGTTTACTTTTTTCAATAAGTTTTTATGATTGTTAACCGTACGTTCTACTACTATTCGTATTTTTGTTGTATTTAGTTGGCATGTGACTATCTGCCGACTATTCATTTTCCATGACCACTGACTTACCCGACTTTACACTTTCATATTTTTCATATTTCGTATTTTTTTTCACGAAGCATTTATTCTAACCTTAAGATTATGGCTCAAGTTTAAATTACCCAGATATCTTTTGAATATTGTAGTACACATAATATGAACATGTAGTTATTTTGCTTAAAAATAAAAGTTTGGAATACAAGTAACTAACTAACTCATAAGGATTTGCGGTTTGCGGCACAATATATTTTCTAAATAGAAGTAAATAAGGGACAGAAAAAGGAGTTTGGAAGTTGTATCTCATTAGGCTTAATAAAATAGAACGAAAGAACTACAAAAGTTTGCCATCGCGTTTCTTGCGGATCGTGTAAAAGGTAACAAAACTAATAATGTCCTCGACCGATAATGCGGTTTTCTGGTAATACATGTTCGTTACTTATATACAAAGACAAGCTATTTACATGTACTTAATAGTATATGTAGATAAAAACTATATGTAGGTCTTAATTAATATTTTAATCCTGATATGCCGAAATATTATGTTGCCCTTTATAATCTCATAAAACATAAAAAGGTATTCATTCTTCTTCTAGTACCTATCCGTTATCAAATAAACAATTTTATTTATTGCTATTCTCACTTACCTTACTTTTTTATGTCCAGAGCACTATAGTTTCTGAGCCCAGTACTGGGCTGTGTCCAATGGATATTGTATATTATGAGGGCAGTTTGGGTATAGTCGAAGCAATAAAGTACTGAACCTCCGAAAAAAAAACGACAAAACGGATCTTAATAATTCTTTTTGTATTCGATTCGTGAATACGCCAGGAAACTTTGTGACCCCGAGCCATAATATAATATTGAACAACTGCATACAAAAAATGCATTCCTAAAGTGCATCTCAAACAGACAATAAAGAAAATTCAGAACTCGTCAATTATCGTTTTTAATGAGTTCAATTTTGTTACTCTGGGGTTTTTGGGGTCGCTGAAAACGAATATGATGTCGTATGTGATCTCCGGAGTACCTGGTGCCAAGGATACCTACTGTTTACCTAGTCATTAAAATTCATTAAAAATTAGTCAAAATCATTACTCGGGGGTTTTTAGGGTCAATAATGACGAATATGACAACGGAAGTGATCTACGGAGTACCTGGTGCCCAGGGTACCTACTGTTTACCTCGTCTTGTGGAGTGTTCGGCAAAAATTATTAAAAAACTAGTCAAAAATCATTACTCGGGGGGTTTTTGGAGTCTCTAACGATGAATATGACATCGGAAGTGATCTCAGGAATACCTGGTGCCCAGGGTACCTACTGAGTACTTCGTCTTTGAGAGTTTTCGGCAAATTAATTAAAAAATTAGTCAAAAATCATTACTAAGGGGTTTTTGAGGTCGCTGACGACGAATATGACATCGGAAGTGATCTCCGGGGTACCTGGTGCCCATAGTACCTACTGTTTATCTCGTGACTAATGATTTTTGAATAATTTTTTAATGAATTTGCCGAAAACTTTGGAAGACGAGGAAAACAGTAGGTACCCTGGGCATCAGGTAATCTGGAGATCACTTCCGATGTCATATTCGTCGTCAGAGACCCCAAAAATCCCCGAGTAATGAATTTTGACAAATTTTTTAATGAATTTGCCGAAAAGTCCAGAAAATGAGGTAAACAGTAGGTACTCTGGGTACCAGGTATTCCGTAGATCCCTTCCGATGTCGTATTCGTCGTCAGCGACCCAAAAACCCCCGAGTTATGGCTAATTGGCTAATTTTTAATGAATTTGCCGAAAACTCCAGAAGACGAGGTAACCTGGGCACTAGATATTCCGGAGATCACTTCCGATGTCATATTCGTCGTTAAGGGCCCCAAAACCCCGCCAAGTAGTGATTTTTGACTAATTTTTTAATAAATTTTTTGCCGAAAACTCCACAAGACGGGGTAAACAGTAGGTACCCTGGGCACCAGGTACTCCGTAGATCACTTCCGATGTCATATTCGTCGTTAGTGATCTTAAAAACCCCCGAGTAATGATTTTTGACTAATTTTTAAATGAATTTTAATGACGAGGTAAACAGTAGGTACCCTGGGCACCAGGTACTCCGGTGATTACTTACGACGTCATATTCGTTTTCAACGACCCCAAAAATCTCAAAGTAACAAAATTGAACTCATTTCCGCCGATAATTGACGAGTTCTGAAGTTTTTTTGTCTGTTTGAGATGGACTTTAAGATGCATTTTTTGTATGTAATTTTTCAATATTATATCATGGCTCGGGGTCACAAAGTTTTCTGGCGCATTCGCGAATCGAATGCAAAAAGAATTATTAAGATCCGTCTTGTCGTTTTTTTTTCGGAGGTAATGCCGATTTTAGTGCTTTATTGCGTCGCCTAGTAAGCTAGTAGATTTTCCACGTTCTGTATTGTTCCGCAAGTCACACTTGTCGTCATTCCCGTTCAGCAGGCCTCATTAGGCCTAATAAGGTTTAACTTGTTCGGTAATACTCCGGTTCTTATACGGTCCAACATGCGGCACGTCTACCAGTCGCTTGAAATCCCGGTTTGTGGAGATCTGTTAGTGGATAACAGGGTAGTGGTTTGTAAGGAAACGCTTTCTTGATGTCAGTCTGCCAGGATACGCTTCGTGGTCAAAAAGGGGGTGGCGGTTGTCGAAGGTTTGTTTGGATCTTTCGGTGTACTCGTGGGCCGTTCTATGGGAATCATGATCCGAGAAGCCAGAAGCTTTATACAGTTTATCCAGAATGGTTGGTCTCATGCAGCAGGTAACGGGTCTGCAAGTTTCGTTCAGACCGACATTTACTTTTTTGGCATAAGCAAGATCTCTTCCGTACCGAGCATGCGTATTCCATCATTAAGATACATTGAGCCTGAGGCTGTTGATCTTATTACTGTGAGTTTGGCGCTCCTTTACTATCGTCAAGTTATCTTAAAAAGCTGTTGTGAACATGCTTGCGAGAACCTTCATTCGGGTGTTTTCACAGTGGAACCTGTATGTTAATGAGCGGTCTAATGTGACTCCGAGGTATATCGGCCTTTCGGTGTGTTCTAGCAAGGTGTTATTTCTGATGATGTTGAGTTTCCTTTTGGTCAGTCAGGACTGTGGGAGTAACAAGCAGACTTGAGTTTTGGTTGGATTTGGTCTTAGGGAGTTTTTTCATCATTATCATCGTCATTGGACATCAAACTGGACATCAATTGCTGCTCTAGAGGTGTCAATCTGCCAATGAACAAGCAGAATTGCTTACATAAAAGAAGAAGAAGAAGAATATTATTTTTCTTTCTTTATTATTTTTCTTTCTTTTCTTTAAGTGTTTGGAGTATTATTCTTATATTTGATATTTTATGCATCCATGAAATATTAAAAATTCTCCAAATCTCGAATGTTTCCAGCTTCTTTATTTTTGCCTTAGTGGGACATCATACTATATTTATCTAACGTTTTCCCACTTTTCCTCGATATTATAGTTTTTTAATACTTCATTCTCAGCGACCATTTTTAAAATTTTTTTCTGTATAAGTGTTCCATGGATTCCGTTTTATGGATTTAGTCCTTCGCCTCTGATTTTTGTTTGTGTCAGTGTCGCCTCTCTTCGGTGTGATGTATTTTATGATAATGATAATTCTCATTTTACATAATACTAGCTAGGCTAGTAATATAGTCGATTCACCACCTGCATCTGCTGAGTTGAGATATCTTACGTCGATTATGTTTAATGGATGTATATACAGTACGTAAATTGTTCAGCTGGACATAGGGAACATACATTGTATATATTTAGATACACAAATCCATAGATTGTATTATATTGAGATAATTGTGGCAACTGAGCTCTCTCGATGACCATTGTTAGAATTAAGGGGTATTAACGTACTGGCTGATTGACATAAAGTCCATGCCATAACACAAAAAAGGGTGCATTAACCTCAAAATTGACAACTTATTTCGACTGACACAAATAAACGTCAAAATGTGACAATGTAGTAGCTAAATATTTTTGGCCTAAGGAATGGGAAAACTGTTTAGTATTGAAATTAGTTTTTAAATAAAAAAATGTTTAAAAAATTAAAGTAAAATTATTAACTCATTAATCACAAACTGCCTTGCTTCAACCCTCACTATTCTATTCGTTCTAACAGCTCTATTGCACCAAAAACTCGTACTCGAACAGAAGCTTCAGCTAACACAGGTTAGCGCAGTTGACACAATTCTCTCAATGTATATTCCCTATATCTAGTTTAACGATTTACGTACTGTAATATGTTGGTTATAACATAATCTATCCTACATCTTTGTCCACGGGTGATATTGAGTGTATATTTCTGTTGGTCTTTATGATCACAAAATATGTTGTCTATTCTAAGTTCGTTATTCGTGCAGAAGTTTATCATCAGTCCTCCATTTTAGATTTTAACATCATCGTTATATTTTTACTTAATTTCGTGTATTACTTGCTTGCCTGTTCAAGTGTTAAAATCCGCCAGTGTTATTATCTTCTCTCTGACTTGGTCTACTACTTTTCGTCATAACATGTTACCCTTGTTGTTTGAGGCTTATTATTTTCTAATCCGTATACTCAGACGGTATTCAGGTCTTATTCCTTCATTCTGATCTATGTTGTTACAATCCTTTTTGATACGTATGACCTCTTTGATCTGATTTTGGTATCTTTGGTGTATTAATATTTGCAGCTGTTTTCAACGTCGCTTCTAGTATGCCGGCTGTTCTATCCAGAACTCTCTAAATTAAATTCCAATAAGTGATGCAGTGCATGTAAACAACGAGTTAAGTTGTTAAAGATTTTCAAAATTTATCTACTCGTTGCATAGTAACAGTATATTATTAAAATCACTTTATGACTTTTTCTATTTTCTCGACTATTATTTTTTATTGTATAATATATAAATTATTGTAATCACTGAATACAAAGATAGTGAAAAAATAATCCTATAATTAAATTATTGAATAATTTACCCGATTATACAAGTAACTTTTATACAAAAATATTCAAAACCTGAACAAAATAATAGCCATCTCGTTCGTTGCTGATGACGACATCGCTGTCAACTAATGTTTACATCTACTGCATAGCTTATGTGATTTTAGTTTAGACTATGTCGAGTTGGAACCGTTATGTGAGGTCGGTCGAAATTAACTTTTTAATTAATTTGTTAATTCATGTTGTTAATTACAATGTTGTTAATTTGTTGTTAATTAATCATTTGTTTAATTTTTATTTTGAAAACGATTTCCGAAACGGAAATCGAAACGTCAAAATACGCGTATTTTAAACTGAAATTGTGGTTACTATTATACTTTTTAATTGTGATTACTTATATCTCCTATTAAAGATATTAAATTATATTAAAATGCCATAAGAGAATAGTTTCAGAACAATATCCATATGCTTAACATCACATAAGTAATATATTTTGTATACTTTTTTTAATATTAAAAAATTTAATAAAAGAAAATAGATAAATAAAATAATAATTTTTATGTAAATATTACTATTAAATTTAATAATTTAATAGATATTAAAAAGTGAAATGATTATCTAACAGTTTTGTACATACATACTTATAATTATTATAATTTTCTAATTTTGTAAATAAAATATCTATTTTTATAATATTGCGTCTTCTTTAACCTTCTTCATTTCAGGTTTTGTTATGAATTTTTATTTAATGATAAATTCTAAATAATTAGATAAAGACTCAAATTATAAATGCAATAAATAATTTAACTGAAATAGAATAAAGTACCCCGCACAAACCTTATGGAAATTAGGTCCCAGTGGATTTAGTTCATACTTTGGGAAAATACTCTCTGAAGCATTGTGATGAAAGTTCTCGTGGGCATAACTCGATCGTATGGAGGAGTTTCAAGATATAGAGGCAAAAACTCGAAAAATTATAAGATTTACTGGGTATTCCAATTCCTTGAGTTACTGGTTTTCTGGCAAATGTAGAAGTTTGGATCAAAGAAAAGTACTAGTAGTCAAGGATTTTTTCCTGGCTATCCAATGGCGACCTTTACTTTGATCTTGACCTTCAACGGACGTCATGTTCTAGAAATTCGAGGGTTTTCGGCATTAAATTGATATAAGCAGATTACTCATAGGTTTTTGGGATCGCTAAATACGAATCTGCCATCAGAATTGACCTCCGGAGCACGTGGTGGCCAGGGCCAGTGTAAGGGACGTCATCTTCTAGAGTTTCGATGGTTTTCGGCATTTAATTAATGCAAATGAATTACTGAAGGGTTTTTTGAGGTCGCTTAACACGAATATGCCACCCGAACTGACTCCCGGAGCACCTGGTTTCCAAGGTCAATGAAAGGGGCTCCTGGAGTTTCGAGGGTCTTCGGTACTACATTAATGCAAACGGATCAGTTATAGATTTTTTGGGTTGTTGAACACGAATACGTGATCACATAGTGCCGTAGGCACAATGTGATTCGAGGGTCAGATCTGATAGTGTATGCATGTTCAGCAACCCCAAAAACCTAAGAGTAATCCATTTGATTCCTCCATTTGGCTCCTCCGAAACTCCAGAAGATAACCTGTCGTATCTTAGGCACCAGGTACTCCGATATCTGTTCTGATGGGGTATTCGTGTTCAGCAACTCCAAAAACCTATGAGTAATCCGTTTGCATCAATGTAGTACCGAAGACCCTCGAAACTCCAGGAGCCCCTTTCATTGACTTTGGAAACCAGGTGCTCCGGGAGTCGGTTCTGGTGGCATATTCGTGTTTGGCGACCTCAAAAAACCCTTCAGTAATTCATTTGCATCAATCAAATGGCGAAAACGTCCTCCGGAGGTCAATTCTAATGGCATATTCGTGTTTAGCGATCCCAAAAACCCATGAGTACGGATGGGAAAAACCTACCGGTTTAAACCTAAAACTGGTTTTTTTACTTCGCAATAACTGGTTTTACCGGTTGTTTTTTACCCCGGTTATAACCGGTTTTTTCTTTTTAATGTAAAAACCGGTTATTAGGTTTTTACGGTAATTAGGATTAGGTTAGGTATTATTTTGGATCCCAATCATAATTATTATTTTCAAGTAATTATTCCAAACAAAACCATAATTCAAATTTTATTTTATTTTATAAAATACAGAAGCCAACTGAAAGTGCAATTTCACATCAGCCAGAAACAATTATATTATAAAGTTTTATTATAATATTTCCTTGAAAAGGTATTTGTAATCATAATATTTACATAAGAAGTGATCTGGTTGAATTGGACGCAAACATCATCTATTTTTCACACTTAACTCTTGACATTGAAAGTGGGTGAATGACTTTTTCTGATTACCAAAAATAATGCTCTGACTAAGAATATCGAATTACTGATTGCGAATACGAATCTTCAAGAATTTCGCTACGTTTTCAAAACGATACATTCATACAGGAAGTATTAAATGAGTTAAAATGTACCTATTCTACAAATATACAAACGTGTTAAAAGTAATACATGTTCTTTCGATAGTACTAATTTTGATCATATTTATATCGAGTCGAATGGAATATCGCAAACTAAAGTGTATTGTAAATGTAACTTTGTAACCTATTGGATTAAAAAAACCGAAAACCGGTTTTTCCCAAAACCGTTTTTTTTTGGCCGGTTATAACCGCCAGGTTAAACCGTAAGCAAAAAAACCGGTGTAACCGAAAACCGGTGTTTTGTCAAAAACCGCCATCCCTACCCATGAGTAATATGTTTATATCAATTTAATGCTGAAAACCCTCGAAACTCTAGAAAGTGACGTCCGTTGAAGGTCAAGGTCAAAGTAAAGGTCGCCATTGGATAGCCAGGAAAAAATCCTAGGCTACTAGTCCTTTTATTTAACCAAACTTTTACATGTTTCCAGATAAGAAGTAACTCAGGGAATTGGAATACACGGTAAATCTTATAATTTTCCGAGTTTGTGTCTCTATATCTTGAAAAACCTCCATACGATCGAGATGTGCTCATGAGAACTTTTTATCAGGATGCTTCAAAGGGTATTTTTCCAAAGTATGAACTAAATTCACTGGGATCTAACTTCCATGAGGTTTGTGCGGGGTACTTTGAATATATTATTTAAATGGAAAACAACAGTAACTAAAATATGGAAAAAAATACGTATCATAGTTCTCGTATCGCATTTTTATGAAATTTTGGGTATTGTATAAATTTTTGCCGGCAAAATCCTCCCAACAGTCGATTCGATTACCCAACATTTGAAGAGAATATATCTTGAGGTGCAAAACTGGCTCTACTGAGAGCAAAATGGCTTAAACTTCGTATACTGGGGGGTAGGAACTTAAATAACACACTTTTGTTCCTATAAAAATAACAGAAGTACCTACCTGTAGACGAGGGCATTTAGCACAAAATAAATCTATTTTTAAATACAACACCTAGAGAACTGCAGTTTTTTGCATTATGTTGAGAATGACGTCAGGAAAAAGTCTACTATTAAAAAATGGGTGGAAATCCATAATTGCACTTTAAAGTGCATAAAATGCATCCAAAAGTGCATCAACATGTCAAAAGCAGTATACTAAGGACCAAATTTTGTTATTCGGGGAATTTTTGGGGTCACTGAACACGATTACGCCATTAGAACCGACCCCCGGACCACCTGGTGCCCAAGGTCACTGCAAGGGTCGTCACCTTCTGGAGTTCCGAGGGTTTTTGGCACAAAATTGATGTAAACGGATTACTCATAGGTTTTTGGTATCGCTAAACACGAATATGCCATCAGAATTGACCTCAGGAGTACCTGGTGCTCAGGGTCGTTACTAAGGCGCGTCAGCTTCTGAGTTTCGAGGGCTTTTGGCATTTAATTAATGCAAATGGATTACTGGAGGGTTTTTGAGGTCTCTAAACACGAATATGCCATCAGAACCGACGCCCTGTGCACCTAGATCCCAAGGTCACTGCAAGGGACGTCATCTTCTAGAATTTTGAGGGATTTCGGCATTAAATTTATAAAAAGGGATTACTCTGTTGCACCATTTAATTGTTGCAAATGGATTACTGGAGAGTTTTGAAGTCGCTAAACACGAATATGCCATCAGAACCGACCCCCTATGCACCTGGTGCCCAAGGTCACTGCAAGGGACATCATCTTCTAAAGTTTTGAGGGATTTCGGCATTAAATTCATGAAAATAGATTACTTGGGGGTTTTTGAGATCGTTAAACACGAACACGCCATCAAAAGAGACCATCGTAGCACCTTGTCCCCCGGGGGCGAGTAAGTCCCCGTAATAACTGCAAGGGGCGTCATCCTCTGGGAGAGGTTTTTCGGTACTATATTGATGCAAACAGATTACTTATAGGTTTTTGGGTATTCTAAACACTAATGCAATACCCCATCAGAACAAACACTGGAGCACCTGGTGCCTAGGGCACGTCATCTTCTGGAGTTTCGAAAGTTTTCGGTACTCAATTGATGCAAACAGATTACTTATAGGTTTTTGGGGTTACTGAACACGAATTTGCCATCAGAACACACACCAGACCAGCTGGTGCCTAGGGTACGTCATCTGCTGGAGTTTCAAAAGTTTTCGGTACTAAATAATGCAAACGGATTACTCATGGCTTTTTGTGGTTGCTGAATACGAATACGTCGTTAGAACAGACACTGGAGCACCTGGTGCCTAAAGCACGTTATCTTCTAAAGTTGCGGGAGTTTTCGGTACCAAATTCATGCAAACAAATTACTTTTGGGTTTTTTGGGTTGTTAAATTGACTTATTATATAGGTATTTATATTATGTCGTTGCTGTTTATTGTTTTGATTGTTGTTAAACATAGTTAGTGTAGGATTTTTTATACTTATATTTGAAATGTAATAATTGTAACAAGGTTTCTCCTGTTAATAAAAAATAAATACATCATAAATATGACAATAAATTATTAATATAAAATATTCAAATTTTAATTGAAAAAATAAAGAGGAGATTTTTAGGAGCAAACCGTATTAATTATTATATTCCTTTTTATTTGTATCAGCCCTGGATACCAGATAACCCAGAGGCCTTCATCTACGTCATAATCGTACTCAACAACCTCCGAGTACACGGTATGTACCAATTTAGTGTCAAAAAGTCTGGAAATTCTAAAACATGACGTGCATAGCAATCACTCTGGGCATTAGGAACTCCGAGGGCTGGTTCTGATTTCTTTTAAAAACCCATGAGCAATTCGTATGCATCAATTTGGTACTGAAATTTCTCGAAATTCCATAAGGTGATATACTTTAGGCACCAGGTGCTCCGGTGTTTGTTCTGATGGCGTATTTGTCTTCAGCTACACCAAAAACTCATAAGTAATTCGTTTAAATCTATTTAATGCCGAAAACTCTCGAAACTCCAGAAGATGGCGTCCCTTGCAGTGACCCTAGACACCAGGTGCTCCGTGGGTCTGTTCCAATGGCATATTCATGTTTAGCCACCTCAATCGCCCGAGTAATCCATTTGCATCCATTTTATGCCGAAAACCCTCGAAATTCCAGAAGATGACGTGCCTTAGTAGCAATTCTGGGCATCACGCACTCCGGATTTTAATTCTGATGGCATATTCGTACTTAACGACCACAAAAAAACCGTAAATAATCCATTTGCATCAATTTAGTACTGAAAGCCTTCGAAACTCCAGAAGATAACGTCCCTTGCAGTGACCTTGAGCACCAGGTGATCCCGAAGTCTGTTCTGATGTCATATTCGTGTCTAACGACCTCAAAAACCCCCGAGTAGTCCAGTTGCATCAATTTAGTGCCCAAAATCCCTCTAAACTCCAGATCCCCCGAATAACAAAATTATAAATAAACAGTTTCTTTACTATCTTTTTGTTTTATTTCTTCAAGCAAAAAGTTTTACTAAATGAAACAAAAATTTTTGGGTCTACAAAATATCCAGTAATATATCTAAGGAAACCGCTCGGTGACGAAGGGGTTATCCGAGGTTTTGGAGGGAGAGGCGGAAGTTTATTAAGGGGCCTCATATCTTGAGTTGTCTAAGGGCCTTAAGATTTTTAATCCGGATCTGTACGTATGGCATCTGTTGTAGACTTTCCCTTAATAAATCCACAATGATACTGTCCTATAATATTCGCCATACATAGGGTCAATGTTCGTTTTATTAAGGTCTACATAATTTTGTATGATGTGTTTAAGTACCCTTTCAGACTAAGGCACTGGTGTTTGACACCTGCGTCCGCCACAGGTATTCAATTGCAGCAAAGCATTGGTGAGCCACTAAAATCAGCCAGACACTCAAAGGTGGCTCGTCTGTAGTCGTTCATTTAAAACAATGCTTTGCTGCCGGTGGCGAACACCGGTGTCCGACACCAGTGTCTTAGTCTGAAAGGGTACTAATAGCATCAGTCCCCTGTGTCCCTACACTCAAAAAAATTTAGTTCGTAGTATTGATTAACAGTGATTACTGAATAGTATTTCGTTGTAACAACAATTCAATTTTTTGTTTCAACGAACTTTTAGACATTGATGGATGTATTTGGTTATTGTCACAATGATTGAATAATAATTGTGAAAATAACTAGAGATAATTAATCAATAAGATTCAATTTATTCAGCCAATAAGTTAGTTTCGTATATTTAATAAATAATGTTAATTCTGGCAGCAACTCACTTTCTTGATTTCATAGATGATAAGCAATTACCTCGGTTTATCCTGACAACGTACAGATTTCATTAAAACAATGTACAAATGTTGTTAATATAGAGTAATATTTGATTATTCCATAGATGTAAACTGATTGTTGTGACAACGATTGCACTAATAAATCTACTACTGCGTTTAATAACCACAATCAATGCGTTCATGGTAACCATAAACGCAGTTGTTGAAACAATAAATGTGTTGCTTGACCAATTGAAATGTAACGGCTTTTCCTTATCGTGATACCCCGAGCTTCTCTGTTAGCTCTTGCCTCTGCCGAAGTGCCGAATAATTTCATTTCGTTTCCAAGTGTAGTCTGTACTGGAAGGAAGTTTTCGTGTGTCTATTATCGTATTAATTTTTTCGAATCCTGAGAAAACTAATTAGTATTTTCGAAAAATTTAAACACCGAATAAAATATTGCAGTATTATCGAGGGGTCTGAAGTCCCTGAGAACTTCTATAATGATTATTTTAATAAGTCACAAGGGTGAAAAAGAGAAAATTTAGTATGATTTTTAATTTCAAATACATATACCATTGAAAAGAAACTTTTTGTTTATTCTAAGTGATTTTCAGCCCTCGGTAATAATATCTTTTATTTGCGTCTAAATTTTTCAAAAATACTTATTAGTTTTCTCAGAATTCCAAAAAAAAATGAATGCGTTTAAAAAGAATTCGATCGAAAATTTGCACCTGCGCTCTCAAAAAGGATTAAAGTGTTATACATTTTTGAAATCACTATTTCAAACGCTTTTAAATGAGCTGTCGCATGATGTACTTTCCCATTTAAAAAAAAAGCAAAGTTGTACCTGTCATCTGAAAAGGGATCGCGTAAAGTTCGAAACATTGATTTTATAATATACTTTGATTACTTTAAAAATCGACCTGTCCGAATGTTTTGCTTATATACTAAAAATAAATAAGTTAATAAGGGGGGTATCACTTATTCCAGCGCAATGTATAACTGAAATCATATGAGAAATCACACAGTGTAAAATCCATTAGGTTTAGGACAAAAAAGGGGATTTGCAAAATTATTATTAATCAATTAATATACTGTTCTTACGATGTCAGTTGGACCAGAAGCATTTTTGGGGTCCGGTCAATAATTCTACGAAGAGCATAGAAATAAAGATAAACCATATAAACATTTGCTTGCTTCAAAATTGATCACTCCTTGTATTAGTCCACATGGACGCGGGTGTGGCTTACTACTTTCTAACGTATCTTATTGGGCAATAATGAAGAGTAATTGGTCAAATTGTTCGGAAGTGCTTAGGCTCAAATCATATCGTTATCTGGTCAAAATACCTTCTCATGTTTCAAAGGCGGCAAGCAATATAAACACTAAATAAACAGTGTCGTCGTCATAACTTACAATTATTTTATTTTTATAATACATTTTTTGTCTCATTTCTTTAGTACTTAAAAAATGAATAAGCACATTAAATTGCATTTGTAAGTATTATATACTTTTAATGATCAATTTTTAATTTTATTGTATTGTATTATACTGAAACTGTATTGTTTATACAGGATGTCCCATATATTATGCGAGATTTAATGACGTCAATTTGCTCAGTCCGCTGATTGGATAATGTAATTAATGGAATTTTTCCTGTTTCATATTTTTATTTTTTCCATATTTTCCTTTGTATGTGTCCATGTCTAAGAGCCATATATGAGGAGAGGGAGTGTACATTGATTGAAGACTCTTGATTTTAGGTTTTGGGGGTATTTTTTTTTCTTTAGAATAAAAGACAGTTTTCCGAGTGATGCCCAGGCCAATCTTATTATTTTTTTTTTATTTCTTCGGTCTGATTTTTTTTATTTAATTTAGTGATTTGTCCTAGAATATCTCTTTTACTTGCTTTATTCTTGTTTGTGCCACTGTAATTATTGGTTCTCCTTGTTGATTGGTCATGGCTTTTGTTTTACTGTAAGCGATGTTCAGTCCCATCTTTGTCGATTCACTATCTAGTGCTTCCATCATTCTTGGTAATTCTTCACTATTTTCTGTTTTAATACAATATATATACTTACAAGTCAAAAGTGACATTTGGAAAAATTGTGTAGCTCAAGCAAGTTCAAGTAAAATAAAAATATTATCTTGCTTTGTCACCAATATTAATGTCTTCTTCTTCTTTTCCTTCTTCTTCTTCTTGTGTAGACATGACTGTCTGTTTTTCAATGTGGCTCCAGTAAGTTGTCATTCCATCGTTTTCGTGGTCTTCCCACTTAGTTTTGGATCCCGCGTATGAAAAAAAAGTTGATTAATAGCAAGCTGAAAATTTTTTAATAGCTTAAGGGTGTGTAGTTGGAGAAACTTTGATATATGGGAACACTGGAATAGGGGAAGTTTTAATTGTGGAACAGGTTAAAAATTTGGAACGGCCAGACCACGAAAACGGCACATGTGTTTTGTTCGACAGAACAGACTTAAACTCTCCGAACAGAGATTAAACTCTCATGCAAAAATCAGCCTACTATTTATCACCAAATGGGCGTTTTAATGAGTGGAACATGTAGAATATGTCAAATGACAGGAATTATGACAGCTGATAAATAGCAGTCTGATTTTTGCATGAGAGTTTAATCTCTGTTCGGAGAGTTTAAGTCTGACCGTTCCAAATTTTTAACCACAATTAAAACTGCCCCTGTTACAGTGTTCTCATATATCACAGTTTATCCGACTAGACACCGTTTAAGCTATTAAAAAATTTTCAGCTTACTATTAATCAACTTTTTTTTCATACGCGGGATACAGACCTAACTGATCGTCTTCCTATTGGGGAACCGTCTCTCGCCGTCCTTACTACTTTGTTTTTTGTCATTTGGCTCATGTAGTTGTTCCATTATACTCTTCTGCTTTTTACCCAGTTATTGATGTTGTCCACCTTGCATATCTGTCGTATATCTGCACTTCTACCTCTTCCCATATCCCATCGATTTTTCAAAGTATTTTCATCTCTGCTGTTTCTAGCATTCTTTCTGTCCTTTCTGTATCAAGTCGTGTTTCTGCCGCGTATTTATGTCATTATTGGTCTGATAACTGTTGTGTAAATTGCGCCTTTCACTTCTTTTCCAATATTGGTGTGGTAGTTATAAACACGACAAGTGTCGAATCAAGTTCTGAACACACGGATAGTGATATATTTCAACTTGTCAAAAATATGTCCTATGTATAGTATTTTTACTACAAAAGCGATATTACGTAGGTCAAAATTTTTGACGTAAGAGAACTGTCAAAACATTAGAATGTGAATTTTCATTATTGCCATGTTTATTATAAACATGGATATAATGAAGAGTCACATTCTAATGTTTTGACAGTTCTCTTACGTCAAAAATTTTGACCTACGTAATATCGCTTTTGTAGTAAAAATACTATACAGTAGTAAAAGTGATCTCTTCATTAGTCACGAATTAGACAATTCGACTGGAAGAGGAATTGTTCGTTTTCATGTATTTTATGTGTATATTCAAAGTGTAGTCTTATTTCTTTAGTTCTCAAATTAATAAGCACGTTAAATTTCATTTGTATTATGTATTTTTAATTATCTTTGGTGTCAATTTCATAAAGAAATGTGAACAGTTAACAACATTATTACTGTTTAACAAATATTGAACCATAATTTAAAAATAAAAGTTTACTCATTAATTTCTATTGCGCCGCCTATGTTTTACAAACGGTGCCGACAATTGGTGTCGAATTTTGTTTTTATACTGGTCCAACTGACATCGTAAGAACAGTACATTGAGCTAATGCTTCAGTAATTATTAATATAACATACGTTCATAGTAGGAATGAACGAAATTGATTGTAGGAATTAATAGAATTGCTTGTAAGAATAACCGTATTTATTGTGGGAATGAACGGAATTAATTGTAAGAATAAACGGAAATAATTGTAAAAATAAACGAAATTTATTAAATGCATGAAGCAGTATACGCATACGTTAGGAGAAATAACACTGGTATTGACACAACGAATAGTCTTCGTCGGTCAATTAACGACGTTGTTGTTTCAATGAATAGTGTTCGTTGACTCAGTGAACAATGTTCGTAATATCAATAAACGTAATAAGTACATTGGATCAACTAAAGAAAATAATGAATTAATGAACATCGCTTTGTTGTTCCAATAAAACCAAGAATTGGACAAATTTTAAGTATTGCTCTTGTTGTCTGAATTAACATTTTTATGAATTATACGTAACTTTTTCGTTGAGTGTAGTAATATGTTGTAACAAAAATAAGAAAAGGTACTTCTGTTGGAGTGTAAGTAAAGAGGACGATAAACTCCAACAGAAGTAAGGAAAAATAAAGTAGCTAGATGTACAAAAATGAAGAGAGAGTGAGGTGGCTTCTACGTTGAGAAGCCGAAGTAGGAAAATGTGAGGATAGAAAGAAAATACTACTTTTGCACTAGTATTAGAGTAGGGAAACTGATTAGATGAATAAATAGTAGGTATATGAATAGACAGAGTCAAACTGAATAGAGTTGGCTAGCAAGAGATGCAAGAGAACAACTTGACACTCAAGGATGGATACGGCTCGTTTGCATGCCTGTCGAAGAACAGTAGCTCAAAGTAGATAATGATGATGACTAGAAAAGGTAAATACTAAAATAAGAATAATGTACTGAAATTCGATAAAGAAGAATAATTGATAAAGAAGAACAAATTAAATAACACTAACAAATCATGGGCGCCAAGAAAATGATCTTCGATCACTCTCCCAGGTATCTTACACTGCTGTCAAATATTAAATATATAAGTAAATGAAAATATAAAGGAAATAAGAATAAATGATATACAGAATAAGTAAATATTTATTAAAAATAAATACCTAGATTTTTGACAATCTTTGAGTTAAACAATGCATGCAATGTGACTCTAACATGACAAAAGTTATTGTTAAATATGATATACAATATAACAACAATCCTGTTATATATATGTACAAAAAGATATACCTCTTACTCATATATTATAGGGTACAACTCACATGAGACTTCTACCAAATGGTTATAGTACGCTTGCTACGTACCACTAAATTGAAACCGACAAAGATGAAATTAATACAAATAAATAGGTACAAACCTGACGAAGAGAAAATACAATAATGAATTAAGCAAAATTAATGAATAAAAATTATAGAAATGAAGTTAAGATAAATACCGAAACGACGAATTAACCGAACAAATGAAGTACCTAAAGCGAATAAATAATAAAATATTTGGAAAACATGCAAGTTATGTTACACAATAAATATCAAACCAATAATAAAGTATAAAACCTAATTTTTTTAGGCTAATTCCTGTACACAAGAACTTACCGTAGATCGTAAATAAGTTGGGAACCTAATACATTAATATACAAATATGTCATATAAAAGAAAAAAAAGGGTAAGCTAAATCTGAAAACAAATAATTAATAAACATAGTGCATTAAGCCAAAAGTCTGGAACATAGAACACAATAGTTACTCAAATCCACACAAACTTAAATGTTCCCAAACAAATCTCTTCATCGAACGACTTCCAGATGAAGTTCGATGCTGCAATCCATAAAATGAGCACACAGAGAGTGCTAACATGTCCTATCCGTAGGTGCAGGTGGAAATATGACAGAAAATGGGACTGGAACGTCCCAAAGTGTGTTTCCCAAATAACATACTCCCATGATGACTTGAATGTGGCTGTAATGGTTTCCCTAGGTTGTCAAAGGGGCTACGACTTCACATGATGGTTCCTCCCAAATGGCGGATTGATTCCTATTGTTACGCGATTGACTCTACTATTTTATTTATTTATATCTTTAGGCACTAAGTTTAATTTAAATAAAGGAAGACTTACTTATATTATTTTATTTACATCACTTATTTATTTTAATAATTACAAATAACACCATCTAACACATCTAATTTATTTACAACTCAAATTTATGATTTAATTAACTAAACATAATAACTTCGATAACTAATATATACATTAAATTCGAATACAATTATATCACGCGTCGCGGCTCGTTCATTGACTGACTGACTGCTGCTTAAAAATCATCCGCTTATATAGATACGGCTCTGCTTCGAGAACATTTGGAAGGCCTGAGGCAGGTTTCCGCCTATCATCGGGAAACTTCTGGATTAGCGGAGACATTACTCGTCGATGACGTGTCGCTGTTGTTTGTTGACTGCTAGGGGCAGGACCGGCCTCAGTTAGAAATTCGTCACACTATTCAGGCTCCAAGAGGAGTTGTGTCACATACATGTCTTCCTACTCCAGGCAACCATTGTTGGTAACTTTTCACTTTAATTAACGCTAGTTAAATAAAAATAATTATGATGGAAATCAACCGCCATTTTATGGTACCAACTAACCACCTCACAGCCACAAGCCAAGTGTCGTCTCCAGTGTTCCACGAGTACCACGTCAAACTCTCGGAACACGAAAGAATATTCACCGATACCAACCCACGAAACTAACAGATAGTTTTAAGTGTTTTGAAGTATGGCGTATATTAAAAATCAACAAGTGATACCACCCATAATGAGGTGTGGCATCGTTGCACGAAATTTTAAATATAAAAGATAATAATAAGAAATAGTTAATTACGCGAAAATTGGAGAAATTAATTCAGAGATCAAGAGAAAAAATTATAAAAATAAATTAAGAGCTAATTTCGTAACATGAACCGTTACAATGTGTGCAATTTATATAAATTTATTCCGTAATAAACAAACAGAAAATGGAAATATCTTAACACAATTTTCTTTTACTTATCGACCATTATGCTCATTCGAGGCGAATCAAGTGTGTAGGCGGCTTTACTAGTAGCACGTTGCGACCAAGTATGGTCCAAGAGTCTTTATTATAATTTTTTAATTTTTTTGATATTTTTTTTTCTTCTTTTTTCGTGGTCTTTCCCACAAAGGATAAGTATTAGGTATTCGGGTAGTCAATTGCATTGTTGCAGTTTTGTGCTCAGTTTTAATAACATACTGTTCATAACAACACTTAACAATAGGTTCTTTCGAGTCTTTTAACATACCTAATACACTTTTGTAAATGATTTTCACCTCTTCAGTTTCTTCATCATCTACAGGCTTTAAAAGATTAAGTACAAAAATATATATTGTTGATGACGGCTTGTATAACAACATTAAATATAATAAATCATATATATTATACCGTTTGGTTTTACTGAGTAACTCTTCTAAGTTTCTAGCGTAAACTAGATAAACAAAAGAGCCTACATCAGAAATTGATCGTAGAAGATAATCTACAACACTTTTCGCAAAATCTTCTTTTGGCTCGTTCATGCTTTTACACAGCAGATTCAGCATAATGTGTTCATTGATTGTATCCTTAGCAACGAAGTTCTGTTTCCAATGTTGTATAAAATTATCAACAAATACCTGTTGCTTTATATTATTTTGAGATTCCAGGAAATCATAACAAAATAAACAAATATTTCTTTTGCTCAATTTGGCGAGCATTTGAAATATCATTTTATAATTCACTTCATTGTCTTCTTCTCGATAGGCTAAACAATACAAGACGAAGGTGTTGATATTAGGCAAACGTTTACCACCTTCTGTGAAATAGCTTGTAATTGTATTTTTAACAAACGTTGACGATAGAGATTTTACAATTTCTTCATCTAATGTTTGTGTAAGTAATTTGCTCAAGAAGTAACTTTTCTTGTCTTCTAACATGAAATGTTCAATCATTTTCCAGCAATGTTGAATATATCGAAAAGCATATTCCTTGGATACTTTCGTTTTTACAAAAGAAGAAAATATCCCTCTATCAAACTTTTCAAACATGTTCGTAAAGTTTATAAATAAATTTAATATATCTTCAGATTTTGTTTTAACAAAAACTTTTAGAGCAAACAAAGATATGAACTTAAGCGTACAATACGAACTTGGTTGGAAGATTTTGATTAATTTAACAACATAATTTTGCTCTAAAAACTGATTACTTACTATTAAACTACATTCTTGCATTTGCGGGTTTTGCAACATACTTTCGATGTAAGAATAAAGAACTTTTTCGGGAGATCTTGCAAATAAACAGCATAAAGAAGATAGTGGAGCTTCCTGAAAATTTTCGTCACATAAATTGAATAATAAAGGTATGTATTTCTGTGGAATTGTAACTGCTTTAAAATAACATCGTATTTGCTTCCGAATTTTATTGAGAACAATATCATCATCATTTTCATTTTTAGTTAGAGTTATTTTTAAGTGTTCATTAAAAAATTTAGTGAATTCGTCCTCGTCTAAGAGTTGTATCAGAATTTTCAATGCTGTTTTCTTCCTTGCATCTGTTGCTTCCGGCCAAACATTTACAAGATAATCACAGATCTTATGATCAAATTCCAAATGAGAATAATGTTTCATTTCTTTGATGAAATCGATATCCATAATGTATTCCATGCAAGATTGCATGGCGTATATAAATTTATTTATATATTTCAAAATCATTTTGGGGTGATGTACAACTAAGGCTCTTAATATTTTTATCCATCCCCATTCCTTCTCATCAAGTTGATCAAGCAAGTTCGATAAAATATTTGTTTCTGATATTGAAAGGTATTTCTTCGATGTAATCGAATCGATAAAAGACAATCTGAATATATTTGGAATATTTTTTATTGCTTCCAATATCTTGGCTTCTGTTAAACAAGTCAAAGCGAATTGGGGAAAGTTGATGTTATAACTTGATATGGATGATATAACTGTAAAATCGCTATGGTATCTAAATTCTTTTTTTGCGAATATGGTTTCAATAGCAGACACGAATTCTGGATAGTCTGATATATTAACACATTTTTCGGGATACGCTTTGCACAAATCAACCAATTCAGTTATTAAACAAGCTTGAACATATCTGTAACAGCTAGGACATGTTGCTGGTATCTCTTGAAGAAACAACGACACTAATTCTAGAAAGAGTTCCAATTTTAATTTAGAATTTTCAAAATTTCCTTTAAAATCCCATGATCTCATGCATGTGCATGAATCACATGCATGTTTCATAAAGTTGGTAGCTTCTAGTTTGAATGCATCAGGATCATTTTTGTATGCGTATTCCAAAAATGCTACCTCTATATCCATATATTCTGAATAATGAAGACCATCCTTTGTACGCATCAAAACAAGTTGTTGTTGTATAAAATTCCAGTGTTCTTTAGTCAATTCTTCAGTTTTGAATACCGTAAGTAAAAATTGTATTTGTCTCATATACGCACGAGGCTTTTCGTTTTTGTGTCTAGAAACTATATACTCCAAAACCTTATCTAAAGACAACAAATCATTGTTGTAGGCGCATGTGTTAATCAAATGTTTTATTAAAGATTGCCTATTTTGCATATCAGGACAGAGGCTTATCATTTCCTTGATTACTGGAATGGATTCAGAACTAGGATAGTATTGCAAAAAATTATCATCGGAGCTGTTCTCATACTTGATTTTAGCCCATTGGTGTATTAATTCCTTACCTGGATTTAACATTAAAATGGTTTCGTCAATAATTTCCAGAAAATGTTTAATAGATTTTTGTGGAAAAAGAGTATTTAGTGATTGAGTAAATAGTTCCCATCTTGTTTTTTTTGGAAAATATTTTAAGACTTGAAAACATAAAGAATTTTCATTTAAATCGTCGAACTTATTTGGCATCAGATGCGTGCAAAATATTGGAAATTCTGGCCCAAGACACTTAACTAATATTCTAGCATTCAGTATTTTACCAAATCTGTATGAATCCCTATAAAGTTCTTCCTTAAGAACCATAAGTAAACTGATACTGGCTGAAGCTGTCAACTTTTCGCAACAAATTTTTTCACTGCGGTACAACTCTAGAAAAAATTCTGGATATTTACACGCTAATAGACTTATGACATTTTTGTCTTTATAAGGTTTTTTGAAAATGAATTCCCAGTGATCCATGTATATGCTGAATAACCGTTTGCTTCTATTCAACAGATAAAGAACTTGATTTGAGGTTAAGACAGTTTCATGTTCGCTGAGTATTTTGCTGACTATGGTAGCAGAGCAGGCTTGTAGTACATTCAATGCAACGTATAAACCATACCTAAAAAAAGGTGTTAAAAAAAAATATAATAATAAAATACAATAATAAAATGTTAAATTTTTTAAGCCGTATCTTGCATTTGTTAGAGGAGTCAATTTTATTTCAGTAATGTGTAGGGAGGATCAGTAGAAGCTTAAGTTCAAGTTTTTGGGGTCACCACCCTTGTCCCCCGGCCGCCATCTTGGAAATGTCTTATTCTTTAATTTATTTAATATTTAAAGTAATTTATATTAAGAACTCTTAAACATAAACATAATAATTTATCTACTTACAAATTATAATTCAAAAATACCGCAAAACGTACATTCAAAAAAACGCGACGCCGCGACGATTTTATAACAACTGGTCGCTGATTAAAAATCATTCTTGTTTCAATCAAAGGGACCAACTTTATCTCAAATTGTCTTAGGACAACTGTTTCTCGACCCCCTCCGTGGCTCAGTGGTAAGAGCGCCTGCCTTTGAATCGAAAAAATCCGAAAGGTTGTGGGTTCGAATCTCACCAGGGTCAGAAATTTTTCATTTATTATAAATTAATAAATGAATATAGTTTCTGTCCTTATGGGATCGGTACTCACCGCAGAGACCGCAGACGTTCGGATACAATTAGCGTCTCTTTGCAAAGACAATGACGTCGACTTTGCAAAGTAACAAGACACTTACTCAACACACACACTACACATGACACTAGGTACCTAACTGTTCAAAATTACCGTACCTACCATGCCAATGGCCATTAGTTGTCGAGGCATTAGCTAAATAAAAAAAAAACTGTTTCTCTTTTTAAATTTGTAAAAAAAGCAAGCTTTCCAAATATAAAAAACAGATATTCTCCTAACTAGTGGGGAAAGTGATACTTTCACGCACGAGACTGCCGTTGACCCGAACAACGCGATAGCGGAGAAGACACTTTCCGCATGAGTTAGGAACAATATTTTTCTAGGGCCATACGTTTGGAAAAAAGCCACAAAAATAGAGTTATATCAATTTTTAGTTAGAAGTGAAAATACACAAATTAATTCTTTGACAAGGTTGTCAAAACCAAACTTTCAATATAATGGACAATGATAATGGGTAAGCACGACGTCGATATTGGTTTCCATGACGACGATTCAAAACCATTGTAATTAGGTTTGTATATACAGGGTGTAACAAAAATACAGGTCATAAATTTAATCACATATTCTGGGACCAAAAATACTTCGATTAAACCTAACTTACCTTAGTATAAATGGGCACATAAAAAAAGTTACAGCCCTTTGAAGTTACAAAATGGAAATCGATTTTTTCCAATATATCAAAAACTATTAGAGATTTTTTATTGAAAATGGACATGTGGCATTCTTATGGCAGTAGTATCTTAAGAAAAAATTATAGTGAAATTTGGACACCCCATAAAAATTTTATGGGAGTTTTGTTCCTTTAAACCCCCCCAAACTTTTGTGTACGTTCCAATTAAATTATTATTGTAGTACCATTAGTTAAACACATTGTTTTTAAGACTTTTTTGCCTCTTGGTACTTTTTCGAAAAGTCAGTTTTTATCGAGATATTTTGAATATATGTATATGGTTACACATATTTGTATATGGTTAAGTACGATTATGGAGACTTGGTAATAATGTGAAAATTTATTTATAATTTACATTTTTAGGTATATTTTGAACCATATTAGAAAAGAAGCCACATCTCGATAAAAGGTGCCTTCTCGAAAAAATACAAAGAGGCAAAAAAGTTTTAAAAACACTGTATTTAACTAATGGTACCGCGGTAATATTTTAATTGGAACGTACACAAACATTTTGGGGGTTTAAATGAACAAAAACCCCATAAAATTTTTATGTAAACATATTAAAAAATACGCCTCAACTCGATAAAAACTGCCTTATCGAAAAAATACTAAGAGGCAAAAAAGTTTTAAGAATATTGAATTTAACTTATGGTACCACAAAAATAATTTAATTGGGACGTACACAAAAGTTTGGGGGGTTTAAGGGAACAAAACCCCCATAAAATGTTTATGGGGTGCACAAATTCCACTATAATTTTTCTTTAAGATGTTCCTGCCATAAGAATGCCACATGTCCATTTTCAATAAAAAATCTCCAACAGTTTTCGATATATTTGAAGAAATCGATTTTTATTTTGTAACTTCAAAGGGCTGTAACTTTTTTTCTGTGCATATTTGTACTAAGGTAAGTTAGGTTCATTCGAACTATTTTTGGTCCCAGAATATGTGATTTAATTTATGACCTGTATTTTTGTTACACCCTGTATATACAGCGTGTCTACTTAAGTTGGAAACATATGGGAAACTTTTTTATTCATAATTCTACGAAAAAAAGTTATTCTTTATAAAAAGTTCTGCATGCCCCAAAACCTAAGATTCAATTATCACATATCAAATTTTCTCAATATTATGTCAAAACATATGAATACATATGAATGACGAGGTATGTCAAAAAATATGAATTTCGGTCAAGGGTAAATTACCTTTATTTCTCTCAATATCGAAAAGTCTTATGATAAAAAGTTGTTTGGAATTAAAAACTAAGATCAAATATGCAATTACATGCTTCTAATTGAAAAAAAAAATTTCTCAAATTTATGGATACCCAACATCGTTTTTAATTATTACAAATATGATAACTCGTTTATTTTTCATTTTACGAAAAAAAGTTATTCTTCATAAAGAGCTTTGCATCGTCTAAAATCTAAGACACAACCATGATATATCAACTTTTATTAATTTTATACGAGTTGTGTCAAAAAATATGAAATTCGCTCAAGATTATAGTACCTTTATATTTCACAATATTTCAATTAGACGGATGTAATTGCATATTGAAACATAGTTTTTAATTCTAAACAACTTTTTTAATAACCGTTTTTAATATTGTGAAAAATAAAGGTACTTTACTCTTGAGTGAAATTCATATTTTTTTACATACCTCGTATAAAATTAATAAAATGTGATATCTGATGATTGCATCTTCGGTCTTAGGACATACAGAGCTTTTTATAAAGAATACCTTTTTTTCGTAAAAGTAATAATAAAAGAGTTATCGTATGTGTAATAAATAAAAAAGAAGTTAGTATCAATAAATTTGAGAAAAATTTGGAAAATATTTTTTTCCAATTAGAAGCATGTAATTGCATATTTGATCTTAGTTTTTATTTCCAAACAACTTTTCATAGTAAGAATTTTCGATATTGGGAGAAATAAAGGTACTTTACTCTTGAACGAAGTTCATATTTTTTGACATACCTCGTATAATATTGGCAAAATTTGATATCTGATGATTGAATCTTAGGTTTTAGAGCATGCAGAACTTTTTATAAAGAATAAGTTTTTTTCGTAAAATGAATAACAAAAAAGTTTCCCATATGTTTCCAACTTAAGTAGACACGCTGTATATATAATGTTCTTGAACTCCTAAGTGGAGCATAGAGCTTCAGTGAAAACGCGCCATCGGGTTCTATTTTGCGCTAGGGCCTTCACCTCATTCCAAGACTTTCCTTGACTTCTTATCTCGTCCATGATGGATCTTCTCCAAGTTTGTGCTGGGCGACCTCTTTTTCTCTTTCCTTGGGGATTCCACTCTAGGGCAGTTTTTGCAATACTGGAACTATCTTTTCGGAGTGTGTGACCTATCCACCCCCACTTTATGGATTTTATTTCATTTTCTACCCTCTTTTGTTGGGTCAGGTGTAGCAGATCTTCGTTTCTGACGATGTTTGGCCAGAAAATACTTCGTAGACATTTGTTAAAAAAGACCTGCAATTTGTCTGTAAGGGATTTTGTCACTTTCCAGGTTTCACATCCATAGAGTAGAACAGACATAACATTTGACTGGAATATTCGGATCTTTGTCCTTGTAGTATATTCCCCAGACCTCCAAATAGGGTTAAGCATGCTGAATGCTTGTTGAGCTTTTCGTATCCTCATACGAATATCGTCTTCTGTACCTCGGCTTTCTGTTATGACACTTCCAAGGTACGTGAAGTTTTCCACATTTTCAATCTGCTTGTTGTCGATATTAAATAGCGTGTTGTTCCTTGCATTTATTCTCATGGAGTTGGTTTTACCAATATTGATTTTTAAACCTGTTTTATTGGCCTCAGTGGATAGTGTTTCCAATTGGTCGGCCACATCCTGGAACCTTTGTCCTAACAGGCAGATATCGTCGGCGTATTCTAGATCACTTAGGCGTGTGGTTAACGTCCATTGTATCCCTTTTGTGTCGAAGTCTAGTTTGGAGAGAACATAGTCTAGAGCTATGTTAAACAGAAACGGAGAAAGCCACATCCCTGTCTGACTCCAGTAAGTACGTCAATTTCGTCACTGTTAATCCCATTGTGTGTCACGCTGCACGTCGCCTCAGTGTACAGTGACTTTATAATGGAAATTATTTTATGGGGAATGTTCCTTAGCTCTAAAATTTTCCATATAGCAGCATGAGATAGGCTGTCAAAGGCACGTTCGAAATCAACAAAAACCATGTATAGAGGTGTGTTCCATTCAACCGATTGTTCCATTATTACCCTCACAGTATTAATGTGATCTATGCAGGAAGATTCTGGTCTAAAACCTGCTTGATTCGCTCGAAATTCAACCTTGTTTGTTTCAACTAGATACAAAACCGTTCTTGAATCGTTACGCGCATGCGCAATAACAAATAATTATGCGCAGTAACACATTTTTCGTTACTACGCATACTCGTAACCGTTCAAGAACGGTTTTGTACCGACTTGGAACAAACCTATAGTCTACTGATCTGACTTTTAAATATTATGTCAAAATAATTTTATTTTATCGAATTATCAGTAGTAATTGCACAAGAGCTCTAAAATTATCGAATTTTTCCCGAGTGACACTTTGACAGTTTTAATTTCATGACCCGAAGGGGAGTGAAATTATGTCAAACTGGCACGAGAGAAACAATTCGATAATAATTTTAGAGATCGAGTGCAATTTTCTGCGATTATTTCATGAATAAAACTGGTCAAGACCAAAATTTTATTGTAATTTATTGATGTAAGTACAAATTACTACAGTTAAACACACAGTTGTTATAAATATGTGACGGTTGAAAGTCATCACTTTTATAACTTTTAAAACAGTAATTGTCATTAATGTCACTGAATGTATTTTTTCGTAGCAACGAAGGGCATCTGACGTAATATACTTGACGACGGGATATTATCAAAAATTATCACTTTAATTTTTATTTCTGTAGCTTTCTATTGGTCAGAATCTCCTATGAATGAAATAATCGCGCTAATTTCATTAAAACATGAACACAATAAGGTAAATTTGAAATAAATTGGTAAATAATATCTAAATATTAGTTTATTGCATGTATTATAATATATTATAATGCCATATTACAAGGGATTTTACTTTTCCACACGCTGTGCGGGAAAATTTACTTTCACGCAAGCCGTTCGGAAAAGTGCAACTTTCGGAAACGAAATGCGTGCGTGAAAGTGGCTCTTTTAGCACGGCCGTAGAAAATAGTTATTTATGAAACAGTTCGTGAAGTATGCTTTTTGCGAACGCACGCGATTTTTAGAGATACATCGCGTAAGTTCGCAAAAAGTACTTCACGCACAGTTCCATGCAATATTTTATCTACTCTACCATGAACAAATAAAAAAACTATAACTCGTCGTCACTGGAATTCATTTCTATTCTACAATTTTTAGAACTTTGACATTTAAAAATCCTAACTACTTTCAAACCACGGTCTTTCAAACCCACGGTAAGTCATTGCTCATATTGTCATCACCATGACAACGCGAAAGTTAAGGATATTTGATTATATGAAATTGTGCCAAAAAACCCATTGAAAGTGTGCGAAAAAGTAAATCTCATTTAAAATACATTGTTACTTCACGTACACTTTAAACCCTTCACGCACTGCTATGTGTAATGACAGTTTTCACAAACTAAAAACTTATACATAATATGACATAGAGTAGATAAAATATTTTTCTGCATGCCATACTTAAAAGTTATTCTAATTGTTTATAAGAAAAAAATCGACATGTGTTTGTATGATAAATTTGTATTATTTAAAATTATTTTTCTTCGTTTTTTTAATAATATTGATAAAATAGATCTTCTTCTTTCATAAACTATCCGTTTTCTGATTTATATCGTTGTAAAAAAATAATTTATGATAAACAAATTAAGAGGCAATAGTAGCGATCAACAGGTAGCAACAAACACGGTCCAAGATTGCGGCTGTAATTTTGAATATTTTGTCAAGATGTTTGGCACATATATTCGTAATATAATAAAGAAGGGCAGTACAGAGCCCAATTTGAGAAATATGTTAGTATGTGGAAATTACTCTATAACTAAATACAATATTGCAAAAAGAAGCCTGTACCGCCATTAAGAAGAACAAAAAAATACACTTCCTTTAAATAAACTTTTTTATCCCATGCCTAGATTTTGTGTCACATTGGATCTACTAAAAATCGATTTTCTATAACCAGTGGCGTGCTGGAGCTTTTCAAGCGGCCCGGTGATTTTATAGAAAAGCGGCCTCCCATCCTCATTTTATCTTCTATTATCAAGATGTTTTTTTCGGTATTTATAAAATCAAAAGAACAAAAATATAAATTATTTTTAAATCAAACATAAAACTTTGAATTCAATGGTTTTTTTTTAATTTGCTATATTTTTTTATTTAAGAACAAATCTTACAAATAAATAATGTCATGTATTACAATATTGTATGCAGCAAGGCAAAAACCATAATTTCCTGAAAAATTACATATAATATGAATTTGATGTAATTAAGACAAAAGTAAAATCAAATTTTGAGAAATTTTCAGGTATGTATTAAGTTGTAAGTCATATTTTTGAAATGATATAAGCCTTGCTTTATAACCTTGATATATACACCTCTTCAAAGAAAAAGTGATGCAAGTTTTTACTGTATTACTTACTGTATTACAATAAATACTTACACCACTTTTCCTGATTTTACTGATGAAGAGAGGTCTATTTATTAAGGTTATAAAGCAAGACTTTCTTCATTTCACAAATAATATGACTTACAACACTTGGGCTTTAACACCCTCAAAAATGTATTTGTATGTATGAAAATAAATATTTGTAGCAATATATTTATGTGTATATAGAGTCTTATTCATTTACTTAAAATGTATTTTACAATTAGAAAAAAATTCAATTATTTAATTAAAATTTTTTTGAAATTTTTTCTTAATATTATTAGCAAAATTAACATTCGATTAGAAAAAAAAATTTTTTACATTTAAAATTTTGTGTGAAAAAAAAACCTATTTGACCGGCCTCAAGAGGCCGCGGCCTCTCGGTGATTGCACCGATTCATTTATATGGCCAGCACGCCACTGTCTATAACAAGAAATCGAACGTGACTGACTCGGCAACATTTAGCGTGCCTATGAGTATAAAAATTATTGTTTTTGATAGTATAATGTCACTGTCAGTGTCGAATTACCGACGCACTGTTGAAAGTTCGCAGAACTTTCGAAAAACAAAAATATTGATGACGCGCTACTGTTTACTCTTAAATAACTTTTAAACTATTTGACCGAGCACTATGAAATTTGGATTATATTTTAAGCACCACCATTCCCAAAAGTTCATGAAATATAAAAGTTTTAAGTTAATTTTTAAAAAATGTAGGTATTAACATTAAGTCGGTCAAATAGCCAAGCAGGACAGGCGGCCGACTCACTTCGTTTCACTGCTAGGTATGTGAGCTCAAACCCTGACCGACTAAAGAGAAAAATAAAAGAGGCTAACACTGCAGCTTAAAATTCTAATGAATCTGGGCTTAGACTGGAATACGCTGGTATTTGATCGACGTATGGGGGATAAAGGCTTGCGTCTCAGTGACACTCCTCCATAGATCCCTACCGGAAAGGCTTTTGAAAGCCATTTTGAAGGTTTTTATAGGCTTTATAAACATCTTACTCTCAAATCTCTTTCAAATGCTTCACTTTTTACGGATAGACCAAAAAAGGCGAGAATTCACCATTTTTCGACCTTAATTTATTAATAAACTAATTATGTCCAAAAAATCGGCTGCAGGAAACATAAGAGGTCCATACTACTCAAAACAATTGTTGTTTGCCTGGAGGGGGTTCGGGGAAATTCTTCTTTCCCTGGACTAAGTCCAGGGAAATAAGTCCAGATATTACCGGATGGTATCTTTTGAAGACATTCATCCAGGGTATGGCATAAAACATATTTCAAACTACACATATAAAACTACAATTAGAAATACCTAATTGTTGCACATATAAAACACAAGTTGATAATTTCATAATATAATTACCTTTGCTGAAGACAGATGAATAGTTCATCATTCTTTTCTTCACTCCAGCAATGTGAAATTCTGTTCAGAAGTTTAAGTCGAGTACTGTAAGACACTTCGGAAAAGAACTCATTTACCAAAGTATTAGGTGTCATGTCTTTAAAAGCTTCTTCAATAAACCAGTGTTGCTTCATAACCATTTTTATATGGTCTCTATTACAATCTTTTAGAACTGGAATTAATTGTTCAATTTTTTTGAAATAGACAATAGCATGTACATAAAAAAGTTTTTGTTGGTATGACTTAGGATTAAGATTATCTATTACATAGGATATTTCTGTTGGTGTCAGCTTTTGGGAGGCAGTTTTGAGAAGGGTGAAAAAACTCTTCTTTCTTTCACCTATTAAATCGCCATCTAGGTTGTGGAATTTTGCTATAACTTCCTCTGGAGTTGAGAGTTCCATTTCTCTCTGTAAATTAGAACACTAAATTTAATTGAATAATACTAAATGTTTGTAAAATGTGTCAAATATAGTCAATATTGTAGACTGTAAGTTAAAAAAAAAAGGTGCATCACTGGATGCCTCCCTACATGTAATAACACATTGTTAGTCTTATTACTTATTGTCTATTATCTATCTAAACATTTAGGTTGAGATTGTATAGATAGATGGTAATAAAAGTGTAATCTAATCTGATTGTAATCTAAACATTTAGGTTACTAAAAAAAAAGTTATGCAAAATAGTCATGAAAAAATTTGCCTAATGTGCTATTACCTATCTCATGCACTTAATGATTCGATAAAAAATATACAATCTAAAGAAATAAACCAGTGTTTTCTATTAAATCAAAATCTTTCGTAAATTAAGTACACCCTATATTAAGATTACATAATGCTTGTTATTTTATTTTTGTTTGTTGTTGTGAAAAGACGATATTTGGAGTTTTTTGCACAAATACAGTTATAAGGTCTAGAGAAAATGGAAATGCGACAATGGGAATAGGGAACTTGCACATTTTTTTTATTACATAATAATGTTCAGTTTTGTATAAAAATGAGATTTCCAAAATTTCACGCTTCAAAAACTCATAATAACTTAGAAGTACAAATTTAAAGTCTTCGGTGTCTTAAAATAGGTCAAACGGCCCGTGACGTCACTAAGTTTAACTATATGGTTCCGTTTATGGTTAAAATTAGGTATATTCTTCTTCTTCTTCTTTAGCTTATTGGCCTCCACCTATTTCGGTATACCTCGTCGCGAGATAAAGGAAAAATATTTATATTCTATTAACATTTATTGTATGTCATTGTAATAATATATACCAGTTTGTTGACATTGGAGTTTGATATAGTTATTGAAGGAAAGGAAAGAAGGTTTACTACGGAAAATAAAACCATTTTGTAAAAGTACAGTTTTCTATGAATAGTTCAAACGATCAAAATACTTGTAACGTCAAATAAATGTATTTTCTACTGACGTTTATAACGCCTCATTTAAAATTCTGTTTACTTTGTTGGAAAAATGTAAATGTACAAACGAATGACGTCACGACTCGTTTTAGGCCACCTGTTTTAATTTGAATTTTTAATCGCCTTTGGGGGCCAAACGAAAGACCTACAAAAATTTTTTATTTTTAATACATGTTTTAAATTATGTTCTGTTGTGATTTATAACATTTTTTTCGAATTTAAAAATTTATGCAAGTTCCCTATTAGTGGCGCAGGACCGAAAAACATGGAAGGCAATAGTAAACGCGGCAAAGACTCACGAAGAGTTCTAGCGCCATTAATTGATGATGATGATGATGAGTTATAATATCTAAACGCATTTTCTGATATTAGATTCTCCGTTATATTATAAACGAATTAAATGTATTGTTATTGCAATAATAAAACTGTCGAATACTTTTGTGACCTTATTTATAGGCTGCTCACAACCTGGCCTATTTCGTTCAGGAAGCTTCTGTCGTCAAACTGTATGACCCTCTCTGCAGGCGAGACAAATAGAAACTTGTTCGGCGATTCCAGGCCATCGATTTAAACCTTTTTTATTGCTCTGTAAATAATATTTACCTATAGATGTTTCTGGAAATCAGTAGACTAATTGTACATAACTATATAAATAGACATTTTTGGAATTAGAGTTTAGTTGTGAATTTGAATACGTCGGTGTACTTGATATGTATCGGGCGCGATATTTTGGAACTTGTAATTATGTAAATAAATTATTAGATTTAGTGTAATACATAAATTAGATATCGTAGTTTGTAAAATAAAAGATATAAATTCAGTGTTTTTCATTTGTTTAGAAGTAAGTTATTAAAAAATAAATAAAGTCAACTAAAATTAAACTTAGTGCCTAAAACATAAATAATAAAATAGTAAAGTCAACCGCGTAAAGTCAGTTTTGTAACACTTTATACAGGATGCGGCATTAGTACGAGGAAGTCCAATTTCTCGTTTGTCGTACGATGATACGAAAAAAATTTATTAAGTTAAGAGTTGAGGCATAGATAAAACGATAATTTAAAAATATTTTAAAATATACAGGGCCACCCGTATTGACAGGTGACACAAACTTATGTTTGTTTTTAATGGAACCCCGTATATATTTTTACATTTTTGGAGTCTCCTCGATGTTATATTTCTTAAAATATATGGTTTAGTAATGCTATATAGTCCGTTCACTGACGGTAAAATATTGAAAAACCTGTAAATTTTAAAGAACCGCTTAGATTGACATGAAATTTGGCATACGCATAGGTAACAATGGTAACATGTCAGAAAAGAGAAGTGATATTTTGCCGATGTGTGCTTTTACCATGGGGGTGAGTTTCAGCCCTTCTCGGGGGTGAAAAAATAGACGTTCAACTTAATGCCGGAAATGGATAAACTAATAAAATAGATATTATGACTAATATTGACTAATAAATAACTCATAAAGTAAGTATTTTATCGAAAAAGAAAAAATATTCTTAGCAAAGATATAGACCATAAAAAAGTGAAAAAAATGGTGTATGTATGAGATCCCCTGACCCAGTAAAAGAAGAGTTGTAACTAATGAAAAATAGGTTCATGCTCACCAAATTCCAAATCTAATATTTCAACGTGAAATAACCAAACAATGAAGCCATTTTGGGGAAAACTCATTACAACTTTTTTAAAGTGTTTAAAAAAATCTTTATTTTTGATTTTTTGTAAGTTTGTAGCATTAAAAGTAAGAAAGTTACGCTCAAAGTAAAGTTAATCACTTTTTCTTTTGAAAAAAATCGTGAAAATCACCCCCCAATTAGCATCCAAAATGAAATTAATCGTTACCACTTCACAAGTTTCTTTAATCGGGTATGTATTGTTTATATGATCTGTAAGTTTCATCGGTTCAAAGTGCTTATTTTTGAAGGGGATGCAGTTGAAAGGTCTTGAACTAGTCAATAATCACGAGTGTATGCAAATTTTGAAGAGCCCTATCTTAACCAATTTTTACCTTACAGAAAAACAAAAAAATCATTTTTTTCAAAATTTAAAATTAAAAAAAAATTACTTTAAAACCATTTTTTTAAATAAGCACTTTGAACCGATGAAACTCACAGATCATATAAATAATACATAAGTAAAGTAATTTGTGGAGCGGTAATGATTAATTTGATTTAATATGTTAATTAGGAGGTGATTTTCCCTAGTTTTTTCTTTTACTTTTAATGCTAAAAACTTACAAGAATTAAGATTTTTTTAAACACTTTAAAACAGTTGTAATGAGTTATCCCCAAAAAGTGCATAATTTTTTGGTTATTTCACGTTGAAATGTTCGTTTTGAAATTTGACGATAATGAACCTATTTTTCATTAGCTACAACTTTGTTTATACTACGTCTAGAGAGGTCATACATACACCATTATTTTTTTACTTTTTTAGAAGCTATATTTTGTGCTAAGAATGTTTTTTTTTTTCGATAAAATAATTAGTTTTTGAGTTATTTGCAAAAAAACCGCCTGGTTTGCAAAACACGCAAAACGTGTTTTAAATCAAATAAAGTAGCAATCTGATTCTCGAAGCGTGAACATGTACCGTCATTCAAAGCGCTAGAGAACTTCCTTATCGTAAAACTACCTAATTAACTAGTAATTATCTTATCAGCATCAAAAAATTTGTTAAAGTGAAAAGTAACAAAAACTAAGTGATTAGTGAAACAAACAAAAGAAATATGTTCCCTTCGGGGAACTTATTAGGATTTGATAAAAGTGGCCAACCAATTTATCAACAAATGAATACTATACAGGATGTTTCAACAATAAATAACCAGAACCAGTCAAACCAAACAGCAGGAAAACCGCAAGTACCATTTTTGTATTTTAATCAAACACTATCTAACCAGATAACAAATCGAATGTCATGCCTAAACCAAATACCTATTCCAACCCAAATAGCTATACCAAACCAAGTACAATTTCCTAGTCAATCAACTGCACAAAATATTCAAAACACTCAAAACCCCATTCAGTCACAATACACAACATTATCCACAACCCCTCAATGCTCACTCTCATCATCAAAAAACACCAATAACTACACGGAGAGCTATAGCGACATAGAACTTAACGAAACAGAAAACGAAAATAAACATAATTGGTAAGAAGTTGGCAATAAGAGAAAACGGGTGAAAAGACAAACAACTTCTGAAATTCCCAACCAAATCCAAACACAAAACAGATTTGATTCTCTCTCAAAAGAAAATCTGGATGAACAAACAGACAATTTATCAAATACACAAAACACAAATATCACCAAAAAAGATCCCTCACCGCCACCAATCTATATTTATGGAGTTACTGACTATAGTGCTATGATAGCAAACCCTTCAACTGCAACTGCGGCAGAAACCTATTACACCAAAACCATTTCAAATAATACGGTAAAAATTAACCCTACCATCTCAGACACCTACAGGACACTCATACAGCAACTTAGAAAAGAAAACATTGTACATCACACTTACCAACCGAAACAAGAGTTGTCATAAGAGGATTACACCATTCAATACCCACAGGTGATATCTCGCATGAATTAAATAATAAGGGTTTTAAAGTTAGCAACATAATTAATGTTAGACATAGAGTTACCAAAGAACCATTGCCCTTATTCTTTGTCGATATAGAGCCAAATGAAAACAACAAAAACATATTTAACCTGCAAGTCCTACGAAACTGCATAATAACAGCAGAACCACCTAGAATAAAAAATACAATAGTACAATGCACAAGGTGTCAAAAATACGGGCACTCAAAAAGTTACTACCTGAGGCCATTCGCCTGTGTTAAATGCGGTGGATCACATGATACAAAAACCTGCAAAAAAGCACGCGACACACCAGCAACATGTGCCTTATGTAATGGCAATCAGCCAGCAAACTATAAAGGATGTGTTATATATAAAGACCTCGTAAATTTGAAAAACAAAAATATAACAAGCAGCATTCCTATACCTAGAGTTGCAAGCCTAAATAATAATAACACTAGTGCTCACCACATACACCAATCACATGTAACATATGCTCAAGTTGCAGCAACTAATAATTCTTCACAAGACAACAACAATAATTCAGACCTTTCAAATAAACTTACAGAATTCCTCAACGAATTTAAAAATATGTTTGCACAATTGATAAACCAAAACAGCATGATACTAAGCATGCTTACAACAGTGATAAATAGAACGTCGTAATGGCTAACTCACTTAGAATGACAGAGTGGAACGCAAATGGTCTAACAAACCATGTGCAAGAAATTATACTATTTCTAAAATTAAACAAAATAAACATCCTACTTATATCCGAGAGTCACACAACTGAGAGGTCTTTTATAAAAATTCCACACTACTCTGTCTATTACGCAAACCATCCAGATGGAACAGCCCATGCTGGTTCAGTTGTAATAATTCGTACAGCTATAAAACACTACGAACTTGCTCCATATATCACCAACAAAATTCAGAGTACTATCATAAAAGTACATGCGCTCACCTTTCCATTAACAATAGCTTCTATCTACAGCCCACCACGCCACACCCTCAATCTGGAGGAATACATGGAGTTTTTTTTAACAACTTGGCTCACATTTCACATTTCCTAGTGGCAGGGGACTGGAATGCAAAACATACAACCTGGGGAGCAAGACTAATATCTCCAAAAGGCAGAAATCTATTAAAGATCATACAAGATAATAACCTGAAATACCTAACAACTTGTACCCCCACATACTGGCCTACTGATAACAACAAAATTCCTGATCTGTTAGACTTTGCTGTAACTAAGGGAATACCTGAAATACACAGCGACATCACCCCCAGTTTTGATCTACATTCGGACCACAGTCCCATCTTGATTACCTTAAGTACCAATATAATTTGGAAAACTCTTGCACCAAGGCTATGTTCCAGTAACACGAATTGGGTTCAATTCAAAGAAGAAATTAATGAAAAAATATCTCTTGACATTTGACTCAAACACAAAAACGATATTGAAGAAGCTGTAAAATATTTAACGGATCAAATACAACAGGCCGCTTGGAAAGCTACTCCTGTAAAGGAAAAAACCATTGATGAAAGGTATAGTATACCCCTCCACATTAGAACACTAGTAGAAGAGAGAAGAAGAGCCCGTCGCAAATGGCAAAGAACAAGAAACGCGATAGATAAAACAAATCTAAACAGGCTCACACAGAGACTTCATTCCGCTATCCAAACATCCAAAAACGAATCCTTTGAAAGATATGTCACAAACCTTTCTCATGACGACAACTCTCTTTGGAAAGCCACAAAGAAATTCAAAATCCGGTAGTAATGAAATCACCAATTAGGAAAAATGATGGAACCTGGGCTCGATCAGATATAGAAAAATCCAACAGATTTGCAGAACATCTATCAACCGTCTTCTCCACCCCACAGGCCAACGATATTAACGACGAGAAAATTAGAGACTTCCTCAATGCACCCTGTCAGCTATCATTATCACTAAAATACTTCTTACCAAACGAAGTCGGTAACGAAATCAACCTGCTTAACCCTTATAAACCTCTAGGATTTGACCTTATAACTGGCGAAATCTTAAAAAAAACTCCCAAGAAAAGGTGTCGTCTTAATAACCATTATTTTTAATAGCCTCCTGAGACTATGCTATTTTCCAGTGCAATGGAAGTATGCACAAATTATAATGATACCTAAACTTGGTAAACATCTAACTGAAGCCAGTTCGTACAGACCAATAAGTCTCCTTCCGACTTTATCAAAAGTCTTCGAAAGGTTAATTCTTAACAGAATAGAAACAATAATACCTATAGAAAACCTTATCTCAGATCATCAATTTGGTTTTCGCTCAAATCACTCAACCATACAACAGTGCCATAGATTAGTCAACAGAATAAAAGAGAGCCTAGAAGGGAAACAAATCTGTCTATGAGCATTCCTCGATATACAGCAAGCATTTGATAGAGTGTGGCACGAGGGTCTTCTCTTTAAAATAAAAACTTAGCTAACTAACCAAATCTACCTCCTCCTTAAATCATATACTTGTCCGACAGATACTTCCAAGTTAAATACGAAGGTACTCTATCCAACTACCACCAAGTAAAATCCGGAGTACCTCAAGGCAGTGTACTTGGCCCATTCCTTTACCAAATCTTCACTGCTGATATTCCTATTAGCGAAAATACACTAATGGCAACATTTGAGGATGACACTGGTATACTAGCATCAGACATCACCGAAATATTAGCATTCAACAAATTGCAAAATCATCTCAATGAACTAGAAGACTGGCTTAAATGCTGAAAAATAAACGTCAACACAAACAAGTCTTTTCAAGTAAATTTCACAAATCGAATAATTAGATGTCCACAATTATGACCAAATAATTCACCTATACCAATAAAAACAGAAGTAAAGTACCTGGGCCTTTACATATTGCAGCCAAACGACGACACCTCGACCTAAAAGTTAAAAATATGAGCTGGCTAATCAACAGAAGATCGCAACGTTCATTAGAAAACAAACTGACCATCTATAAAACAATACTCAAACCAGTGTGGACATACGGAATCGAGCTGTGGAGCTGTAGCAAACCATCCAACACCAAAATACTACAGACATTCCAGTCAAAAACTATTCGTATGTTAGTTAAAGCCCCATGGTATGTGTCAAACCAAACCCTTCATGCAGACCGCAACATCCCCTTCATCAAATTTTGTGATTGCTGTCCACTCCAGAAGATACATGAATCGCAGCGCAGACCATCCAAACCATCTCATAGAAGAATTATTCAACCACCCATTGGTTGACAGACGTCTGAAAAGACTTTGGCCAGAAGACCTAGCTGCTAGGTAAATTCCAGAGAGTCGTCAATGGACGACACCTGCCACAAGCCAAGAACATACATCATAATTACTTATTACTGTATTGAAGTAGATTGTAAATTAGCAATAAATTAATAAAAAAAAATAAAATAAAAAATAATTCGAAAAGTATTAACTTAGTGAAAAAATACTATAAAACAAAAATTGCTTAGAATTAGTCAGTTTATCTATTTTCGGACTTATTTCGAACGTATATTTTTTCACCCCCGAGAAGGAGTGAAACTGACCCCCAGGGAAAAAACACACATCGGAACAATATCATATTAACGGTATATTAACGGTAGGCGGCCAGCAGATTGAGAGAGTAAAAAAATATACTTACTTGGGAACGGTAATCACAGAAAATACCGATTATTTGCAGAAATTAGAATGAGAATTGAAAAAGCACATGCCAACTTCGTGAAAATGAAAAAGATTTTATGCAGCAAGGATTTGACATTGGCCCTTAGAATAAGACTAAATAAATGTTATGTACACAGTGTGCTTTACTATGGAGCTGAATCATGGACATTAAATCGAAATGCAATAAATGGACTTAACGCGTTTGAAATGTGGACATTTAGAAGAGTAAAGAGTGGACATTTAGAAGAAGTAGAAAAGAAAGGGATTTCATGGGTAGATAGAGTAACGAATATAGAAGTGTTAAGGAGAATAGGCAGAGAGAGGGAAATTGAAAACACAATAAAAGAAAGGAAATTGCAATATATCGGACATGTGATGACAGGCGAATGATATAACATCTTGAAACTCATAATTCAAGGAAAAATAGAGGGTTGGAGAAGCATATGGAGAAGACGCGTTTCATGGTTGAAGAACCTGAGAGAATGGTTTGGTTGCAGCTCAATGCAACTGTTGAGAGCAGCTGCCTCGAAGGTCAAAATAGCCATGATCATTGCCAACCTTCGTCGCGGAGATGACACTTAAAGAAGAAGATAACGGTTTCAACGGACTGAACACTTAGATTGCGAGAAATCTGATCGAATAAAAACTAGTGTAAATGAATAAAATGAATTAAATGTAATCTTTAGTGTCACTGAGAATCCGCAGATTAGTATGATCGTTCTCGTAATCTAAATGTCTGGTCCGTCGAAACCGTTCTAGTAAACTTTGACACAAGTTTCTCTTTTTGGTTGGCGGCTAACGGGGAAATGCTGATGATAAATTCTTATTGCTTTCTTATACCCTCCAAGCACAAAAACCGTATTATTCAGTTCCTTATTAGAAAAATTCATATTATATTTATGGTAATAGTAACTTTACATATTAACTGGAGCTCTAAAAATAGTATAATGTCAAATATTTAAGCAAGTTTATTGTCAAAGGCGTAGCCAAATAGGTAGAGTATTGTATGTTTTTATTAATATTTTACGCACCAACAATCTTAACTACGTAAGTATGTTGATTTCTCATCCAATACATATTAATAAATTAAGAATCAGTCTATATTAACATGTATTTCTTTTTTCAAAAAAATCTTTTTGATTGAATATTTTCACAGCCAACCTAATAAAATTTCACATAATCTTTATTGCAATTAATGTTTGGCCTAACGAATCACGAATAACTCACAAATTAAAGCAGTTAGGTACAGAAAATGCTTAGAAATAAAGAAAGTACCATAAAATATTATTTCTTTACAATATTAAAATACAGTGTGTTCTATTTAAGAAAACTCAGAAATACCTTCCGCGTTATGACCAACCCTGTATAATAAAAGTAAACACTATATTATTATTAACAGTTTTTTTTTTAATTGTAGACTATATTAAAAATCTTTTGAACATAAATAGATTTTTTGATCTCAAATTACTATAATTCTACAAGGTGTGAATATTACTACCAAATTAATAAAAAAAATCGTAAATTATGTTTTAAACTACCTCATACAACATTACAAAATCTTATATTTTAAGAAAGAAAACATCGAAGAAAATCCAAAAATATACAGGGTGTTTCATTAAAAAAAACATAATTTTGTGTCATCCGTCAATACGGGTGGCTCCGAATATTTTAAAATATTTTTAAATTATGTCCCTATCTATACGCTCTGAGCTTCGCTGGTGTCGCTCCTAGCGGATTACTAATGCAACTTTCACCGGTAATTTTTAAATTTATTATTTAATTGTTATCGCTTAATATTTACAACGCAAAAAAGTAATTCAATTGTAATCGATTTTTTAAAGATTTTGCTAATCATTTTAACGTTCTATTAATGAAATATTAATTTCTTACTTCGGATACTTTCACAATTATCGTGTAGATGGCGCTTAGATTAATTTATATTTACATATTAAAAAAACTTAAATTCAGTAGGTATTTAAAACGTAAGTATATTTAAGGTAAAATATACACCACAGCTTTGACCAACTAATATTATAGGTCTGGATCCCGCGTATGAAAAAAAAGTTGATTAATAGCAAGCTGAAAATTTGTTAATGGCTTAAGGGTGTGTAGTCGGATAAACTTTGATATATGGGAACACTGGAACAGAGGAAGTTTTAATGGTGGAACAGGTTAAAAATTTGGAACGGTCAGACCACGAAAACGTCACATGTATTTGGTCCGACAGAACTTCCAATTGATTTGTTACCCTTTCATTAAACTCTCATGCAAATATCAGGCTGCTATTTATCACCAAATGGGAATTATAATAAGTGGAACACGTAGAATATGTCAAATGACAGGAATTATGACAGGTGATAAATAGCAGTCTGATTTTTGCATGAGAGTTTAATGAAAGGGTAAAAAATCAATTGGAAGTTCTGTCGGACAAAATACATGTGACGTTTTCGTGGTCTGGCCGTTCCAAATTTTTAACCTGTTCCGCAATTAAAATTGCCCCTGTTCCAGTGTTCCCATATATCAAAGTTTGTCCGACTAGACACCCTTAAGCTATTAACAAATTTTCAGCTTGCTATTAATCAACTTTTTTTTCATACGCGGGATCCAGGCCTATTATTTCGTATTAATGTTTTTAATATCAATGTTTTAAATTAATCACTTTGACATTTATGTCAAATTTCCAGTAAAAGCTTACAGACTTGTCACTACTGGCGCTCGCGAATTTTTAATTATCCCCTCTGCCTACGAGCTCATAGCGTATACCCCAACTTTTACCTAAATAATTTTTTTGTATCTCTTCGATAATTGGACGAGTAATTGGACGTCCTCGCACTAATGCCACGCCCTGTATACGATAAAATACAGAACACAATAAAAATATTAAAAACAAATCGTATTCAAGTTTAGAAATCATAATTGAATATGTAAGAAAGACTAACCTTTGATTGTCTCACTCTTATTAGTAGGTATTCATGAATAGACACCAATAGGAAATGGAATAATTCCAGAAATATTCTATTTAACCTTAAACGATTCACCAAAAATAAGTTGTATGTCGGAGTTTTAATTTTTAACTACCCATGCTCCGAAATCTTGCGCAGCTACCCGCGGGGTCTATTGTATACACTTATACACCACATCTATTAATATCAGACTGAATACATAGAAATTATTTTTATATTAGTGTATTAGACCATTTACTCAATGTTTTTGCTCCGAATTTTAAAGATCCGCTTGTGTTAATATGAAATTTGGCATAGGTACACATAGCTCGCATGTCAAAGAAAAAAAGTGATATTGTGCCGATGTGTGCTTTTGCCTTGGGGGTGAGTACCACCCCTTCTCGGGGAGGGGAGAAAAACCATAGGTACGTTCAAAATAAGTCAGGAATTGGATAAACTGACTAATTTTAAATAACTTTTGTTTTATAGAGTTTTTTCACTAAGTCAATATTTTTCGAGTTATTTGCGAATGAATATTGTAGTTTTTACTTCGAATTGACTTTTTATTTTTAAATAAGAACACTTATAATAATTTAGAATAATTTAAATAAAAAGACTTACTTCATATTATTTTATTTACAACACTAACTTTACAAAAGCATTAAACGCTTAATACTTAATTTATTAGAAAGACTACGACAAGTAGGTATTTAATTTATATTATAAGTTACAGTATTATCTATTTACAAATCATTTCAAAAATACCGCCAAAACATAAGTATATGTTCGAAAACAGTACCTGTTCGCAGCTTTATTAAAGATAAGACTGAGTCTAATATAAAATTGTTTCTTATTTCTGTGGCTTGGTTCTAAAAGGGTCAATGTCAAATCTTTGTTTTTTTGTACAGCTATCTTTTGAATTTAATATTGACCAAACAAAATGTAAAAAATTGACACTGGACCTTTTAGCATTAAGCCACATTATGTGACTTGGTGTTAAAATGGCCAATTTCAATTTTTTGCATTTTTTTTTGTTCGATATTAAATTCAAAAGAAAGCTGTACAAAAATACAAAAATTTGACATTGGCCCTTTTAGAACCAAGCCACAGATTTTTACTAACATAAATATTTCTTAAAGATTCATAAAACAAATTACCTTTTTTAGTAAAATCGAAGGGTTGAGAATGAAAACAATTATTTACATAATACATCAAAACAGGTAAATCGAATTCTCCAGTAAAATCTAAAAAGGGTCTAAAAAGAATATGTACAATCATAAATAAAACAGGTAATAAAAAGTTTGTTTAAGTGAAATTACAAAAAATAGGCCAGAATCTTCGACGGTCAATCAGGGTCTAGGAGCTTCACAATATGTAGTTCATTTTTTAACAAAAAACACGTTTTTAGATGGTTTTTCCGAAAAAAATAGAAATAACCCAAAAAGTACTAACTATTTTGTGGAAAAAAATATTCAAAGCAAAAATATAGCTTATAAAAAATTGAAAAAAGAATGTTGTACGTATGAAGTCTGTAGACCCAGTAGAAGCAGAGTTATAGCTAATGAAAAGAAGGTTCTTATTCACCAAATTCCAAATTGAATTTTTCAACGTGAAATAACCAAAAATGAAGCACTTTTTGGGCAAAACTCATTAGAACTTTTTTAAAATGTTTAAAAAAGCTTAATTTTTGTTTTTAAAAAGTTTCTAGCGCCAAAAGTAATGGTGTGGGAGCAAAGTATGCTAAATATGCAGTCACTCGAGCGTTATGGGGACCTATTGGGTTGTGAAGAGTAGCTCCTGAAACCAAAAAAAGTTAAGTAAAGTTTTCCATTTTAGTGGGGTATTCTATTTTTAATTTAATTTTCCATTTCCAACAATCGTTTTTTTAGATTATAGCGCCATCTATCCATAATTCGAAAAAATGTCTCGAATAGAAGTTACTTATTTTTACGTAAGGATTCCAAATCTGCAATAAAAAATTGGGGCTCCCATTTAACATTTTAAAGTAACCCCCACCCCCATCTCCGCTGATGTTCATTTCGCGAAATAACCACGGGATTCGTACTTAAAATATTAAATTTACCCCCCACCCCTCTCCGTGTGAAGTCGTGTTTGGTATCATTCGATAGATTTTTGAAAAATATTGAGCACGTATTTTTTAGTTTTTCGATCTGTCATTCATTTGGCGAAATATTCGCTTTTTCCTTGTGAAACTTTGAGACTCACTCATTTCCTTAACTCAAACCGTCAGATTTTTTAAATATACACTGTTTTGCATGTACATACTTAATTTACCTTATCCTAATCTGACGATTTCGAGTTTTTCTAAGGATAGATTTTTTTTTCGCCCCCCCCCCCCTTAACGAACTCCCCTGCATTAAGAGCCAATATATGGTAGAGGTACATTTTCAGGGTACATTAATGTTCCTCCCATAATCAATGCTTTCATGTAATAATCTGACGCGCTCGAGTAACTGCAAAAATCCCCGCTTGGGCTCCCCTACCATAAGCAAGATACGCTCAAAACAAAGTTGGGCCCTTTTTTGGAAAAATAACCTAATTAGCATCACAAATGAAATTAATCGTAACCGCTTTAGAAGTTATGTTACTTACGCATCGTTTACGGGTATAATATGATAAAATCATATAAACCGATGAAAGGGCCCCGCACAAACCTTATGGAAAATAGGTCCCAGTGGATTTCGTTCATACTTTGGAAAAATATTCTTTGAAACATCCTGATAAAAAGTTCTCGTGGGCACAACTCAATCGTATGAAGGATTTTCAAGATATAGAGGCCCAAACTCGGAAAGTTATTAGATTTACGGGGTATTCCAATTCCGTGAGTTACCGGTTATTTGGCAACATGTAGAAGTTTGGATCAAGGAAAAGTACTAGTAGTCTATGATTTTTTCCTGGCTATCCAATGGCGACCTTTACTTTGACCTTGACCTTCAACGGACGTCATCTTCTAGAGTTTCGAGGGTTTTCGGCATTCAATTGATATCAACAGATTACTCATGGGTTTTTGAGATCGCTAAACACGAATATGCCATCAGAATTGCCCTCCGGATGACGTGGTGGCCAGGGCCTTTGCAAGGGACGTCGTCTTCTAGAGTTTCGATGGTTTTCGGCATTTAATTGATGCAAATGAATTACTGGAGGGTTTTTTGAGGTCGCTATACACGAATATGCTACCAGAACCGACTACCGGAGCACTTGATTTCCAAGGTCAATGAAAGGGGCTCCTAGAGTTTCGAGGGTCTTTGGTACTAGATTAATGCAAACGGATTGGTTATAGGTTTTTGGGGTTGCTGAACACGAATACGTGATCAGCACAGGCACAGGAGCACCTGGTGCCTAAGACAGGTTATTTTCTGGAGTTTCGGAGGAATCTAATGGATTACTCTTAGGTTTTTGGGGTTGCTGAAAATGCATACACTATCAGATCCGACCCACGAATCACATTGTGCCTACGGCACAATGTGATCCCGTATTCGTGTTCAGCAACCCCAAAAACCTATAATTAATCCGTTTGTATCAATATAGTACCAAAGACCCTCGAAACTCCAGGAGCCCCTTTCATTGACCTTGGAAACTAGGTACTCCGGGAGTCGGTTCTGGTGGCATATTCGTGTTTAGCGACCTCAAAAAACCCTACAGTAATTCCTTTGCATCAATTAAATGCCGAAAACCATCGAAACTCTAGAAGATGACGTCCCTTGCAGTGGCCCTGGCCACCACGTCATCCGGAGGGCAATTCTGATGACATATTCGTGTTTTGCGATCCCAAAAACCCATGAGTAATCTGTTTATATCAATTTAATGCCTAAAACCCTCGAAACTCTAGAAGATGATGTCCGTTAAAGGTCAAGGTCAAAGTAAAGGTCGCCATTGGATAGCCAGGAAAAAATCCTAGACTGCTAGTACTTTTTCTTGATCCAAACTTCTAGATGTTGCCAAATAACCATTATCTCACGAAACTGGAATACCCCGTAAATGTTATAATTTTCCGAGTTTGGACCTCTATATCTTGAAAATCCTTCATATGATTGAGTTGTGCCCATGAGAACTTTTTATCAGGATGCTTCAAAGAGTATTTTCCCAAAGTATGAACGAAATCCACTGGGACCTATTTTCCATAAGGTTTGTGCGGGGTCCTTTACATAAAATATTATGTCCAAAGTACTAATTTTTGAAAAAAATTGGTTTAAAAATATTTTTTTCCTTTTTTTTTCAAAATATGTAACTAAATTTTAGCGTTACCAAAAATCTTAACTTAAGAGTACAAAAATGTAGGTTTTGCTTTTCTAAACATTTTAAATTTTTAGTTTTTCTGTAAGATAAAAATTGGTTAAGATATGGCTGTTCTAAATTTTCATAAACTCATGATTAGTGACTCGTTCAAGCCCTTTCAAAAATAAGCACTTTGAACTGAGAAAAAATTACAGATTATATAAACTATACATAAGTAAAGTAAATTTTGAAGTGGTAAGGATTAATTTTATTTGGGATGCTAATTAGGGAGTGATTTTCACGATTTTTTTTACCAAAAAAAGGGACATTTGTTTACCAAAAAGTATACATTTGTTCTCATCTTGGGTTCTCATATTAGGGTTATAAGATCTCATTCGACACATCATGTGTCGTTATATCTGTTTTAATAACGTAGGAGTTATTCCACGCACAGACAGACGGACGAACAGACAGGCATGAAACTGGAAGTATATATTTGTTTTTGGCTTGGCTTAATATATAGCTTGTACTATTTCGACGACTTTAAAACTGTGCTTCCGGCTGCAACTCTAAAATGGGAAGTCTGGGGTTAAATTTCTCCCCGTTCATAAAAACCTTGGGTTATAAGCTTTCATTCGACACATCATTTGTTATTCTATCTGGTGTAATGACGAAGGAGTTGTGTTTATTTTTTTTATACAAAGTCCCTGGGACAGGCGGAAATGGATAATTCAACGTTTTCACATTTTTTTTTTTTTTTTTCAGAATGGGTGAAAACAAAAATATTATTTTGTCTCCGGTAAACCTAAGCCCGGTCCTGGACTCTATGAACTTATTCTTATTCAAACTAAAGGCCCCGTCTCACCATCAAATAATTGACAGTTATTTGATCAAACTTGACAGTTATTGGGTGCATTCAGCAGACACAATCGCTAACTAATCGATTAGTGATTTTCTGCTGAATGCCACATAAATTGTGACCAGTGATGTCCTCCCACATCACTGATTGTGACATTCAGCATATAAATCACAAATCGATTAGTTAGCGATTGCGTCTGCTGAATGCACCCAGGTGACACAAAGTGACAGTTAGTATGTATAGTTTGTGTCACTAGTCAAGTTTGACTGTCAAGTTTGATCAAATAACTGTCAATTATTTGATGGTGAGACGGGGCCTTAAAGCTACTGTCGCAGAAAATTCCTTTCTGGCGAATTCAGAAGAAAAATTGAGTCAACAGATTATTATTTTTTACCTCATGTCGTTTTTATTTGGACTATTAAAGAACAAATAAATAGCTATCATATATTTTCCGTTCTGTTTATTAAATTATTAATATTTAAAGAAGTGCATTTCCGTACAGAAATCCTATTGGTGTATTTTCAGTGATTTTCGTACTGGATTCATCTACTTGGTGGGGAGGTCGTTAAGAAAACAACAATGTGAAACTAGGTTTAGTATGAATCACAGTCAGTCTTGACAGTACCAGGAGCGCCTAAAGATACAGTGCGGCTCCCTACTTTGCGCATGCGTCAAAATATTTACAACGTTGTCATGTTGTTTACACATTGACATCGCCGGGAAATTCAAAATGCTAGCTCGTTGCAAGGAATCTTTTATTTTGACAAATGACATAATATTTTTGTAATGTAAATATAAAAATAACCTATAAAAATAAAATTCTATTTTGTTTTACCTGTACCTGTAAAAGGGTATTAAGAAAATATAAGATCATTGAAAAGAGTAAAACGTTGAATTTAATTATTTTGTCAGTTAAACAACAACATACCCATCATACAATATGGAAGTGCTATTTTAGGTTTAGAAGTTTTTAAATACTTTTGCATATTATGGGTATATAAAATGACACCATTGCAGAATCTTCAGTCAGACAGTAGTTGAAGTGTTGTATAATCAATGACAAATTGCCTCAAGAATTGTTATAGAAAGAATATTTGGTATTTTATGCAGAAAAGATTCCCCATATTAGTATGTGAAATGAGATGAAAGTTACCTTTTGTTTGAAGAATAATATCAGCTTGTATACTTTTACATAATATTGCAGTTGTTAATAGAGAAAACATTGAAATACTGGAAAAGGAGGATGCTGTTATTTAATGGAACAAGCTGTGGCAGTACCTACATTTTCAACCAGGAGCAAATCTAGTGTAACTAAATGTTGTGTGTGTTTGTTTTAAAAGATTATTCTCCATTTAACTCAAGCCTAAATGGTTCCCACATAACAATTTCATGTTCTTGGTAGATTTGATATTCAATATTCGATAAATAGACTATTGATTATGTATTTTAGAAAGGAACTACAATGTTAACGGGGTTTTATTGTTTTATATAGTCAATGGACTTTTAAATATGAAAAACCCTCGGAGTGCTACCATTTAAAGGGGTGAATTAATCCCTAGGCACAGGACGAATTAGGGTGAGTTCTATGCACTTTTGGTCCAAACACATCTGCAGGAAAATTGTTCCAGGTTAAATTTACTATCCAAACATCACATTTTAAAGTTTAAAATATCTTTTTTTACAAAAATATATTCAAAAGAAAAGCAAGAAAAAAAACTTCCATCCTTATTCTTTAAAATGACGTTTAGTAGAAGTCTCTATGATTTATGATTTCCAAAATATGATTTTTCAAACTTGGCCACTCACAGCGATTTTGGCCCATTTTCCTTGTTACTTCTCAAACATTGTTCTGTAACTTTTTTCTATGTAGCTTTAGGTATATGCAATGTTACATTTAATAGGAAAAAAGGTCAATTACCTTTAGAAAGTTTTATACTTTTAATGATTTTTGATATATTTTACAATTATTTTTAAATTTCTCATTATAACTTTTTTTATTGTATATGTAGGTATATAATTGGTAGGTATATTATTGTCTAATAAAAAAGAAAGCTTATTTTATTTACTTTAAAATGGTGTATCATAAAAAATTCTGGGACTATTTTTAAACAAGATATTAAAATGTGACATATCGATACATCAAAGCAACAGTGAGATAAGTCCAAAATTTCAATTTTTTTTAAGTACGCTATTTACATAGAATGTATTGCACTCTATACTGGTAACACTGAGATATGTATATCTCAGTTATCAGAGATACATATCTCAGTGTTACCAGTAATAGAGTATAGAGTGCAATACATTCTATGTAAATAGCGTACTTAAAAAAAATTGAAATTTTCTACTTATCTCACTGTTGCTTTGAGGTATCGATATGTATACACATGCAATAGGTCCCACTAAGTTGGAACCCTATGGAAAACTTTTTTATTATTAACTTTATGAAAAAAACTTATGATATAATATGCAATCATATTTTTCTAATTGAAAAAAATTTAAAATTTTTCTCAAATTACGGATACTCTTGGATATCATACGGATATCGTGTTTAAAAATTGTCCTAGAATTTTTTGCAATACACCATTTTAAAGTAAAGAAAATAAGCTTTTTTATTCCACAATGTATATACTTAAACGTACAAGAAAAAAAGTCATAATGAGAAATTTGAAAAAGCATAACTTGCTTAGAAAGAGCTGTATAAACAACCTTATACAATAGACTATTTTAAAGGTAATTAATTTCTCTTTCTACTATTGCATATACATAGAAATGTGCACGAAATAGTTACAGAACAATGTTTGCGAAATAATGGGGAAAATTGCCCAAAAATGCTGTGAGCGGCAAACTTAGAAAAATCCTATTTCGGAAACTATAAAGCTTAGAGAATTTTACCAAACTTCATTTTAAAGAGGAAGGATGGAAGTTATTTTTTGCTAAAGCAATGCCTATACCTATATCCCCGTGGAAAATAGTTATGGGGCTAAAAACAAAATTGCTTTCTTTCGTGTTTTTTTCTTGCTTTTATTTTGAATATAATATTTTTGTAAAAAAAATATTTTTGACTTTAAAATGTGATGTTTGGATAGTAAATTTAACCTGGAACAATTTTCCTGTAGATGTGTTTATATCAAAAGTGCATAGAACTCACCCTAATTCACCCTGTGACTAGGGACTAATCCACCCCTTTCTCAAAAACGCACCCATTTCAATGGTAGCACTCCATGGTTTTTTCTAATTTAGAGACAGATATGAGACAATAAAATTCCGTTAACGTTGTAGTTCCTTTTAGTTCTCTTATTTTGAACATAATCAATAGCCTAAAAGGTTTATTCCAAGAATAAACTTTTACGAATATTCTAAGTAACTACATACATGAATGTGCTCAGTATATTTGGTCCGAGAATATTCTTCGAAGTATATGCAAAAAACATGAAATTTAGAATGTTTTTATAGTACATGCTATGCTTCTACTACACACATACTAAAAAGAATATATTCCGACGAATGTTGGTATCGAACATGAAAGGAAAATCATTGTTATGTAGTATAATGTTGATAATATTATTTTTATTGGACTGCAGTTTGTTAATAAATTTATAAATTAATAGGTATATTATATTGGTGACTGATTTGATTTTAAGTATTTTATTATTATTAGCAATTTATAAATACATGATATTGGTGTTTGATTTTGAGTATCCTTTAAAACTTATTTTATATCTCATTCTGTTAAAAGACCTTCCACAACTAGCAAAAATGTATGAACAAAGAAGTTATTTTAAAGGACAAAAATAATAATAGAAAAATTAGCTTTGGGGTGTTTTTTTTATTAATTTTTTTGACAGTATGTTTAAATAAACAAATGCTGATGACACGAAAATGAAAGTGTAATACATACTTTTGGCTCAAAACTTTATAGATTATGGGACTTATGTCCCCGTTAAACCTCAGTTAGCTAATCGGGACAGAAAAGTACCTCTTTGGGCCTCTTGCGTTGTAATATCATGTATAAACATAATATCATCATCATTGGCTCCGCAACCCATGGTGGGTCTTGACCTGTTCCAGAATCAGCTTCCTATCCCTCACCTTGGTTTTCCAATTTCGCACTCCTAATCATAATAATAAGTATAATTGTGTTTATGTCTATGTTATGCATACATTTCTGTCCTGATTAAACCCCGGTTGGCTAATGGCGGTTTAACCGGGACATAAATACCCGCCCTATATCTAAATAATAAAAGGATTAAAATTCCAAAAACCTTTGTTTTATTGTATTAACCTGTTCATATTGTTAATACCATACGTATATTATGTTATATCTGTTGAATTGAACTGTACTTTTGAATCCAGAATTTTAACAAATTCCTAAACTTTTCCACAATTTCACAAGCATGATATTTGTGCATTCAAATTAATTGAAATTACATCTTATATATCTATACCTACTAAAAATATTTATTTCTACACAAAAATGTCTAAATTAATAATTATAAAGAATGTCTATGTGATTCTTGTAATTAACAGTTTAAAATTATTTACAAATTATATAGCTTCAATAAATGTCCTCGTTTCATATTGATTTGGGTCAAACCATGCATAATCTGTATCTGAGAATAAACTTTTATTTAGGAGTCCTTTTTAATGAATAAAACAGGACATACATAACCAACTTAGATCCAAATATCCAAAATATAAAAATATTATATCCAATAATCCGATCAAAGATGTGACTGACAGTGACAAATACAAAATACAATTGAAGTTAGACGCGTTTCTTTTTTCTCAACGACAAATTTGTCCTTCAAACTATCTCGGAAACGGCAACGTTGGAGTTGAGGACACGCACGCGCAAATTAGGGAGCCGCACTGTATCTTTAGCCGCTCCTGACAGTACCCACCACCGGTGACACTGACAGGGTTGCCAAATTAGGGTATTTTCACACAATTTTGGGGTAATTTGAAAGCGTCTGGAGGAATTTTTATAAGCAGAAATATTTACGGGGGGAGGGGCGAAATTACGCAATTATGCCGGATTTTAAGGGGTAAATTAAATTTGCGAATGCACATATTCTACTCTCATATCGAAGACGATAGGACCTATGAATTATTTCCAGCGTCCTCTGTTGATAAGTAATATAATTTTGGTTTACCGTTATCAAATACTATTGACAGTCAATAGTATTTGCTGTTATCTACATTTGACTATTAAAAAAATAGGTAAATACTTTTGGGAATGTCAATTTCTAAGTGGGGGATTTATAAAATCACATCTGGCAACTCTGCACTGACTGAGTCAGTGTCATTAAAATTCAATGTCAATTTCTGCTTTTTAGGTTATTTATGTATATTTTGAACACTTTCTAGAAATAAATATTTCATAATCATAACACACTTTTCGCATTCCATTTGTTAAGGAGGTGTTAGACGAATGTATTAATGAACATATTTCGGACACTTTTTAATAGTTTAAGTAGTAAAACAGTAGCATACACAACGAGAAGAATGAGTGTGAATTCTTTGTATTATTCCCATGAACAGCTTACAAATTTTATTGAACTTGCAAAAAATGAAGATGAAGGTGTACTTGAGTATTTAAAACATGTTCAACGTGTTCCTATACAAGACTTTACTCCAGGTAAGCTTATTTAATTTTATATATTGAAGAGATTTCTCAGTTAAATAGTAAGTACTTATTACATTCGTTTGTATTGCTAAAGATTATTACACTTTATCTGCTAATAATTATTTTCTCTTCGAGCTGATTTTCATATTAAAAACTGTTTTTACTGTCAATTTTGAAACAGTGAGGGATACTCGAAAGTACAGTGGAACCTCGTTAACTCGGATTAATCGGGACTGCGGCCGATCCGGGTTATCGAAAATCCGGGCTAGCCGGAGAAAATGGTAAAAATTAATAAAATACGGTACTTACAGATAGTTGGCGTATTCTATGACGTTTTTTTCCATGTATCCAGCCAACCTTTACTCGAAGTGAAATTTGGTTCACAATCAAGCAACATTTTATTCAGCTTGAGTGCTGATTCTTGAATAATTGGTCCAGACACTGGTAAACCACGTTGTCCAAACTGTCTTTTGTTATCATTTTGAAACAAAATTCTTCGATTTTAGTTCTATTTTTCTTCCAATCCAATACTGTAGATGTACCGACACTGACACCATATCGTCGCCTTAATATTATAACTTGATAACTCGAAATTAGTAGTTTTGAGATAAACGAGTTTAAAGATTTTAAAGATATTTGTGCTGCTACCATGATGTTGGTAAATACGGGATACTCTGTGGCTCTAAAATACTGTTCCTTAACTTTTTGGCAACTGATCTATTTAGGAATATGGTGTAAATTTGTTTTCAAATATGGAAAAAAACATGAAAAATTAAAGTTATCAACTTTTAGCACTACCATAATGTTAACATTTGGTAATGTCGCATGTTGTGCTAAGTCGCATATAAGTGAACTTTTTAACACAACTAATATTTTAAACATTATTTTGTTGAAAATTAGCCCTCTGCCATGGGGGTTGCCAGATCCGCTAACAATTCTCGAATTCTTGCATTAAAATGAACCGAATAAACAGATAGCAATTATGTGGTAAGTTCAATGGTTTCAGAGAAACACATGCTAAAACTAGATAACTCGAGTTATCTAGTTATAGCATTCAGTGTATGTCGTATTCACGATTCTTTCGATTAAATAATAGCTTGATAACTTATCTTGTCAAGTTTTAGCACTGAATATTAGTGGCATTTGAGTTTTATCAACTTTCGTCAATCCTAAATAAATACTTAACCCGTTTGAAGTGAGCTATCAAGTTTTTACACAATATGGAGGCAAATAAAATACATCTTGTGAACTAGTTATCTCAAAAACGTCAATTTTGGAGTTATCAAGTTATAGTACTAAGGCGACGATATGATGCTGCAATTGTTTTTAAAGATTCGCCTTTATCAATTCTACCTAATGCTTCTAGTTTCTTTTCCATTGTCACTACAACATTTTTACGTTTTGTTGCCATTACTTAGACAAAAAAACACGCAAACATCTGAAGCACGATTACAGAACGGAAGTGAACAATATGACTGTACTACACACAATATGGTCTCAATCGCAACGATATTATGTTATTTAATAACAGTGAAGACTAAGACCATTGTTTAAAAAAGAATTTTTTAATAGTCTTTTAGTCTTTTTTAAACAAAGCTTTTTTTAAGTTTGAAATAAATAAAGGATACTACAGGTGCCTGTTGTTTCCGATAACACGACAATGAACGTCGTGTGCCATGAGTCATTTTTACTATCGTATATGTAGTTCAAATTACACAAATACCCATTATCTCTCAATTGGACGGCGTTATGCATAACTCGACCAAGTGCCATTTCTGTAAAATCGAGATAACAGAGGATTCTGGTGACACATAGCTAAAACTATCTTGTTTTGTTTTGTTTTTTTATTTCCACGGGACAAGCCCAATAAAGTTACAATTGTTTACAAATTTTGGAACAATTTAGTATACTAAATATAAGTCATATATATATAACACATAAAATATAATAGTTAAAATAGAGTTAACATAAATAATATAAATTACATACAAAACAAATTTAACAGACTGGTAAAGGTGGACATAACAAAACAATTAAGAGGCAATATTAATTTGTTGTAAGTTGCGTATAAATTGGTTGGGTGTGGAACTAAAATTAAGCTTCTCAGTATTTTGATTTGCTAGACGTAACATTCTAGTTATAGGTTCATTGAGGCCATAATTACATCGATGAAATGGTACATGAAAAGTGGTTTCGACTGCATTTCGAGTACTGTATGAAGGAACTTTAAAACCAACCTTAGACAATAAATAATGACTATTTGCTGTACCATTTAACAAACTATATAGAATTTTCAAATCATGGTGATAACGACGTTCTTCCAGTGTATTGATATTTATAAATGCTCTAATTTCGTCATAACTGTAAAACCTGTTACTCCCAGTAATAGCTCTAATTTTAAATCCCAAAAACCTAAGGAATTTGTTTTGGACCTTTTCAATTTTTTCTGCGTAAACATTATAGTAAGGTGACCAAATACTACAACAGTATTCCAAGTAAGGTCTAACAAGAGAACAGTATAACAATTTTAAGGTATTGGGACTTTTAAAATCATAGCAGTTTCGTTTCATGAAGCCAAGCATCTGTAAAGCCTTTGAAATAATAGAATCAATATGATCTGCGAATTTTAGCGATTTGTCAAACAGTATTCCAAGATCTCTTATTGTATTAACACAATCTAGTGGTGTGTTATCAAGTTTATATTCAAACGGAATACACGTTCTACCTTGATAAAAACTAATTTTATGACACTTTTTGACATTTAGCTCCATTTCATTTTCTTTACACCAATTCTGTATTTTATTTAATTGAAATTGCAGATTTTCGCAATCGTCAGGACTAGATATTTTCGAAAAGATTTTTAAATCATCCGCAAACAAAAGCTTATCGCAGTTTATATCTGCAATATCATTTATAAATATAATAAATAATAGCGGACCCAGATGTGAACCCTGAGGGACCCCAGAACTGACAACTACATCCTGAGATAGACAATCCTGGATCCTTACTGCTTGGCGCCTTCCTATTAGGTAGCTTTCCAGCCATTCAAGCAGTTTCCCATCTACTCCAGCAGCTTTTAATTTAGACAATAGGATGTTATGATTAACCCTGTCAAATGCCTTGGAGAAGTCTGTATAAACAGAATCAATTTGATACCCACCCTCCAAAGCACTTGACAACGCATTCAAATAGCAAAGAAGATTTAATTCCGATGATTTGTGTTTCTGAAAACCATATTGCTCATCTACTGGAAACAATTTGAAACATATCGAGAGGCAGTCGGACACTAAGCTTTCAAATAACTTAGGAATGGTACTTAATATAGAAATCGGTCTATAATTTGTAATGTCAGATCTACTACCAGCTTTATGTATTGGCGTTAAAAAACTTAATTTCCATGAATCAGGAAAGTAACCAGTATACAATGAAGAATTAAAAATTTTCCACAATGGTCTGGCCAAAATAAAACTGCATTTCTTCAAAACTATAGGAGGTATTTTGTCAGGACCAGCACCTCTGTTCACATCTAACGCCATCATCCTTTCATATACTTGAGATATTGTAATATTACATGAATTAATCGTTATATTGGTGGTGGGAGGTAAAACATGTTTACTGATTACTTTCTCAGAATAAACTGATGAGAAATATAATGCAAAAGCATTTGCAATATCACTTGGAGTAGTATAAGTGATATTGTTCAAAGACATTTCATTTGGTAAACCTGTCCTCGTTCGTTTTGAATTTATGAATGACCAAAACGATTTAATGTTACTATGAATGGAATTCTCAGTTTTTTCTATAAAGTTATTATGACAAGTTTTTGTTAAAGCTTTACATTTACTTCTAAGGCTCGAGAATGCATTATAATCATTTAGAGAGGAACTAACTTTAAATTTTAAATGTGATAACTTCTTTTCAATTACTAGTTTCTTTAGTTCTGGCGAGAACCATTTTGGAAACTTTTTTGTTGACATTATTTTTTTTGGCACAAAAATTTCAAAAGCACGGTACATGATTTCATAGAATGTAATTAACATTTTATCTAGACTTTGATTTTCAAGAATTTGATCCCAGTTAACACAAGAAAGGTAATCATTCAAGGCGTTAAAATCAGTGTTATTAAAATCCAAATAGTAAGAGCTGTTCAGGTTTGTTGAGCAGCCATTACTACAAAGAAAATCTTTTATGGCAATGTTCAAGGCAGGATGATGCCTATCTAATGGAACTATTTCCTCATCAGAAGCTATAACTTGAATATAACTGTCATTAGCAAATATCAAGTCCAATAAAACCACACGAGAATTGGATATTGTGTTGATTTGAAATAAATTGTGAAAATTACATAGATTTGACAATATCCAAGCAGATTGAGTTTCATTAGGAGTACAATATTGACTAAAAGTAACATTGGAAGACAGTTCATCATTAGACCACATAATGTTTGGCAGGTTAAAGTCTCCGAACAAAAATAGTTTGGAAGCTGGATACTTCTCACTAACTTCATCAACACTTTCACTGAATTCGGTATATACAGCTGGTTCCGCTTTGGGTGGAATATAGACAGTTCCAAATATTGCCATAGACTGACCACTGCCAATAGTAATAGACACCTGTTCAATATTACTGCTGCTTACAAATAGGGCACTCGAGATTGACTTCCTGACCGCAATCAAAACACCGCCACCCCTAGTGTGGATGCTAGTTTCACTTGATCTATCTTTTCGGTACACAATGTAACTCTCCATACCAAGTTCAGAGTCTAGAAAATCAGCAGTCAGCCAAGTCTCAGTTAGAATAATTACATCATAGGAACAATGTGAAATATTTAATAAGAGAGTCTGAAGTTTAGTTCGAAGCCCATTTGTATTTTGGTAATAAACATTTAAGTTATTATGAGGCGTGCCACGTGGAGACTGACTTAGTTTTTTTGAACAATTTTGGGTATATTGTTAAAATATTTAATGGTTAAATTAAGTTCACCTTGGTCTTGTCTCTTTAATAATTCACTTCGAGTTTTACTAAAAAGCTCACGTTGCATTTGAGTTTGATCGAGACTTATAAAGATTTTTTTGTCTTTGTTGGTATTGTGTCTATTTTTAAACACCATAAAAGCTTCTTGAGCAGAAGATAGTGTTAGTTTTAGTGGTCGATTGCCATTTTTATTTTTCTTACCCACTCGGATTATTTTTTTAACTTCAACGCTGGATGGGTTATCTACGATTTGAGTTATGAAACTCTTAACTTCTTGAACATCAGAGTTATGATTTGTTTCTGGAAAATTAAAAATCATGAGATTATTTGCTCGTTTTTGCCTCTCCTGTATTTCTGTAATCACTTCTTCGGCACTAAGATTTGACCTCTCTTCTTTTAGATTTTGAATTTCCACTTTCATTTGCCCAACTTCTGCCTTAAGAGCTTCAATCTGCCTCACAAGATTTGGCACATTTTTAAACGCAAGCCTACAGTCAGTACAGAAAAAGTATAAAGATCTCTTCTGCAGAACCACTGCACGTAACTCACTGGCACTGAGACTGGTGCACTCTTCAGTATTATGCAATATTATGTGACAGCTGTCGCACACTACAGATTTATCTCCCACAGGATTTTGACAATTTCCACAATTTCCATTCATGATAATACTTTGAACTAAATTCCTGGACTATAAGGCTTATTAAAAACCAACTTATATTTGGAAACAAGTTAAATTAGCCTCTACTAATTGATGTCAGCAAAAAAGAAGGAAGCAAAAACCAGCTCATTAACGACTTACTGTGGATTTATAACACAATTTAGTCAATTAATTGCACAACAAAGTTCAGCAAAACAAGGTAAATCACTGAATCACTTTGATTTTTCTGCAGATTTACATATAAAATAAAGTTTATTTACTTAACAAAAACCTCTTAAATTCAGCAAAAACATGGCATGACAAATTGTTCCACTTGTATTTGAGAATGTTGAAACTATGAATCTTGGAAAAAATCCCTGTTATTGTCACGTTAACGGTTACTAAGAAAAACAAAATTAAACCAAGCGACATTTTGTCTATTAAGGGTATATAAATGCATTTTTAAGAAATGAAAAACTTTGAAGCCATTTATCTCAAAACTATGTTTTGGCGCTTGGTCGAGTTATGCATAACACTGTCCAATTATTATATTACATACAATTTTATTGTTGAAATGTTTGTCTGATAAAAATCGGTCCGGGTTAGCCGGACTTCCAGGTTATTGGGGTTCCACTGTATGTTTTAGGCTGGCCACTCACTATCAGGTACACCTGAACAGTTAGACCTCGCAAGTATACCTGATAGTAAGGCCGGTCACTCACTATCAAGTACACCTGAACAGGTAGACCTGTTCGGTGTACCTGATAGTCTGTGGCGGAAATAAATAGCCTTTCAGGTGACCTGAAGCCGGCCACTTACTATCAGGTACACCTGAAAAGATAGATCTGTCTAGTGTACCTGTTCACACCGGGAGCTCACACACTAGGTATACCTGTCAGGTATACCTGATGGATGTCTATAATATCATTAACCCCTTAACATGCACGCTCGAGTTAACTCGAGAACGCTAAACTGGCCAAACTGTGCACACTCGAGGTAATTCGAGCAGTGTTGACTTGATGTTACTATAATTTTTCACACTCGAATGCAATCAAGAATTGAAAATAATAATGAAAGCAAAAAAACAATTGTTATATTTATATTTATCCTTTACATGGGATTGTAAGCTATAACACTTACTTATTTAAGTATAAAATATAATCCTTTTTCTACTTATCACTTACTACTTATCTCTTCCTTGTGAGCAGCTTTCTGACAAATTTGCTTATTCATATTCATTCATTTTTCAAATATATAAATCACGCTCCTGCGCAGTAAACAAAATACGCTCCAACAAAAATTGTGATCATCCAGTGACAGTTTCATGACAATTATATCAGTAGTCGGATTAATGCAAGTACTAGTTGGGCTGACATGCACGGTAGATCACTTTTTACGTTAAAAATAAATTGATTTTTTTGGTCGGTCTTTTTCCAAAAAATTGTGCATTAAAGAGTTAAATATAATTATAAGTACATGGATGATTCAAGCTCACGGTTGGATTCTTCAGATGATCTGCTCTTTATCTCCTTATTTTTTGTAATTTTTTCAAATCATTAAAATCGACAGAAGAAACGTAAACAATAGTGTAAAGAATGGTTACAGAGAAGAAATAAATTAATCAATAAATATACCCTCATAATCAGTGTACAATGAGCTACTATCACTTGTATCTCCTTTGATTAAAAAGAAAGATACAGTGAAGTCCCGGTAGTCCGAAATACTTGGGACCGAACCCATTTCGGATTACCGAATTTTTCGGATTAAATGGATTTTCTTAAAACACCCTTTTAATAAAAAATAACAAACACGCATACCATTATTAAGTATAGTACTTTCGTTTTGAACACAATAACAGCCTATGACAATATGAAGAAAGTAATAAATCCTTTAAGGCCATAGGTACTTAATTCGCAAATATTTTACGGCTATCCCTACTTTTTCTGTCGTTACACGGCAAATTACGTGTAGTATAATTCACACTGGTATGGATATGTAAACATTACTAGAATGTCATTCTACTTGACAATGTCGTCATTAACTTTAAAGAGATGGCTTTTGAATGTTCTTGGATAACTGTTATTTGTATAATTGCAAATTATTAATTCAGTTAATAAATGTGATAATTTTTTCACTAACTATGTATTTAGTGATTGTAATAATTTATATGAGAAAAGAGGACAAGTGTTAAAGTGATTTTTTAATAATATATTGTTACTATGGAACGCTTTACAATTTTGAACATCTTTAACAAAAAAATACAAACAAAATATATCCTGATGTATTCTCTGCTTGGATCTTCCATAAATAATAAACAATAAATAACTTTTTGTTAAGTTCACGTCTTAACACTATCAATATTATTTAATCAACAACTCAAAATATTCCCGACGCCATGTCAAATATTTAAAACTGTCACTGTCTTGTCATCATAATCTATTTGACTCAGTGCGTTGTATGACAAAGATAGCGAATGTTCGATTTGGAAAATATCACCACGGACATGGTGTCCATTTTTTCGAATTCTGAAAAAACTAATAAATATTTTTTTAAATTTAAACGCAGAATGAAAGACTAAATTATTATCGAGGGCCGAAAGTCCCTTAGAATAAATAAAAAGTTTCCTTTGAATGAGATATTTGAAATTAAAAATCACACTACATTTTCTTAGTTTTTCACCCCTGTAATTTATTAAAATAAACATTATAGAAGTTTTCAGTGACTTTCGGCCCTCGGTAAGAACGTAATCTTTCATTCTGCTTTAGGTTTTTCAAAAATACGTATTAATTTTCTCAGGATTCGAAAAAAATGAATCCCCATTTGAATAGCATTGCAGCCGAAAATACGTACCCATCCCCTTAATAAAAGAACACATTCATCTGAGACGTACGATCAAATACCGTTTTTTAAGACAAAAAGTCGGTTGGTCTCTAAATCTATTGCCAAATGTTGTTTCGGATTAAGCGGATTTTCAGATTACCGAAGTTCAGATTAGCGTGACTCTACTGTACACAAATGGGAGCAGCTATATCCCCACACCAAAGATCTCCAACAAATTGAAGTCTTCTTTGCATCAGGATCTACTTTTTTAATAGGTAACTAATTATCATCTCTCTTGTCTCTATTGTGACACTCCTTATATTTTATTTTCCATAAGCAAAGGTTCACTTCTGTATATAGACTAAGAGCCGCTATAGGTGAAATTTCTTAATCATTTTAGGCACGATGGGACCCTATAACTTAAATAGTAGAACCTAAAAGAAAACGTTTGAACACTGTGCCGTCACTTTTCAGTGGCACATGCGTCGACAGTGGCGCATCAAACTTTCCACTTATGGACGGGATAAATAAATTAAAAGTTAACAGAACTTATTAACAGAATTAAATTTTTTTTATTTTTTTAAGTTCTATGTGATTAACACATAGGATTCATCGTGATTTTAACCCACCACCCCCTTCCCCCTGCCCCCACCATCAAAAACTTCATTTTTCGTTTTTATTTTTTTTTTTTGGTGGGATGCAATCAATTTTAAAATTTCAAAAAATTCACACGCATAGTTGAGGCTTTTATAAAACATGCCTATTTTTTATAGACCCATAGGTAGAGTGTACATAACCTCAAAAAATTAAAAGAAATTTTTTTTTCAAAAAAGCGTATAACTTTTTTTGAGGAATAGATGCCGGTCTAATTTTTTCTTAATCTTGTGTGTTTTATCAAACACTATATTTTAAATTTTTTTCAGATTTTTCCGTAAGTCTCCCCACCTTCAAAAATCCGAAAAACTGTTTTTTGGGGGGTTTTGGGGGATTTTCCCTATTTTATAGACTTCATAATATATCAAATCATTTTTTTTATAGGTTATATGTAACTTGAAGTAACTGAGTTCTTTAGAATATTTAAAAATCAGAAAAACACGTTCAAACCCCCCAAAACCCCCTTAAAAAACAGTTTTTTGGATTTTTGAAGATGACCAATGTTACAGAAAAATCTGAAAAAAATTGGAAATATAGTGTTTGATAAAATACACAAGACTAAGAAAAAATTAGATCTGCAGCTATCCCCAAAAAAAGTTATATACTTTATTTCAAAAAAAAAAATTTTTTAATTTTTTTGAGCTTATGTACACTCAACCTACAGGTCTATAAAAAATAGACGTGTTTTATAAAACCCTTAACTATGCGTGTAAATTTTTTGAAATTTTAAAATTGATTGCATCCCACCAAAAAAAAATAAAATCAAAAAATAAAGTTTTTGATGGTGGGGGCTGGGAGAAGAGGGGGGTGGGTTAAAATTACGATGAATCTTATGTCTTAATCACATAAAACTTAAAAAAATGAAAAAAATTAAATTCTGGTAATTAATGAGGGTATTTTTTTATTTATGTATCCCGTCCATAAGTGGAAAGTTTGATGCGCCACTGTAGACGCATGTGCCACTGAAAAGTGACGGCACAGTGTTCAAACGTTTTCTTTTAGGTTCTACTATTTAAGTTATAGGGTCCCGTCGTGCCTAAAATGATTAAGAATTTTCACCTATAGCGGCTCTTAGTCTAATATTACAATGAAGTCACCAAGCACTTGATTAATACTTTATGACATTTTTGAATAATTACAAATGTATTTTCAACAGTAAAACAAATTAAAATTACAAAACTTTAAACTAAAAATTTTAACTGTCAACAAGGGATTGTTAATAATTGAGACCTGTTTAGGTATACCTGACGAAACTGACACACACACACACACATCAGGTTTACTCACCTGTCTGGTAGAACTGATCGAATTTTCATCAGATCTCAGAGCGGCTTTAGGCCGCCTGAAAAGCTATTTATTTCCGCCACACGCTATCAGGTACACAGGACAGGTCTACCTGTTCAGGTGTAACTGTTAGGTGTACCTACCTGAGCGTGATGAGTGGCCAGCCTGAGACCTGATGGAAATTTGATCAGTTCTACCTGACAGGTGAGTAAACCTGATGTGTGTGTGGCTTCAGGTATACCTGAACAGGTCTCAGTTTTTAACAATCCTTCGTTGTGAACTGTTTAAATTTTTTGTTTAAAGATTTGTAATTTTAAGTTATTTTGCAGTTGAAAATATGTTTCTACATATGTATTGGAAAATGTCATAGCATATTAATGAAGTTCTTGGTGACTTCATTGAAATATATAAAAGTGTACATTGCTTGTGGAAAATAAAAATATGAGTATCACAATAGACACAAGAGAGTATCACACATGCTGTATACAAAAATTTATAGCCTGATGCTAACAAGACCTTGGTTCGTTACAGACCTTTCGTTAGGAGATATAGCTGCTCTCACATGTGTATATTTCTTCTTATATTAATAACAATGTTATTAAGCCTTTTAGAGGTACAGTGTAAGTTTCATATGATGGAGAAGTCACATATCACCTTCATTTGCTAGGAACCTCAAAATTTTAGAAAATGTGACATACCTCATTCTTCCACTTAGGTCTTCATTTGTGGCTTAACCCCATATAAACATAATACTTATTTAACTTAGACATGCCACAAGAAAATAATATCAGAACCATTAGCAAAGTTGCTTTTTGTCACAGTGTACCTGTAATTTTTAGGATTGGAATGGTTCAATACATCAGAGCCTCTTTCTATGAAGAAACACCTCCAAGGAAAAATTGTTATTTTAGATTTTTTTACGTATTGCTGTATAAATTGTATGCATATTCTTCCTGATTTGAGAGAACTTGAAAACAAATTTTCAATAGAAGATGGTTTAGTTGTGGTAAGTATCAGTTTCAGTAGATTTCTTAGTAATAGATACAGAGTTCTGTGTTATGCACATGCACAACAAATACTATGCATATATGTATATTATGTAGATGAGCAGCACACCCTAAAAAAACGCTTATTTCTCGTGATACTGACCACACAGTGAACATGAGGTTTATTTTTAATTTTATGTGGGGGAACATTGTCAACATCGAAATTTTACCCTAGAAATAAAAAAAATTAAATCTCGTTTTTTGCGTTTAACTCGCTACAACTCGGTTCCATTTTAATATTTTTTTCTGAAATTTTTATATTAAGCATCCTTTCTCTCTATTGTGGCTTATCCTAAGAGGTCTATTGTGACTCATCCTTATGTTAAAGTTGTCCTTTCAGCCCAGTCTTTTTACACAAAGTCTTTAAGCGACAATTGGCCTTTGGTGACACATCTACAAAGTCGTAGGGCTCGTGTTGATAATGCTCAAATATATTGAGCCTTATCCTATCCAGCCCTGGCTAGTTACACAGAAAGTGTTCTGCAGTCTTGTCTTCATCCTGACAAAACCTGAAATCTGCACTTTTTTCAGTCAGTTCTTCATACTGACTCCATAAATATGTAGAACCTAATCAGGTAACTAACATATATCTGAAATAGATAATAGGCTTTCTTAAAAACCTATATCTATGGCACTAAAACATTGAAATAAAGAATTTTTTAATGTTAAGTATAATTTTCTCTTATTATAAACAGAATCCCAACAGTAGACAAAGAGTCAGAATTAAAAAAACAGAGTCAATTTTTTTTTCGATAAAGGTTTAAGAATATTTTACGCGTATTTTTAAATATATCATATTATGTTTTTATGCAAGTCCCTTAATAATTCCACTTAAAAGATTTTGTATTAAATATTTTTATAGAAATTGGCAGAATATCAAGTGTTGCGTTTAGAGATGAAATAAATTAATTTTCACGATTTACATAAGTTTTAATTTTGGAAATATGATTTTTATAGCTGGTAAATTTGAAAACTCTGTATTTAAGAGTGTAGGCGCAAAATTTCGGACGAATGCTTTTTAAATGCATACTGAGTAAACTAATCAGTATTTTTGAAAAATTTTAACGAAAAATGAAAGATTATATTATTACCGAGGGCCGAAAGTCCCTGAAAACTTCTATAATGTTTATTTTAATAAGTTACAAGGGTGAAAAAGAAGAGAAAATTTAGTGAGATTTTTAATTTCAAATATATATATTTCATTTCAATATTTCAAAGAAACCTTTTTTTATTATAAGCGACTTTCGGCCCTCGGTAATAATGTAATCTTTCATTCTGCGTTTAAATTTTTTAAAAATATTTATTAGTTTTTTCCGGGATCGAAAACAATGAATGCATTTTAAAAGCATTTTGGCCGGAAATTTGGCTCTTACGCTCTTAATATGAATTAAAAACAGGAAGTTTATATATTTTGACATTACTTACATGATAAGTAGTACTATGTCAGAAAAAAATAATGGTGTGCTATTTGTGAAATGGGAGGGAAAGATAATGACCAAATATTAGGAAAACATGGAAGAGGTAATAAACAATAGATGAAAAAGACTTGACGTATGTGTTCAATAAGAGCTAATAATTTTGAATTGATACTGTTATTTTTTCTTCGTAGTATAACTAAAACTTTTATGGTAGTAAAAAATTAATACAGGTCAGTAGAAACGTAAAAAATTAAAGTAAGTTTCTAATGTAAAAGTATTAGTCATCACAGGAAGCAGTCTTACGGTCTCTTGACATATTTGGAAATCACTGTTCTTAGTAAAAAACATAACAACTCTACCCCCCACTTATTATAAATCCAACCTTTGTGAGCCCCTACTAATTATAGCTAACATAAGCGACAAAACATCTTCTTCCCATGCCATATCCTCATTGGACGTTGGCGACCATTCTGGCGCACATAAGTTTGTTTAAACAATTTTAAGGCTGTTTTACACATCCACTGTGTCAGATTTTTAGCCAAGAGATTCGTCTTCTAACTGGCCCTCAGCTTTCTTTCAATTTACTCTGCATGATAACTTGTAGGATCTGGTGTTTATCATTACATGACCAACATATGAGAGTTTTTTATGTTTTACTGTTCAGATCAGCTTTTGGTCTTGTCCTATTCTTTGTAACACATTTTCTTTGGTAGCTCGATGCATCCTCGAAATACGCATCATCCTTTGGCAACACCACATTTCGAATAATGTTATAAATATGTACTGCTTATTTCTGTAGGGTCCATGCCTCTACTGTGCATAGGAGAGTTATAATACATAACAGTTAAATACTCGAAGTCTACTTGAACTTGAATATAATATTCTGATTTTTTTTAAATAACCCTCTGGTTTGTAGCGAATTGACATCTTCCTGCATTACAGTGTAAATATTGTTTAAGTACCTATTATTACCTTGTTTATAGTTCCTTATAGTCTAAGAGCTGGGAGCGGATTTTGTGCGGATAAGTAATATAAAAAAACTATACGGGGATATGTTGAATTAGTTTTGTACATGACTTTCTCCAACGGCCGGAAACCAGAGTGGGGGACGAGGTCAGTTATAAGGGGTCAAAGTCGCGGTTTTTATTATTTCTTTTGTGACGCTCATGATCGAGATAGTGCACCAAAATTTTGGAATAAGTAGGTCATGACGTAACTAAGTAAAATCTCTAGGGGTGGGGGGGGTGGTAGGGGTGAATATAAAAAATATAAGGGGTTTTTTGCGACGTTGCAAAGTGTGGAACGAGGGTAGTTATAAGGGCGAAAAGTCGTGGTTTTTATTATTTTTTTGTGACGCTGATGATGGAGATAGTGCACCAAAATTTTGGAGTAAGTAGGTCATGACGTAACTAAGTAAAATCTCCAGGGCGGAACGCTGCGTGGGGGACAAATGTTGTGCTGCGTCACAAAAAAAATAATACAAACTGCGACTTTTACCCCTTAAAACTACCCTCATCCCCAACTCTGGTTTTCGCCCCTGGAGATTTTGCTTAATTACGTCATGATCTACTTACTCCCAAATTTTGGTTCACTATCTCGATCACGAACGTCACAAAAAATCCCTTATAATTTTCATATTCACCCCTGCCCCCACACCTTTGTCGGTCACGCAGCGTTCCTCTCCTGGAGATTTTACTTAGTTACGTCAAGACCTACTTATTACCAAATTTTGGTGTACTATCTCGATCAGGAGCGTCACAAAAAAAATAAAAACCGCGACTTTGACCCCTTATAGCTAACCTCGTCCCCCACTGTGGTTTCCGGCTCTGGGGATTTTACTTAGTTATGTCATGGACTACTTATTTTCCGGCCCTGGTTTGCACTCTGGTTTCCGGCCGTTGGTGAAAGTCATGTACACAACTAATTCAACATATGCCCTTATAGTTTTTTCATATCACGCACAAAATCCGCTTCTATCTCTCCGACTATTAGTTAAAAAAGAAAGACATGTTATTTTGGACACATATTCAGACACAAGAGATATCACCTTCAACTAATAATGGAAGGAAAGCGTGGTCCTGGCAGACAACAAATCACATGGCTGTGGCTGCGTAACATCAAGGATTTAACAGGACTAGACCTCCAAAGCGGTACCTAAAGAAAAGATATTGATTGAAAGCTATCTGAAAAAAATTTTTCTACCTACATTCCAACTTATCATTAGATGAGGTGGGGTAACTTCTTCTTTTGGCATGGATGGGTCTTTGCCTGTCTGGCTATGTCCTTCCATTCGGATCTCTCTTGTGCCCTTCTTCTCCATTGTCTTATGTTCATGGTTTTCAGGTCGTCTTGCACGTCATCCAACCATCTCGTCCTGGGCCTTCCTTTTTTTCCCCCTCTTATCGGTTTCCATTGTAATTTCTTCTTTGTTGTTTTTTTATCGTCCTGTCTCTGCCATAGACGTATATATTAACATAGACTGAGGCTACCCTCCGCGCTTCCTGACAGAAAGATCTCTTAGACAGGTTTGCGGTATCTCTTTCTAGCACATTGTATCGAGAAACTAACATGAAACTAAGCGGGGTATAAGCACGGAAGGGGAGGACTACTGTCGCAGCTTTACTATGCGTAAGAGTGAAACAGCACTCAGCCAAAAAAAGATGGTGTCGTCACTTTGCTCAACATGACACTCTGTCTATGTTAATATACAGGGTGTTTCATTAAGAATTGTCCGTATAGTAACTGGAGAAACCTTAGTACAAAATACGAAGATGTAACCTAAAACACTTAAATAAAATATTCCTCCTTACCGAGATACAGAGTGTTTTATTACAAATATTCTAAAATGATTTTGCCCACTGATACAGCACCTTTTAATATTTTTTGTTCAAACTTGACACACAGTTTACACATATTAGGATACTTTAACTAGTCTTAAAAGATGGTTAGAAACAAGTCTGGCTAATTGGCTCTGCCAAAGCCATTTTTCAAAAAAAAAAACTGTCTTAATAATCATTTCAGCATATTTTTTTGATTCCTTGTTACTTTTTCGATAAATTAAGTAGTTTTCAAGTTATTTGCGTCTAAAGACAATGGTTCCATAAACTATGTATTTTAAACTACATAATTTAATAAGATTATGTGTTAAAAATATAATATTATTGAATCCATTACGTTAAAACGCAAATAACTTAAAAACTACTTACTCTATCGCATATAGACAAAAGGATGATATTTACGTAAAAAGTAACGAAGAATCAAAAAAACATACTGAAATGATTATTACGACAGTGGCGTGGATTGTAAAGGGGGAAAGGGAAAAAGGAAGTATATATCCCTACGGCACGCCTCTGGTAACAGCGGAAAACTATATTTTAAGACTAGTTAAAGCAGTGATGGGCAAAGTACGGCCCGCGGACCAACTCCGGTCCTTGTAAGTATTTAACCCGGCCCGCCGAGGATCCATCGAAATGGATAGTATATGGCCCGCTTTAACCCAAAACGGATTTTTTCTATAATTATGGCCCTCCTCTAGAATTTCTTAAATTTTGTGGCCCCCATTAAAAAAGTTTGCCCACTACTGAGTTAAAGTATCCTAACATGTTTAAACTGTGTGTCAAGTTTGAACAAAGAATATTAAAAGGTGCTTTAACAATATGGGCAAAATCATTTTAGAATATTTGTAATAAAACACTCTGTATCTCGGTAAGGACAAATATTTTATTTAAGTGTTTTAAGTTAAATCTTCGTATTTTGTGCTAAGGTTTCTCCAGTTACTATATGAACAATTCTTAATGAAACACCCTGTATATTAACATAGACAGAGTATCATGGGTCTCTGGTAACAGCGGAAAACTATCTTTTAAAACTAGTTAAAGTATCCTAACATAATAATATGTAAACTGTGTATCAAATTTGAACAAAAAATATTAAAAGGTGCTTTAACAATGGGCTAAACTCATTTTAGAACATTTGTAATAAAACATTCTGTATCTCGGTAAGGAAGAATATTTTATTTAAGTGTTTTTTTGGGTTAAATCTTCGTATTTTGTGCTAAGGTTTCTCCAGTTACGATATGGACAATTCTTAATGAAACACCCTGTATATGTCTATGGTTTATGCACATGTCCACCCATGATAGTCTTTCACTTTTCACAAATCGTACATATCATGACCTTCATTCAATTCATTAACCTCGTTGTTTCCCTGATTCCACATGTGTCGTCTTTCTCTTACACCGGGCCATATACTTTTCTCAGTATTTTTCTCTGGGTCCTTTAGCTTTATCCCTTTTCGTCATTACCCAGGTTTCACAACCATAGGTTACTACGTGTCTAATCAATGTTCTGTAGATAGTCATTTTGGTTCTTTTATCTAATGATTTCGATGTCATCATAAAACATAGGAATGCGGGTCTATTGTATTCTAATGATTTCGCTGTAATTTGATTTATAACAAATATTGCATCTGTACCGGGTGTCCCAATAAGAATGGCCCTCGGCCATATCTCAGGAACAGGTATAGTACAGCTTTGAGAAAAAATATTTATAACAAAAGTTGCCTCAGGAAAAGCCTGGAAATTATTTTCATAATTGTAGGTCCACCGCTAGAGGGCGTAATTGAATATCAAAAATTAAAAAATCAAAATTTTACAAAATTTGCCTAATGAAAGGGCACTGGAAATCCCATCATCGTATTCTTCATAAAATTCTGCGCATATTTGATTTCACAAGTTTAATTCTACCTTTGCAAATAAGAGGTGGGGGTGAGTGGGAACCTTCTTATGAAAAAATGGCTGTAAGTCCGGTTCTGCTAAATCGAATTTTGCATACTTGGTCTTGTAGAAAACAACTCTTTTTCGTAAATGTAAGTGTCTTATTTTCGAAATAGCCTAATAAGTAATATGCAAGCTAGGAGGTGTTATTTAATTATTTTCTGAAATCTAGTTTTCTTTGGAAAATATTAAATACAAGTGTGCATTTTTAATCCTGTATTACAAAATTAGTCCAAGTTTTCTATCTCGAGATATCTTAAGAAATGTGTAAATATTAAACAACTGTTATTGTGACCGGTAAATGAGGTTAAGGAAAAGTAGTGTGCTATGGAAAAAACAAATAAATATTTTTTTCAGATATAAACGTATATAATTAATTAAAACAACAATAAGACAAACAACAGTATAAAATATAACAAAGAAATAAAAGCAACTACTTACTTAGTACTTAGTGACTGCCTAAATGTTCAAATTGTTGCCCATCATTTTCTATGCAAGCATTTACTCTTTCAAGAGTAGATTGAATAGCAACAGATTTAACTGTTTTAGACTTTTATTTGTGGGGACGGATTAAAGACCTTGTTTTTGCCGCTAGACCCACTACTCGAGAAAACATTATCTAGAAAATACGAAACGCCATTCAAAGCATTGCGAAAGCAGAAATTGAGACTGCTGTTCAATTTACTCTTGAAAGAGTAAATGCTTACATCGAAAATGATGGGCAACAATTTGAACCTTTAGGTCGTCACTAAGTAAGTAGTTGCTTTTATTTCTTTGTTATAGTTTATAGTGTTGTTTGTCTTATTGTTGTTTTAATTAGATAATTATATACGTTTACATTTGGAAAATGTTTCTTTGTTTTTTCCATAGCACACTACTTTTCCTTAACTTCGTTTACCGGTTACATTAACATTTGTTTAAAATTTACACGTTTCTTAAGATATCTCGAGATAGAAAAAGATATCGACATGCGGCTTTCGGTATTCTGTTGCTAATTTGGTCTAATTTTGTAATACAGGATTAAAAATGCATACTTGTATTTAATATTAAGAAAACTAGATTTCCAAAAATAATTAAATATCGCCTACTAGCTGGCATATTACTTATTAGGCTATTTTGAAAATAAGACACTTACATTGACGAAAAAGAGCTGTTTTCAACAAGACTAAGTATGTAAAATTCGATTTAGCAGAACTGGACTTACAGCCATTTTTTCATAAGAAGATTCCCACTCACCCCACCTCTTATTTGCAAAGGTAGACTTAAACTTGTGAAATCAAATATGCGCAGAATTTTATGAAAAAACGAAGATTGGATTTCCAGTGCTCTTTCATTAGGTAAATTTTGTAAAATTTTGATTTTTAATTTTTGATATTCAATTACACCCTCTAGCGGTGTAATAGCTATTTGTATAACAAGGGAGGAAAGTGTAACTTTTCCTCCCGAGAATGAAGTTTACTGCCCGACGCGTAGCGGAGGGCAGTAATCATTCAAGGGAGGAAAAGGCACTTTACTCCCATGTTATACATATGGTTTTTCCACCTTCCTCAAATAACAAGTAATTTTGTCATTTTTACTTAATTTATTTATGTAACTAACCAACAAAATTTATTAGAACTAAAACAACAAGTAGGTACAATATAACTGTCAGCTGTCAAATATAAGTCAAATTATTAATGTAAACATTGTTAAATCAAAATAACAATTTACTGTTTTTTACCATTCTGCAAAATATAGGATGTTTTATAAATAAACGTTAAAATGTATAGATACTCCGTAATAGAAAATAGATATTATACAGGGCGTCAGTAAGTTATATTTCATGAATGAAATATTATGACGTCACTTTTACTTTTCCTCCCTAGGGAGGAAAAATATTTTCCTCCCTAGGGAGGAAAAGTACAACTTTGCTCCCTACAATCAGGTCCGGAAAAGTATACTTTCGGTAGAGGTAGGTGGAAAAATAATTTCCAGGCTTTTCCCGAAGTAACTTATGTTATAAATATTTTTTTCTCAGAGCTGTACTATAAACGGTTCCTGAGATATGGCCGAGAGCCATTCTTATTGGGACACCCGGTACATGACCTTCCCGTACGAAAAGCTTGTTGCTCATCTGCTAAATTTACGAGCTGATTTATCGCTCTTGCGAAAGTTTAGTTGTAAGCTTTAGTGTAGTATTTAGTAATTTGAGACCTCTGTAGTTTTCCGGTTGTTTCTTCTCACCCTTTTTGTGTATTATAATCTTGTTAATTCATGTTGTCAATTGATCCATCATTGTCGCTCCCCCATATTTCAACATTTCAGTTGGTAGCTCTCTACTTGAAGCTGTTCTGTTCTTTAGTTTTTCAAGTGTTTTTTTACTTCATACTTGCTTACATATTCCTTCTTTGTTTATAGTAGTTTCCGGTGTTTGTGGTGGCAACGTCATTTGTTGTTCTTCTGTATATAACTTCCTCAGATAGTCAATCCGTTCATTTGAAACTGATTACGATATTTTTGGAAAGTGGGCTTCATCCGGTTGATGAGGTAAATAAATAATTCAAAGCCAACATAAACAATGATAATCTCATTTTTTATGCTAGTTTGAAATTTAGTTAAAATTAATGTATGAATTCCATAGACTAAGAATTAAGTTTTTAATGACTTATTAATCCTAATTAAATATGTATTCTGTGAAGCTAGCAATAGTGAAAACTTATATACCTACTTATACAAAACTTTTATTTATTTAAAAATGAATAACCATTTTCAATTTCGTTGCAACACGAAACTACAGCCGCACCATATTCTAGTTCAATCAGAGAGTGCAGCAAGCACATCTACCGGTTTCGAAACTTATTAGTCTCTCATCAGGAGGCACATATGCTGCTCTCTCTGACCCAACCAGGACAAACCCCGGCGTGCAGTCACGGATTGCAACGAACGAAACGGCAGGGATGCCCTAGCGGCAACTGCTAGCAAAAGACTAAGTTTTGTATCTAATAACACATAAAATAACATCAAAAATATTACTCTACATCCCACCAGATTGAAAACAACCTTCTCTCGTTACACCTCCGATGGTTCTAATCCCATTGAAAAAAATGGTTCCCATTGTTTTCAATCTGGTGGGATGTAGAGTAATATTTTTGATGTTATTTTATGTGCTATTAGATTGAAAACTTACGTCTTTTGCTAGCAGTTGCCGCTAGGGCATCCCTGCCGTTTCGTTCGTTGCAGTCCGTGACTGCACGTCGGGGTTTGTCCTGGTTGGGTCAGAGAGAGCAGCATATGTGTCTCCTGATGAGAGACTAATAAGTTTCGAAACCGGTAGAGGTGCTTGCTGTACTCTCTGATTGAACTAGAATATGGTGCGGCTGTAGTTTCGTGTTGCAACGAAATTGAAAATGGTTATTCATTTTTGATTTACATGTTTACTCTGATTGGAGTACGAAGGGAACCATTCTCGTTGGACCTTTACCGCGCTGAGCAGATGGGACGTGAATTATAAATTGTAAAATTCCCTTATCTTCCTTAGTCTCAGCATTCGTTATGGCTTGCAAATTTTAGAAGCCTCGGAGGTGTAACCAGAGAAGGTTCCCATTGTTTTCAATCTGGTGGGATGTAGAGTAATATTTTTGACGTTATTTTATCTGCTATTAGATTGAAAACTTAGTCTTTTTTTTTATTTATTTATCCAAAGTATATAAGTTATAAATATATAAATTGTTTTAGGTCGGTGTCCATAGTGCCAAATTCGAGAATGAAAAAATATCTTCCAACATATTAGCGGCAGTCCAACGATACAACATATCTCACCCCGTGGTTAATGACTCTAACTCAGATATGTGGAAAAACTGTGGTATACATTGTTGGCCTACCTTACTTGTCGTAGGCCCTACTGGAAACCCTATAGTGATGCTGACCGGAGAGGGACATAAGGACAATCTTATACTCTATATTAAGAACGCGTTGAAGTTTTATAAGGAAAAAAACTTGATCTCCAATCACAAACTACCAATTAAGTCTGCCTACCACTTATTACCTGATCTGAAAGGACCATTGTTATTTCCAGGGAAAATTACTAACATCCTAGATGAAAACAACCATGAAATTTTGGCTGTTTCGGACACAGGCAATAATCGAATATTAATTTTAAAGGAAGACGGTACCATTATTCAACAAATAGGTGGAAATAAATTAGGGTTTAAAGATGGTAGTCTAGAAGATGCTGAATTTAATAATCCGCAAGGATTGACCTTCCAAAATAGAGATATACTGTTTGTTGCGGATACTGAAAACCATGCAATTAGGAAAGTAGATTTGAAAAACAAAAAAGTTGAAACTGTTGCAGGTAAGGTAAGAGATATATAACTACATTAAGGGAGTTTGTGTTTACGATATTACAAAAGTGGAAGCTTATTTATTTATCGAACTATTTTGTAATTAAAAAATACAAGAATGGGAGTGTGAAAATTTCCTCTTCCCCATCACTGAAGCTGATCTACACATCTAAAATATTGACATCTTGCGGCCATTTCCGGTAATACCGGAAACCGCCATCTACTTTTCGGCATAAGCGAAAGCAATGCTTCGAGAATATTTGCAAAATCTGTTCCATTAATTAGTAAATATTTAAGATCTTGTATTTTTAATTCCCAAGTTGGTCCAGTTAAATTAAACTTACTTTTAGCATTTCAATTAAACACGATTAAAATGTACTATAAAATCCCCAGAATAGCCTAATCGCTTTCTTTTGAAAAACCCTCGTGAGTAATAGCAAAATAGTATCTACTTATGCGTTTTAAGCACTTAAAAGTAGCAATTTCTAAAGATTTATACATTTCACTTTGAAACTAAATAAACTGATTGTAGAACTTTGCAAGAATACAAATAATATCTGGTAATTTCCAATTAAATGCGATTAAAATTTTATAGACAATTCCCGTAATACTCTAATCGCGTTTTTAACCGGGCTCGACTCGTAGCCCGGTTGTGGTCCGTGGTCCGTGACGTCAGACCAATAGAAGGACGTTCAAGCGCCTCCTAAGAAAAGAAATTTGAATTTTATAGCATTTTCAAAACCTCGTAATAAGGGTATGGGTTAAGAATATTTATTTTTTTTACATGCAAGCCTTTTAAGAGCATGTTACCTTATGTTTTTTAATATTATTTTAATATTTAAAAATTTATGCAAGTTCCCTATTGCTCACGAATTGCTCCACTTGATTATCATCGTCAAAACGCGCTCCGCCTAGGGCATCTTTTAATGGACCGAACATGTGGCAATCACATGGTGAAAGATCAGGACTGTATGCAGGATGTTCAACAAGAGTCCAAGGCATTTCCGCTATTTTTTTCTTGTGTTAGGGCAGCTGTATGCGGTCGGGCGTTGTCATGCAAGAGCAACACATCTCGTATAGGATATCCCCGTCTTTTTGACCTATAGGTCCGAACATGGTCCAACAGACTACAGTAATAAGCGTTAACGGTTCGTCTCTCATGAAGAAAATCCAGCAACAAAACGCCACGATAATCCCAAAACACTGTCGCAATAAGGTCACGAATGGCGTCAATATTTTCCTGAGATGTGCTTATTTTTGGATGTCGTTGATGACTTATGTTTTGCACGGCATCTCGTCCTTCACGAACTTGCCTACGTCAAAATTTCACTTGTGTACTGGACAGTGTTGACTTGATTCCACATATTAATTTTTTAATCTTTGCCACATTTCAGCGGGGCCAACATTTTCTTTTGCGAGGAATTTGATAACAATGCGTTGTGCAACCGAACATGGCATTACTCTCTCGCTCATCGCAACAGTATCTGACTGCACGTCATTAGAGAACAGGCGGTAGCGCGCAGTCACACATTAGACTATAACCTCCCACCACAGAACTGTTTGGACATATCGCCAGTTTAATGCTAAGGTGGGACGGAAAGGTCGGTTCATATTTGATTCACCCACGTACTTTAGCAAGAAAGAAACAGACAGAAACGTACAGAAATCGTACGTTTCGCAAGAGACGTTAGAGGTTGAATGTTGAAAGTTTTATACAATTTTTCTAAAAAATCAGCTATCTTGGTCTATAATATTTTGAATAGTATTCAACATTTGCTGTTCTGCAAGATGTATCTGCACTATATACATTTCTTGGAATTTTAACCCTGTATACTTGTTAGAAGTGAAACATATTTCTATATTATGCATGTTAAACTTAATTACAGCTTGCAGTTGTTTTATTTAGACGGTAATGAAATATTTATGGGGCCAAAAATACTTGAAGGTTAACGGAACTAGTTGAGATGGTAATAAATCCTGCAAGTAAAGAAAATCAACTGTTTACTGTTTTGTATGCAAGATGCATTTATATTGATAACATAAATTTTAAATCGTCTGATCTGCCAATCTGTAAACAATCCAATTTCTTTGCTTGCGTTCCGTTGAACAAATAGACACTATTAGATGATTTAAAAAATTGATTTAAAAAATTCCTTTCAACTATTTCTCTTCTTATGTTTTATTATACCTCGTTTTTAAACCAGAAGGAGTACCTAATTCAAATTTGCCGCGACGTTACACTTGTTTGTAATTGGTCCAACCGCAGGCAAGTTTACTCCACTAAATTATGAAATTTTGACACTATTGACATTTATGAAATTTTGACACTAATGGCATTTATCGTTATGTATAATGGCATACATAGGTTAATTAAGTTATGTCTGCAATTTTTTTGTGTTTTCTTCATTATTTGTTTAATTTTTATATTTTTAGTTTGCATTTATATGCAGTTGCAGAAAACAGTTGTTGTTTTTAGAACTCTTTAGCGACGTATTAGTAAAATGCTATCGAAGGCCGACATGATCAACCAAAAAAGAATATGAATCTAATTATTTTTCTAGTGACATTATTGTGTGTGTGAATCTGCCTTTTAAAAAGGCAGATTCGTCCTAGTTTAAAAACAGGGTATTGTACTTTATCTCTGTTTATATCTACTAAGTGTTTCGTCGTAGTTTCGGTTTTCCGCTTATTTCAATTCCAGTTAAGTCTGGTCTAGCCTGCAGTTTTCTACTTTTGGCTCTTTAATGTTACACTTTTTGACTCTATGCTTCCATTCCTTTTTTGCGTTCGATGTGCCTTAATTTTTACGATTACCAAATAATAGTCAGAGACTATGCTGGTTGCTTTGTAACCTATTGTTGGTATGTCGTAGAAGGGGATGTTAACGTGTTACAAAATTTGAAGAACCTGTCCTCGGTTGGTCAGTACGGAAGAGATATGGGGGTGGGGGTGGATCTTAACGGGATGTTATTAATATTCTTATTAGCTTAGAAATAGAAAAATCAAATAGATAATCAAATAAAAAGAAATAAAATATTGGGCGCCACTGGTTTCCGTATGGGAACCAAACATATTCAAAAATAGAAACATTAAAAAAGATAGCTGAAACCAAAAATTAACAAAAGCATAGTCGATACAAAATCATATACTTTTAAATGAAAGCATATCAGTGTAACTTACCTTATATGTCTTTACTTAGCTAAATCTTTGTTGTACTTAAGAAACAAGAGAAAGGGAAAAGACAATAATAAAATAATATTTTGCAATGAATCGGACAGTATTTATTGAATTAAAATAAAATTGAAAAGAACTGTGATCTCTTACGGATTTACAAAAATAGAGATCATCTTTACCAAAAAATTAAAAGTTTACAAAAAAAAATAAGACCTTGTACTGTACATAGTCCTGTATCTTCTCATGTCCTGTATCTTCAAAAGTCCAAGGCACAGTTGCACTTCACTATAGTCACATTACAAAAAGAATAGATGTATGGAAAGTACATCTGCTATCCATAGTTTATTTATTATGAAACTTCTATTATTATGAAACTATTATGAATTATTTTCATTGAAACAAAATGGCAGTGCTCGAACAAAATGTTAAAGAAACTTACTATTTCTTTATTATATTAAACTGAATCACAAAAAGTAAAAAAACTGCTTCATGCTTTAACTGCAATGTTAGAAGCTGCTAACAAAAAAAACTCCTGCCTGCGTGCGAAGAGATTAATTTAATGTAATTTATTCAATAAACGGCAGAGCCAATTTACAAAAAATGTATAAAAAAAATGAAATATTATGGTAAACAGTAAAGATAACCAATTTTAACCTAAAATAACAAATAACAAAAGATAGTAAAAATGACAACAATGACAACAATAAAAACCAACAAAATTAAATTAGTAACAATAATAAATAATTAATAAATTATAGGAACTTAGTACTTTACTTCAGTTACTGAATTATGTATGCTTCTTTTAAATACATGAAGACTGTCCACAAATGGATCAAGACTGTTTTGATTATGATTAATTAGACGCAAGGTGCGTGACAATGGGGAGTAAAAGCAATAGTTCGTATTATGATAAGGTATGCGAAAAATTGGGGAAACCCGTCTTTGGACAGTATTGAGGCTTATAGCTTGTAAGATAGTTGGGCAATGATATAGACCATTTAATATTTTATAAATGATTGTTAAATCTGATTTAGCCCTTCTTACTTCCAAGCTATCCAATTTAAATGTTTGATTAACCAGATCATAATTAATGTTAAAACCCTGACAAATATTGATATGAGCTCGAAATGCCAAAGAACGAAGAAATGTTTTCTGGACGGACTCAATATTTCTAATGTGACAATCATAGTAAGGTGACCATATAATTGAGGCATATTCCAGCAATGAGCGCACAAAAGAAACATATAACCTTAAAAAACAATTCGGTGACAGTTGAGAACTATTACGTGTTATAAATCCAAGATTTCGCATACTCCTATTAATCATGTCTGTAATATGTGGTATAAAAGTTAATTTTCTGTCAAACAAAACACCTAAGTCTTTAATATAGTCCACAGATTCAATAACAGTATTGTTCAATATATACGTTTTTACAATGGTATTGTTAGAGCGACTGAAGGTAATACTAAAGCATTTTTTAACATTTAATTCTAGACCATTATCAGTACACCATACACATAAGTTATTTAGATCCTTTTGTAGCAGTACAGTGTCTAGTTCGGACTCAATAACCTTATAAAATTTGAAATCGTCCGCAAAGGCCAGAAGTGCAGAATGTAATATTATAGTACTCAGGTCTCTAATAAACAAGTTAAACAAAACAGGGCCTGAGTGAGACCCCTGTGGAACACCTGAAAGCACCTGAATCTCGCTAGATAAGTAATTGTTAATCCGAACGAACTGAGTACGCCTAGTTAACAAACTATAAGAAAATCTTACAAGGCTCTCACCCAAACCCATTGCACTTAGTTTGGCAACAATATGTTTATGACTAACTCTATCGAATGCCCTTGAGAAGTCCGTGTAAACACTGTCTACCTGTTTGGAGCTCTCAAAGGCATTCAACAGGTCAAACTGATACGTTAAAAGGTTGGTCACGGTGGATCTACCTTGAGAAAATCCATGCTGCTCGTCATTTAATATTTTGCGACAGTGCCAGGATAGATGGGTGGAAAATAATTTATCAAAAAGCTTAGGAATAGCTGATAGTATGCTAATCCCTCGATAGTTACGAACGTCACTCTTATTGACACTTTTATGGATAGGTGTAAGAAAGCTGACTTTCCAAAAGTCGGGAAAAATACCAGTGGAAATGGACAAGTTAAACACATGCAGCAAGGGTTGGCTCAACGTACAAACACATTTCTTCAGCAGCACAGAGGGAATACCATCTGGGCCATGTGAATACCTACTCTGCAAACTATTTATACCATCAAAGACCTCTGTTAAAGAAAATTGCACTGTATTAAGATCCAAACTATAATTAAAGTTATAGTTAGGAATCTCCCCATCATTGTTTTTATATGATAAAGCAAAATGTTTTGAGAATAAATTTACAATTTCTTGACCACTGTCGGCAGTCTCATTATCAAGATTATATACCGGCATTGGTATAAAAAGTCACGTTCGCCTAAAAGCGGCTGAATGCGGTTATCTACGACTTGCTTAGACCGTAATGGAACACTAACTAAACTACTACACAAAGACTTCTGCCTTAAAGTTGCACAAGAACTTCACCATACTCAAACTTAAATGGAAACTCAACCTCTCAGGTGCTGCAACCCTGCAGACCTCCGAGGCTCTAACAACTTGAACCCTCTACGACTCCAACTTGAATCTTCAACTTCCCAAACTTAAATGAATCTCTCGATCTCACTCTCAGAAACAAAACGCCCTTCCAATTCCCCATCAATAATCCTCAACAACCAATAATAGACTTAAGACACTTGCTTAATTAAAATCTTAACAAATAAGAAGGCACTTAGACATATTCTTAGCCACACCCTCCATGTCCATCAAAAACATTCAATCCAATCATGAAAAGGATAACAAACGGCTTATAGCAGATCCTACAGCCCACTTTTCCCATGAAAACCACTGATTTAGCTGTCTTTATAACTGAGGCCTGTTCTCAGGATAACCTCAAGGTTTTTTTTCTCAGACGAGTCAGCAAAAATACATCTGGACTCTTATCGCCACTTGTATAAATATTCCACAGTTCTTTTGTCGGCGAGCTTCCATTACAAGCAAACATCACTGAGACACTCAAAAAAAAGTATGTCATGTTCTGCATAAAAACGGACCGTTATACATTCGACGTTCATGAGAATCACAATCTTCCTCTGAAACCAAACATGATTTTAACGAATTTAGAATACAGGGTGAAGCGAAAATGTTATTGATTCGAAAATGTTAGTGATTTTCGCACCGTTACAGCTTGATAAGATTAACTATTAGTGCATTTGAGCCATATCTGATTTATCTGAAAATTGTCCACGTTGCAAGATATTTTGCTTTATGTTCTAAGCAGGTACGAACAATTGTCATCTTAATTGATGCAGCAGAGTGTATCACTCCCATACCATTATCGTTTGTTAATTAATCTAAGTAGTAATTTTCAATTATTGGCCTGTAGATATCCTCATGTCCAATTTTTGGATTCATATGCCCCAAGATAATCTTCATATCGTTTTGAGGCAGTCTTTAGGTTCTTTTAAATTGTTCATAGAAATTTTATTTTTCTTCGCCACTCTTATTCTCGGTTGAGACATGTAAATCTAATGTACATTCTATGGTTAATTGCTGCTGAAGATTGGCCATCATTACGGCCAATTGACTCTATCTTGTGTAGTTCTTAGTGAATATGTATCCATACCTGTCCATTCTGTAACCTCTAGTATTATATTTTTCCTGGGCATTTTTTTTCAATATTTACCTCTGTTCCTTTTCCTGTTGGTCCCTATCGGTTTCCATATTTTGTAACACACTGCATTCTCTCCATGAGATATGTAGCATTCTTCGGAATACCCGCATTGTCCTCTGGTACTGTTTACTCTTAGAGTCCATGTTTATACTACGTACAGTAATATGGAATAAATAATAAGTTTTATGAATTAAGTAAAGCTAACCTTAATTTCAGTGCAAATGATTGAAAGTTTGACATATTTTTTAGGTATCGGTAAACAAGGTGACGACATGGTTGGAGGTAACAAGGGACTAGAACAAGCCATATCATCTCCATGGGATGTATCTATCTATAGAAAACAGGATGTAGATCCTGTTGGTAATCCGATCATTCGAGAAGTACTTATTATCGCAATGGCTGGAACCCACCAAATTTGGGCTTTGTTTTTGGAAGATACAGTATGGTGGAAGTCAAAAAAATATACATCCGGTAAACTATATTTTACACATATTTAGTAATTTTAAGTTCTTCGGCCTTTGTAGAGCCAAAGAATACATTTATCTCTCACAAGAACCGGCACGGACGGCGATTCTTTTGTTGTTAGCATGTACTTAATTTTAGTATCGAGTTGGCAAGTGTACACGCGAGTACACTGAGAAGAGTCTCACACATTTCTGGCGTATATCAATAAAATTTTAGTTGCACTGAGAGAAAGGTTGCATGCAGGGCCGGCTTTTATTGACATTCTTAATATGGTGGAATTATTTTTGATTTTCAAAAGGTTGCAAATACAACACAAAGTAATGGTGAGAATTATATTGATTAAAACCATGGATAAAATACCTTTTTTATCCTGATTTTAGCATTGAAAGACCAATAATAAAATATATTATAGTGGCGTGACATTCACTAATTATTCTTTTTGGCTTATATTGATACAACGATACAAAATATAATTTGTTGTTTTCACCAATTTTGAAAAAGTGTGAACAAGTTGGTGAGAATTTGAACGACTTGGTGTGACCTAATAGGCTGTCTGTCCGTCCGACCGCGAATATAACTCCTTCCAGTCACTATACCAGGTAGAATGACAAATGAGGTGTCAAATGAAAGCTTATAATCCATGGATGGTACTCAAGGTGAGACATTTGACCTAGACTGTCTGTCCGTCCGACCGGAAATGTAACTCCTCCGTCACTATACCAGGTAGAATCACAAATGAGGTGTCGAAATGAAAGCTCATAATACATGGATGGTACTAAAGGTGGGAAATTTGACCTAGGACTTCCGGTTTTAGAAATGCGACCGGAAGTACTCTTTTAAAGTCACCGCAATAGCACAAGTGATATATTATTCGACGCGCATTCGCAAGACGAGAACAAATATATACTTCTGGTTTCATGACTGTCTGTCCGTCCGACCGCGAATACAACTCCTCAGTTACTAATACAGATAGAATGACAAATGAGGTGTCGAATGAAAGCTTATAACCCATGGATGGTATTAAAGATGAGAAATTTGACATCGGACTTCGGTTTTAGAGTTACAACCGTAGGTACTGCTTTAAAGTCACTCAAAATATGATATGAATGTAAAACAAGATGACAAAATTAGTAAAATCGTAGATCAATCGACGCAAAGTTACACGAAGAGTTCCAATATCGACTTCCAGTTCTACTTTCGATTACTTTGGGTGAAAACCTAGGACCAATTACTTGTTTGTCGAGGTATTTCCTAATTCATTATATTCGTTATTTCGTAAAATAATCGAAAAATAACAGCCGTTGTAACCGTCACGGAATCCAATTCTTTTTGGATGACAAATGTTCGTGATCAACAACAAGAAACTGTATGTTAAAATCGAATGTCAATATTTTCAATTTTTATTGTCTTGGAAACCAGCCAAAACATTCCGTACATTCCAGCCAAAACCAGCCAGTACATTCTTTAAAGTCGAATATCGGGGTAAATAAATAAAAAACCAATAAGTATTGTACTATTTTATTTCTATAAATATAAAGATGTAATAACTGAAAAAATATATATAGTATACAATAAAAACTAATAAGCAATCGAGAAAAGAGAAAAAGTAATTTTTTTAATTAATATATAATATATATATATATATATATACATCCCGCTATCATTATGTCATCTTTTCATGTTGCAGTCATTTGGCATCACTAAGAAATACTATCATTTTCGAATTTTAATTCGTGTATGTTTGTTGAGCGCATTTTTTAATGCCCTGTATCGTTCTCAGTTTTCTAAAATTTTGATTTTAAAAATTTAAATTATATACAAAAATTTTTACACTTCACAGCCATTTTGACTTCCACCACATAAAAATGTGTATTTGCGGTCTAATTGCCGTCAATCGAGGTTGCCACGAGTTAAAAATATCGAGCGTTTGAGGCCAGGTAGAAAAGGTATAATATAAAAGGTGGGTTCTTTACCTGTTCGGCTGGTAAGGGTCCAAATATTTTACGAGTTGAATTGTGTTTATTTTATTTCATCTGTTAAATTATAATTTTCTCATAACGACTTAAAATATTTGTTTGAAAAATTAATTTTGTGTCATTCCATTTCAAATTACTCAATTTTGGAGCAAAAAAAATTTGGACCTCCGATTTGTCTGAAAATTGGTATATAGCTTCTGCGGGACGTAAAAATAAGATATTTAAGGTCAAAAAATCTTCTTCTTCTTTTTTTCTCAAAATGTTATTTTATTCGATTTTACAGTGATTTGGTGTTTATTTATACAAATTTCCATTTTCTCTCGTAAAGTATCAATGGAAAACATAATATTTTAATAGAAGGGACTCAAAAATGTCATTATATGGCATTATAACAAGTTACTTTGATTCAAAACAAGCTTTTGATCAAATTTTATAGTGTAGAAAACGTTAAAATACCGTTTTTTTTACATTTTTCTCCATTCCCAAATGCATCATAATCGATTTGGCTGAAAATTTGCCCACAGATAGACAAAACATAGGACTTTAAGTGGTCATAAGGATTTGAATTATATTACAATACCCAAAAAGTTACATGCAATATTATAGTCAAAAATATAGGCGTCTACTGTAAGTAAAATTAACTCGAAAATATCGACCTCACGACAAAAATTGTTAAAAAGAAATTGTAATAATTGTAAATACGATTTATTTGGAACAATTTCAGTTCCTTCCATTTTTGTCGAAAAGTTAAAAATGGCGGAGATATTGAGCAAAACAGGTTCTCCTTTAAAATCAAGATGGCCGCTAACGTAACGGAGGAATTCATTCGCGATTTTAAATTTAGGCTACTATTGACTCCCCTAAAGATCAGAAAAATAAATTTTTGTGCAGCTTGGCATTCAAGGTCAAATGCTATCCCGACTGGACTAATATATACTTTTGAGTATGATATTACTGCATGTAACTTTTTTGGTATTGTAATATAATTCAAATCCTTCTAACCACTTAAAGTCCTATCTTTTAGCTATCTGCGGGCAAATTTTTAGCCAAATCGATGATGATGTATTTTGGGAATGGAGGAAAATGTAAAAAACGGTATTTTAACGTTTTTTACACTATAAAATTTGATCAAAATCTTGTTTTGATTCAAAATAACTTGTTATAATGCCATATAATGACATTTTTGAGTCATTTCTATTAAAATATTATGTTTTTCATTGATACTTTACGACAGAAAATGCAAATTTGTTTAAATAAACACCAAATCACTGTAAAATCGCATAAAATAACATTTTGAGAAAAAAGAAGAAGAAGATTTTTTGACCTTAAATATCTTCTTTTTACGTCCCGCAGAAGCTATATACCAATTTTCAGACAAATCGGAGATCCAAATTTTTTTGCCTGAGTGATTTGACATGGAATGTACCTTTTACATTTTCATTTAATTTACTTACGGTTTTTGTTCAGAATTTTGAAGAAACGCTTGGTTTGACATAAAATTTGGGACACGCATAGCTAATATGTTAAAGAAAAAAAGTGATATTGTGCCGATATGTGCTTTTGATCTGGAGGTGAGTTTCGTCCGTTATCGGGGATGAAAACAAATACGTTCAAATAAGTCCGGAATTGAATAAACTGACTAATTCTAAGCAACTTCTATTTTATAGAGTTTTTCACTAAGTCAATACTTTTAGAGATATTTGCGAGTGAATATGTTCATTTTTCAACAAAAAAAAAACACGTTTTTAGACGGTTTTTCGCAAATAACTCAAAAAGTAGGTACCTACTTTATTGAAAAAAAAAATTAGCAAATAGCAAATATAGCTTATAGAAAAGTGAAAAAATGGTATATGTGTCAGGTCTGTAGACCCAGTAGAAGCAGAGTTATTGCTAAGCTTTGTTTTAAAACCAAGAGGAGTAGGTAAACTAACCCTAATAGCACACGACGTCCTCTGGACGTCCAAAATAGGTCCATTTTTGGTCCTAACGTCCATGGACTATAAATGGACGTCCTGTGGACGTCCGGCGTTGGACGTCCTTCGGTGGACTAAATATGTACGTCCTTCGGACGTCCGACGTTGGACGTCCTTCGGTGGACTAAATATGTACGTCCTTCGGACGTCCGATGTTGGACGTCCTTCGGGTGGAATAAATATGAACGTCCTTTGGACGTCCGTACTGGACGAAATACGGACGTTTGCTGATCGTCCATATTCGACATATTATACGAATTACGGGATAAAATAGCAAAATAATTCAATAAAATATTAACTTAATTATGTTAATAAAATAGTTTACATCGAAAAGATAATTATATTTAATTCAAAATTGCACAGTTTAATATTCTAAACATGTTTTTGTTTTTTTTTTTGTAAAGTGTGAAAATCTTATTTGTAAATTATTTGTTACAATGTTTTATTATTCTAGTTACCAAGATGACATAAGTTTGCTAATTAATTCTAGTAAGCAAAAATATAATTTTTATCAATGTATCTGTACTAAAAATGAATTTTAAGAGCATCTTTTTGAAGTTGAATATACGTGGCCGTGCCCAAAATAGGTCCAGTCTTAGTCCTAATGTCTATGGACTATAAATGGATGTCATGTGGACGTCCGACGTTGGACGTACTTCGGGTGAAATAAATATGAATACGGTGGACTAAATATATACGTCCTTCGGACTTCCGATGGTGGAATAAATACGAACGTCCTTTGGATGTCCGTACTGGACGAAATACGGACTTTTTGTGGACGTCTAAAAATCACCTCCACTACTTGGTTCCTCTGTTCACAAAACTATAACGATAGGCGATAGATTTTCGATTCACCCACCGATATCAGTTCGAAGTTAGAGAGTTGATCTCTCAGTCGTTGTCGTCGTTAGGGCTCCCGCGTAAAGTTTTATTCATTAACCACTGATTTTCATAATGTAAGAAATTATATTATATACGAATTAAAGTATAATATACTTATACATATACTATATATTACGTAAAACTATGAAGACGCTGTTTCACAACACATAACACAGAGTCCGACCGCCTCATCGGGCCATTTAGAGCATCAATGCATAAGCCCATCCAATGGATTATTATGTGCCCCTTTGACATAGGCGCACAACATTTTAATCTACCACCCTGGGGATTCCTGCTCCTGGAGTTTTTCTGAAGTGCCGAAACAGTCTATGTTCCTGATTCCTCGATCAGATGAGGAGTTTTCGGAGCCATCAACCCCAGAGAGCTACTGGAGCTCCACGTTGCAGCCAGTCACTCCTTGGTAAGTGAACGCCAAAGAGGAAGCATTCAGACTCTGCTGCTACCACCGTCTGGACATAGCCTATCGATCCCTGATGGCCTAGAGGACAAACTCACCGAGAATGATGGACAAAACCACCAGCCAGGACAACTGGTATCCAAACATTGGTATTATTTACGTTTTTTATTACATTTACATATTTTTTCATGCTCTTTGATATATATTTCTTATTCTTTCTGGTATATTTTTCATACATTTTTCAATCTTATGGGTGTTTGGTAAAAAATGGGCCATAGCTTAACCTTGGATTACTGAGCTTAAAATAGGTCGATTTAAGCTAACTTACTTTAGTACGAAAGATGATAATAACCGAAATACAGGGTGTCAAATTTAAACTTTTATTTTATTCTTGATTATTTCCTGGGCAATACATCATTTTTGGTGTTGAATTTAGATTTCTTGTCCCAAAAAAACCCCGCTTACCAAATTTCGTGATATTATCCCATGCCTGTTAGGAAATATTCAAGAATAAATAAAATAAAAATTTAAATTTGACACCTTGTATTTCGGTTATTATCAACTTTAGTACTAACGAAAGTTAACTTAAATCGACCTATTTTACCCTCCGAAATCTAAGGTTAATCTATGGCCTATTCTTTACCAAACACACTGTATAAGTACATATTTGTATTCTAGCCAATCTTTTTGATTTTCTATAAAGTATAGATTTCCTTGAATTTTGAATTACAATTGTTAAAGGAAAGTTTCGCTACCGCAGTCGCCTTTTGTTCGTCTTAACTTATTACCTCTACCCATAACGGTTCTTTTGTCAAACAGATTGGGTTGGTTATTGTACCTAGTAAGCAAAAAGTATTTATCGCAGTATTTTATAATCTATTTATAATATTAGGCGAATGAAAAAAGTGAAAGCGAAGGCGGATGAAAAAAAATTAGACAAAAGTTGAATGATTATTATAATATTATAATATAATATTACACTAAATAATAAGTATACATAGATAGAATATCTTCTTTTTAAGAAATTGTCCATTATCTCCAAATGAGCAAGGTGTCGATTTGAAATATATGTATAATATACAGCCCATTACGCACCACCTTAAAAATTGAGCATTTTTGATGTCTCGAATTTCCTAAACCAGTTGTCCCATCTAAGTGATTTTTTTTATAATATTATAGCCTAGGCTATAGGTTACCTCCTTAAGCTTGTCATGCACGGGGAGCTATATACTGTAATATATATTATATCACATCGCTCTCTATAGTAATGAGTGAGCCTGCACACACGGAACCATTAGTTCCGTGTCTCCAGGCTCACTCATTACTATAGGGAGTGATATGATATAATATACATAATATATTACAGTATAGCTCCCCGTTCATGACAAGCTTAAGGAGGTAACCTGTAGCCTAGGCTATAATATTATAAAAAAAATCACTGAGATTGGACAACAGGTTTAGGAAATTCGAGACATCAAAAATGCATCCTTTTTAAGGTGGTGCGTTAATTTCTTGGAGAAGTGTAATTGTAATTTAATGTAAATAATGTAATATCCAATAATTGTAATTATATAAGATGTAATATAAGTTCCTTAAAAAATGTATTTTTTATTTCCCACAATACATTCTCCACAGGTCTAAATATCGTCGCTAGACGTCCACCGAACGTCCTCTCAGGACGTTAGATGGACGTTCGGCAGCACGACATTGGACCAAACTGGGACGTCCTATGAAGGTCCAACTGACGTCCACCGAACGTCCTCTCGGACTTTAGGTGGACGTCCATTGGACGTTAGATGGACGTCCATTGGACGTTTGGCAACGAGGCATTTGGACCAAACTAGGACGTCCTGTTAAGGTCCAATTTACGTCCGATTAAGGTCCAATTTACGTTCGATTAACGTCCAATTTACGTCCGATTAAGGTCCAATTTAGGTCCCTTCGGACGTTAGGTGGACGTCCATTGGACATTTGGCAATGTGGCTTTGGACCAAACTAGGACGTCCTGTTAAGGTCCAATTTACGTCCCCTAGGACGTCCGATTAAGGTCCAATTTACGTCCGATTAAGGTCCAATTTACGTCCCCTCGGACCTTAGATGGACGTCCAATGGACGTTCGGTAGCGCGACATTTGGACCAAAATAGGACGTATAAAGGACGTTCCTCGGACAAAAACCGACGTCCAAGGGACGTCCTTAAAGTCCGTGAAGGACGTCCTTGTGCTATTAGGGTAAAAAGACAGATTCACACCCAAGAAAGTCACTAGAAATATCTTCAGATACATCTTCTTTTTTGGTTGATCATATCGGCCTTTGACGGTAATATTGACTAAAAATCTAAAAATAAAAGGAATAACGCAGAAAATGCAAAAATCGCTGATAAAATAAATAAACTAACCAATGAAATGCCAATAGTGTTAAAATTTTATAAATGTAATTATTGTCAAAATTTGATATGAGTTGCCTGAAATTGCCTGAGGTTGTACAAATTACAAACAAGGTTTACGGCGCGGGAAATTTGAATTACTCCTCTTGGTTTAAAAACAGACTATAGTGAAAAATAAGCTCTTATATGTCAAATTCCAAATCGAATATTTTAACGTGAAATAAAAAAAATGAAACACTTTTCTGGGAAAACTTATTACAACTTTTTTAAAGTGTTTAAGAAAACGTTTATTTTTATTTTTTTTTTAAGTTTCTAGCAGCAAGAGTAAGCAAGTTACGCTCAAAATAGAGTTGTTCCTTATTTTTTGGTTAAAAATATCCTAAAAATCTCCCTCTAATTAACAGCCCAAAAGGAATTAATCGTTACCACTTCACAAGTAACTTTATGCATTGTTTGTGTTTGTAAGTTTCATCAGTTCAAAGTGCTTATTTTTGAAAAAATTTGGTTTTAAAGTAAATTTTAAATCTTTAATTTTGAAAAAAAGACTTTTTTCAAAATAACTTAAAAATTATTAGTGATACCAAATATCTTAAAGAGTAAAAAATGTAGGTTTTGCTTTTTTAAATATTTGGGATTTTTTGATTTTCTGGAAGACAAAAATTGGTTAAGATATGGCTGTTTAAAATTTGCATATACATACTCGTGACTAGTGATTCGTTCGAGCCCTTTCAACAAAACCCCTTTCAAAAATAAGCATTTTTAACCAATGCAACTTACAGATCATATACAGGGTGTCCCCGAAAATAGTGCGTTCCTTAAAGGTATAGATAGAAAGCACAATGTAGAGCAAAAAATTCTTATAACATTTTCAGCCGTTTAAAACTTTTATAGAACAAAATTTGCTTAGAATTAGAATTAGTCAGTTTATCCACTCCCGGACTTATTTTGAACGTATATTTTTTCACCCCCAAGAAGGGGTGAAAATCACATCCAGGACAAGAGAACATATCGGCATAATCTCACTTTTTTCTTTTTCATTTTAGCTACGTGTGTGCCAAATTTCATATCAATCCAAGCGGTTCTTTAAAATCTGGAGGTTTTGCGATATTTTACCGTGAGTGAATGGAATAATTGCCGTTGTCACTTTTAGATAAGAAGTCATTATCACAATGACATAGTCAGGTTAACTGAATTATATAATTATTGTTTTTATCATTAAATGTGAAAACCTAGAATTATCCATGTCTGTCCGTCAATAAACACAACTCCTCTGTTAGTAGGACAGAAAGAATGACAAATAAGGTGTCAAATGAAAGCCTTTAACCAAAATATGATATTACATGTGAGAAGTTTGACCTCGAACTGCCTGTTCCAGAGTTGCAACCGAAAGTACTGTTTTAAATTCGTCGAAATAATACAAACTATTATTCAACGCGACTAAGAAAGACCAGAACAAATACATACTTCCGGTTTCATGCCTGTCTATTCGTCCATGTCTGTCGGTGAACAAAATTCATCCGTCATATCAACTGACAAAAAGTTACATGAAAGAGTTCAAATATCGACTGCCGGTTCAACTTCCGGTCACTTTGGGTGAAAAATTAGAACTTACGATGTCCAATTGCTTGTTACAATTTTTTTATAAGTGTTCTACTCTATCGATTCTGACTTTTTCTATAACTTACTTAGATCACATATAATTTAATAGTTTTGATGTCAGGGTCTTCAAAATTTATGTGGTGAGTTCCGGTATTTGATGAATGAAAAACGACTCTATAAGCAGAAGAAAAAAGTGTTCTTTAAAGTGTTCTCAAGACCTAAGACTCACAAGAGCGTTGTGACAGTAGCAAAAATTCGAGTTGGTGTTCGAATTACTTTCTCATGCGGCTTACTCTCCTGACTTGGCCCCCTCCGATTATTAAGTGTTCCCAAATCTGAAGAAATGACTCGTAAATAAAAAAATCAGCTGAGATAATTGAAGAAAAAAATAACTTTTTTCAGAGCTTTCAGAATCGTATTATGCGCACGGCATCGACATCCGCGACACGGCATAAATCCGACAAAAGAATTGAGAGGGAACTCTGGACCAAATATCAAAAACCAGTGTAACCTAACACTTCCAGCTTCATATTAATAATAGAAAATCACCGAAAGACAAATATGTAATGTAAAGAATTAATATCTCAATATTCCGGTCTACTAAACAATAACGACTGGCAAAACATTAAAGTCTTTATTCAAGTCGTATATTCAAAAAATAAGACAAGTAGAGTAATAAATGGATAATTAAAAATTGCGAGAAACAGTGCAAGAAAATTATTTAATAGACCCGAAGACAAAACAAAAATGAATGTGCTACATAAAAGTATTGATTCGTTACTGCAGAACTAGAACTGCTATATGGAGCTATACTAGTCTGGATCGGTGTAAATTAAATGAGAAAGAAAATAATATAATAAACACACTTTAAGAGCAGATAGAGAAAATATATGGATTATCAGAAGGTTCAAACGGCAGAATTATCAACGATAAACAAGAAAAAGTCAACGAGATAATGATTCTGGACCAACTGTTTTATTATAATTAGGGGTACGAAATTTTCGTTTTTACGAAATAGATGCGAATTTCGGCGAAATTTTGAACATAAATGCGATAAATATGAAATATGGAGTTTTTGTTTATTTCCGCGAAATACCTGCAGGTGCCCAACCCGCCCGTAAATAAGTAGGTAGTTACGTAGTAAATAAGGCATGGAAAGATTTTACGGAAAGTTTTCTATTGTACATAATTTTTGAAAGGTTGTTTATTTTTCTAACACGCGTTGAAACAGAAGGAACTTTCATTATTCATCATTAAATAGATAAAGATAAGATAAGGAATTGATATTTTTCAATGGTGATTCTTTGAGAAATATAAATAATCCGACTGTTGTTATCTGCATTTCGGTCTTTTGTATTGGTAAAAATCTAAGTAGGAATAAAAGTCGGCTAATTCTTATTTTCTAAACATATAAATTAGTCAAACAGGACAATCAGTGCTTATTCCGTCAATTTTTATTAAGAACATGGTATATCAAAAAAGTTTTCATAGTAACATAAAGTTACTTAAAGTATCCCCTAAAATGGGACGCCCTAAAACAATTCTGAGTGATCGAGTCAAAGAATTTGCAACAGATGACCTATATCTGTGTGACACAAGACACAATTGCTACACAGTGCAGTTTTCCGTCATTTGCTAAAGCAGCATTACAGAGCATTTGGAGTCCAACGAACAGCGTAGACGCAGAACGATTCTTCAGCACATATAATATTGTAGTGACAGATCGAAGAACAGCTCTTAAAGAGTCGAATGTCGAAATTACAACGATGTTAGCTTTTAATTAATGTTTTCTGTTGTTTTACTCGTAGTTAAAAATAAATGCGAAATTTTGTAATTATAAAAAAAGTAACTGCGAAATTCATGTTTTTTATTTGCGAAAATTCCGTACCCCTAATTATAATTAGTCATAAAATAGCTTCAATGGGGAAAAGCTGTAAGCTTAGACCAAACACCAGTAGGGGGCATCCAATTAATTGAGGAAAAAATTAAATGTATAACAATATTCACTTCATTTACTGAAAAGGCATTGTCCCGCAAGAATGGTTGAAATCACAATTAATAGCCCTACAAAAAGACAAGCGCTTAAAAGTGATAAGACCATTGAACAATAAGCATGTAAGCTACCTTTTAAACACATTCCCAAAAATAATCCATAACACAAGGATTGTTAGGAAATTCTTTTATAGACTTCAGGCAACAAATTCTCCTGATCATGTTTAAAAAACGTACGGAATGTACTAAATAAAAAAACATATTTATCATTTAAAAATATATACCCTTATACTATAACATAGTTTTAACGTTGAATATATAATGCTTTCCTGTGGAGTATACAAAGGATGGTCCTGTTTTTCCCGCACGCTGCCTTGTTTAGTCTTCTTTGTCGTTTAATTCGTTAAATTCTATCCTCTTATGTCACGGCTTCAGGAAGTAGTGGATATATGCAGTGAACGGGAGGCCTATGTCGAACAGTGAACGAAGGGAGCCTTTTCGCGTTTATCATGTAGAGAAGTCACTTGCCAAAAACTGGATGTATGTAATCGTATTCAATTTGTTAAACACTGTCACATAATATGTCATACACCTCTGTGCGTTAATCCATTTTATTTCTACAATTTTAAGGTGCTATTACATGCCGCCATTTTGATTTGTCTACAGTCGCATTCTGCCCGTTAAATCCCATCGTTTGAGGCGCTGTACGTCACGATTGGATCAATTGTAGCGAAGCTGCATGACTAAGGCCCTTTTAACATGTTGCTGTATTTGATTTTTCTGTGCCATTTTATATTATTTGTCAAATACTATTATTTGAGGTGCTGTACATCACGATTGGACCAATAGGACCGTAGATACAAGACTAAGGCCCTTTTGACATGCTGCTGTATTTGATTTTTCTATGTCATTGTATTCTATTTGACAAATCCAGTTATTTGAGGTTCTGTACTCCACGATTGGACCAATAGGAGCGAAGAAGAAATAAGGCCCTTTTGGCATGTTGCTGTATTTGATTATTCTGTGTCATTGTATTCTGTTCGTTAAACCCTATCATTTGAGTTGCTGTTTGTCACGATTGGACCAATAGGACCGAAGATACATAACAAAGGCCCTTTTGACTTGTTGCTGTATTTGATTTGTTTGTGTCAAATTTGATTCTATTGGTCAAGTCCTATTATTTAAGATGCCGTACGTCACGATGGGACTAATAGGACCGAAGATACGCTACTAAGGCCCTTTTGACATGCTGTTGTATTTGATTTTTCTATGTCATTGTATTCTGTTTGTCAAATCCTATCATTTGAGGTGCTATACATCACGATTGGACTAACAGGACCGAAGATACATAACTAAGGCCTTTTTGACATGCTGCTGTGTTTTGATTTTTCTGTGTCATTGTCTTCTATGATGCATAAGACATGTCTATGGTATGCCTTATTTTTAAACAAAACAAGTAATTGGACTTCGTAAGTCCTAGGTTTTCACCCAAAGTAATCGAAAGCAGAACTGGAAGACGATATTTGAATTTTACGTGTAACTTTGCGTGGATTGATATACGAATTTACTAATTTTGAGTCATTTTTACTAAACTTTGACATTTGTCACCTCATTTGTATTTCTACCCGGTATAATGGTGGAGGAGTTATATTGGCGGTCGTACGAACCGACAGAAAGATTGCCTAGGTCAAATATCTCAGCTTTAGTACCATCCTTGGATTATAAGCTTTCATTTGACACCTCATTTATCCTTCTAGCTGGTATAATGATGGAGGAGTTATATTCGCGGTCGTACGAACAGACGCGACGGAAAGACAGCCTAGGTCAAATATCTCACCTTTAGTACCATCCTTGGATTATAAGCTTTCATTTGACACCTCATTTGTCATTCTACCTGGTATAATGATCGAGTAGTTATATTCGCGGTCGGACAGACCGACGGACAGACCGCCAAGGTCAAATATCTCACCTTTAGTACCATCCTTGGATTATCAGCTTTCATTTGACACCTCATTTGTCATTCTACCTGGTATAATGACGGAGAAGTTATATTCCCGGTCGTACGGACCGACGGAAGGACAGCCTGGGTCAAATATCTCACCTTTAGTACCATCGTTGGATTATAATCTTTTATTTGACACCTCATTTATCATTCAAGCTGGTATAATAATGGAGGAGTTATATTCGCGGTCGGAGGGGGGACGCACAGACCGCCTAAGTCAAATATGTCACCTTTAGTACCATCCTTGGATTATAAGTTTTCATTTGACACCTCATTTGTCATTCTACCTGGTATAATGATCTAGGAGGTATATTCACTGTCGGACAGACCGACGGACAGACCGCCAAGGTCAAATATCTCACCTTTAGTACCATCCTTGGATTATCAGCTTTCATTTGACACCTCATTTGTGATTCTACCTGGTATAATGACAAAGAAGTTATATTCGCGGTCGTACGGACCGACGGAAAGACAGCCTAGGTCAAATATCTCACCTTTAGTACTATCCTTGGATTATAAGCTTTCATTTGACACCTCATTTGTCATTCTACCTGGTATAATGATCGAGGAGTTATATTCGCGGTCGGACAGACCGACGGACAGACCGCCAAGGTCAAATATCTCACCTTTAGTACCATCCTTGGATTATCAGCTTTCATTTGACACCTCATTTGTCATTCTACCTGGTATAATGACGGAGAAGTTATATTCGCGGTCGGACGGACAGACAGCGTATGTCAAATTTCTCACCTTTAGTACCATCCTTGGATTATAAGCTTTCATTTGACACCTCAAATGTCATTCTACCTGGTATAATGATCGAGGAGTTATATTCGCGGTCGTATGGACCGACGGACAGACAGCCTAGGTCAAATATCTCACCTTTAGTACCATCCTTGGATTATCAACTTTCATTTGACACCTCATTTGTCATTCTACCTGGTATAGTGACGGAGGAGTTATATTCGCGGTCGTACGGACCGACGGAAAGACAGCCTAGGTCAAATATCTAACCTTTAGTACCATCCTTGGATTATAATCTTTTATTTGACACCTCATTTATCATTCAAGCTGGTATAATAATGGAGGAGTTATATTCGCGGTCGGAGGGGCCGACGCACAGACCGCCTAAGTCAAATATGTCACCTTTAGTACCATCCTTGGATTATAAGCTTTCATTTGACACCTCATTTGTCATTCTACCTGGTATAATGATCGAGGAGTTATATTCGCGGTCGGACAGACCGGCGGTCAGACCGCCAAGGTCAAATATGTCACCTTTAGTACCATCCTTGGATTATAAGCTTTCATTTGACACCTCATTTGTCATTCTACCTGGTATAATGATCTAGGAGGTATATTCACTGTCGGACAGACCGACGGACAGACCGCCAAGGTCAAATATCTCACCTTTAGTACCATCCTTGGATTATCAGCTTTCATTTGACACCTCATTTGTGATTCTACCTGGTATAATGACAAAGAAGTTATATTCGCGGTCGTACGGACCGACGGAAAGACAGCCTAGGTCAAATATCTCACCTTTAGTACTATCCTTGGATTATAGGCTTTCATTTGACACCTCATTTGTCATTCTACCTGGTATAATGATCGAGGAGTTATATTCGCGGTCGGACAGACCGACGGACAGACCGCCAAGGTCAAACATCTCACCTTTAGTACCATCCTTGGATTATCAGCTTTCATTTGACACCTCATTTGTTATTCTACCTGGTATAATGACGGAGAAGTTATATTCGCGGTCGGACGGACAGACAGCGTATGTCAAATTTCTCACCCTTAGTACCATCCTTGGATTATAAGCTTTCATTTGACACCTCAAATGTCATTCTACCTGGTATAATGATCGAGGAGTTATATTCGCGGTCGTATGGACCGACGGACAGACAGCCTAGGTCAAATATCTCACCTTTAGTACCATCCTTGGATTATCAACTTTCATTTGACACCTCATTTGTCATTCTACCTGGTATAATGACGGAGAAGTTATATTCGCGGTCGTACGGACCGACGGAAAGACAGCCTAGGTCAAATATCTAACCTTTAGTACCATCCTTGGATTATAATCTTTTATTTGACACCTCATTTATCATTCAAGCTGGTATAATAATGGAGGAGTTATATTCGCGGTCGAAGGGACCGACGCACAGACTGCCTAAGTCAAATATGTCACCTTTAGTACCATCCTTGGATTATAAGCTTTGATTTGACACCTCATTTGTCATTCTACCTGGTATAATGATCGAGGAGTTATATTCGCGGTCGGACAGACCGACGGACAGACCGCCAAGGTCAAATATCTCACCTTTAGTACCATCCTTAGATTATCAGCTTTCATTTGACCCCTCATTTGTCATCTACCTGGTATAATGACGGAGCAGTTATATTCCCGGTCGTACGGACCGACGGACAGACCGCCTAGGTCAAGCATCTCACCTTCAGTACCATCCTTGGATTATCAGCTTTCATTTGACAACTCATTTGTCATTCTACCTGGTATAATGACAAAGAAGTTATATTCCCGGTCGTACGGACCGACGGAAAGACAGCCTAGGTCAAATATCTCACCTTTAGTACCATCCTTGGATCATAAGCTTTCATTTGACACCTCATTTATCATTCAAGCTGGTATAATGATGGAGGAGTTATATTCGCGGTCGTACGAACCGACGGAAAGACAGCCTAGGTCAAATATCTCACCTTTAGTACCATCGTTGGATTATCAGCTTTCATTTGACACCTCATTTGTCATTCTACCTGGTATAATGACGGAGGAGTTATATTCCCGGTCATACGGACCGACGGAAGGATAGCCTGAGTCAAATATCTCACCTTTAGTACCATCGTTGGATTATCAGCTTTCATTTGACACCTCATTTGTCATTCTACCTGGTATAATGACGGAGAAGTTATATTCGCGGTCGTACGGACCGACGGAAAGACAGCCTAGGTCAAATATCTAACCTTTAGTACCATCCTTGGATTATAATCTTTTATTTGACACCTCATTTATCATTCAAGCTGGTATAATAATGGAGGAGTTATATTCGCGGTCGGAGGGGCCGACGCACAGACCGCCTAAGTCAAATATGTCAACTTTAGTACCATCCTTGGATTATAAGCTTTCATTTGACACCTCATTTGTCATTCTACCTGGTATAATGACGGAGGAGTTATATTCGCGGTCGTACGGACCGACGGAAAGACAGCCTAGGTCAAATATCTCACCTTTAGTACCATTCTTGGATTATAAGCTTTCATTTGACACCTCATTTGTCATTCTACCTGGTATAATGACGGAGAAGTTATATTCGCGGTCGTACGGACCGACGGAAAGACAGCCTAGGTCAAATATCTCACCTTAAGTACCATCCTTGGATTATAAGCTTTTATTTGACACCTTATTTATCATTCAAGCTGGTATAATAATGGAGGAGTTATATTCGCGGTCGGAGGGACCGACGCACAGACCGTTTAAGTCAAATATGTCAACTTTAGTACCATCCTTGGATTATAAGCTTTCATTTGACACCTTATTTGTTATTCTACCTGGTATAATGACGAAGGAGTTATATTCGCGGTCGTACGGACCGACGGAAACACAGCCTAGGTCAAATATCTCACCTTTAGTACCATCCTTGGATTATAAGCTTTCATGTGACACCTCATTTGTCATTCTACCTGGTATAATGATGGAGGAGTTATATTCGCGGTCGGACAGACCGACAAACAGACCGCCAAGATCAAATATCTCACCTTTAGTACCATTCTTGGATTATCAGCTTTCAATTGACACCTCATTTGTCATTCTAGCTGGTATGTTGACGGAGGAGTTGTGATTACAGACAGACGGACGGACAGACGGACGTGGATAATACAAAGTTTTCACATTTTTTCAAAATTGGGTGAAAACAACATGATGCCAGAATGATTTCTTGATGAAAATAATATATACATTCTCAAATTGCCTATTATTCGGTGTGGATAATATTATATTCAACAGTGATGCCAAATTTCTGATGCCAAAATGATTGATAATGAAAGTGGGATATACGTTTTCATGTATATAGCGGCAGCGACAAAATGGTAAAACACTGAACTAAATGTATATAATATTTTCACTGTACCATCATTTTGGACTCAAACATTTTATGGAATAAACTTATATAACTTAGTAAGGGATAAACAAGGAAAGCTGATATATTAAAGTAACATCAAGAAATCAAATCTCTAACTACCGAGTTGATTAGACTTCTGGTAACAAGTGCAGAAAAAAAGTTATTAAGGTAATGTAAAGTGGCATCGATATACAGATGCCACTTTGCAAGACGATGCCAAATCGATGGTAAATGCATAATGTATCGATGCCAAATTGATAGTAGGATGTATATATATATATATATATATATATATATATATATATATATATATATATATATATGGAAACGTTTTGATCATTATGGTCAGAAGCTTATATTCCATATGAAAGTAGCCTTTAGCTTTTTTTGTTGGAACGCAAGTATAATCAAGAGAATGTAAACCTATTATGAGGAGTGTATTGTCAATTATCAAGCATTAACTTGAATGTTGAAACAATTTCAAGTGATATTGGATCAAACTTTTTGAATTAGCTAAATTATATAATGTTACTCCTGAAAATCCTGAATTTCAAGTAGTCAGTCATAAATTGTTTTATATATTTGACCTAAGTTATTGTTTTATACAAACTACAGAAACAATTTAATGAAACATAGTTTATTAAATTTAATTTAGGTTTGCTGATAAAAGTACTTTATGGAAGTTTTTGTGAGTATTGGATTCTCAACTTTTTAAACACAGCACGTGGCTTGTGGAATGAACACATATAAAATATGACTTTGTGCTCTTCCTGCAGATGCATTTGGTACAGTAGAGGTCAAAGAAAGGTTAGAGAATTTGTATGATATTTTAGATTCAAAGTCTTTGTGAAATCCCAATAAATACAAAATTAATTTTTTATACGATAGTTTATAGTTCATGAAAAAGCTTAAAATAATTAATTCACATAATCAAGATATCTCAAAAAGAATTAAATTGTATAAATGTTGAAAAATAGCAATTAATAGTTGTAGGCTATATAAGAAAATATATATAGAAAATAAGTCTATACAAAATATTATGAGCTACAAACTGATACAAAAACAAAATACTAACGCCAAGCCAAGCCAAACAAACAATTGTGACAACAAACGCCGATCCTGTACAAGACAAATGTCACCAAAATTATTTGCTATTCAGACAAATTGAGAAATGGCCGATCTGGCACATGCGCATAAAAATTTAGTTCATAGATAATCCGTTTGTGTCGGTTCTTGGGAGATATGTATTCTTTGGTAGAGCTTTTGTTTGCAAACTTTAAAGAGGAATATTCAGACGACTATCTAAAATTAGGAAGCAGAACGTAATGAACGCTGTCATGAGTACGGACTGAAGATCATTTTAAAGAATACTAAATACATGGTCATGACTAAGTCACTACATGCAAACATCCGATTGACTATTGAAGATACTGTAATTGAGAATGTGATACGGGTCATATTACCCGTATGTACGCCAATGGTGAATATAAAATTCTTAATTGTATGTCAAGAAACGCTCAATAACTACCTCTTAAAACCCACCAAATTGCATTTCCATATCTCAACCGGTTTTAGAGTAATTAATAAATCGTCAGTTTGTAAGAAAAATTTCAACACCCCGTATCTCGGAAACGAAACATTTGCGGACATACGTTTATAAAGCAAATTGTGAATATTTTTTCATATAGAATGACCCCCTAAAGTTTGTCGCACATCCTGTATTGATGAAAAACATGTTGTTAAAATACCTTTTTTATTATCGAACATAAGCAATTGAATAAAAAAACAGAATGTTAAGAAAATCTGAGGCTATCGTTGGGTTTTAATTTCAGTATTTTATAAATGCAAGAATATTCCACAGGGTCACGCGAACTTTGAGAAAAAATCACAGTTTGATTGGTACATGCGGTATACAATGACAATTTACCTGTCTAGCAACAATATTATTACAGCGATATTGTTAAATAATAAGGCTATAACATATTAAAAAAATCACTTAAATTGGATAACAGCTTTAGAAAATTCTAGACATAAAAAATGATCCATTCTTAAGTGGTGCTTTAATTTCCTGGAGTAGTGTATGTATAGTGTGACCAACTAGTCCGAAAAATCCGGAACGTGGCCCGAATTACGCAAGTCGTGTCACGGCGTCCCGGACAAGGCTTCCGGGTCATCCGAATTTTTAAAGTTTTGGTGAAATTCTATTTTTAAATTTTTAATACGTTATTCTTTCAAGAATTCACATCACATTGAATTGGTGTGACAAAAAAAGTCGACAATTTCTAGAGTGTAGTACTAATACCACATCCAAATCGCATGCATTTTATATCGTGGAAGTATTAGGCGAGCGGCACGCCCCCCAAAATGATCAGGTACTGACTACGGTGTGGTGAATGGCTAATTTTGGTCATACTTTATGTTTTTGACGGTGCTGAAAGCAAAAATGAGGTTTATTTTGAATTTTATGTGAGGGAACATTGTCAAAATTTCAATTTTGCCCTAAAAATAAAAAAAATGAAATCACGTTTTTACCTTTAACTCGCTACAACTATGTTACATTTTAATATTTTTTTATGAAATTTTTACAGTATATATTTCTCACCTTTGTGAAGACTATGGGACCTATTGCAAGCCTTCTGTCTTATTCTAATAAAAGTTATTAATTTTTTAAAGTAAAAGGTGCAGATTCCTGCTTTGCAAAATTTAATCGCAAAAGTTGAATGACGGAATTTAAAATTTAGCTTTTTAATCACCTTTATGTTAAAATATAGAGTATAAAAAAGTTTTCTGAAAAGTTTTAGAACAAAATATATTATACAAAAAAAATGGTGCAACTTTTAATATCGACGTTATAAATCTCCAAAATAACGCTTATTTTTAGAGATACTGACCATGGGTGGTGAATTTTGATCTTACTTTATGTTTTTGATGGTGATGAAAACGAAAATGAAGTTTATTTTGAATTTTAACTAGGGGAACATTGTCAAAATCGCAATTTTACCGTAAAAATAAAAAAATAATATCACGTTTTTTTTAAGATTAAACAGGTTGCCCCATTTTTTTCAATATAACATTGTGACCTAAAACTCCCCAGGAAACTTCTTTGTACTTTATACTTTAATATAAACGCTACAAATTCAAATTTTGTCACTCAACTTTGACGATTTAACTTTGCAATTCACAAATCTGCACCTTTTACTTTAAAAAATTCATAACTTTTATTAGAATAAGACGAAAGGATTGCAATAGATCCCGTAGTCTTCAGAAAGGCGAAAAATATATGTTGTAAAAATTTCAGAAAAAAAATATTAAAACCGAACAGAGTTGTAGCAAATTAAACGCAGAAAAATGTGAATTCTTTTTTATCTTTAGGGTAAATTGCGATTTTGTCAATGTTGCCCAACATATATTTTCAAAATAAACCTCATTTTCGTTTTCAGCACCATCGAAAACATAAACTACGATCAAAATTAGCCATTCACCACGCTGTGCTCAGTATCTCGAGAAATAAACGTTTTTGTTTTTTGGTGTGCCAGTCGTCTATAAGCATAGTTCTACCCAAACTCAAACATTCGTTTCTGTATTTTAATTATCGTCTTCTGAAAAGACGATTCAAAAACATGGCTTAATCCCATCAAAAATATCATTGTCAATATAAAACTGTTAAATAATCAATAAAATTATGATATTAAAGTTCTACATTTAAAAAAAATGCCCCGATTTTCACTGAAAAGTCCCGAATTTCAGGTATTTTTTCAGTTTTGTCCCGAATTTGGCTGAATTGGAGTTGGTCACACTGTATGTATAATGTCCTATATTTTGGGTATATACAAAAAAAATTATTTATTATATTAAGTTTTAATTATGTTTTTTAGGTACTTGCGTTAATATTGTCGGTTCCGGTAGAGAAGAAAATAGAAACAACAGTTATCCTCATAACGCGGCTTTCGCGCAACCATCTGGATTAGCCTTATGCCAAAATAATAAAGAAATTTATATTGCTGATAGTGAAAGCTCTAGCATTAGAAGGATATCTCTAGTCGATGGAAAAGTCACTCCTGTTGTTGGAGGAGAGAGAGACCCAAGCGTGAGTATATTGATTATATTTTCTTTTTTATTTGGTATATGTTGTATAGACTTATATGTATAACGAAAGGAGACAAAAGTAAAAAATCCTGATTTATCTGATAATGCAATAAGACATGGAAAAGAGAAGAAAACTTGTATGAAGAAAGAAAAATGAAATCAATTGAATACACTGAAATTAATAAGGCAAATTAATAAAAGAGAGGATCTAAATTAATAAAATAAATGATGAGAAAGGATTAGAGAAAACACTGTAACCTCGTAAACCTTTTTTTGGATGGTGCTAGAACATGGCATTTTGGATGGAGACACTGCGAACGACAGCCAGATGGTTGGATGAAAGATAGCTTTTGGAACGTGGAATGGGGCCAATAGAAGAAATAGTTAAAGATAAGACAAGAGGAGGTAGATTAGAGAAGAGAGAAACAGATAAAAAGATAGATAGGTAAAATTACCAAAGATAAGGGAAGATAGAAAGAGGGCGCCACTTAACTTTTGGGGTTACAAGGGGAACATTAAGAAACCTTAGAGACGGAAACAGGTAAGGAAAGATAATTAGGTTCTGAGACCAGAAAAGATATGACCAGTTAATTAGTAAAAGAAATAAATGTTGTCAACACACTGCATAAAGAAATAATAAATATATTCGGTGACAGTCGTCCACCTACTTACCTATAAAACTTACTCTGCGAGATCTTTCTCCTGGTCGAGCATAATATAGTGATAGTTATGTTACTTAGCAAATATTCAGAGGTAATCTATTATCAGGAAACTTATTAGGAGTAGATAAATAAAAATCGTAAAATAAACAAAAAACAATATATTGAACAAATGGTTCACCAGAAGGGTGAATCCCAAAAAAAAACAACAAGAAATAAAGGGGAAACAATATACACAAATGAAAACTGCACTAACAATTAATGTGGGGTTGGGTACAGTTAGAAATAAACAATAATTATGATAAACGAAATACAAGCATCATATGGTAAGATCATGCACAATTAAAAACACAGTAAAGAGAGCCTGGTTATGAATTAAAAAAAATCAAATCAAGCATATATCATGAAAAATACTCTCTTTGCTGTTTTAGGGCTTATCTCGAGATAACTGATATGGTAAATTTAATGATGGATAGAAAATATAAAGAACAAATATATAATAAAATTAAAGGCAAAGAATATAGACAAGACGAAAACGGCGGGCTCGTTGGAAAAAATATTCCCATGAGATTTTTTTTGCATAATCACATTCATGAGACACCTCAGAATAAGGTTCAAGAAGTCGCCCACGCGAAAAGTGGTCCAACTTTTTTTAACAATTTTTTTTAATCAAATTACAAAAATCAATTTTTTCGGCCCAGAGAATTTTTTTTTAGATTTTTCGGACCATTCCGCACAGAAAAGGTCTCTTATAATTTTTCTCTAAAGTTGATCGTGTTCGAGTTATAAGCAATTTAAAATTTGAAAAACGCGAAAATAGCCATTTTTAAAACTTAATAACTCGGTTAAAAATGATTATTATGAAAGTCAGAAAGTGACTAAATCAAATTTAAAGCCCCCGCTTCATGATCCTGAAGAAATTTGTGTCATTAATTTATTACTAAGCTGTTATTTTTAATTATTAATAATGAGTGGTAAGATCGTATTGACGTGGCTGTAAATGTGAGTGCGAGTAAGATGCGCCATTGGACTGCCTGAATTGCATCTCTTTCGCACTCATCATGGACGGCCGCCTAACACGTGCATGGCGCTCATTATTTTTACTGAAAAATAACAGCTTAGTAATCAAAGAATGACAAAAATTTCTTCAGGATCTTGTAGGGGCTTTAAACTTTGATTTAGTTACTTTCTGACTTTCATAGTAATAACTTTTAACCGAGTTATTAAGCCTTGAAAATCGCAATTTTTCGTTTTTTTTTTTTTCAATTTTAAAATGCTTTTACCTCGAAAACGATTAACTTTAGAGAAAAATTATAAGAGATCTTTTTTATCCAGAATGGTCCAAAAAACCTAAAAAAAAAATTGTTCCGGCCAAAAATATTGATTTTTATAATTTGATTAAAAAAAATTGTTAAAAAAAATTTTGACCACTTTTCGAGTGGGCGACTTCTTGAGTCTTATTCTGGAATGTCTGGCGAATGTGATTATGCAAAAAAATCTCATGGGAATATTTTCTCCAAAGAACCCGCCGTTTTCGCCTTGTCTAATACAAAGTTAACAAAAGTTTAGAGTTCAAAATTCAAAAAACACAATCGCACAGCTTTTAATTAAATAGTTATTGTTTGTAATTAATGTTTGATAATGAAAAGTTCTTATGTAATGAATAAAAAGTTCTATTAATGAAATCGCTTTCCTTAAGTGAACTAGATTACATCGGTGATTAGCCTTAACCTCAGATGAAGGAAGGTTTGAGGTAGATAGCCCTTAGATTAGCTCTACTTTGGAGATAATTGGATATATGTTTAATTAAGACACTTACAGTAACTCTGAAGATGTTGCTTCTTAAATTGCACTGAATCTACTTTTACTTTAACTAGTAATCAAGCACTGAAGTTACTTATATGGTAATTTGAATCTAATCGGACGTTAGATCCAAATACAGATACGATAAGCGAGTGAATACCACTCAGATAAGATAAATTCTAGATAAGGTATTAGATACTAGACCGACATCTGCATCCCAAGATACTCAACCTCGAAGTCCTTTCCTAATCGCAATCTTTGCGATGCTTTTCCTCTAAAAAAAAATGGGGGTATGTCCCCTCTCAAAAAAATTGTAACTCTTAAAAAAGAATCGACCTATTTTCGGCTTTAGACAAAGTAACGGCATTTTAGTTGTAAAGTATTCAAAAAATATAGATCCTTTGAAATAGGGCAGCGCTTCAAACAGGCCGTAACGGAAAGGCAACGAACCTAACGGTGGTTTTCAGAAGAGAAAGTTATTCAGTCAAAAGGTATTTAACACTATTTCGGTAAAGAGCTTTTTATTACTCTATTTCCTACGTTATAAAAACGGGACTAGTTTTATGATGCGAATACTCGTAGTTTAAATTTGTCATTATGCAGAAAAATTCTAACAATACTATTTTGTTAGGGTCTCTATAACTTCTTTGTGTTTGTCTACCTACAACGAAATGAGCCAGTACCGCTAATTCTACCGTTAAGGTAATAAAATTAGCCGAGGGTAGCTATTTACGGGAACGGCCATAGGCGTACCCGTAATGAGTGCTAGTGGGATTAAAATTTAATCCAACAGGTATATTAATTATTTACTAATCCTATTATATAAAAAAATTTTACAACACTATGGATGTTTTTTCTCATAATCCTTAGTGCCCTTCAGGATGTAGGGTTCCGCCTCTTATCCATTTCTTCCATGCACTTCTGTTGGTGACCAGGTTCTTCATGTCTCTTATAGTCATGTCTCTCTTTTCACTTATACCATGGATTTGGTCTATCCATGTCTTCCTCGGTCTTCTTTTCTTCTTTTGTTTCTCATTTTCTGTAATGGCCGATGACAAGCATATTGCTCTATAATTATCACATTCATCATGCTGTCCTTTTTTTGTTTATTGGTAGAACTATTTTTTTCTTTCAGTCTTCTGGGATTTTCTCTGTACTCCAAGCTTCCTTGCATCTCGCATATCAGTAATAGCCTGTCCTCTCCTTTTTCTCCCATCCAATTTATCATTTCTGGATCTGTTTAGTCCTCTCTTGTCCCTTGTCCAATTTTAATATTCTTTATAGCCTATTACAATTCTTCCTTTCTGATATTCTCTGGTTCCGTTTTCACTTCTGGTCTATTTCCTCCTGCTTCAGGTCTTTGTACTTTTTCTTGTTTGAATTTATCTTCGTTCGTGTTCCCTACCTTTTTTCCTCTTAAATTCTTTATGCGATTCCAGAAATTTCTATTCTCTGTTTTTTAATTAGCTTCCAGTTCTCTTCCGAATTCTTTCAGCTCCGAGTTTTCGCTTCCCTTACTGCTGTCTTTGCTCTATTACGTTTCTAGATCTATTCTGCTTTGTTATTTCCATCTCTACTCTGTTGATCTTTTTTTCAGGTTTGCTGCTTTTCTCGTATTGTTTTATTTAATTCTTGGCTCCACCATTCTCTTGTGATATTTATTTATAGACTTTTTCCCGCAAATTTTCTCTGCTGTTTTGTATAGAGTGTCTTTTAGTTACATCTTTCTTCCGTATCCAATTGGTCTCTTACCAGCAGCTCTATTCTTTGCTATTCCTCATCTATTTTCTGCTTATCTTTCTCTTTTTTCAGCTTCTTAATATTTATCTTAGTGTATGTTTTATCAACTATATATTCGTTTTTCTGTGTAGCCATTTGTACAGGGATCACAATGTAGTCTACTAAACTTTTAGCATTTCTTTCTTGTGCTTCAAAAGTATATCTGTCCTCCTTATTTTGATACCAGAATGTATTTCCAATTTTTAGGTCGTTAGTTACACATAATGAGGAACTTGCACATTTTTTTATTACATAATAATGTTCAGTTTTGTTTAAAAATGAGATTTCCAAAATTTCACGCTTCAAAAACTCATAATAACTTAGAAGTACAAATTTAAAGTCTTCTGTGATTTAAAATAGTTCAAACGACCCGTGACGTCACATAGTTAAACTTTATGGTTATGTTTAGGTATATGCTTCTTCTTATTCTTTAGTTTATTAGTCTCCACCTACTTGGGTATTTGGCCAGCTCATCGTCGCGGAATAAAAATATTTATATTCTAATGACATGTATCCTATGTCACTGTAATGATATATACCAGTTTGTTGAGATTGGAGTTTGATACAGTTTTTGAAGGAAAGGAAAGAAGGTTTACTATGGAAAATAAAAGAAAACACTATAGGTGTTGTTTAGTGCCATTTTGTAAAAGTACAAGTTTTCTATGTAATTAAAATAGTTCAAACGATCAAAAGTATTTTATACTGACGTTTATAATGTCTAATTTAAAATTATATACCATTTTGTTTACTTTGTTGCTGCAGAATGTAAACACACAACCATATGACGTCACGACGCATTTTGGCTAGCTGCAATAATTTGAATTTAGAATCGTCTTTAGGGGCTAAACGGAACACAATAACAACTTTTTTATCTTTGATACATGTTTTAAATTATGTTCTGTTGTGATTTATAACATTTTTTTTCGAATTTAAAATTTTATGCAAGTTCCCTATTGTATCATCTTACCACTACGGATCAAACTGTAAAATCAAGCTTCCCACGAAATTCCGAAATTCTTTTTCTCTCTAGTTTTATTTTTCCATATACTTTGTCCTGAAGAACGAATCTCTCTTCTCATTTCTCATAATATTGCCCAGATATTTTAATTTGCACTCTTTAATTATTATACGAAGGATCTTACATTCCGTTTCCATTCGTAAAATCTCAACATTAGTCACCCGATGCACCCATAAAATTCACCATACACATAACACCACATCTCCAAGGCTTCAAGGATTTTTAAAGAAGAGTCAGAAAGTGTCCACTCATATAATAAGCTAATAAAACATAAAATCTGAGGATGGAAGTTTTGGTTCTGAGTGGTAAATCATGGCTCCTGAAGATAGATTTCGTCTTGAAATAATGATCGTGCCTTCTATATATAATGGAGTGATTCCATTGGCTGTTTATTGGTTCCAAGGTATGGTATATGTACCACTATCGAATCTGTCAATTGGCTGTTGGGTAACTGGTATTTCACGCTTTCTGACTATCATGTATTTTGTTTTCTTGTTGTTTAATTCAATCAATTTTCATTGTCAGTTTATTTCATTCAATGATATCTGATGTGGAAATTTGAAGGTTTCATTATCATCGTCATCATTAGGTTTGTTCCAACCCGTCACATTACCGTTCTTAAATGGTTAAGAGTATGCGCAGTAACGAAAAATGTGTTATGCGCATAATTATACGTTATTGCGCATACGCGTAACCATTCAAGAACGGTAATGTGACGGGTTGGAACAAACCTATTATCATCAACATCCTTTACAGATGTGTTGTGATTTCATCATTGAGCTTCAGCAGCTCGGATAGTTTGATTAATAATCTATCTCCATTAATCTCGATCAACTGTTATAAGTGCTGCCTCAGTATACTGTTTGTTGAGAATCATAATGGCAATGGCAATAATAAATTTAATATATAAATATTTTATAATAAATCATTTTTACAATAAAAAATACTGATCTAAATTTTGTTTTTCAGAATTTGTTTGCATTTGGTGATAAAGATGGTACTCTATTTGATGCCAAACTTCAACACGCGTTAGGAGTAGGAATAACCAGTGATGAGAAAACCCTGTTCGTAACTGACACCTACAATCACAAAGTGAAGAAAGTCAACGTTGCCGATAATTCCGTGTCTTCTATTACTTTACCAACTGCAGACGCCACAGATGGTACTAGTAGCACATTTAAAGAACCTGCTGGAGTGTGCATTAGTTCCGATAATAATAAGCTGTATGTGGCAGACACCAACAATCATCAGATCAAAGTCCTGCATTTAAATAACCAGCAAAATGTTACCAAAGTGGAAAAATTAGAATTGAAAAAGATAGAGAATAATAAGGCTGAAGTTGACAAATCTAGCTACGAGATTTTGTCAAGAAAACCTATATCAATTAATTCAAATGGTGGAAAAATTATTCTTACAGTAAATTTTAAGTTTGATAAGGGATTAGGGCTTACCGAAGGTGCTCCGCAGACATGGTTGGTGGATTTGCCAGACATAACGTGGTCCTCTATACCCAAGAATGGATCAAACCTTGAGTTGGTAGAAACTACAATTAGTGTACCTACTAATGGTATCAAGCAAAACCAAAACATAGACTTTTTATTTAATCTTGTTACTTGTACAGACGACACGTGTCTTCCTAAAAGCTTTATTGTGAGAGTACCGATTGTATATCAAAACAGCGAGAGCAAAGTTACTGAAAATATTTCCGTTCTTATTAAGCCCGAAAATATTCTTCTACTATAGAACAATATAGAATTCTATATCTTTTTGGGTATAGAATTTAACAATGTTTGCTTTGGATTTGTCGCTAGGTAAACATCCCATCCCAGTTCTCTTACTAATAGCCCGATCAAAGAACAATCTGACCCCAAAAAAATAGAGGAAGGATGAAAATTTGGGAATAGGTAGGTGAAATTGTATATTATTATATAAAAGTTTACAATTCTACATCCCCTCCATTTTACAAAAATGTAGGGGAATTACCCCCCTCTCGAAGGTGAAAAATATACATTCAAAATAAGTCCGGAATTGGATAAAATGACTAATTCTAAGCAACTTTTGTTCTATGGAGTTTTTTCCCTAAGTCAATACTTTTCGAGTTATTTGGAAGTGAAGATGTTCATTTTTAACAGAAAAAACATGTTTTTGGGCGGTTTTTCGGAGGTAACTCAAAAAGTAAGTATTTCAATGTGAAATAACCCAAAAACGGAGCACTTTTCGGGGAAAATTCATGTCAACTTTTTTAATGTGTTTAAAAAAGGGTTTATTTTTGTTTTTTAAAAAAACTTGTAACATTAAAAGTAAGTGGGTTACGCTCAAAATATTGTTGGTCCCTTTTATTTTTTGGTAAAAGAAATCGCCAAAATCACCCCCCTAATTAGTATCACAAATAAATTTTATCATTACCACTTCACAAGTTACTTTGCTTATGTGTTATTTATATGATCTGTAAGTTTCATCGGTTCAAAGTGCTTATTTTTGAAAAAGCTGTAGTTAAAATGGCTTGAACGAGTAACTAATCACGAGTTTAGGCCAAATTTAAACAGCCATAGCATAACCAATTTTTGTCTAACAAGAAAACAAAAAAGCAAAAGTATTCAGAAAAGCAAAACGTACATTTTATTACTCTTTAAGATTTTTGTTATTACTAATAATTTTTAAGTTAATTCCATGAACAATTCCATTTTTTTTTTCAAAATTAAAAAAATGTTTTATTTTAAACCCAATTTTTTTCAAAAATGAAACTTATAGATAATATAAACAATACATAAATAAAGTAAATTGTGAAGCGGTAACGATAAATTTTATTTGGGAAGCTAATTAGGGGGTGATTTTCGAGATTTTTGGGGGACCAAAAAATAAAAGGGACCACAATATTTTGAGCGTAATTCACTTATTTTTAATGTCAGAAGTTTTTTAAAAAAAACAGAAATAAACCTTTTTTAAACACTTTAAAAAAGTTTTAATGAATTTTCCCTGAAAAGTGCTCTGTTTTTTGTTTATTTCACATTGAAATATTCGAGTTGGAATTTGACGAAGAAGAACCTACTTTTCATTAGCTACAACTCTGCTTCTACTGGGTCTGCAGACCTCATGCGTACACCATTTTTTTTTTAATTGTTTATAAGCTATATTTTTACTAAGAATATTATTTTCGCTGAAATACTTAATTTTTGAGTTACGTCCGAAAAACCGTCCAAAAACATGTTTTTTTTTTTGTTAAAAATGAACATATTCACTCGCAAATAACTCGAAAAGTATTGACTTAGTGAAAAAACTCTATAGAACAAAAGTTGCTTAGAATTAGTCATTTTATCCAATTCTGGGCCTATTTTGAACGTATATTTTTTCACTCCCGAGAAAATATTTTTCACCCCGTATTTCCCAATTTTTGTAAAATGGAGGGGATGTAGAATTGTAAACTTTTTCTTATATAATAATAGACAATTTCAACTACCTATTCCCAAATTTTCATCCTTCTTTTATTTTTTTGGAGGTTTTCGTAAAATTTTGTGTTCCCTGATTGGGCTATAACTAAAGTTTAATAAACAACTGTAAAACATGATATTTTAGATTTCAAACGGTAATATGTTAAAACTTCATCGAATCCCACTTACGTAGTACAGATTCAACAAGAAAATATTTGTGTCCAATGTAAATGAGTGTCTGGACAGCTCCACATACTGTCTTGGCTTTTCTATTGTCTCGTTGCAAAAACGTTATGACATGTTCAGGTTGTCTAAATTCGTCTATACCTAGTTTTGCTATTTTCTTTTTCACCACTTTTTCTATAATGTTAAGCCTAGAAAAAATAATTAATAGGAGGGTACTACAGGCGAATGGCACTAAGTTTGTATGGCGAGATTATTCGGGGTTTGTACCATAATCGTGAACTAAATTACTAAGGAAGTGAACTTAGAACACATATACTATGTGACTACTCAAAGGCACCGTTGCTCGGTCCTGGTAGATTATGGACGGTGTCGTTGATAGAGGTGAGAAATACAAGAAGCAAGATGGATACAAAACAACAACAGGAAAGAGAACAACTCGACAAAATATTTGAATCCCAAAAAAAGATAAATGGGATATTCATAAAACAAAGAGAAACAATCCACAAAGAAGAATTTCCTGTAGCTGGCTGTATACCTTTAATGAACTTAGAACACATATACTATGTGACTCAAAGGCACTGTTGCTTGGTCCTGGTAGATTATGGACGGTGTCGTTGATAGAGGTGAGGAATACAAGAAGAAAGATGGATACAAAACAACAAAAAGGAACAGGAAAGAGAACAACTCGACAAAATATTTGAATCCCACAAAAAGATAAATGGGATATTCATAAAACAAAGAGAAACAATCCACAAAGAAGAATTTCCTGTAGCTGGCTGTATACCATTAATGAACTTAGAACACATATACTATGTGACTCAAAGGTACCGTTGCTCGGTCCTGTTAGATTATGGACGGTGTCGTTGATAGAGGTGAGAAATACAAGAGGAAAGATGGATACAAAACAACAAAAAGGAACAGGAAAGAGAACAACTCAACAAAATATTTGAATCCCACAAAAAGATAAATGGGATATTCATAAAACAAAGAGAAACAATCCACAAAGAAGAATTTCCTGTAGCTGGCTGTATACCATTAATGAACTTAGAACACATATACTATGTGACTCAAAGGCACTGTTGCTTGGTCCTGGTAGATTATGGACGGTGTCGTTGATAGAGGTGAGAAATACAAGAAGAAAGATGGATACAAAACAACAAAAAAAGAACAGGAAAGAGAACAACGTTATAGTCGGAATACAACTGAAACCGGTTATACCAGTTCTTAGAAACCAACAAAAAAAAGGTACAAAGTAATTAAACGTACTAGACTACTGTCAGAAGAAGAACAAAGTAAATATGAAAGACTAGTCACTAGAAAACTGGAAAATATTACAGAAAATGTAAACATCGAACAAAAATGGACCCAAATTAAAGTATCAAAGCAGCGCAAGCCAGTAATAGAAATATAAAAGATGGATATAAAATACAAAGAATGGTTTGATCAGTGGCGGCTGGTCCTGTGAGGCAGTGTCTCACCAGTATATCAATCCACTATTTACGGTATTTCTTTATCCCATCTTCAATTCATTAAATACAATTTAACTTTTTGAAATTTGTTAAATACCTTTATTTTTATTATAAAAAATAAAAATAGGTGCGGCCCTGATCTCTGTAGTCCACGTGCGAGCATCTCATTTTAACTTTCTCAAATAATGGTTACAGGAGAGGCATGCCTGGGCCAGCCTCTCATCGGGTCTATATCTAGCTTACGGTTTCGTAAAAGGGAAGCAGCAACAAAATTCAACCTCTGAGAACAATTTCGAACGCTGATTCAAATATGCATGCCTCAGTAGTGTAAAATACGATATATGTAAGCGTATAGGGTCGAACTGCACCGATCTGTTTAATGGACAAAAATTAATTGGATATGTAATTTAGTATGTTAACAATTATTACAAAAAGCAAAAAAGCAAGAGGTGTCCGATCTAATTTTCTTCTGACTATAATTAATAATAATTATTTAATTATTAAAAAATTACTTTTTCTATAAATTAAAAAACATTTCGGCCCAGGCAGATATTATTTTAGATTTTTTGGATCATTCTAAACAAAAACTTCGTCTTTTGTAATTTTTCTCTTAAGTTGATCGTTTTCGAGTTAATAATTTAAAACCGAAAAAAGATCGAAAAATGACGATTTTCAACGCTCGAAAACAAGAAAAAATATCATTTTTGAAAATACAAAGTACCTAAATTCAAGTTCAAACATTAGTCTATTACTTTGTATATACACCTAAAAAAGTTGTCAAATTATATACACATGAAAAAGTTTGCAACAGATTAACTGTGTGTTGAAAATAAAAGAAACAAGCAATCAAATGAGAAAATTTAGTAAAATACGTACAAAGAACACAATATTTATTGTTTGGGTAATCTACTTCGATTTATACATGTTTAACATGTTAAATATCATCAAATATTCTCTCTATAGCCTTTCCTCCTTATGAAGATTGGGTACTATTGCGTTTCTTAGCCAAAAGTGAAAGGTGGTTGATTGGTTGGATCCGTGCAAACATCAAATATTAATTAATATTTGATGATAATCTAAGCATTAATCTTCTTCAGCTCACTATTGCCCGAGTTATTCACGTGATCGATCATAGGTTTAGAAATATTTATAAGGCTACTTTTGTTAAACCAACTATGCTAAAATTTTTCAATTTGGAAGAGTGATATCATCGTTTAAATGAGGCATATCCTCAAATTTAAATGTGCAGGGCGGTCCTCGGAAACTACCTGTTTAATTTGCGTTTTCTCATAAATCACAGAATGTATAATTACTAAATTTATTTGTGTTTCTCTATAGCAGAATAATTGGTCTGCTATGGTCATAAAAAACTTTAATTTTGTCGACCCAGGGATTATTACCGTCATAAAAATATCAAAAAACATGTTTTTCAAGAGCTGAGATCCTGATTTATCAAGCTGAGATCCTTGCTGTGCTGCAGTGATCTCAGTTTGGTAACAAAGATGCGGATAGTGAGGTGCTACGTTCTTCCAGTGCTACTGTATGGAATTGAAGCCTGGACACTGACGCAAGCCACTGAAAAGCGGATTGAAGCCTTCGAGATGTGGATCTACTGGAGGATACTAAAAATATCTTATGTGGACCATGTCACCAACATTAAGGTCCTACAGCGCATGACAAAAGAAAAAGAAGTGTTAATTTAGTAAAACAACGTAAGCTTGAGTACCTTGGCCACGTGATGTGGAACGAAGAAAAATATCGAGTTCTTCAACTCGTCATGCAGGGCAATGTATTTGGCAGGAGAGGACCGGGACGCCGTCGTATCTCGTGGTTGAAAAACCTCCGACAATGGTTTGGGATAACCTCCGCGGAGCTGTTTCGCAGAGCAGTCAACAAAAAAATGATAGCCTTGATGATCGCCAACATCCGGACGGGATAAGGCACTGAAGAAGACTCAATTCAGTACAAGGATCAGATACATCAGTATTTTGCAATCATTATTTATACTCAGTACCACTGAGAACCGCTATCAAAAGTAACCGTTACATGTCCGCACTGATTTTGCTCGTCTCTATTCGCTACGTCGATATCCAACGGTTGGGTTGGGTTGTGTTCAATATGCGATGCGCTAGAAAAATAAATGCACGGGTCACTCGACACGCCGGCGCAGGTTGTGTCTCGCTTAGGTTCAATTTGCGCCGGGCCTTAATGGCGGCACCGCACTTCGCTATGTGGTATTTCTTATGCGTCTTATTCGGCCGCATAGGACGAAGTGTGGAGGGTTCATTCGTCAATATTCGCTTAATGCGCACGCATAGTAGCAAATACGCATCAATCCACTTGTCGGTTTCTACGCACTTCAAAGAACAAATATTTGGGCGCATACAGCGTAGCCGCATAACAATTAGCACATACCAAAGTGTGGTGTCGGCATTACACACAGTATGCCAGAAAAAGGAGAGCCAGTAAAGTACCTTAAATGAATCGTATAAGTATTGTGTTAAAAATAATTAATTTACTTCTTTACAATAAGTCTTTAAAAAACACACATCTAGCGACCAATCCCGGGTTAAACTTATTTTAAATAATGACGTTTGTACAGGTTGCCCTTGTTTTTATATTTTGATAAATTTACAATAAGCCTATACAAGTTTTTTATCAAGTTTATTAAAAGAAAAACTAATTTTAATGTCTGATGGCAACAAAGTTCTTTTAAAAATAAAAATTTAAAATAATTTCTGAAAATTAAAAAAGAACATGTAAATAAGTAAAACATGATTGTACTCCTTTCATTTTAAGCTTATTAAAATAATAATTCAGTTAAATATATTCCATTAAACTGTAATAAATAATTTAATTCTTAAAAACAAAAAAACAAAAGATGTAGATCTTTGAAACAGACTCAGTGATCAAAAGATCCAAAGTTACTCTCATACGAAATCAAACAAATGAAATAGAGAATGTGGAAAAATCCCCTTACGAATAATTAAATTAATTAATTAACTTAATTCTTATAAAAATAAAAAAGATAGTAAAGTTTGTTAGTCATTCGATATTATATATTTACAATGTATTTTTATTTTTTTTTACAATTAAACTGTTTTTTACGATGTAAAAATTGATATTGTTGAGTAAATTTGGTGATAAAACTGTCTTTGGGGATATTGCAGGCCAGTGCCAGTTGAACTTTTCAAGCCATTATGTTTCGAGTATTCTGACTATGGGTGACGCGTTGATTAGCTCGTTATCTTGGTGTAAATGTCATGTTTCTATGTTTGGTTGCATATTAGTATATTGTGTTGTTTATAATTGATATTCCCTTATCTTCATGGAGAATGTGAAACAACGCACACCCATCTTAATGACTTTAATCCTCACTGCACCCAATAGAGATAAACAAAATAATAATGACGTTAATCTGGTTGAATAGACATTAGGATCGTAACTTATGCCTCATATTTGATGCTAAAGAACGAGGCGCTTTCAGTTCAACTGCTTGGAAAAAATAATATGGCCATCTGTGTTGCGTTTCCATCAACCAAAATAAACCGGCCACTGTCACTCACGAAAAGTTCTGTTCCGATGGTGGTTTGGGAACGGTTAACTTAAATTGAAGTAAATGTAAACAACGAACAATAATATATTTATTTATTTTTGGTTAAAAGGCGTGCTTATTCATCTCGTAAAAGGGTTTGATTGTTTGGCCCAGCGAGGGTTTGTTGACCGACCGACGCCTGCTGCGAGTGTGTGAAACTACCCGTGATTGTATCTCGACTGCTGTGACTGAAAGAGACCACAAACGCTAATATGTTTGTGTTTCTAATATCTGGCCAGAAAGGCGATAAATTATTTGGATCTGGCGTTTAAAAGTTGAAACATTTCTGCAGTTTTAAGAAACGTCTTCGAGTGCATTTCCAAAGTGAGTTATTGACATAAGGTCTGATAAGGTAATTAATTTATGGGGAATTCAATTTGTTAAACTGAACACACCAAAAGTATCTGGTTAGGGATACATTTCGTTTCGTAATACTTAATGGGCCCTTCTTAGCATCTGGTTTGTATATTAAATGTGAATTTTATATGACCCATCTTATTTCGTTTTTAGAAAAGTTATTAAAAATTAAAATTGGCAAAAATAGTAATTAAATCGTGTCGCCACAGTTCTTTCAAACTTTCTTCACAGCCAGTACTATCCCATAACCATTGAAATTGTCACCAATATATCAACACCGTATCTAAACTCCCCTCCAAGATGGAACCTGCAAAAAACCCAAATGGATAGTATTTGCAAGACAGAAAAGTGCCTGGCTGGATCCGCGTCAAAGCTGTATACTATGAGTCCCTCGGTGCTGCGATAAGCACAGGTGAATAATATCCCCAGGTGATACTAAAAATAATATATCCCCGTGTGGAGTTATACCGACGAACTCGAATTCAGAACGAGAATTCTGTTGGCAGAGTGCTGCCCATGTAGTTTCTAGAAGTTTTTTACGAAGGATTAATAAATTGAATGAAGTAAAAAACAGACGTACTCTCAATCATTTATTGTAACTACCGACGACCGGTTTCGTTCTCTACAGTATGCAGAGCATCTTCAGGTCAACGGTTACAAGTCACCAAATGCTACAAATAAAAACCAAAGTTAGAAAAATGTCGGGTTGTAAAAGATGCTAAAGGTCCATAAAATGAAGCCAATATTGAACAACATACATAAAAGTAGTTAAGACAGCAGACAAATACATACGCATGTACATGTACACTCGGGGGCGGCAACAAACGCCCCCAAGCTGACAAGCACATGCAGATATATGTCCTCTGTAATCATGCAATGATAACGTGTCGTACTTACATTCGGCTACAAGGAGCTACTTCCTGTACTTGTTAACTTCCTAAACTTGTTAACCTTTACAACATTCTCCGTCTATTCCACCATATCCCGTTAGCATAACTTAGCAAGATATCATGTTAATGAATACAGGAAGTAGCTCCTTGTAGCCGAATGTAAGTACGACACGTTTTCATTGCATGATAGCATGTGGTTGTAAGCTTGGGGACGTTTGTTGCCGCCCCCGAGTGTACATGCACATATATTTGTCTGCTGTCTTAACTACTTTTATGTATGTTGTTCAATATTGTCTTGATCTTATGGACCTTTGGCATCTTTTAAAACCAGACATTTTATCTAACTCTGGTTTTTATTTGTAGCATTTAGTGACTTGTAACCGTTGACCTGAAGATGCTCTGCATACTGTAGAGAGCGAAACCGGTCGTCGGAAATTACAATAAATGATTGAGAGTACATCTGTTTTTTACTTCATTCAAAATGAACTCTCACATGCAACCCATTCAACATTTTATTAGTAAATTATTTTTTAGAATATTTTTCAAGTTTAAAAAACAGTTTATTGTTTTCCAGGAATATTTCTTTCCCATTTTTTGTCAGATATAAAAAGAGAAAGTATCGTACCGTTTGACTTTGTAATTGCATATTATAATAATTATTGCTGGAAGATGTCGAAAAAAGAAGTAGTTTGCAAAAGTTTCCTAAGGAACCCCAGAACACGTTATCTAGGAGCGGTGAGATAGAAGAGAATTTTATACAACATAAAACCTCCTGATATTGTGTGGCATCACTAAAGATACTGCAATAAACGAAGTTCAGAAGTGGTTGATAAGGAATCATCAAAAGAAATGTAGAGCCATTCAATGGCAAATCCAGACTAAGAAAATTGATAACAACAACTCTGGAACAATTTGATAAACCTCAATAAACGAGAGATTAAAACAGGTCAGGGAAATATGACTGGACATTGTCGTTTAAGAAAACATTTATACAAAATAGGTAAGGTGAATAAACCGTGGTGTAGAAAATGCGAAATGGAAAAAGGGCCTGCCATACACATCTAATGCCGTTGCATGTGCTAGGTGGTATGATGCAGGAATTTACTGGTCAACTGAGGATTGAGTCAGAAGATATCCTAAAACTACCAATGAGGAAACTGTTGGTTTTCGTTGAGGCCACAGGACTTATTGGAGTTTAATGTAGAAAAACAGGGTATGGCACAAAGGTCTTGTGACCAAGTGCCTAAGATTAACGTTTCTTACCTGAACTAAGAAGAAGGGACAATTTAGAAACCACCAGAGAAGGCAAGAAAAGGGGACACTGTATGTTTCAGTGTGACTTAGAGTATAGTAGTATCAGTACTCCAGGGTAATAAGCTAGAAGTAGACCATGTTCGGGACACTCAAAGATTCATGTAGCTGACTTCTTTTTTAGTTATTGTAGACCTATAGGAGGAAAACCTACCTGTTTTTTGCCCAGAGTTCGCGTCCGTTTTTTAATTATTAACAATTTAGTGCACAAATCGCGATTTTTTGCACCCCATTCAAAAGCTAAATAGTTGACATAAAATTACAAAATTTAATTTTTTAGAACATTAAAAAACCTTCAAAATGCTGATTTTTGAAAGTTAAAAAGTTAATTTGTTGCTACGCAAACTGCAAAATAAGTGAAAATCGTTATTTGTTAATAACTTACTAAAACTACCTTAGAACTTAGTATTTCACCCAAAGTTGGGTATTTATTTAGCGTATGGCTCTATCACAGTTTTTGTAGAAAAATAAAAATCACAATACATTAAAAAATAATAATAATTAATTTTTATAAACGAAAATTTAGTTGATAAATAGATATTGCCGATTTTCACAGTTACCTCGTGGATGTTGTTCTTGGTAGAAGTAGAAATCAAGGCTGCATTTTCTATGTCTGTACGTACGTAAGTTGCTATACCGTAGGCTGTGTCGTAGGTAGCACCCAGTAGATCATAGCCGGGGATTTTTCCTCTTGAACTCAATTGAAATTCGTTTTCTGTATGCGTTCCTTGTAATGCGACCAGATCAATATCGTTATCTTTTAATAGTTTGTTTAGAATTTGACATTTGGCTCTACTTATACCTTCTATATTTAATTGGCAAACTCTTACATTGGGTCCAATTTCTTTTGTAAATTCTTCTTTGGAAACTCCATTCAATAACTGTGTCATCTTTAATAATTATTCTAAAATAACTGTGATATCTGCCAGGAGATCTTTAGGAAAGATTGTCTGGCGCCTCTTGTGCTAGCTCTTTAGTTTACCCAGGGTGCACGTGCAGTATTACCTGCGGACGCGAACTAGCATTACACCCCCTTTGAATGTATAAAAATATGTATAAATAAGATATAAATAAAAAAAATATAATTATTTTAAACCATTTTGAAAAGTTTGATTTTGACAATTATAAAATTTGACAATTATACAAAGTTGGGTATTGGGGTACTTAACAAAACCTCAAAATTTGAGACCGATCCATTAATTAGTTTCAGAGTTATTCTAATTGTTTATCCCAGAGACCTTTATTTTGCAATAACATAAGACAGAAAATAACGAAGATAGGGCAATTCTGCGTATGCCAAATGAAAGTAGAAAACTGATGCTATCAAAATGTACTAAAAAAAGATAAAAAAATTATCTAATATATTCAAAAATCCTGATGCCAAATTTGTGAAATTTTGTAGTTTATAAACATTTAGAATAACTTTAAAAATATTGTCCTCAGATAAAATCATTTTACATATTAGAAAAGCTGGTATTTTATACGAATTTTTAAAAATATAGTTCAATTGGCGACTAGTCGTGGTAAGTGAAGGGGGAGCTAGAAGCCGACAAATGCACGAGTTCAAAAACTAAAAAAGGCAACTTAAAACTATTATCATTTTCTATATTTCGGGATCTATTGAATATATTTTGATCGTTCTTTTTTTAATTTGAATCTAATTTTTCTGTACATTACAAATATGCAATTTGTCTAGACAGTTATTAATTAATAAACAGTCTAATTTGTTTAAACAATTTTTGAAAAAAATATTTTTTCAAGAATTGTTTAAACAAATTAGACTGTTTATTGATTAATAAATTTATAAACAAATTGCATATTTGTAATGTACGAAGAAATTACATACAAATTAAAAAAAAAAGAAAGATCAAAATCCATTGAGCTGATCCGGAGATACAGAAAATTGTATTAGCTTGAAATTGCTTTTTCGGTATTTTAACTCGGTGGATTTGTAGGTTCCCCCTAGTAATCGTTTGAACTACATTTTTGAAAAATCGTAGATGGTGCTGTGAAAGTGCAATGTTTGCGCAATTTTTTTAAGAAAAAATACAAGTCCCATTCTTTAAAATGGCATTAACGAGATTCCGTACTTATTATAAACAAATTAGCTGTGAATTAAAAAAAAATACGGCTAACTTTGTCCCAAATGAACCTAGCCTAAATTTTTTATTTGAAAATTCGTGTTAAAATACTATCTTTTCGAATATATAAAAAGATTGTTTCTACGGACAACATTTTTAAAGTTATTCTAAATGTTTATAAACTACAAAATTTCAAAAATTTGGCATTCGGATTTTTGACTACACATATTAATTATTTTTTATCTTTTTTTAATACATTTTGATACTATCACTCTTCTACTTTCATTTGGCATACTCAGAATTACCCTATCTTCATTATTTTCTGTCTTATCTTATTGCAAAATAAAGGTCTCTGGGATAAACAAATAGAATAACTGCTTAAACTAATTAATGGATCGGTCTCAAATTTTAAGGGTTTGTTAAGTACGCCAATACCCAACTTTGGGTGAAACACTAAAGTTCTAAGGTAGTTTTAGTAAAAGTTATTAACAAATGACGATTTTCACTTATTTTGCAGTTTGCGTAGCAACAAATTAACTTTTTAACTTTAAAAAATCGGCATTTTGAAGGTTTTTCTATGTTCTAAAAAACTGAATTTTGTAATTTTATGTCAACTACTTAGCTTTTGAATGGAGTGTAAAAAATCGAAAAAATCGCGAGTTTGCACTAAATTGTTAATAATTAAAAAACGGACGCGAACTCTAGGCGGGAAACATGTATGTTTTCATCCTATAGGTCTACAATAACTAAAAAAGTAGTCAGCTACCTGGATCTTTGAGTGTGACGAGAAAATCCTTATTACTCTGGACTACAACAGTAATATACAGAAATTAGAGTCTTACTTACTTGTTTACGCGGTGGCGTTACAACTCTTTGTGGGTTTTAGCGGACTTGACAACATGCTTCCACTTTTCTCTGTCTTGAGTCTTGAGCAACATCTATCGCAATTCTTCACAATCATCTTCACATCGCAATTCTTCAGCTATGGACAGCTTTGAGGTCTCCTGCTAGATTATCTCGCCACCGGAGTCGAGGGCGTCCGCGTGGTCTTCTTCCAGTTGGGACTTCCTCCCATAATAGCCTTACTGTTCTTTGGTCAGAACGTCCTCTGAGATGTCCTGCCCATTGGAGTCTTTTGAACTTTATTTCTTTTATGATGTTGGCGTCTGTGTAAAGTTCTTCGAGCTCTTTGTTAGTTCTTATTCTATATTGTCCTGCTGCTTCATCAAGCACATGCCCAAAAATCTTTCTTAGGAATTTTCTTTCTCAAACACGTAGTCTCTCTTCGTTTGCCTTTGGTATCATCCACGTTTCGCTTCCATACATCACAATGGGTCGTATGATTGTTTTATCTACTTGTATTGTATCTTTGTAGGTATTGTTATTTGAAAAAGACTAAGTTTTCACTGTGATGGCATATAAAAAAACGTAATGTTACTCTACATCCCACCAGACTGAAAACAATGGGAACCTTCTCTGGTTACACCTCCGAGGCTTCTACAATTTGCAAGCCATAACGGATGCTGAGACTAAGGAAGATGAGGGAATTTTACAATTTATAATTCACGTCCCATCTGCTCAGCGCGGAAAAGTTCCAACGAGAATGGTTCCCTTCGTACTCCAATCAGAGGAAACATGTAAATCAAAAATGTATAACTATTTTCAATTTCGTTGGAAAAACGAAAACCGGTTTCGAAACTTATTAGTCTCTCATCAGGAGGCACATATGCTGCTCTCTCTGATCCAACCAAAACAAACCCCGGCGTGCAGTCACGGATTGCAACGAACAAAATGGCATAGATGACCTAGCGGCAACTGCTAGAAAAAGACTAAGTTTTCACTCTAATGGCATATAAAACAACGTAGGGCATCTATTATGCCATTTCGTTCGTTGCAATCCGTGACTGCACGCCGGGGTTTGTTTTGGTTGGATCAAAGAGAGCAGCATATGTGCCAGCAAGCAGAGGTGCTTGCTACATTCTCTGATTGGACTAGAATATGATGCGGCTGTATTTGCGTTTTGCAACTAAATTGAAAATGGTTTTTCATTTTTGATTTACATGTTTACTTTGACTGGAGTACGAAGGCAACCATTCTCGTGGGAACTTTACCGCGCTGAGCAAATGGGACGTGAATTATAAATTGTAAAATTGCCTCATCTTCCTTAGTCTCAGCATCCGTATGGCATGCAAATTGTAGAAGCCTCGGAGGTGTAACCAGAGAAGGTTCCCATTGTTTTAAGTCTGGTGGGATGTAGAGTAACATTACGTTGTTTTATATGCCATTAGAGTGAAAACTTAGTCTTTTGCTAGCAGTTGCCGCTAGGGCATCTATGCCATTTCGTTCGTTGCGATCCGTGACTGCACGCCGGGGTTTGTTTTGGTTGGATCAGAGAGAGCAGTATATGTGCCTCCTGATGAGAGACTAATAAGTTTCGAAACCGGTAGAGGTGCTTGCTGCACTCTCTGATTGGACTAGAATATGACGCGGCTGTATTTTCGTTTTACAACGAAATTGAAAATTGTTATTCATTTTTCTCGTTATTTGTTTCGATTTTATATGGTTTTGAAGGACATAAAGACATCTGTTGCCGGCTTGTATCCCATTGTTTATTTCTTGTGATCCGTTATATCCTCCGAGAATTATTTATGTGAATAAATATTGTTGAGGATTGACCCAGCACAGAGATAATGGCAAAGATACTAATGATCAGGTAACTTCTGCGAATCTTTTTGTCGTTTTTTAAATGCAAATGCTTCCCATATACATTTGTTTATTAATTTCCAAATCACCAATAATAAAGTTTATGTCAATTTTTTTACTTTCATGTATTTTTTTTAAATAAAAAAAATGATTTCTTTTATGTTATTACTATCAGTTTTATAACTACGTGTAAAAAGTTTATATTGTTTTGTTGCCATCGGATGTTGGTTGAGGTTTTAAGAGGATATACATAAAAAACATAAGGAAGAGTGATATTAGTTTTAACTAACACTATACGTAAGCTTCATAAAAATGTTTTTCCTAAAATTAGAATGAATTACCTTTTGTACTAATAACTAAATTATTTAATAAAGATGGTTGATTTGACCTTAATAAAAAATTTGTTATATTTTTTTACCAATTTCCAATTAGTATAATAAATAGTAAAAATGTTGTTTAACTTCTATACATGAAACATGTATAGTTATACCACAAATATTTGTGGGACTTTGTCGAATGCCTTTTCGAAATCAATGAAAATCGCAATGGAACATTTTGTTATAAAGCCCAAATTGGTATAAAACTACTTAGCTACAGAAAATGAAAGACAGAATAGAAAAGAATGTGTGTGTACTTTGTACGCACGTAAGAAGTTATACTTCTATTATATGATTTAAACGAAATTAATATACTTTTTATTTATATTTTGTTTAAATATTAAACTAATTTATACTTACTTCTCAAACATTTTTATTAGAACAGTGCCAAAAATTAAAATAAAAGAATAAAACACACACAAACACATTAAACAAGCCACAAATTATGTCTGAACATTAATTGTCGAAAAATTTTTTAACTAAATACGTATTTTCTGAAAATACAATTATATAATAAATATACTTACAATCATAAAATGTATTAAAAAAAACAAAAAAGAAAGTTTCTATTGGGACTCGAACCAGCGCTGATAACAGCGGTTGGTATTGGAATTCATTCGCCTTCTCCGCTTAGCCACAGACACTATGTGTCATTATTTACGAAGATCGACTAACTAAACGGATTAAACTTGTGATATTTTGAAAATTGATCAAATTATTTTAATTTTGAATTGAAATGATTTAGAATTGAAAAAATACAACAAAACATAGAGTAAAAAACAATATATTAGGTGAATATTGATAGAAATTTTGATGGTAATCAAATTATATAAATAAAAGTATTACATACTATGTATTTTGGCAGATCAAATAGGTAGGTTTATACCCATGATACATTAACAATTATTACGTACCTGTTGCTTTTAAAAACTATTTAAAAGTCACTACAATATTATAAACTTTTTTGTTTCTGTCCTCACAACAATAAAACTAATATATTATACATTTGTTTACCTTTACCTTTACCTCCAAACCACAGCTGCCATATCGGATAATTTTTGACATGTCATTTGAACATCCAATCAGAACAAAGTTATAATGCGCATGCGCCGGGCTGATAGGTTTTAACATATAAAAAAATCACCCTCTATCGCCGGTAAAGAAGTATAACTTCAATAATTATTGATAAGTATAATAAAGTAGAAATGGCAGAAGAGAAATACCAGTTAGTAAAATAATACATACACCAAGCAGGAATAAAAAGAATACATTCACAAAGCAAGGCTTTATGATATTAAATATTTTTATTTAGATTACTAAAAAAATTTTAACAAAAGCAGAAAAATAAATTCCGAATAGATCACATATGAGTTAAAAGAAACAGCAAATCGAAAGAAAAAGGCATATATGACAGAAAAACCTATGACTTAATAGAGAAACCAAAAGAATCTTTTTCTTCTTCTTATAATAGGCCTCTTGGCCTGTTCCTTACCGATTTTGAGCTTGTATTCGTAGCTGTGATGTTGACTGCCAGCTATCTCGCCACCTTTTGAAGGGCCTTCCTATTGGTCTCTTGCCTGTTGGCTTAGAATCCCTGGCTATACGGGCTATTCTCTCGCTGTCCATTCTCGTCACATGCTGATTCCACTCTCGTCGTCTCTGTCTTCCCCACCATACTATATCTTGTATGTTACAGAGATCTCTTATTCTGTCATTCGGTATTCTGTCTCTCAGTGTTTTCCCAGTTATTGACCTCAGTGTTCTCATTTCTGATGTTCTCAGTATCCTCTTGGTTTCTGCTGTGTCACATCTTGTTTCTATCGCGTACGTCATGATCGGTCTTACACATGATTTGTATATGCGTACTTTCCCTTCCAGCCTCATATCTTTGTTTCTCCAGATGAGATCCCTCAAACATCCTGACACGAAATTGGCTTTATTTGCTTGCTTTCGGACGCTCTCTTTATAACATCTCCATAACTACATATTTCGATTCCCAGATATTGGAATCTCGAGAATTGTTCAATTAGTTCGTTGTTAATTACTAATTTGCATCTTATGGGTTCCATTGACACTACCAGGGATTTTGTCTTGGCTGTTGATATTTTCATGTAGGTCTTCGCCACTGTATTGAAAGTTTGTGCCATTCGCTGTAGGTTATCCTCGTTATCGGAGATTAAGATTGCGTCGTCAGCATAACAGAGGATTTTTTTTCCGCCATCTTATATCCTTTTCCAGTACCTTTAATGTTTTCTATGATTTTGTCCATGACTAAATTAAAAAGCAATGGGCTCAAGCTATCCCCTTGTCTGATTCCCGAGTTGATTTCTACTTCCGATGTTAGTTCATTCTCAACTTTTATTCTGGTTTTGTTCTTCGTATTAATGTCTTTAATTATACTTATCATCTTGTTGGGCTGATTTTTCTCCTTTAGCAATCTTAGCACATCTTCCAATCTTACACAATCGAAGGCCTTAGTCAGATCTATAAAGCACATAAATGCAGGTTTATTATATTCCAGTGCTTTCTCAGCAATTTGTCTGGCTATGAATATGGCGTCTATTGTGGACCTATTTTTCCGAAAACCAAAAGAATGGTGTCACAAAAGAAAAACAAACTCTGAGAAAGAGCATGTGAAAGTGTACAGAGATATCTAGTAGCTCGTAGAGTAGCTCAAGTTTGAATATTTATTAAAAATGTACGAAAAGAAACAGGAAATATAGACCTAATCCAGAACAAGAAGTGAGAGGTTCATTACAAGCAACTGCTGACAGAAAACAGGAAAGAACTGCTGGGAGAAATTGACAAACTTGGGGTGCTGGAGGCACTTGAAGGTTTAGGGGCCCCCTTTATTGCTATCCGTTGTCAGTTTTTTTAACAAGAAAACACATGCATTAACTATAAAGGTTTCTTGTAAAATCCATAAAATATTTTTTTAACAAGCAAGAAGAATAGCAAATGTAAAAAATAATCCAAAAAATACATTTAAAAACATAAATAAAAAACAGAAAGTTCCACAAAACAACACATGACAAGCAAAAAAACATATTCTAAAAAATACATAAAGACAAAAATTAGATCACTTTTTTTCTTGACTTGGCATTCGCAAACTGCCATATAATATTATCACAATAATTCAGTTTCTCCAGTTCTTCATTCTCTATATACAATAGTGATAATGCGTCTAGGTTTTCTTGACCCAAATTTAATCTTAAATATGTTTTTATTCTTTTTAAAGCCGAAAAAGACCGCTCGTCTGACGCATTAGAAATTGGTATCGTCAAATAAATTTGCAGTAAAGTTAAAGTATTGGGACAAGTTGCTTTTACATCCTGGAAGAATCAAATTTTTCATAAATTGTATGATGTTTATTCAAATTTTGGCATAACGTTACAAAATGGGTAATTTCATTATGCAAGTTCTCTTTGGTTTCATCAACATCGTTTTTATGTTTCTCGCATAAAGTATTAATTGACGTCTTGACTTCTTCTTTATCTCTAGATTTAAAAAACATCTAAAAGCTGATGTTACATTATTGTAGCATTCAATTTGCGATTCTGAAAACAGCGACTAAGTTTCTAGACTCTAGATTTTTTGCGACAGCGATTTTTTTGTTGCTGCGACTACAAATCGCAAGTGGAGTGCTAGCCTTAGAGGCCACTGTATAATGCCAAATTGCAATTTTTTTGAATGTTTGAAAGAGTGTGTACCTATTGTTTGGGTATTGGCATTTTCGAGAATAATCTATTCTTTATCTATAAATTAGATTTATGTATATCTATTTTTGTCTTTCGTTTAAAGTAACGTTTTCACGTATCCAGTAACTGGCGCCAGTCTCACTGGAATGCGAGTGCTTGACTAAGACAGCGCTGGATAGGTTCGTTTACACATATCCAGTAACTGGCGCCAATCTCACTGACACTCTTATGTAAAATCTTAACACTGCCACTGCCACTGAAACCACAGCTACGACAGCGCCAGCGACTGGAACGCTGTGTTTACACGTGTCTACAACCACTGGCACGGGGTTAAAGGGGACGCGGACGAGGGCTACTGGCATGAAAAATAGACCAGCTTTCTATTCGAGACAGCGCTGGACTGGAGCAAAAAAGCGTTTACATGATGACTCTACCATGCCAGTACTGTCGTTCCAGTGCGACTGGCGCCAGTTACTGGATACATGTAAAACTGCCTTTTCTATTTTAAACGGACTTATTTTGTTCCCATTTTAAAAGAACCTATTTTAAAGCCGAAAAGTGAGATAAATTATTATTTAAGCCCCACAATTCAAAATGAAGTTATTATAAACTACAAACACTCCATTTGTACGATTATTTTGGATACAATTCGAGACATGGCCATTAATAACCTACACAGTTTTTACCCACTACCTGGGTAGTTTTTAATCAATGACATGGCGAAATCTGACAACTTTCTGTAGTTTTTGGAAAATAGGGCCCCCCACAAACACTGACACGGGGCCCCTGTGGGGGGCACTGTGTATAGGCGTGAAAAGATGTAACAATAGAACAAAGGCGTTTGCAGTGTACTGGCGTATCTTTGAATGAGCTTTTTTTTTCGGAGAACATGTAAATTGTTTAGTGACTTTATTTTTTTAAAATTAAAAGGAACGGGCCTCTCCGGGGCCCGCCCCAAGCGCCCAATGAATAAACCGGCACTGCAAATGACATACAGAAAGAGTGGGTTTACCTAATATAAAGAACGTAGATTTACTAAACATACTAAGAGCAATTAATAGGACTCAGCGAACTATTCCAATCGGTAAAAAACTATCAAAGAAAGCAAAAAAAGGGGGTCACAGTCACAATACAGAACTAAACAAGAAAATATTATGTGCTTAGGCTGGTAAATGAACCAAATAAACAATAATTATTTTTACCTCTCCCATTCCATTAAATTGTATGTATAACAAAAATGAGAGGCGAGACATCTCCTTTTTTATATTACAAAATAAGTTGATCAACAAGATGACCTCACCCAACTTCTACACGACAACCATCCATATATGGCGGTGATATCAGCCAGCTACGTATACGGCAAAATCATCGATCGCATGATTAAATTAACTGTTCATAATGTTTAAAATTATCACAGTCTAACGTGGTCTAACTGTACTATAGTCGTATTAAGACAACGGCTAGACTGTAACGGATTGTATTCCTTCACCTAAAACATTGGAATATGTTTATTTAACCGTGACCTTATTATGTTATTATAGTTGAAGCATTATTATATTTGGCATGATTATGGGGGTACCTTTATGGTTGTGAATATTACAGTATGTAACAGTATGAAAAAGCGGTGCTTCAGTTAATAATATTACCAAGAATATAGTAGTCGAAACTGTTGAATATTTTGCTAGATTAAGTATACATATTTAATGGAGGGTTAATCGATAATTCCCGAAATGAGTACAAGACACTCAATAAATTATACATGAATATAGCGTCAGTGTTTTCTTATATTTATTGCTAATAATACTATTTTTATATTATGTTCTGTATTCTGTATGACTATATTATAATAGTATCCAGGAGTGTTCTCGATAGTCCAAAATATTTTTCAAAATTTGAAATTTTTCGCGAGCCACCATTAACAATTATTTAAAAAGTGTAAAAAAGCTATTAAATTTTTCTCTCATTGTTTGGATTTCGCGACTTTTAAAGTGAAAAATGGTTCACATCATTGTTCCAAAATATATGCAAATAATTCTACAAGCAGCCTTTACTATTTCAGGATACTTCGATTCTTCATCATCCTTTCATATTTTTCTGGGACGGCGTACTGATCTTCTACCTTCTCTCAAAAAACACTGTCTGTAACATTCTGTCTTCCTCTAACCTTACCACATGACCTGCCCATCTTATCATAGCTTTTAGGTATATGTCTGATGCTATTTTCAGTGCCATACAGAGTCACCAATTCAGCTTTGCGGCGCCTTCTCCACTCTCCTGTCAATTCATCTCTTTGAGGGCCAAATATCACTCAACTTATCACTCCAAATATCACTCAACTTTCTTTTCAAAAACCAGCAGCATATTTATTTTCCGCTGATGTAAGAGTTTATATTTCGCTCGCTTCCCTATGTAACCATTGGGCGAATAATTCGCATGTAAAATCTTGATTTAGATTGTCTTTTTAGCAATTTAGATCTTAATATAATGCGATATATAGGGCGTATAATGCTCTATTTCCCGTTCCCGCAACTCTTCTTGCCGAGACCTTTTTTTATGTGGCTGTCAACTGTGATTACCGCCCCCAGTAAACTCTTTTACTACTTCGAAGTTGTGGTCATTATTAGTTATGTTCTGCCTAACTCTTGGTCTTGGATTTTTGGTTACTATATAGCATGTATTTCGTCTTCTCTTCATTTATTTGAAGGCCTGTTTCTTCTTCGAGTTGTGAAAGCACCTCTCTCACGTCTCTTGTAGAATGCGCGACTGCACCCTATACTGTGACTGCACCTAGATCATAACCAAAGTCCAACAATAGTGTTGATCATCGATTCGCAAATTCCGCTGCCAGTTCTGATGATATTTTACTTATTACATATTCTAAGACCAAACTGAATAGCAACGCTGATAAGGGGTCTCCTTGTCAAAGTCCTGATGTTACACTTAGTTTTTATACTTGTTAGTATTGTTAGTACGTAATTTAAGACATTTTGAAACACATAAATTAAAAGTAATTCAGGTACATTTATAGAGAGCCACAAGTAATCTTTCAAAGGGCCACATGTGGCTCGCGAACTACAGTTTGGCCATCATTGGATACTATTCAAGTATCTGCGATTGTGCGATTACCAAAATGTTATCGCCAATCGGTGTATCTGGTGTTATTTATAGATACTCCGTTGACTTGAATTCTACCTTTAGCGCTTTATGAACTATCTCTTCTGAATATTTATATGTTAAAGAGCAGCGAAGAAAGTATCCTCTGATAGTTCGTTGCCAATCTTTATAGATGCAACTTGATTAAAGTAAAGGTTGATATTATTATTCTATCTTTCATATCCAGATTTTTATTTTGAAGTAGCTGTAGGAGGCGATTATATATGAGTTTTCTGAAAATCTGTTGATGTATAATTTTCAAGAATATATCTAGAGTGTGGCTTATTAATCATCAAGCGTGGAGTTCAAGAAGGATGTATATTGTCATCACTGTTGTTTTGTCTTTACGCTGAACCAATCTTAAATGAAGTGTTGGAAAACGCAAAAGAGGGCATAATCATTAATGGCGTGCTTATGAAGAATATCAGACACGCAGATGACACCTTGTTAGTGACAGGATCAACTGAACATCTTCAAGGGTTATTGAACCAAATGGTGGCGATCTGTGCGATATATATGGACTCAAACTCAACGCAAGAAAAACAAAGGTTATGGTTATTACCGTTGATTGATATATTGATAACCATATTAATATTTCAATCAACTTTATTACTAAACAGGCAACCGTAAATAATAAAAACTATAACGTAACAATTGGTAATGAATGGCCCAATTGAACGCGTAAGTTATCTTGTATATCTGGGTACTCATATTAATGAAAGCTGGAACCCTAGTAGAGAAATAAAAGTAGAATTGCCACAGCAAGAACAAGTTTTATGAAATTTAAGAAAATCATTTGCAGTCATGATCTTAACTTGGAACTTCGCATAACAATGGTTCGATGTTACATATTCCCAGGACTACTTTACAAGGTTGAAGCATGGACCCTGACAGAATCGCTTTTGAAGAACGTAGAAGCATTTGTGATGTGGGTCTACCGCCGGATTCTGAAGATCAGTTGGGTAGAGTCACAAACGAACGGGTTTTGCAACGTTTGAATAAAAGTTGTTAAGTGGTGAACACGGTTAAGAGGCGTAAATTGGAATACTTTGGTCATATAATGCTTCACCCAGAAAAGTATGACATACTTCACCTTGTCATGCAAGGTAAAATAATGGGAAAAAGAAGTGTGGGCCGCCGTACAACTTCTTGGCTTAAAAACCTCCGCCAATGGTTTGAGAAAACTAACACTGAACTATTTCGTGTGGCTGTAAAAAGACAATGATTGTTAATGTGCTGGGCAAGATGAGAGCCAACGATCGACAAGCGGTCTCTGCACCTTAAGAAGAGGCTCATTAATCTGATGGTTCGACAGTCACAGCATTCTGTAGAGTTAGCTCTAGAGTATTTTCGGTAAAGCTACAAACTTCGACTTAGCCATTCTTTTGAAATGAAGCCTGTCTAATATGAAGCCAATGATTAGTTTAATAATTTCTGCTGGCATCTTGACAGGACTTATTGTAGCTTTACTTCTTATACTTTTCGATGGCTACGTTCTTGTACAATCATCTCTTTTCTATAAATTACAATATCTTCATAATTCATCATGATTTTGTAGCGTTACTATTTTTCTTTCCCTTTAGGATCTCATTCGTTGGATTCAGCGTTATGGTTTTAAATGTTTCCTCCCATTTTCTGTTCGAATCTTCTTTTGGATCGATAATATGTATCTTTATTTCCTCGTTAATTTTTTTTGACAGTATTCATCCCTTACAAATGAATCTTTCAAAAATGAACGTTGTATTTGAATCTTATTGCAACGTGGAATTAGTTTTGTGAATCGGAGATTCAAAAACTAACCTGTACTCTAAACATACAGGATCGGGTGCTGATGCCATTTACGAGTCTTCTTTTTGGTACTACGAATTATTTATTACTACTTATTTACTGCAGAAAGTAAACTATCTAGGCAGAAAGGGAATATCAAACGACAAGGAGATGGATCTGGACAATAATAAAATGCTCTATTTGCGTCAAATTTAGTATTTATTTTGTTATTATTTTACCATATGGTCTTGGAACGAGACCTTACCAACATTGTTAAAATAGTTTTTATATGTTTCTCTTATATTTCTTGCAAAAAAACTAGCGTTTGTGATCTTTGTGTTTTCCAAATTGGTCATACTGCTCCCGGTTTGTTGTCTCCATTCACCAGGTATTACAGTGCCATTGTTAATATCTTCACGATCGATGCACTTTTCAGTAATATAATTACTTTTACATGTCTTCCGCAAAAAATTATGCAACGCACAACATGCTAATATTACAAGTTCAATTTTGTCCAAATTAATATTAAATGGCTGTTGAAATATCCGAAACCTCGAAGCCAATACCCCAAAAACATTTTCCACAACTCTGCGAGCTCGACATAAGCGATAATTGAATACTTTTTCTTCATAAGTTGGGTTTTTTTGAGAATACGGTGTCAATAAGTTTTCCATTAGTGGAAATGCTTCGTCTCCAATGAAAACATAAGGCACCTTATCTTCTGTTCCTGGCAGTTCAGTGGGGCTTGGTATGTTTATATTTTTGGCGAGTACCCGCTTTGTTTGCGACCATATTCCCCCATCGGAGGTCATTTGGTCATTTGTTCCAGTATGAACATATATAAATTCGTAATTTGCATTTACTATAGCCAATAGTACTACACTATTGCCTGGTTTTTTCATGTTTATATGTTTTCCGTCGATTGCGCCTAAGCAATTAGTGAATTGCCAATGATCCTGGAATCCATTGCTTACTTCTTTCCACTCAGCTTCTGTTGATGGTACCTACAAATAAAAAAGGGGAAAATATATTTTTGTCTTAAAATTCTAGGTCGTTCAATAAGCTTTGCGGTTCGATAAGAAAAACACAATTTTATGACTTGAAATACACTTTATTATTGAGTATAGTCTGCCTGAACATAAATACACTTGTTTCAATTAGATTTCAATTTATAAATTCCATCTCTCAGGGAGAATCAGGAAGGGCTGCAAAATACGCTTCCACGGCTGTTATATACTCATCATTTGATGAAAAACGCTTTCCACGCATAAATTTTTTTAGGTATTGAAACAGATGGAAGTCGCTAGGAACCAAATCTGATTAATACTGTGGATACTCCAACAGTTTGAACTTTACGTCATGGATTTTAGCCATTGGTAAAATGCTCATGACACCGTGCATTGTTCTGATCAAAAAGGATTTTTTTCTTTTGAAAACCGGGTCTTTTTTTATGATTTTTTTCCTTCAGCTGGTCTAAGAGGTTAAAATAATATCAAGAATTTATTGTTTTGTCAGTTTTCAAGTAATCCACAAAAAAATTCCTCTAACATCCCAAAAACTGACGCTAAAATCTTTTTGGTCGATTTCTGGACACAAACTCGTTTTGGACCCGAAAAAGCAGGTTCTACCCCTTAGAGACCGACCGATTAATCGGCTTCGGCATCGGCTTCGGCCACCTTCGGCCAATATTTAAACCTTCGGCCAAAATTCGGCTTCGGCCAAAAAGAAGCCGAAGGTTTCGCCGAAGGTGGAATAATAAAATGCTCTGAGTATACTATACTATATAAATAATCTCTAATAATGCTTCGGCGAGCCTTTGATAATTTGAATAATATTTACACCCTATTTTATATCCTAATAAACTAAAACGTTTTACAAACTTTCAGGTAGTAAGTAGGATATAAATTTAACAATAGGCCAAGTTGTCTCAAAGATCTTCATTTGAATATTTCTCACGTAGTAAAATTCTGAGAAACTATAATAATTTTATTGTATTTGTTAAAACTCAAGATTACTGGTGTTTGAGTACCTAAATATTAATGGCAAAACATCGACCATCGACTATCCCTACTATGAATGCAAATATTTAGTCACCTTCGGCTTCGGCTTCGGCCGAACTTCGGCATCCGCTTCGGCTTCGGCCAAAAAAAAACACATTCGGTCGGTCTCTACTACCCCTCTTTAACCTCTTGTTTTGATTCAGAATCGTGGTGATAGATCAAGTCTCATCCATTGTGATGAATCGACATACAAAATCTACTTTATCCCTTCGAAAACGCCCTAAATATTGCTGAGAAGGTCGCATTTGAATGTGTTTGTGTTCCATTGTCATAAAATTCGGCACCCATTGTGACCACAGCATTTTGAAACCCAATACTTCAGCCAAAATTTGCATACATTGCCCAATGCAATACCTAGGGATTCTACTAAATCACTTTCAGTTATTCGACGAGTTTCCAGTACCATATCCCAGATCGTGTGTTTTTTCTACGATTTCTGGTGTTGCTGTTTTTGGGCATTCTTGACGTGGATCGTCTTCAAGGCTTGAACGACCACATTTAAATTGAGCAACTCACTTTCTACTGTAATAATTGAAGGTGGATTTATACACTTTCAACCTTCGTTCATAAATTTCCTTTGCTTCTAAACTGAAACTTTGCACTGCACTATACTTGATTACTTCCATTGTAAAAAATACTGTGACCCATCGATACTAAAGGGCTTCTCAAAAAATAATGAATTGACAGAATGAAATAAAACTTCACATACGTTCATATGAAGAGTGTACCAGCATAACAAAAAAAAATTAGGCTAGTAGCAGCGCTCTCTCTTATCGAACCACAAAACTTACTGAACAGCCTAGTATGTCTGGGGCACAGTATAAAGAGGTTCCTCTATATACTGGAACTGGAACCTCTATATACTGTGTCTGGGGTATTAGTCTAAGACCTGGGAGCGGATTTTGTGCGTGATAAGTAATATGGAAAAACTATACGGGGATATGTTGAATTAGTTGTGTACATGACTTTCACCAACGGCCAGAAACCAGAGTGGGGCCGAGGGTAGTTATAAGGGGTCAAAGTCGCGGTTTTTATTATTTTTTATGACGCTCATGATCGAGATAGTGCACCAAAATTTAAAAATAAGTAGGTCATGACGTACCTCTAGGTAAGTAAAATCTCTAGGGGCGCAACGCTGCGTGGCTGACAAAGGGGTGGGGGTAGGGGTGAATATAAAAAATATAAGGGGTTTTTTGCGACGTTCGTGATTGATATAGTGCACCAAAATTTGGGTATATGTAGACCATGTCATAGATAAGTAAAATCACCAGAGCCGGAAACCAGAGTGGGGGAGGAAGGTAGTTATAAGGGGTCAAAGTCCCGTTTTTTATTATTTTTTTTTTGTGATGCTCATGATCGAGATAGTGCACCAAAGTTTGGAAATAAGTAGGTCATGACGTAACTAAGTAAAATCTCCAGGGGTGGAACGCTGCGTGGCCCACAAAGGGGTGGGGCAGCGGTGAATATAAAAAAATGTAAGGGGTTTTTTGCGATGTTCGTGATTGAGATAGTGCACCAAAATTTGAGAATAAGTAGACCATGACATAACTAAGTAATATCCCAAGAGGCGGAAACCCAAGAGGTAGTTATAAGGGGTAAAAGTCGCGGTTTTTATTATTTTTTTTGTGGCGCTAATGATGGAGATAGAGCACCAAAATTTGGGAGAAAGTAGGTCATGACGTAACTAAGTAAAATCTCCAAGGGCGGAACGCTGCTTGGGGTACAAAGGGTGGTAGGCAGGGGTAAGTATAAAAATATATGGGGATTTTTTCCGTTCGTGATCGAGATAGTGCACCAAAATTTGGGAATAAGTAGATCATGACATTAAAAAGTAAAATCTCCAGGGGCGGAACGCTGCGTGGGGGACAAATGTTGTGCCTGGTCACAAAAAAAAATAATACACACTGCGACTTTGACCCCTTAAAACTACCCTCATTACCAACTCTGATTTCCGGCTCTGGGGATTTTACTTAGCTAAGTTATGGTCTACTTATTCCCAAATTTTGGTGCACTATCTCAGTCTAGAACGTCGCAAAAAACCCCTTTTATTTTTTATATTCACACCTACCCCCACCCCTTTATCGGCCACGCAGCGTTCCACGCCTGGAGATTGTACTTAGTTACCTCATGACTTACTTATTCCCAAATTTTAGTGCACTCATCTCGATCATGAGCGTCACAAAAAAAATAATAAAAACGGCGACTTTGGCCCCTTATAACTACCCTCGTCCCCCACCTCGGGTTTCCGGCTCTGAGGATTTTACTTAATTATGTCATGGTCTACTTATTCCCAAATTTTGGTGCACTCTCTCAATCACGAACGTCACAAAAAACCCCTCATATTTTTTGTATTCACCCCTGCCCCACCCCTTTGTCAGCCACGCAGCGTGCCACCCCTGGAGATTTTACTTACTTACGTCATGACCTACTTATTCCCAAATTTTGGTGCTCTATCTCGATCATGAGTGTCACAAAAAAAATAAAAAAAACCGCGACTTTTACCCCTTACAACTACCCTCGGCCCCCACTCTGGTTTCCGGCCGTTGGTGAAAGTCATGTACACCACTAACTCAACATATCCCCGTATAGTTTTTCCATATTACTTATCACGCACAAAATGCGCTTCTATCTCTCCGACTATATAGCAAGATTTATATAAAAAAATCAAACAAGAATTTGAAGTTTTATTTCCAGAAAAATAAAACCTCTAATTAGAAATTAGACCACGATTCTGGTTACGCCTATTAGTGGATTCTATTACTTGCAAACCAAGCGACTGATGATTAAAAGAAGATACGGGGAGGTCTAAAAATTGCACTCACTACCTGTCTATTCATCACGATCAAATTCCAACGAAAGCTTGGTCCCGATACGCAGTGAGGAGTAAAACTAATACAAAATAATTCGTTGCAAAACGAAATTAAGAGACGTCTTATATTTTAGTTCGTTCAGAGAGCGCCATAAATGCTCTAGGTACGTTTGACTTATTAGTTGTAATTCGATATTCAGAGGTTGGATTTGTTTCAGTTCGTCCAGAGGTACATAGTCATATATACACCCTCTGAAGATATTCAATGAGAGTGAAACGTACGTAAGGGCGTTTATGGCGCTTTCTGAACGAACTGAAGACATCAATATAAGACGTCTCTTAATTTTTCACAGCGAATTATAATGTTGATAACCTTCTAAAAACAAATCTATCGGAATATATTTTGCTTTAAAAATATATTATTTGTAAAAATATATAATATACAGGGTGTCTAGAGACTCTCCTGACAAACGAAGACTTCTTCAGATAATTTTAAGACAGTTTAACCCAATTCACCTAGTCCGAAAATGCTTCCTAATGAAGCTAGAGTTCCTTGAAGATGGCGACTCGTAATTAGTTTTTTAATGCCTCTAGAAAGCTTCTATTTAAAAAAAAAACGAAAACAAGTACACCTATTTATCTTCCAGCGATAAATTGATTTCATTAATTATTAATTTCTAGTATTTTCCGTTTTGGGTAGGGCAACGGTTATTTTACCGCATAAGTCTTTTGTCTTTGACTTTTAAGCATTTTCACACTGGATTATTGAAGTGTGAGATATTCTAGCACTGAAAGATACTCTTGGTTTAAGTCGGTAGGATACACCGCTTTCTAAAAAAATCGATTTGAAAATTTTTCGTTTTTGAATTTGAAAAAACTTAAAAAAAATATTTTTAGAAAAACGAATACCTGGTACTCTAGTACAGCGGTTCTCAATATTTTTGAGTCATGTACCACCAAATACTTTTTATTATTTTTCGTACCATCTAACTGAAATACCTATCTAGCTAGGTGATCTAATGAACTATAATAGTGGTGCTGATTTTTGGCTGTTTTTGCGTTTTATGTACCACCTCAAACAACAGTATGTACCACCAATGGTACATGTACCACAGATTGAGAACCGCTGCTCTAGTATTTATCTTCCAGAGATAAATCGATTTCATCAATTGCGAATTTCTAGTACCGGTCATATGTACGTTTTGACTGGGTCAACGGTTATTTTTATCGCACAATTTTTTTGTCTTTGATTTTTAAGCATTTTTGACAGTAGATTATTAAATTATAAGATATTCTAGTACTAAAAGTTACTCTTGCTTTATGTTGGTAAAATACACCGCTTTTTTTTTAATTTTTTTCAAATTCAAAAAACGAAAAATTTTCAAATTGATTTTTCTACAAAACGGTGTATCCCACCAACTTAAGCAAGAGTAACCTTTAGTACTAGAATACCCCTCAATTTAATAATCCAGTACCAAAAATGCTAAGAGTTAAAGACAAAAAAGTTATACGATAAAATAACCGTTACCCTACCCAAAACTGACGCTTATGGCCGGTGCTAGAAATGCGCAATAATTCCTGGAACGGATTTATCTCTGGAGGGTAAGTAGGCGTGGCAGGTGGCAGTTTTCGTTTTATATAAAGAAAGGCATTTTGGAGGTATTTAAAAAAAACTAATTACAAGGCGCCATCTTGAAATAGAGCTCTAGCTCCCTTGGGAACAGTTTCCCATTAGGATCCACTTAGGCAAATTGGGTTAAATTAAATTATCCTAAAATTTTCTGAGAAATCTCCGGTCTTCGTCTGTCAGGAGAGTTGGCCACCCTGTAGGTATAAAGTATATTGTATAAAAAATTGGTTTTTGTTTTTACTTACCTTTAAATAATTCGTTTTCAGTGCATCGTATATCGCCTTGCACGTCTCTGGTATAATCTTGCTTAACGCTTGAGGTGAAATTCCGGTTTTGAATTTCAGATCTTCGTAAGAACATCCTGTTGCCAAAAATCTTAGTGTAGCCACTAACCTTTCTTCGGCAGATATTGCTTTTCTCATAATTGTATCTCTTTTAGTAATTTTATCACAAAGTAAAGCCAGCAAGGAGGTATATGCATCAGAATCCATCCTTAAGTCATAGTCGGGGGGCTCTTTTTCTTCAAGTTCTTTCAATAAACTCACGTTGGAATTGTTTCTGTCTCTGTCCAACGACCACTGTTCACACCATTTTCTCTTTTTCACAGGTTTCTCGTCATCTTCGTCCATAAATAAAATCGCAACTAAGGCAGCAACTTTTCTTTTTGAAATTCGTGAAAACATAATATCACTCGTTTGTTTGCGCTAACAACTCACAACTCAGATTACACGTACACGGTACACGTGGACGTGGATTCCACTATTTGGACGATTGTTCGAGTGATTTCGATCGTTTGACGGCGAGAAGTGGGGAAGACGTATGAAAATCCAGTGACGTACACTCACTTTTTTTTAACTTTAATTATGTTATACTTTTCTTAAATATTATTTGTTCGAAATTGGCCACTTACAGGTTTTTACTGACGCTGACGTTTCGATCTTTATATCCAAAGACCGTTTTCAAAGATATAAATAAAATATAGTTATATTTATTTTATTTCTTTATTATATATTTAAATAATAAAACACTGGCGGGCAGAAAATTTAGGTATACTCAATTCGCTCTATCGAGATTCACTTTGACACTGACGTTAGTAATTCCTTTTTTGAAAAGTTCAGTTGTCAGAAGTGACTGGAAATTACTAAAAAACCAACGCTCCTGCTCATATCCAATATTATTAATAGTAATAGTATATTACATACCTAGCGGGAAAGTACTCTATTTCAGCCGAGCGGCAAGGTAGTTTACCGAGGTGCGAAGCACCGAGGTAAACTACAGACGCGAGGCTAGAATGAGTTCCCGCGAGGTTTGTATACTATTTTACTCACAATCGGTTAGTAGTTTATGGATTTCTAATACTCACAATCTACCAATAATAATTTCGTTTCAAATATCTGTATCCATTTTCATTATGTGATAAGATGAATTATTTTAAGTAACCTGTGAAGTACCTAACCATTAATTGTACATATAATCAAATTGTGTTTATTTTACAAAAATGTCTGATAGTGAATTTGAATGTACGCCACCAGAAATATAACAATGTTATAAAAATATGGATATAAAAATGTTAACAGGTTTACAGGACATTGTTTTAGACCAGGTGGAGACATCCTACAGTTGAAAAAGTTGGGGGGTTGGAAATCCAACACCGTAGCAGAGGGATATGTGGAGAATTCATTACATGGACAAATAAAAATTGCTAATATGTTGTCTCATCTAGAAAATCCAGAAACGTCGGCGTCATCATCTATTTCTGAAACTCATAATTTTGAGCAACACGGTCTTACTTTAACCGTTAATAGTAATCATAATTCCAATGTAACTATTAATATTTATAATTCCAAATAGCTTTCTTTTTGTTATTGTTGTTGTTGTTTCTTAATTAAATAAATGTTAAGTGGATTCTATTCTTTCTAAACCATCTTTTAATCAAAAATGACATTGACATTTGCAGGTAGAAAAGTGACAGATGCTAGCCGGGAAAGTACTTTCCCGGCTAGCTGGGAAAGTAAAGTACCTAAGTAATAAGTCGCTTCCTGATTACTTCAAAGGTTAGAAATCCATAAATTACTAACCGATTGTGAGTAAACAGACATAAAAATAACATAAACCTTACGCCAATCAATAATTATTTATTTACACCATTATAATGTATTGATAACAAATAAGAAAATTATTTGTTGTACAAAATAAACATATTTTGTAGAAATAAACTTCACAAAATTGTATGAGATTAGTAGACACTCCCACTATTTCTAATAATTCTTCTTTTTTTAATGAAAGGTTAAGTTGATTTGAGTTGATTTTAGCCTTAGACAAGGAAAGAGAGACTCTTTTTTCCTTGTCTAAGATTTTAGCAGTTAATAGTGTGAGGTAGGAATTTTTGTGTTGTATGTTTCCTATTCCGAATGTGTCAAAAAATCTCGCGAGAGCGAATATAGGCAATATTGCTACAAAATGTCGACCGCTTGGCGCTTGGCTAACATTTGATCAAGGGGGGCGGCTCCAGGACCGATTATCGGGGGCATGAACTTGAGGGGGGTCTGTTTGAAAATTTTTAATTAGAGCTAAAATGGTGAGATTTAAGGCACTTTTCACACACTTTTGAGTGCCAAAAAGAAATTCAAAACTTATCTTACTAAAGTATTTTTGAAGTCATACTTCTTTAGGCGCGATTGGGGGTGAATTTTTATAATTCTGCTCGCATGCGCACACAGACAGTATGGACTTTGTTGCTAAATCTTTTAGGTTATGTATGTTGTATCAGTCCAAAAAAGGTGTGGAAAGAATATATTAGTGTGTTTAGTAAATATATTTATTATAATTTTTGTGTCTTTGGATTTGTCTTCCTCGGGAGTAAGATAATACGTATTATTAAAACATTTTTATATTTTACACTTCACTTCGTCTATGTGTTACCTTGATTTGTCATAATGTCCGAGAAACCGTAAAAACAATACCGTCGTAATGTATTGGTAGAGGTAGAGCATTCGACTGCGGATCGAAAGGTCCCGGGTTAAAATGCAGACAGTTGCCGTCCTTTTTTTTCTTAATTTTTGGATTTTTGGAAAGTGGTAAGTATTAAAATTAGTTTAATATTTAAATAAAATAAAAATAAACTGTTTAAAGTATTTTATTTCGTTGAAATCATATAATAGAAGTATAATTTCTTCCTTGCTTACAAATTACACACACATTATTTTTTATTTGTCGAAAAATCAACAAATTTTTTAAATTCTCGGAGAGGGCCATGGCCACATTTGATGCCATTTTTCTGCCCACAATTCCTTCATGAACGTATATAGAAGATTATTATGAACAACACTGTTGTGTTTACTAATTTACTGTAACCACAGATACTCTGCAATTATGCCACAATTCGATCACAACCGAATTAACTTATACTGGGGAGACTTTAACAGTCACAGTGTACTTTGGGGAGGATATAACCCGGATATCTGTTTTTAAAGTAATTACCTCGAAGACCGATGTACCAAAGTAGTAGGTATATGGCCCCATACCAAAAACTCAGCATAGACTAATTGGTATGGTATAAACATCTTTCCAATTGTCAGACCACAAACTATTCCATTCAGAAGGAGATTTAACTTAAAAAAGGCAAACTGGCAAGAATATGCAGACATGCTAGATTCTGAGCTGCTACGTCTTGAACCAAAAGTAGAGAACTACGAAAAATTTGCAGAGGTAATAAAAAATGTGTCTAGAAAAGAAAAGCTATCCCCAGAGGATGTAGGCAACAATATGTTCCCGGGATGTCCAGCGAGTCCAAAGAACTAATGAGAATGAGAACATACATATTTTCGTACGAAACCCTCTATTCCACTGACTCTTTTAGCCAAGAAACGGTTGACTACGGACCAGTCCTACTCCAACAGCTGATTCAAAAGAAAGAAAAAGTGGATTGAAACCCTAGAAAAAATGGACATGGAACCTTGTAAAAAACTTAGCGGTAATCCAAAAAAACATAAACCACATTGTAAGGTTACAGCAAACCAAGTTGCTACTCAACTCCTTATGAATGGAAGAACTAAGAACAGATATAAAGACCCATATACTACAAGAAGATTTAATTGAATTTGACAGCAGCCTCTGACACAGTAATGCACAAAACATTGCTCTGCAAACTATACGACACTCAATTATCACCATCTGGATAAGGTCGTATATTCCTTACTGCAAAAAGAACGGCCTCCCACAGGGAAGTGTTTGAGCACGAATTCTCCTCAATACACAAACGACCAACCTACGCCGACTGAAACCAAGCATTTCCTCTATGCTGGCGGCATTGTATAAATGGCTGGCGGTCTTGCAATATTATGTGCTCAAGGAAATAGCGTTGAAGAAGTAGAAGAGAAACTTGAAACTGCCTTAAAAACAATGACAGAGTACTATCTGCAGAATTCCCTGAGACCTAATCCCTCTAAAACCCAAATCTGCCAATCTGCGCCTTCCACTTTCGCGCAGACCAACCTATATCTTGGAGCAACTCTGGACCGGTCCCTCACCTACAGACAAAATTGCATTAAGACAAGAGGGAAAGTAACAAATAGGAACAGCATACTCAGAAAGCTAACGGGAAATAAATAAGGTGCATGTCCTGGCGTCTTAAGAACAACGGCACAGGCATTGTCTTTCTCAACTGCTAAATATGCGTGCCCCATTTGGGGCAGATCTGACCACGCCAAACAAGTTGATACTGCGCTAAATGAGACATGCAGGATAGTAACGTGGTGCATGAAACCAACAACAATCTCAAATCTATTTATAAAGCAGCGGGTTTTGCAGAACCCTCAACACGCAGAGGCGCTGCAGAGCACATAAAGAAAATTAAACAGATTGCGGATAAGCAGCATATAGTCTATACCAGGGGTTCCCAACCGGTGGTACGCGTACCACTGGTGGTACGCGGGAAGATTTCAGGTGGTACGCGTCGCGTGGGTGAAACAAGTGATTACACTGGGCTTCTGTCTGCGAAAGTACCAGTGCGCTATTCGTATATTTTTACGATTTGATTTTCATGAAAAAATTTAGAAGAGTTTTTGTTCTGCAGACCTCTTAAATCAAACACTACAGCGGAACTCATTTTTAATACAATAAATGAGTGCTCAAAATAGACGTTCCTTGGCCAAAGTGTATTGGTTTATGTACAGATGGAGCAAAAGCAGGAGCGTCATTTGAAATTTTGTTTGGGGGGGGGGCAAGCACTATATATACAATTATATATGATGTTATGATGAATATTGATGTATTTTCTGTAAATTTCAGTCATTTTCAGGGCCAGAAATGACGCCCCTGAGTAAAAGCCATGTCAGATAAATTGACAGGACAAGCAGCAAAAATAAAGAAAGTTGCTCCTGAATGCCGAAGTACACATTGGTTCTACATCGAGAAGAATAAGCTGCTAAAAGTATGCCAGAAAATATGATATCTATTTTATTACATACTTTATAAAGGGCTCTTATTTCAAGATTATGCTCCTTGATGTGTGAAGATATGAGTAGCGAGTCCAAAACTCTTCTGTTGCATTAGAAGTGAGATGCTTATCTCGAGGGAAAATTTTCACTCGTCCTTTCGAACTGAGGTCAGAAGTTTTAATGATTTTAATTGGAAAAAAATGACATGAACAACTTGTCCTCTGATGAAGAATGGTTGTCAAGATTGGCGTATGTAGCTGAAATTTTTGACAGACTCAACACACTGAACATGAATCTTCAGGGAATAAACACATCACCCTTCACAGCCAATGAGAAAATAAACTCCTTAAAAAAAGTTGGTGCTTTATGTACTCAAATATAGGGGAAGAATGTCTGCATTTCCTCCGCTGTCATCATTTTTTGAAGAAAACGAAACATCCCCAATATCAAATGTGGTTGCTGAAATAATTCTTCACTGGGAATTTTTTCAAGAAAGTTTTAATAAATATTTTCCTGAAAATTATTCTAAACTTGACTGGATCAGAAATCCTTTTGCATGAATCTCACCAAATGAGTTGGAATTACAGGGAACCTTCATCGATCTAACAGAAGACAGTTCTATGAAAGACAGTTTTAAAGAGAAATCCTTAATTGACTTCTGGATCGGGTGTAAATTCGAGTATCCAATGCTGTTTCGGCAAGCTATGCTGTTTTTGATGCCATTTGCCACTAGTTACTTGTGTGAGACTAGTTTTTCTGAACTATTGTATATAAAAAATAAATATAAAAACAGACTAGCAAATGCTGAAGAGGACTTAAGAATAAAATTAAGTCAATTACTCCTGCAATTAACAAGTTATTCCCAGGCAAACTGCAACAAACTTCGCAATTAAAATAAGGCAGTTTCTAAAAAAATCAAAAATCGGAGGCGGGGGGCTTCCATCCATTCCATGCTCCCCCCACGCAAAATTTGCTGGTACGCCAAAAACGTTAAAATATTTCAGGTGGTACCTACGCAATTGCTAAAAGGTTGGGAACCCCTGGTCTATACCAAGTCTATCAAAGCTCGAACACCACGAATCGCCTGAGTATTTTCCTCTTCCTCAGGTTCAATGGACCAGCCAGAGTCTAGACTTTAAAACGTGGAAAAATATGAAAAGGACACAAGAACGGGGGTCGCTCCAGTAAAATCAAACATGGTAAAATGGAGGAAAATAGGTACCTAAACCAGACCAAGATGATGTGAACTGTGACTGTGGAGAAACCAGAATATGGAACATCTTCTTACATGCAGATATGAGAAACTGTCCTCATCGATGTACCTCCGTATTTACTATTATTATTTATCTATGAGGAAGACCACAAAAACGATGATTAGATGAGATCAAAGCAAAAACTAACACCAAATAGCACAAAACAGAGAAGAATGGAGAACTCATGGGGAGGCCTTTGTCCAGGAGAGGATGCAAACAGGCTGAAGAAGAAGAAAGTTCAATAAGCAGTAGGTACGATAAATCCTTACTTAGGTATGTGTGTTGGTTTTGTTGTTCGATTTTACATTTTGAACAATCTAATCGATATTTTTATCATTTCTAGACCCCCCAACACGACATTTTCGTGAAATTCGATCCAAGAGAAAGGCTTTCTTTGGTGATAGTCACAGCATGTTCTAAATAACAATCTAAAAATACCCACATACAGAATACAGTAACTCCTTCATGCAAGAATAGGTAACCATCATGGTCGTGAACCTCATGACATTCCTCAAAGACGTGACTATTTTATGTAGAATTTTCATGTATCAATGTTTATGATATGATACATTAATGCATAGAAAAACATAATTTGAGAACCATATGAAAGTAGAGCATTTTTATTGTTTCAATGCAGGTGCAATGACTCACTGGAGATTTCAGGGAAAATTGAAATTCAATAAAGTACGTTATGGCTAGCGTGCCGCTCGCCGTGGAATTATTGGGAATGGAAAAAAATTTATTTAATAATCAAATAATGTGATGTACAGCAGTGGTGTCATGGTGTAAGAACGCGTGGGAACGCCGTTCCCACACTGGTTAAGAAAAGAAAAAAAAATAAATAGAGAATTTAGGTTTTGTAAACAAAAATTAGCAGTGCGTTCCGGCACTGCTAATTTTGCCATGACACCACTGATGTACAGTACAATAATATGATCACAATTATAAAATTGTTGTATTTAATCATGAGTTATATCTCTAAAATAAACAATTATGCTTACAGCTAAAAAGCTAGGTACATCTACCATCAGATGCATAAAAAAGCAGCTTGCAAAGTTTAAAGGCAAAATTACTAAGGCGAATATATATGAAGCGGTAAGTGACAATGGTAAAATACATTATGACAAGACGTCTGAGATTGGTAGAACAAACTGACCCAGCTAGAAAAACACTATGTTTAGACCCATTGGTCAGATAAGACAAGGAGAACCCAGACCGAGGTTCCTTAATAAAATCGCTGAAGACATATGGGAATACGTGAAGACATGAGAAATATGGATATGGGAATGACTGGAGAACATTAGAGAGATATCGCAAAGGTTAACGTTAATAACGTGTCAAGACGTAAATAACAGATAACGGTCTATCTATTTCAACACAGACATCAAGATAGTTATCGCAAATGTTTTGGGGCGGGGCTTAATGTTATTATGACAACCGACGTTTGGAATTAAATGTAACCTAGAAATTAATGTTGAGGAATACTGTGAATATTCTTTTATTGAAAAATGAATTTGGATATTGAGCAGGTTGACATGCATTTTAATTTTAATGATTTAACCAAGAATAAATATAAATAATCAGTATAAAAATAATGTAAAATATCTGAATAACTAATATCCTAAGCACAAAAAGTAGTCTATTGTACCTAGACAAAATAAGAACACAAGCATTTCTTAACACAGGAAACAAGATGAATTATAATTTTTAATTTATAAAATTTGTATTCTACAAATTATTTTTACGTTTCATCCCAAATGTCAAATTACCGTTAACGTTATTACCGCCCCTTATTTCGACCTAAATAGCGGGATACGTTATCCGGTATTAGCGTAACATTCACTCTGCGCTTGCGTACATATCAAAATAGCGTATTCCACTATTAGCGTGCGGTAAAAATGCCTTTGCGATATCTCTCTATTATTGACGAGACAAGGACCAACGCAGAGTTGTAAAACCAGAATGATAATGATGCTAGGGTACTTTGTTTTGTTCCACCAAAGCACCATAAGTAACTATTAGGTATATTCTTCTATCAGTAATTCTTCAGTTTGAATACAAAATCTTACATTGTTATTCCTTTTTTTTTCGAATTATTTAAATTGAGAAGTACGTATGCGTCTCGAGGCCACAAAAGACGTTTGTATTCAACGAATCATGTGATGCATAGGTACCACTTACTTCTCATATACTACAAGAATGAACTTCTCGTACAGTACAGCCAGAGATCGGTTAGAAAATTTAAACTACAGTAGACTCTCTCAGTAGACAAAAGACGTTTGTATTCAACGAATCATGTGATGCATAGGTACCACTTACTTCTCATATACTACAAGAATGAACTTCTCGTACAGTACAGCCAGAGATCGGTTAGAAAATTTAAACTACAGTAGACTCTCTCAGTAGACAAAAGACGTTTGTATTCAACGAATCATGTGATGCATAGGTACCACTTACTTCTCATATACTACAAGAATGAACTTCTCGTACAGTACAGCCAGAGATCGGTTAGAAAATTTAAACTACAGTAGACTCTCTCTATAACGAACACGGATATTACGAGTTTTCGCTTATAACGACGTACGCTAGATGTCCCACGAAATTCCTATTGAATTATAACACCTCTATAAAAAGGCATAATTAGTTATAACGAGGAAAAATGAAATCGAAGAATATGTTTTTCAGCTGTTTTTAACGAAGTAACGGCTATGGTGTATTCCACGAATATACGACTGTTTTGGATTATCGCGACAACGAATATTTTAGTGTGCAACATAAGAAGTACGAAAGTATTTTGCTCTAATAATTACTCCAATAAACAACAATATAATTTGCAATTTACTTTCGTTCTTTATATTTTGCACAGTAAAATATTCGTTGTCGCGATAATCCAAGAGGGTCGTATATTAGTGGAATGGAGTATATTAATAAATATCCCAACTGCTTGCATATAGAAATTCCCAACATCTGTGTTATTATGGAGGCCAGTGGCAAACACTGCCTGCAATTAACTTCTTTCTGTTTATCTATCGACCGATATTGAATACATATTGCAGGAAAGTTACAATTTACGATGGTAAATTTACGATGGTACGAAGTTTCATTGTTCAGGTCGACCATTGACACCTAATCAAGAGGCATCAAAACATTTCCATATTATTTTTGTCTGATTTAACGAGATCCGCTTATAACGAGGTAATTAGTCTGCCATTTCAGTTCTCGTTATAGATGGAGTCTACTGTATTATAACAAAATTGAGTTTGGCAATATTGTGTGAATACCAAGTCTTATAGGATATCCAAAGAACCGTAATTTAGTCCAGACAAATTAATATATTTTCTACTAACCAAAATGAGATGTTTCAACCAAATTAAGTTTCAAATAAGATGTGCAAAATAATTTTGAACTCGGTTCCGCTAATGAACTTGATTTTTTCCGTAAAAATAGAAAAAAAAAACGTTTCATTTATCTTGCATACTATTTATCATGAAATTATTTTAACTGTACTTACTAACTACTTGTACTTACTAACTGTACTTACTAACTAACATCACTATGCGCATTCCGACTGATTTTGGTTTCGAGTATAACTACTACTAAATTCACTACGCGTTAGATACTAGTTAATTATTGTCGGTGGGTGAGATAGTAGTAACTCTTTCTTATCAGTTATCATTATGCCATATGAATAGGAGCAGAAGCGTTTGCAAAAGCCTTTAAAACATTTTTTCAGACGAACACACTGTTCTGGATCAAAATTTTGTATTATACAGGGTGTCCCGAAAAGATTGGTCATAAATTATACCACAGATTCTGGGGTCAAAAATAAGTTGATTGAACCTAACTTACCTTAGTACAAATATGTACATAAAAAAAGTTATAGCCCTTTGAAGTTACAAAATGAAAATTAATTTTTTTGAATATATCGAAAACTATTAGAGACCTTTTATTGGAAATAAACGTGTGGCATTCTTATGGCAGGAGCATCTTTAAAAAAAAGTTATAGTGAAATTTGTACATCCCATAAAAATTTTATGGGGTTTTGGTCCCTTAAACCCCCCTTAACTTTTGTGTACGTTCCAGTTAAATTATTATTGTGCTACCATTAGTTAAACACATTGTTTTTAAATCTTTTTTGCCTCTTAGTACTTTCTCAAAAAGCCAGTTTTTATCGAGATATTTTGAATATTTGTCAAATCCACCACATATTTTTATATGGTTAAGTAACATTATAAAATATTATTTTCATATTATTACCTCTCTTATCTCTATAATCGTACATCTCCATATACAAATATGTGGTGGATTTGACAAATATTCAAAATATCTCGATAAAAACTGGGTTTTCGAGAAAGTACTAAGAGGCAAAAAAGTTTTAAAAATAATCTGTTTAACTAATAGTGGCACAATAATAATTTAATTGGAACGTACACAAAAGTTAGGGGGAGTTTAAGGGAACAAAACCCCCATAAAATTTTTATGGGGTGCACAAATTTGACTATAATTTTTTTAAAGATCCTCCTACCATTAGAATGTCACACGTATATTTCCAAAAAAAGGTGTCTGATAGTTTTCGATATATTGGAAAAATTTGATTTTCATTTTGTAATTTCAAAGGGCTATAACTTTTTTATGTGCACATTTGTACTAAGGTAAGTTAGGTTAAATCAACCTATTTTTGACCCCAGAGTCTGTGGTATAATTTATGACCAATCTTTTCGGGACACCTGTATAGTGATGACATAATTAGTAGTCCTTCGTCAAATGAAAATACAACATAATTTACAAAATATACTTTGATCGTCACAAAACTCAAGAACAATTGACGACACCTTTGAAAATGTTATTTCCCCATATTGTCTGCCGAGTGATGACAGTTCTTCAGATGATGATGCCATTACGATTGATCCCAACACACCCTTGATGTGAAATAATGTAGATCACTAGAACTTGAAAAATATTACATTTAATGTTCCAAACTCGAGTATCACAGCTGAATATTTTGAGATGTAGGGTAAAAAAGGCCTCGATAATTTTCTACTATTTGTAGATGACGATATTGGTTAGTGGATTGTGCCCTCGATTCCGATTCGATACACACATCAGAATTTGACTATAGGTGTTCCCGGTCCAAAAGCTAGGGTAGAAATACCGAAAAATAAAAACATTTTTGGCCATTTGCCAACACACACTTTAGTGACAATGAAAAGAAGAATAGAGAACTTAGGTTGTATAAACTATCACCCCTTTAGAAGAAACTGGTATCAAGTTTTCAGAGTGGTAGTCCAGGGGGAAGATATCTGCTTTGGTGAAATTCTAGGTCCATTTAGCAGCCGACTGTCTTTAGGTAGTACATAAAAAATAAGAGACATAACTTCGGGGTGAAGGGTGAAGGTAAACAATTCTGTTTGGATGAAGGTTATACTTGATCTACAAAATTGTGGAAATGATAAAACCAAAAATATGTCAGTTGCGGGTAGTGTTGTATTTCGTTTGCTAATAACTTATGAGAGATTGAACGTAATATAGGTCTAGACAATTTTTATACTAGCATTACATTAGTACATATTTCCTAAACAAAAATATAAATTTGGTGGTTAAAGTATAAAAAAATTAGAAATTAAAAAACAAAGGAGTTTTGAATACTGTATTGCAAAAAACTCTTCGGTATTTCATCAATCGATGTTTAAAGAATATCTACCTACCTTAGCAACATTCAAATTTTCAGTTTCTCACATAGTTTTTGAAGGTTAAAAATGGCCAATTTCGCAATTTTTCAATTTTTAATCGCTTATATGTCAAAAACTATCAACTTTAGAGAAAAGTCACTAAAGACATTTTCTGTTTGGAATGATCCAAAAAACCTAAAAAAAACTTTGTTCCATGCAAAAAAAAATATTTTAGAAAAAAAAAACAAAAAAAAAAACGTTTAAAAAATTTTTGACCTTCTTTTGGTCTTCTTTTGGTTCTTTTGGCAACATGCACATTTGTTAAAAGGTTAAAAGCTGTAAAAATTCGTACATTGTGAAGCATTATTATTGTGAATATAATTGTTCAAAATAACGAAATGAAAGCAATAAATTATCACTCATTTTTAATATTTATGATATGATATTAATGATGCCTAATTAGAATATCATTTTTATTGGAAAACATGTGATAAGGAGAAAACCTTTTATTTTTGAGATGTACTTTTTAACCTATGACAATTACTTACTTTTAAATGATTAATTGTTATCATCTTAAAATCAATTTTTTTAATCTTTTGTAGGCTAGTTCAGAATCCCGTATAATTTATATAGTCTCGTTTTGTTTTTATAACTATAAAATGAAGAAACCTATATAAAATCCTATTAATTTTCGGCACCGTAACTTTAGTCATAACCATTAACGATTCAAACAAAATCTTGGAGGAAGACGGAGAAATAACGGCCCGTTTTTTCGTTACACTCACATGACAACGTTCAACCAATCAAAACTCTGAGAATCGGGCGTTGGCACTGCGTTGGCTGCTGACGTCATTTGTCATATAAATAGCAACCGCGCCAAGAAAATCATCAAGTTCGTTTGGAAAGCTGCATTACTAGCTAATCTGAACGTCTGTCGTAATTTTGTTTCATTTGTGGTGTAAAAGTTAAAACTCATCAACCAAAATGGTAAGTATTCAAAATTGTTAATAATTGTAACTGTAACAATGCGGGAAATACTTCTATATCATTTATAGGAAGGAAATGGTATGATTTTCATTTTATTGCCTGACGTGGCGTCGCCATTTTGTACCGGCATTTCTTTTAACGGTTTTTTTGTAACTCAAGATAATTTTCCATGATTATTTTCAATTATTTTCTAACATCTAATAACAATCAAATCTCCCAAATCCGTTTTATAATGTATTTCTGTCTTTAAATTTGGTATAAAATGTATCACTAGTTTTTGCCGGTCACACCCTGGCAAGCCACATAATGTGAACCCTAGTAATTAAATTTAATGAAATTTATTAGAATTAATGAGAAAACTAGAAAACTTACAGGGAGAACTCATGCTTAGTAAAAAGCATTTTTAAAGTTTTTTCATTTTTTAATTCATATCTTCGTTTTCTACCCCGTATTTCACAAATTTTTTTATTTCTAGTAAGTAATTTTTACATACACTGTTGAAGTTGCTAATTTCGTCAGAATTTAACTTTGGCTGTATATTAAAAATATATATTTTCAAGTTTCATAACAGTTGCTATGTATGTATTGTTTTTCTTTTGCATCTTGTTTCTACATAAAGATTTTTTGCATCCTCATATATGTACTTTGTCCTCTTATTTCTTTTTTGGTCTTCCAACAGATCTGTTTCTTTGCATCTAGAAATTGTCTGGGGATTCTTTTTTCGTGCATGAGGGCCATGTCCCTGTTTACCATAATCTCTGCTGCCTAGTGTATTGTGCTAGTTGTTGGTTTGCTGTATTTTTATTAAATTTCTTAAATCTAATTCGCTAGTTATTTATTGTGCCCAGTATCCTATTAGGTCTGGATCCCGCATATGAAAAAAAAGTTGATTAATGGCAAGCTGAAAATTTGTTAATAGTTTAAGGGAGCCTAGTCGAACAAACTTTGAAATATGGGAAGACTGGAACAGCGGAAGTTTTAATTATTGTGGAACAGGTTAAAAATTTGGAACGGTCCGACCACGAAAACGTTACATGTATTTTGTCCGACAAAACTTCCAATTGATTTGTTAACCTTTCATTAAACTCTCTGCAAAAATCAGACTGCTATTTATCACCTGTCATAATTCCTGTCATTTGACATGTTCTATGTGTTCCACTCATTATAATGCCCATTTGGTGATAAAGAGCAGCCTGATTTTTAATGAAAGGGTAACAAATCAATTGGAAGTTCTGTCGGACAAAATGCATGTGACGTTTTCGTGGTCTGACTGTTCCACAATTAAAACTTCCCCTGTTCCAGTGTTCCCCTATATCAAACTAGACACCCTTAAGCTATTCACAAATTTTCAGCTTGCTATTAATCAACTTTTTTTTCATAAATGGGATCCAGACCTATATGCATTTTTCCTTTGAACACATAATGGATTTTACTTTAGTTTTATTGTATTTTACAGTTGTCCGTAGGTGATCTATTTTGTTCCATATCAATAATTCCAACATTTTTCTTCTGAACCTTGTTTCTATTTTTTTGTATTTGTACCTTTCTTATTACCATTAGTATTTGTGTACGGTATGTTATTACTGATGATTAGTTACATGTTCTCACCTTTCTAGCATTTTTTAAATACACAAGTAATTAAAATATGTTTTTCTATTTCAGCGTGAATGTATCTCAGTCCATGTTGGCCAAGCCGGAGTCCAAATCGGTAATGCCTGCTGGGAGTTGTACTGCCTGGAACATGGCATCCAACCTGACGGTCAGATGCCATCAGACAAGACTGTTGGAGGAGGAGATGACAGTTTCAACACATTCTTCAGTGAAACTGGTGCCGGCAAACATGTACCTAGAGCAGTATTTGTAGATTTGGAACCAACAGTAGTAGATGAAGTACGTACCGGCACATACCGTCAATTGTTCCACCCAGAACAACTCATCACTGGCAAAGAAGATGCCGCCAATAACTATGCTAGAGGTCACTATACAATTGGTAAAGAAATAGTTGACTTGGTATTGGACAGAATCCGTAAATTGGCTGATCAATGTACTGGACTTCAAGGTTTCTTGATTTTCCACTCCTTCGGTGGTGGTACTGGATCTGGTTTCACTTCTTTGTTGATGGAACGTCTATCTGTTGACTATGGTAAAAAATCAAAACTGGAATTCGCCATCTACCCAGCTCCTCAAGTATCTACTGCTGTAGTAGAACCATACAACTCCATCTTGACCACCCACACCACTCTTGAACACTCAGACTGTGCCTTTATGGTAGATAATGAAGCCATCTATGACATCTGCAGACGTAATCTAGACATCGAGCGCCCAACCTACACCAACTTGAACAGACTTATTGGCCAAATCGTATCCTCAATCACAGCTTCTCTAAGATTCGATGGTGCTCTAAATGTTGACTTGACAGAATTCCAAACTAACTTGGTTCCTTACCCTCGTATTCACTTCCCTCTTGTCACCTATGCCCCAGTAATTTCCGCTGAAAAGGCTTACCATGAACAACTTTCCGTAGCTGAAATCACCAATGCCTGTTTCGAACCTGCCAACCAGATGGTAAAATGTGATCCCAGACATGGTAAATACATGGCTTGCTGTATGTTGTACAGAGGGGATGTTGTACCAAAGGATGTAAATGCTGCTATTGCAACCATTAAGACCAAACGTACCATCCAATTCGTAGACTGGTGTCCAACTGGTTTCAAAGTAGGTATCAACTACCAACCACCAACTGTTGTACCTGGAGGTGATTTGGCTAAAGTACAACGTGCCGTATGCATGTTGTCCAACACTACAGCTATTGCTGAAGCCTGGGCAAGATTGGACCACAAATTCGATCTTATGTATGCCAAGAGAGCTTTCGTCCACTGGTATGTAGGAGAGGGTATGGAAGAAGGTGAATTCTCTGAAGCTCGTGAAGATTTGGCTGCTTTGGAGAAAGATTATGAAGAAGTTGGTATGGACTCCGGAGAAGGTGAGGGTGAAGGAGCTGAAGAATATTAAATTTGATTCCAAACATGACAAATCACTTGTTTTTAAGACAAAAAATTCCTTTCAATTTTTTTACACTTTTTCATTACTTTTCTGTGAAACGATTATTTAAAGTCTGATTTAATTTAATACAGAATTTTTTACGAGCATTTCTGTGTTTTATTTATAATTTTAAGAGAAATATTTTTTTATATTTACTGAAATTTTTCTAATTGTTGATAAGTACCAATCAATGTTGAAATATATGTAAGGAATATCTTCTGCAATACATAAATACTTAATATTTTCACTAATTCAAAATGGTGCCAGAACTATACTCAAATATGAGCAAAACTAGTTTTTACTATTAGTAAATTATTGTTGTTTATTTTTTGGTGGGTATTAAATTCTTATTTTTTTGATATGAGCCATAATTAAAAAATTTAAATTCAAATTAACAGATCAGTTTTATTCTATCAAGAATGGGTTGTTTTTAAAAAGTGAAACTAAAAGGATTTTATTAGTCGGATTTTTAATAACATGGTATATTTATTCACTTCCATCACCCACTATATTAGGTAGCATGTCATTTTTACAGTTTGTCTCATAAGGTGCGAGGTTGGCACAGTAGTATTTTCTTGACATTTTTTTTATTGGTAAGTGGCTTAGTATACAGGGTGTAAGAAAAAGGCAGGTCATAATTAAATCACATTCTGGTACCAAAAATAGTCTGATTGAACCTAACTTACCTCAGCAAAAATGTGTGCAGAAAAGAGTTACAGTTACAGCCCTAAGTTAAAAAATGAGAATCGATTTTTCCAATACATATTTATATAGAAAACTATCAAGGGATTTTTTATTGAAAATGGACATATGGCAAGAACATTGTACAAAATTAGCCAGTTTTTAAGGAGATACTTTATCCAAATTTTGTAAATGGAAGTAAGATTATAGAGACTGGTAATAATATGAAAATTTAGGTACATGTTTATATTTTGAAACATTAAAAAAAGCCACCCAAACTGGCTTATCGAAAAAAATACTAAGTGCCTTTTCAGACTAAGACACCGGTGTCCAATTGCAGCAAAGCATTTTTTAAATGAATGACTTGACGAGCCACTTTTGAGTGGCTGATTTTAGTGGGTCAACAATGCTTTGCTGCAATTGAACACCAGTGTCTAGTGTGAAAGGATACTTTAAGATGTTCCTATCATAAGAATGCCATATGTGCAATTTCAATAAAAAGCTAATAGCTTTCGATATATTTGAAAAAATCAATTTTCATTTTGTAACTTCGAGGTGCAACTTTTTTATGCGCACATTTGTACTAAGGTAAATTAGAACCATTGTTCGTCAAACAATACATAATATGTGGTTTAATTTATGACCTGCATTTTTGTTTCATCCAGTATAATACATACTGAAAGAACATTTCTTTCAGGTGAAGTGAAAGGCTTTTATGGAAAAAGTCTACCTTTATAATACACTACTGTCATCTTGTCTAAATCTTATACTCTATCTCCTTTACAAAATTTTATTTTTCACGTTTAAGAAATTAATTAGTAATATCTATTAGCACTTTGCGTGTTTAAATTTTTTTTTTCATTAAATAAAAAATAATTCATAATTTTCTCCAATCCTGTAAAATCAAGGAATTGTCTAATGCTAATGTGTCCATTAAGAGTGTTCTTCCTGCTTACAGTTGTGAACTAAATCCATCTATTTTTGTGGGTCTGATGTTTTATCTAGACTTTAATAGAGAGATATCGCAAATGCAAACGATAATATCGTGTCAAGACGTAAATAACGTATAACGTTCTATTTCAGCACAGGCAACAAGAGAGTTATCGCAAATGTTCTGGGGCGGGGCTTAACGTTATTATGACAACCGACGTTTGGTATTACAATGTAACCTAGAAATTAGTTTTGAGGAATACTGTAATTGTTTTTTATTGAAAAATGAATTTGGATATTGAGCTGGTTGACATGCATTTTAATTTTAATGATTTAACCAACAATAAATATAAATAGTTAGTATAAAAATAATATAAAATATCTGAATAAATAATATCCTAACCACAAAAAGTAGTCTATTGTAGACAAAATAAAAATGCCCGTGTTTCTCAACATACGATGATTCACAGTATTTAGTTTATAAAATTTGTATTCTATACATTATTTTTATGTTTCATCCCTAATGTCAAATTAGCGTTAACGTTATTACCGTCCCTTATTTCAACCTAAATAGCGGGACACGCTATCCGGTATTAGCGTAACATTCATTCTGCGCTTGCGTACATGTCAAAGTAGCATATTCCGCTATTAGCGTGCGATAAAAATGCATTTGCGATATCTCTCTAATAATTATGAGAGAATAGAGTCGTTGGGCAGAAGAGTGGTCGTTTACATTACCAACCCACATCTGATCTGTGTTCAATATCATTAAAGAAAACTTGCTTTAAATTAGTTTTTGGTCTGTATCGCTGAATGTGTAGGTGTTACATGTTTGGGAATGTTATTGAGGATGTTTTAGTGTAGACAGGGTATGACGACCTCTTGTGATCCCTTGCCTGCAGTTGTCTCTTGTCTAATACCATGTTCATATTGATATTTTCACCATCAGCTAAATAAAGATGTGTCCCAAGGTTCAATGTCTTTGTTAGAATAGTTCTTCTGTTTCTATGAGTCGTATTGGAAGATTTTGCTAAAAGTTAAATGTAATCAAGCATAGTAGTCTTCACCCAACGATTTGTCTTTGTATGAATTGATTAATGATCGGTCACTTTCACTTAAAACAAGTTCCTTTTACTATGATTGGATTTACAGATAATATCCTGTATCATACCTGTCCTTTTTCGGTGTGTAAAAAATAAGAGTTGTGTTGAAAACTGTTCTGTAGTCTTTTTTAACATGATATTTACAGGTTGTACATTTTTCCACCTAAAGATTTTTGGATTTATATACTGCCGGTGAGAAGCCCTTATACCATTTTGACTTACATTTACATAATGAGAAATACTTACCTATTCTCAAGATAGTTAAGATTTTGCTTTACAAATGTTTTTTTAACTGGCTTAATTTTCAGTAACTTGACTTCGCCTCTCATGTAGTGTGGCCCTATTATAGACGGAGAGGCAGCGCTAAAAAATCTCTTTGAATTTACTAAAGCTAAATTTTTCACAGTTGATTTCTGTGATTGTGTAGAGAAACATACTGCGGTCGGTCAAGCGAAACGTAGAACAGGGGTTACTGAGAGGGTATCAAAGTTGCTTTCCTACGAAGGTAATTAAATCCATTTACTAAGGCTGAAAATCAGTACACACATTCTAAATTGAATATAAATAAAAGTTATTATAGTCGGTCAGCTGTATGACGGGACAGAGCCGGTCGGTCGGCCCCAATCAATGTACAGGGTTATTCACTATATTTTGACCCACTTGTAAACTACTTTATTTACAGAATTAGAAAAAAGAGTGCCGGCACAGCCCGTCCGCACATGGAGCGACGCTCGAAGCACTCTGCTCGATTCAAATCGCGTAGATTTCTCCCTGCCACTCAAGTTCCTTCGTTGTGGCATTGGGCTCCGTACACGAGGCGTTTAAGATTGCAAAATCTCCTCGTCTTGTACGACTCTCGTCTCTTGCGATCCGTAGTGCACGAGAAAGTTCGAGTGAGACGCACGTTTTTAGTCATAATAGGTAGTTTATTTTATTTGTTTCCTTCGTTTTTTGTTGTTTTTTTGCGCTGAATGAAATTTTACTTTTATTTAAAGATCGGTGCATGTTATGTTCATTGATTGTAGTACTACCTACTAACTTTGTGGAAATATATTGTTTGTAATATAAAATTCTGAAAACATTGAACTTTTGTTTCTATTATAAAATTCTTTGGGGAAATAGAACCCTCAATTGTATAATGCTCATTGTATACAAATGATACTAAAAATGTAACAATACCGTACTTTTTAAAGATCTAAATAGTCGTTTGGGTTGATAAATAAAAAAGATGTGAGTAAACTGAATCGACTAGTGTGCGGAGAGTAATCGCTTGTGCCGCAGGGTTCGTACAAGACGCGCGAACCTCGAGACCTGTTTTCGATCGACTCATGTGCGGACGGCCTAAGTCTAACCGGAACCAATTTATATTAATCCAAGTTTGCATCCTACACATAAGTATTTTTATAAGGAAACAAATTGGTATCTTGCGATTACTGTTTTTTTTTTCGTCTCAGCATGAATTTTATGGAGATGATCTTTTTATCATTACCTACCTACAATTTAACGAGTACAAAATGTGATTTAAACGAATTAATTTTCTCCACAGTGCAAGTTCTATAAATGTAATGTTATTTATATGCAGGCGGATGATATGGAAATAGAAACCGTGTGGCCAGACAACGAATGAATCATAATGATTCTTGAGTGTTTTTTTTTCATATTATATTAACGTACCTATAGGTACCATGCCTACCTACGTGTTGTTTTTAAATGAATATAATATGTCCATATACGGTGATCTACCAATCAAAATTACCTGGTATTCTTATTCAAAATTAGGGACAAGAAATTAATTTATCATACTACTTAAAAAATATAGTTATTGGGTCAATTTATCAGGCAGGAAAGAAATTAACAAATTACTTTAAAATAATTTATATTACTAAACAACGATGGACCTCCCCATTCCTTGAGAACTTGCTGCCTGGGTCAAATATGAATAATTTGCTGCCTCCATTGGACTCTAGAAGGATAGGAAATAAAGCGGAAATAATATTAACTATTAAAAGACGAAAACTTAAGTACTTGGCACATGTGATGAGAGGGCAAAAATACTAATTATTTACGGCTTATTATGCAAGGCAAAATCCGAGGAAAGCGAAATGTGAGAAGACGAAGAACATCCTGGCTTAAGAACTTAAGGGAGTGGTTCGAATGCAGTAGTGCAGAGCTATTTAGAGCAGCAGTCAACAGGGTCCTCATTGTCATGATGATTTCCAACCTTTGATAGAAGATGGAACTTAAAGAAGAAGAAGAGAAGCCTCCATTGGCTGCGATACTGTGCCAGATGGACGCAGGGGCGTCATTTGAAGTTTAGATTGGGGGGGGGGGGGCAAGCATTATATATATACAATACATTATAATATATGATGTAATGATGAAAATTGATGTATTTTTTGTAAATTTCAGTCATTTTAAGGGTCAGGGGGAAGCCCAAATGCCGCCCCTGTGGACGGCTTCATGTATAGACCACTCATCAGCGGTAAAAAACTGTAAAACCGTGGAATTTTGAGAACCAAGGTCGATTTCCTGGAAAATTTGGATTTAGGTAATGATTATAACCTTATGGAATGGAATGGTAAAAATCTGTCTTCCTTAGAGCCTCCTTGACAACAGCTAGACCTAGAAATAGTACTATCGAGGGATGGAGGAAGACAGATTTTAATCAAAACGAAACGGTAGATTTTCTTATTTTGTTAATGCCACACTCTGCATAGAGTACAAAGACTCGTTTCATATGGGCTCTCTGAACCGCAAAGTGGAATGTTTTCCTGGCGGTGCCTTTTGGTATGTTTATACCTGGGTTAAGCAGAAAGCTTGGATTTAGTCGAAATTCATTTCGCTTATTCCCCGTTAGAGGGCGTTCTATCAATACTGCGATATAAATTATTTTAATTTATATCGACAATCTACGATCGGAATGGTAAAAATCTGTCTTCCTTAGAGCCTTCTTGACAACAGGTAGACCTAGAAATCGTACTATCGGGGGATGGAGGAAGACAGATTTTAATCAAAACGAAACCGTAGATTTTCTTATTTTGTTAATGCCATACTCTGCATATAGTACAAAAACTCGTTTCATATGGGCTCTCTGAACCGCAAAGTGGAATATTTTCCTGGCGGTGCCTTTTGGTATGTTTATACCTGGGTTAAGCAGAAAGCTTGAATTGAGTCGAAATTCATTTCGCTTATTCCCCCTTTAGAGGGCGTTCTATCCATACTGCGATATAAATTATTTTAATTTATATCGACAATCTACGGTCGGAATGGTAAAAATCTGTCTTCCTTAGAGCCTCCTTGACAACAGGTAGACCTAGAAATAGTACTATCGGGGGATGGAGGAAGACAGATTTTAATCAAAACGAAACCGTAGATTTCCTTATTTTGTTAATGCCATACTCTGCATAGAGTACAAAGACTCGTTTCATATGGGCTCTCTGAACCGCAAAGTGGAATGTTTTCCTGGCGGTGCCTTTTGGTATGTTTATGCCTGGGTTAAGCAGAAAGCTTGAATTGAGTCGAAATTCATTTCGATTATAACCTTTGTTAAAATCTACCCTATGCTAAACTGCGCTTTTGCCCCGGGGTTGAAAACAACCCCATTTCGGGGATGAAAATTTTTTAATCAAAATAACTATGGAAATCGATTGAGTGACCAATTATAAGTAACTTTTGTTCCATAAATTTTTTTTTGCAAAACTGACGCTTTCCAAGTTATTTGCGATTGAAACTATGCATTTTTCATTGAAAAAACTAACGTTTTATAACCGTTTTTCATGAATAACTTAAAAAAATTTAATTTTGATAGAAAAAATAATTAAGGACAAAATTGTGGCTAATAAAAAATCAAACAGATTCGCGCCAGAAAGACCTAGGTAAACACAATATCGACTGAGTTATTGCTCTTTAAAGGATGGTTATTTTCAAAGAACCTCGAAATGGAGAGCCTACAATCTCAAATAACTCGAATGTGGTGCAATTTTTTGGGAAAACTTAATAGACATCTTTTAAAGCCCATTAAAAACATAGGCGTAACCAGGGGGGTTATAACCCCCCCTATTGGGATGTACTTTGAGCTCTATACGCTTAACACCATACCCCTCAGAGCCCTTCCAGTAGTTGTAACCCCCCCCCCTAAGGATCATCCTGGTTACGCCTTTAAAAAATCTTTTAAATAAGCTCTGACAAAAGTTTTTTGCGTAAGAACTGACTGACTTATGACGATTTCGCTCTCTGCTTTTTTCTTTTTGAAATGTAAAAATCAAACCCTCGTCGTTATAATCCTAATAAAAATAAATAGCTTCCCACTTGGAATTAACTTTATTTAGGTATAATTGATACGATCCATGTGATTCGACCGATTTGGAATGCTTAGTTTAGAAAAAATAGTTGATTAAATCGAAAATGACATTAATATTTTAATTAAAAAAAGTGCATTTTTCTTTAAAAAACCTAAAAGTATTCATGATACAAAAACAAAAAAAAATCAAAATTTGTGGTAAAAGAAAGTCTATAATTAATATTTGAAACATTTTTTTATATTATAAATAATACTTTTAGATTTATTAAACAAAATGCACTTTTTTTTTTAATTTTAAAAACGTCATTTTCGATTTAATCAACTATTTTTTCTAAACTAAATATTACAAACCGGTCAAATCACATGGATCGTATCAACTATATGTACCTAAATAAAGTTAATTTCAAGTGGGAAGCTCTTCATTTCTATTAGGATTGTAACGACGAGGGTTTCATTTTTACATTTCAAAAAGAAAAAATCAGAGAGCGACTTTATTTTTGCCATAAGTCAGTCAGATCTTATGCAAAAAATTTATTTCTTATGCGGTATTTTAATCTAGTCAATGAAGCAAGTTATCGGAGTGGCCTTAAAATCAACATTTCAAAAACAAAGTGGATGGTAGTTGGAAAGATTAATATAGATCAGGGTCAGCTTTCTCTTGATGGAGAGGAATTAGAACGGGTGAATCATTTCAAGTACCTTGGCAGCTGGTTAAATGTAAATTGTGACTCTGATGAAGAGATAATATACTAGGATCGAAATATCACGGAAGGCTTTTATGACCTGAAAACCAGTTTTATGTAACAGAAACCTGTCGATGCATATTCGAAAGAAGGTCCTGAACTGTTATGTGTGGTCTATCTTATTATATGGTTGTGAGACATGGACGTTAAAAACCACAATGCTAAACAAAATAGAAGCATTCGAATTGTGGTGCTATCGACGAATCCTAAAGATATCGTGGGTTTCGCACACTTCCAATGAAGATGTTCTTCAAATGATGAATTCAGAACGTCTGCTCATAAGCATCATAAAGAAGAGAAAAACAGAATACTTCGGCTATATAGTTCGAGGACCTAAATACCATCTGCTTCGCGTTATAATACAAGGAAAAGTGGAGGGAAAGAGATGGATTGGTCGAAAGAAACTTTCATGGCTGCATAATATTAGACAATGGTGTGGCTTCACAGTAGAAGAATTATTTCGCGCAGAAGCCGATAGAGAGGTTTCAGGAAATTGTAAACATGATGACGGCCAACGTCTGAATAGACACGGCACCTAAAGAAGAAGAAGGTATTTTAATGAGCTTTAAAGGATGTCTCTCAAGTTTTCCCCAAAAATTGCACCACATTCGAGTTATTTGAGATTAAAGATTCTGCATTTTGATGTTCTTCGAAAATAACCATCCTTTAAAAGGGCAATAACTCAGTCGTTATTGAGTTTACATAGGTCTTTAAGACGCGAATTTTTTTGTTTTTATTAGCTACAATTTTGTTCTTAATGATTTTTTCTATAAAATTAATTTTTTTTAAGTTACTCATGAAAAACGATTATAAAACGTGAGTTTTTTCAATGAAAAATGCATAGTTTCAATCGCAAATAACTTGGAGAGTGTCAATTTTTCAAAAAAATTTTATAGAGAAAAATTTACTCAGAATTTCGAAATATCGATTTCCAGTTATTTTGATTAAAAAAATGTTCATCCCCTAGATGAGGTTGTTTTCACCCCTAGGGCAAAAGCGCAGTTCGGGATAGGGTAGATTTTTACAAAGGTTATAACTGAAGAAAATGGCTGTTGATTGGACTAGTAGGGATTGACAGGTTGGTCCTGTCACCGGTTGTGTTTAGGACACGCGTATAATTCTTCTGTAGACCTACATTTGTAGCCTATTTTGGACACGTAGTAAGGGGAGACCGATATAATATTCTTCAACTTATTATGATGGGTAAAATCGAAGGACGCAGAGGAATTGGTAGGAAACAGGCCTCTTGATTGAAGAATATCAAAGAGTGTACAGGAATGAAGAAAGCAGAGCAACTATTAAGAATAGCTCGAGACAGAGACAATTTTGCCATGTTAATCGCCAACGTCAAAGTGACTTGATAATGCACGTTAAGAAGAAGAAGACCTACATTACAGATATTGTGACCATCTGTATTATACTATATTATTCATCTACAATATGGATTGTGACATTGGAACCCGTTAGACTCTTTACTGTGGGGTTTTCTTAAGAGCAGGAATAAGCGAATAAGCCACAAATCATAGCGACTCTCCAAGCAGTACAAAACTCATGCAAATTCAGCTCTATATATACGCTAGAGTGCGCTAACAAGCTGAGACGCGGTAGCTATTTGAATCATGGTGTAATCTATTGATGACTTTTCTGTTTCTAAGCTGGATTTTCTGTTGTGTCAGCTGGATAAATCTTCGGTTCATTTTAATGGGAATGGGTGCACCGATACATCTGGTGACACTTATTAAAAATTTGTACCAGTCTAATATGGCAACAGTACGAAAGCCACTTCGGAGTAGAGAGAGGAGTAGTAGATAAGGATGCATTTTGTCACCTGACTTATTCAATGTTTGTGTCGGTGGAGTAACGGTGGCCGATAGAAAAATCTCAAATTTTTAACATTTTCTGATGACAGTACTACACTTATATCTTGGAAAGTATTTGCTATTTTGTAAATTAGCCATGTATTACTATTACAATATAATATGATAACTAAAATTCAGTGTATCAACACAGCAATGATACTCATAAAAACTACTCAACAACAATAAAACGCATTGAAAATTTCATTATTTACACCACTGAATTACTTGAATTCAAGAAGTTGTCGAAGAACAATTAGAGAAGCCAAATATTATAGTAAAACTGTAGGCCTTAAGATATTGATGCTAAATGATGCTAAAACAAATGCTAAATAGCCAAACTCAAAAAATACTCTTACACCTGTTTTAACATAAAAAAAAACTCATGGCTTTTCCCACAAACACAAAAAACTGAGGATTTACTAAATTACTGGCATATTAAGCAATGCTAAATACATGTTATGAAGTGTTAATATTCCCGACTGTGCAGAAATTACTATCTACTGTAGAAATAAAAAAAAAACCTGTGATCCAACAATACGTTTACCAAAAATGGTAACAAAAAAAGAAAAAATCCAAATCTTAAAAGACATTAATTACACAAATTATAGTAGTTGCAATTAATGTTAATCAGGAGTTGCACTCAGGCGAAGATCTGTATAATTCAGTAAAACCGGTAAAACACAGAAGACCACTGACAAAACAATTATGTAAAATAAGATGGTTTTGCTTGTTTTCGATTCAGAGGGATGCACAATCCCTGGACAGCTGTTTATGCCATTTCAGGCTTCCTCAAAACAGCTAGCGTGCACACCTCTGAAGCCAAAAACAGCTAGACCATCTATTTAAGGGAAATTTCAAAGATAATTGAAATCTCCATTGGGACGCAATACAGCGACATCTCTTAAACAAACTGAAAATTCTCAGATGCAGAATTCACCATCATAATAAAAATTAAAATGGTAAATAGTTATTCAAATCTGAAACTTTTCTTGTTGAAAGTTCTTTCTGGTACATCCTTAATCTGCAACTATTACAATTTATAAGACAGCAGATGACGAATATAAAAAACAAAAAGGACTCTACTATATGCAGTCACATTCCGTTTTCATTTGTCTAGGAAAAGGACAGAAAGAAAACTTCCTAGTACTCACATCTGAGTAAAGCATCTAGTAAATATTGTTTAAGCCTGGCCCCTAACTTCTTTTTTACACAAACAACTGTCACCCAAGTATATAGAACAATTTCTGTTTGTAGCTGACACTACACTGATTACTGAGTATCGTGGTGTAAGGGGAAACCTTTGAGAAAGTAGGCGCCAAACACCATGATGAACTACTACCTAAACAACTTCAACTGAAACTGAACGCAGCCAAGGCACAAGTAGGCTCTTTCGAACTCCACACATTACAAGCAAACAGGAGATTCAAAATCCAATGGGAATGGTGACTCTTGAACACATGGAGAAACCAACCTCTATGTTATGCTATGATTTATGGTTTATTTTTTTTACCAAGAGGAAGAGGAGTAAACTAAAAAGACAGATTTACACCTTAGAAAGTCACTAGAAAAATAACCAAATAAATCTTCTTTTTTGGTTGATCATATCGGCCCTCAACGATAATCCATAAATATTATATTATGTATATTAATACTTCACTAAAGAGTTCTAAAAACAACTGCTTATTATATAAAAGCAGACTAAATATCTAAAAATTAAAGGAATAACATAGAAAACACAAAAAATCGTCGACATAATTTAATTATGGCATTATGAAATGCCATTACTGTCAAAATTTGATAAAAATGTCATTAGTGTCAAAATTTTATAACAGTGGAGTAAACTTGCCTGCGGTTGGACCAATGACAAACAAGCATTACAACGCGGTAAATTTGAATCACTCCTCTTGGTTTAAAAACAAACTATAATAGCAGTTAAGGGGTCAGTTTGACTGTTTTGAGAACCATGCCCCTACACTTTGCTACTCTATAGCAGAGTATACCTGTTCAGTCTGGTACAGATCAAACCACACAAAAAAAGTATCATAAACGAAACATGCAGACCAACATCAGGTTGTATAAAGCGAAGCTCAACAGGAAAACTTTGTAGATCATTCAGTTTTGCAGAAAGTTTTTTGCATTTTGGTGCCAAAAGCTATTGCAAAAGATTATAATCCTGTAGCAGATTCCTCAATGTGGTCTTGGCTATTGACACATACTCAAAGTGGTCAATATGAAGAACACTGATTCAGTGGCACCATTGCAGACACTTGCATGGTTATATAAGATTTGTATGCAAGCATGAAATTTTGCGTGTTAGTGTAGAAGTTTAGATTTGCATTCTTTGTTTATATATGTAATATACAATATCATGTTATTATATTACAAACACCTTAACTGTGGTTCAGTAGTGTCCGTCAAAAATGTCTTCCTATGCACCCAGGCGAGAAGTAAGTGACTCCGTAGAATCTATTGCAACTGGTTGAATAACTAATGACTATTTAAAAAAAATACAAGCAAATATCCATACCAAAGACAATACAGAATGTAAGTGTACTGAACTTTTTTAAAGAAACACATAATAAAAATATAATCATAGAAAATTTAGTTTTTAAATACGCACCAAGTAATAAAATATGGAAACTTTAGAAATCTCTTCAAGCATCAAAGAAGTTACAAGTTTAGTTGCGGAAGGTTGAAGTAATAAAATACTCTGCACACAGAAAACAATGAAATTGAAATTTTTTTAACAAATACTTCAAATTATGAGAATCTTTGAAGCATAAAAACTTGTATTGTTCTAAATTTATTTTCTTGTGGCATCTTAGCGCAATTTACTATTTTTGTTAGGAATAAGCCCCAATTTTACTTTACAATTAAGTTTATTTGATGTTTCGATGTCTACTTCAGAAATTGTTCTCATACAATTGTTCTACAAATATTTCGTATTTTGAGAACTATTTCCGAAGTGGAAATGTCAAATAAACTTAATTTTAAAGTAAAATTGTGGCTTATTCCCAACAAAAAATAGTGAATTGCATAAAAACTTGTCCTACAAATCATTCTTTTCTTTTGATAAAGATCATATACAGTAGAGCGTCGATAATCCGAACGATCGCTAATCCGAACGCAAAAAAAATTATAAAATTAAAAAATATGATCGCGGACCGAATTTTTGGATTTTATATGGACAATATGGGCAAAATATGACCGCGGATTTTTGTTTTGTTTATGCACATATACATACAATATATTTGTTTATTATGCAGGTGTTTTACTCCTTGTAACTAAAACGTATGTATATATGTACTAGGTTTATAAACTTTGTATGTATTTTGAACATATGTTCGATAATCCGAACAATTTGATAATCCGAACTACCCCTGTACCAATTAGTTCGGATTATCGACGCTCTACTGTAATTTACAGTGTACTTCTTAGTTTTTTTACAAGTTTAAAGTGTTCAAGGTAAATGTGTGTACAATTTAAGTAATAAATTGAAATAAAACTCTTGTTTCAATACTGAAATTGATATAATAGTTTCACCATTTTACGATCACATAAATTAAGAATTTTTTAGTTGTTTATCATAACAAGAGGTCTTTTATGTCACTGCCTGAGGATATTAAAGACAATATTAACAAAAAATGGCTGTATTTATTACACTACACTTGATACAAAACTGTAACATTAAACTTAGTAACCTATCTTGCTAGAGCTTCCAATTCCTTAATTTCTTTGTCAGCTGCGGCTTTCTTTTCAATGGCCAGTTTAGCATCACGTTCTGCCTTAATTTTATTTTCTACCTCCCTAATGCCTGCTTCCTTTTTGGAGAGCCTGTTTTGGTGGAAGGCTCCATAAGCAACTCCCAAAGCAAGAAAACTCCATCTTCCGAACTAAAAATAATCATAATATAATAAATAGTAGAATATAATAATATTACAACACATAAATAAATTCATGCAATGCTGGAACAACGTTCTAACCGCCAATAGTTTCATATGTGGGTTTTCCATGGAACAACATCTTTATACACAAAATAATGTACTGCAGACTGTGGAGAATATTACGACACTTTACTTTACTTAAATCTGATTTCGTTGTTCCAGCATAGCATTCAAATATAACAATATATAGCGAGTGGTGAAATGGAAAACTGGCCATAGGAAATTCAATGTAAAATTTGAAACTGTTGAATTCCTGCTTCCCTAATTATTTTACATCAAAATGCATGAGAAATTATTTGTAGAGGATTGAAATCTGTATTGAAAACAACTGTTAAAATTGTTCTATAAATTAAACATAATACAAAATTTTGTAAAAATAGAATCAATTTTTCACGCCAAAGGCCACACACAGTGCCATAATGTGTATCAGTTGCGTTCAATCACAATGAAGTTATTATAAATATTAACAATATTTGAACTGCCAAAATTTTTACTTTATCATTTCAAAGTATTAATAATAAAGATGTTTTATTCAGTCAATAGTGTGCGAACTGTCAGTTAAATAATAACGTTGTCCTAACTTTTACACATGTACCTACCTACTGTGGCAAATTTTTCAAAATTTTGGAATGTGTTTAAATTGTAGAACAATTTTAACTTTTGTTTTTAATACAGATTTTAATCCTCTACAAATAACTTCTAATGAGTTTTGCTCTAAAATGATTACAGAAGCAGGAATTTAACAGTTTAGAATTTTACATTGAGTTTCCTATGGCCCGTTTTACGATTCACCACCCTGTATATATAATAATATAACAACACTCATTGATGTGGGGATACCTAACACTAATAACAACAACATGCATTCTAAAATACACTGAAAAGATCACCAAGTACAGAGATCTGGAAAATCAAATATGAAGAAAATGGAAAATGCAAAGTACCCAGACAATACCTATTATAGTGTTAACTACTGGAGTCATTCCGAGGAGATACTCCTGCATACCGCTTCACCTAGGGCTCGATAACACGGAAAGAGTCCCACCAGAGCTTAATCCCTCCCATACCCTAGGTATCTGAGATAAGTGAATTTTTCTCTTAGAGGGACTGAAGGCCGTATGGCTAAATGATATTAGTAAATGTTAATATAAATATTTTTGTGTGAATATACTACAAATTATTTGTAAGACTAAAAAATAAAATTGGTGGTATATGTGAGGTTATGCTCAATTATGTAACTGGAATCATTCTGAAAAGTAAGATATACATATTAATTTGTTTACTTTTTACCTTGATTAAAGGAGAAACACGAACTGGAGCTGGAAGGGCAGACATTATTAGGGCTTTTCTTGTACTTCGGTAAAAAATCTATTGACGATGAAAGTCAAAGGAGACGAAAAATGAAGTTTACTTTGATTTTGACGTACAAAATAACCCCTTTAATGTTATGCAACCACCATTCACCAGTATCATCTGAAGTTAAACGCATGTCGAAGGTCACGCACCATAACCGTAGATTATGTATTATTTTAAAAGGTGTAAATATTATATAGAGTAATTTTAATAAAAAATGAACAAAATTGATCAAAACTGTTTTTGGTTCCAAATTAAGTGCCGTCAAAGAATAACACATTTGAATACCTACAGGAACACTAAATTGAGTTTGGATGAGTTCCGAAGTGCTTTCATCGGTGACAAAGAGTTCGCTGTGTTATTATTCTTGAAAATTAATGTACTATAAAATATACGTCGCTTTACAATGTAACAACCATATTAAATATTATTGATTTTTTTAAAGTTACATACCTAATTATTAAAACCATGCAGCTACAATAACAGTCTTCCTGTAACAGCATTTAACGAATCATCTTGATGTAATGTTGATAGCAAAAGAAAAATTTTTTGGTCTTTAGAGTAGAGTATATGAGAGGTTGGTTTTATTTTCTTTGAATGCGAATTGTGATGTACCTACTTCTTTTTTGCCGAGAAAGGACGGTAGAATTTCTTGTTTATTTTTTCTCATTGTACCGAAGAGAATTAGTTAAGCATCATTAAGCCTCATCATTTGAGTCGTCTAGTTTCAAGATCCGACAAATCCACTGAGGTCGAATGTTAAATCTAAATCTAAACGGGAACTGGTGTATGTTTTCAAAAGACTGATAGTGTGTAAATAAATTTATTAAATCAGCTAAGTACTTTCAGCATATTATGCCATCATCAGAGCTATCCTATAAAAAGACTAAGTTGAAAAATCTTATTCATAAAAAATTATAAAGTGAAACTTACGTCTTATAGGTGTAAAAACCTCAAAAGAAGAGAAAACTTCGAACAAACACATTCTTTAGTTTAAAATAAACCCAGGGATATAACCACTGGTTAGGGTAAAAACCCTTAAATGTTTAAAAATCACATTTAATGTGTTTTTTATAAAATGGCTACCATTCTTACAAACAGCTGTTACTGACAATATTCAAAAACGACAGGCTGCTGAATATTGTCAGTAACAGCTGTTTGTAAGAATGGTAGCCATTTTATAAAAAACACATTAAATGTGATTTTTAAACATTTAAGGGTTTTTACCCTAACCAGTGGTTATATCCCTGGGTTTATTTTAAACTAAAGAATGTGTTTGTTCGAAGTTTTCTCTTCTTTTGAGGTTTTTACACCTATAAGACGTAAGTTTCACTTTATAATTTTTTATGAATAAGATTTTTCAACTTAGTCTTTTTATAGGATAGCTCTGATGATGGCATAATATGCTGAAAGTACTTAGCTGATTTAATAAATTTATTTACACACTATCAGTCTTTTGAAAACATACACCAGTTCCCGTTTAGATTTATATAGAAGTGTGTACAAGTCAAACAGTCTTTTTCTATTCGAATGTTAAATGTTAAAATTAGAATTGGAGGGTTTTGCATCGGAAATTCAGTATAAACTTGTAGAGAGCAAGATTACAAATCTGTTGACATGAATAACTCAATATTCATAAAAAGTGGATTTGTCGGGTTTTGAAACTAGACGACTCGTTTGATCAACCAAAGGAACTGAGATGAAACAGTTGTCTACTGTCATATTTCGGTTGGTTCCGAAAATTTTCGAACGTAAAAAGCTGGCAGTGACTCATTATCCTGTGTTTGCACTTTTCCATATATTGTGTACCATATAAATGTTTTATAGTCATTTATCATCATTATCATTTATCATATGAGCAATTTTCGTTAATCCTACTCCGATAGTACAAAACTCAAAGATTTTAGTACGATATACAGTTGTTTTCGCAAAATTTGCTTATGGGTGCAAATTTATCCACTGTTTTTCTTATCGCTTTTGTTTCTTTATTATCAAACGTTAGACATGCAGCTAGAAATGCAAACCTATCCTGCGGCATCTTAGTACGAAATATTCCATTTCTGTTTTATTTGTCAGTCTTGTGTAATTTTGCACAGCACTACTTTCAGTTTGCGAATGATTTCTACATTTATGTAAAGGACGATAATATCTAACATTTGTTTATTAAACAGTAAGTTCCAGACTTCTTCAATGATTGTAGTATTAAGAGTAAACAGTAGCGATCAACAGGTAGCAACAAAATATAACTTCGGGAGATAGTATCATAAACTTTGGCAACAGTGGTAATCTTTGACATTATCTAAGATTAATATTTTGACAATATCATAGTCGCGCTAAATGGAAGTAATAGAAAACGATTTTATTATTAATAAATATATATTTATAAAAATAAACCAAAATGGGTGAAAATTGTATGTTAAGATAGATATTTAGAAAGGTATTTGCATGAAATATCTATAATAATAAAACAATAATAAATAATTATTTTTTGTTGTGAAGCGAAACAAATTTCGATTTTCGCATAATTTTGGCACGGTGTTTAATGGTCTTTTTCTTGGAAGGTTTCACTTTATTTTTCGTTTGATTTACTTTTTCCATTTTGTTAAACTATTGATAATACTTTTAGAACAAAAAATCCTCCTAAAACTTTATATACATACTCGCATTAGAATTCGAAATATTTTTACGTAAAATATACTTACCTACCTACATATAACTAAAACTCACAATTAACAACAATCTATTCTTTCAAAGAGGCCAACAACTTATACAACAACAACAAACATATAATCAATTAACTATCAATAAACACTACTTTCCTATGAAACAACAAACACGAATTCTTAAATTAACACACTACTGCACTGAACAGATTTGATATCGATAAAGATGACAGAACAGATTAGAGAAAATCTGACGCAGGTTTGTCAAAATGACAGTGATAGTTTCTCTATGTTGCCTAATTAGTTATTTAGTTATATATGTTCGATTTCTTGTCAGAAATAAAAAATTTTAGTAGTTCCAAGATTACACAAAATCTAGGCATGGGATAAAAAAGTTTATTTGAAGAAAGTTTATTTTTTTTTCTTCTTAATGGCGGTACAGGCTCCTTTTATCAATATTTTATTTAGTTATAGAGTAATTTCCACGTACTAACATATTTCTGAAATTGGGCTCTGTACCGCCATTCTTTATTATATTACAAATATGTGTGCCAAATATCTCGAGAAAATATTCAAAATTAGAGCCGCAATCTTGGAACGCGTTTGTTGCTACCTGTTGATTGCTACTGTAGCCTCTTAAGACATGGTAAATGCATAACAAGATTTCTGGCTGCTGTACGATCACGCCTTGAGGGTTGTTCTGCAGACCAACGATGCTTGTCTTTTCCAAGTAAACTTGCAATCAGCCCTGTGATGTATCACTTACGTTAAATATAACGTAAAGTTATTCTGTAGTTAAGTTATAATCCTCGAATTGGTGTGATGTATCATATTACACTTAACTACTTGCGGTATTTCTTGGCAGTTCTTGAGTTATCTGATATATCAACTGTCACTTTATAACTCGACGTTAAACCTCAAATTATGAGATATCTTTGTAGTTATGTTAACGATTGTAAGGTTATGATTATATTTTGATTTGTTTTTAGATAGAAATCAAGTGCATATTTAACGTAGAACGCTGCTTCAGGTTGTCCCAGGATCTTGTGCGGCATTTTATTAATTTAATAAATCAAATTTAATATCAAATATAAAGCAGCACAAAATTATCAAAAACATATACCTAGATAATAAGTAAAAACAGGTAGATAATAAAATTAAAACAATAATAAAAATAAAAGGAGAGCTAATGATTTAAAAATATAAGGGTAATGTCATTTTAAAAATTATACAAAAATCAAATCGAGAGATACAAGTTGAAATTTTGATTTATAAACATCCAAGGGTTTTAAGTACCTACTGTTCTTTCTATCTACTTTTACAATTCACCACCGAACAGCGAACAGCTGTACATCGGTAGCCGGTGGGTAGGTATACCAACTTCTCGTGATTCTCTTTCTCGTTCAAACTTGTACTGATTCTATATACGGTTCTCTTTTTTAGACAACTTAATATTTTCTTCCTTGTATAACGTCTAAGAAATAACTCATTTTATAACAGTGGATGATCCATCACACGGAATTTACGTTTTAAAGTTACGGAGATAGTTATTTAACTTCAACGCAAACGTTAAAAATAACTTCGGTAATTCATCACAGGGCTGTATATTTATAATTAGTTCATGATAACTTCACTATCACTTTGATCACTTTCGTCAGTATCAGCATTGTAGTTTTGTCTGTCGACATAATCTTCGTCATATTCGGAATCGGTACCAAAGATATCTTGACCATCCTCGTTTTTTGTGAGCTTCCAGGGTTAAAAACACGTATGAGAGTGTGGGTATTATTTCACTGTCGGGGTAGAACTACCTACAATAGTTATCAGAATATGTATAAAAATTGAGAGTACAATGAGAGACGTGCTACATTTTAGGCGAATAAGTATTTACGTTACTGTTAATTTTCCAAAAAGGTTTCACAAAAATCTCACAAACACTACAGTGCGTGTCCATTCTTTCAATCAAGCAAACGGCAACTTTAATAAAATAGAATAAAATAAGTTGTAAATCTGAAAGGATTTAAGTTAGTCCTTGACAATTTGAGTTTACGACAGAAAATAGGGAATTCTTTTAGGTTTTTCTGATGGAAGGTACCGTTTTTTTTTTCTTTTATGGCCTTCTATATTGGGAACAAGTAAATATATTCTAACAATACAATTAGTAATATGAATATAAAAATATATAAATCAGTGAAAGTTGCATATTGCAACAAAGTGAATAAACAACTATACATAAATAGACGTAGAAGATATCCTTTGATAACCCAAATGTTACGCTTATGACAAGACACGGGTCATTAGGCACTACTGAACCTATCTTCATTGTAATCCTAAGATTTCCTTAGGCAATTTTTGATAATGTGTAAGTAACGCGTGAATAATTAAAGCCATCAAATTAATTCAAAGAAATTAAATCCTAACTTTATTCATTCTCTGTACCTGTATATTAAATTATATGCATAAAGCGCGCCACGCACGGCGAGCTAAGCTATAATATATATTTCAGATTTCGGATTTATTCGCGCTGCATGTCTCTTTGACTTTTGTTGGTGGAGACAAGAGACAGTTGACAATTCCTGACTGTAAATTGTCAGATTTTTGGTTTGATTGTTGTTTTTTTGCCAAAAACTTTTTGGTTAACTTTTACTTATTTATTTTTAGAGGTGATAATACATATTTTTATATAAATATAACTAAATCTTACATTTTTTTAGTGGTAAAAATAAGATAAAAAAGTAAGTATTTATTACATTTTAATGCATTATAAATATGGAACTAAAAACAGTACACATATTATTTTTATCAGTATGTATTAATTTATTAATGAATTATTGTTATTTACAGATGAGTGATCATTTTACATCCATCCAGCGATGAGAATTTAGAAGGAATTGACACTTAGGGAGTACCAAAAAATTTAGATTATTTTGAGGAAACTGTGCCTTTGTTCGATGGCGATAAGTATGTCCTGGAACATTTTGGCATCATCAGAGTAAAAGTAGTAGGTAAGCTTATCAGAAAGATTTAGGCACTCTAAATATTCTCATTATCAAAAAGGAGATTCGCAAAAGATTTCTCCGTTAAAATGTTTGACCATTTTCATGCTAATGAGGTAATTACTTTTAGAGATGTTACAGGTCCATTCAACACATCCAAAAGTTGTTTACACAAAATAGTAAGGAGAATCACTTTTTTATCTGCTGAATACGTTCGTTGGCCAAATGAGTAAATGACAATGAAAAACAGACTATTTAAAGATATTTTCGTTATTGCAATTTCCCAGGGGGCTTATGTGAAAATCGATAAACCAAAGGAAGATCCAGATTCATATTAAAATAGGAACAAAAATATTCAATACAGGTAAAAATATGTAATATTTTTGTAATTACATATACAGAGTTAACCTAGTTAAACAGGGTTAAGGCCGGTTTTTCAGTGATGGGTTAACCTATTTGTTTTTCAGTCACCGAAATATTTATGGTTAATCAGTTTTTCAGTACTAGGTTAGAGATTAAGCCCGTTTAAATTAACCAAGATTTTAACCGATACTCGTTAGATGGTTTAACTCCGAATTTTGTGGTTACGCTTGTGCATGGGTGCAGTGAATGCATCAGAGTCGAATTTGGAATGTTTATTTTGAAGAGAATAGTTAGGTATTTTGTTTTTATCGTGGGAAGTATTCTTCCTTGTTATTATTATAAGAAAATTATATATTATTATGGTTATTATAATAGGAAGGAATTGTAAGGAAATATGTTTTTATAACTGTAACAGGTATCTATGTTTACACATACTTTAACAGGATTTAATGCATGATTCCTAGTAATATTTTTAAAAGATAATTATGTCTATACAGCAAAATAATTATTTACTACACAGTTCGACTTCTTATTTCCTGGCTACTAATTTCCAATAGCGATATCACCCTGGTCTTTGACAAACGAAATCGGCAAAAAAATTCTAAATCGTCCCAGTAATTGTAAATGGTCTCTTCTGTTATGAAACCGAGGTAGATGCTATGAACTAAATAAAGAATCCGAACTTGATATTCCATTAAACATTTTTTTTTAATTTGGTTATGAAATTGTTTTTATATATTCTTTTGAAGTTATACTTCTTTGCGATCGAGGGTGAAATTTTATACTTGCCTGGTGCATGCGCAGGACAGACAGTATGTAGTTCGTTGCTAATCTTTCAAATTATGTAGGTATGTATCAGCGCAAATAAGTCATTAAAAGAATATATTAGTGTTTTTAGTAAATGTATTATTTATTATAATTTTTGTGTCTTTGGATTTGTCTTCCTCAGTAATAAAATATTTTATAATAATAGTAAGTATATTTCCTTTAAATTTTAAAGTATTTTGTCAGTATGTATGAGAAATCTTGTAACCTGTCAAAGCAAAGGGATTTAGCTCAGTGGTAGCACGTTCGACCGGAGATCGAGAGGTCCCTGGTTCAAATCCTTGTGTTATCTAACTTTTTTTTTATTTTAGTATTGTTTTAATAAAAATTTTTGGAAAGTAGTAAGTAAAAATTAGTTTAATCTTTAAATACAAATAACCTGTTGAAAGTATATTTATTTCGTTGAAATCATATATAAGTATAACTTCTTAGGTGCGTACAAAGTACACACACATTCTTTTTTTCTGTCAAATTGCTCATTATTTCTCGAATTGCACATGCGCAAGTACAATTACTGCAGCCAACATAAGAAAAAAAGTGGTTAGCTAACTGAAATTTTTTAAACTTGGTTTAAAGCACTGAAAAATGCTAGGACAGTTAAAATATTGGTTAAAATTTAAACTAGGTTAGCTAACCAACATTTTAACCTCTCACTGAAAAACCGGGCCTTAGACATGCAATTTATTTGAAAATTAGTTTATGTATACAAATAGGGCCAGTTATCCATTCATAGTTTTCAAACCTCTCTAAACTATCTGTACTATCTATTACCCAAAGACATTGGATATTATTTTAAATGTGTATAAATATGAAACAATTTAACAGAAATTTTCATTAGACAATGATAGATACAATAAGTTGTCCTCCTCACCAACAAATACATTTTAACCCTTAATTACAGACATTCCATTATTACAATGTTACAGAGCCCCAGTATTTTTTACCGGTCATTATAAAATAGAGTCGATATATAGGTAAAGCTAATAAAAAGAAAACATAAAAATTATGCATTATTATTTTTCTGGAGTCTCTAGATATGGGAGAGCTGGTGAAATGAGTGATTTTTAATAATATAATACAAGTTTTTTAAAGAATAATCTAATAAACGATAATTGTGGTAACATTTTTGGTCTATTGGAACAAACGGCCATAAATGCTATGAACAAAAATTTTGATTTTTGTAACAAATAAACCTAACATAGAATTACAAAGAAACAGAAAATAGCATTTACAAAAATTTATACATCCATGAAAAAAAATCTGCAAGAGTTTAAATTGTGACAAAATTAAATGGCAATTCCATTTTTGCAAAGTTTCCTCCTCCAAATTTAATCTTCATTAAAGGTCCCCGATGATTTTCACAGTCCATTTCTTCACTTTTTCCATAAAAACACAAAAAAATATTATAAACATTTCACATTTCACCCATGTAAGACTAATTAATACTTACTTAAAACAGACCTCTAGTAATTTTTACCGGTTAAGATTTTTATGTGGGTTACAAAAGAAAAAAATATTGACAATACACACTACCCGCTTTGACTAGTACTGATATACAAACTGCCCGAGAGGTACAGAGACACATGAACTTAAGTGGTGAGGTTACCACAAAATTTGCATTGTAGGAATGCCCACCGGTAATAAATATCTGATCTCTGTAGTTAAGGGTTAGCGCCGGACTCCACTTGCGATTTGCAGTCGCGAAGATTGAACACATTGTTTCAAATACAAGTCAATCCATGATTATTTAGTCGTAAATGGATTGACTTGTATTTGAAACAATGTGTTCAATCTTTGGGACAAAACTATCGCACAACTACAAATCACAAGTGGAGTCTGGCGCTTAAAGTGCATTTAATATACCTATATTGATAAGCTTTACAGAAGATCTGTGCTTGGACCCACAATTTTGAGAATGCAGTTAATTTTTATATTCATATCACTCAATAGGCACATATTTTTGTTTCAGGCACAAATGGTTTATGATCACGAGAAAATGATCAGGGATATATTTGTTGTATATCCAGGTTCTGTACACTATAGCAGAGTTTTAAGGAGATCCAATTTGTTTGCAGCTCTTCCACAAAGATGTGGTGAATACTATATTTTAGGTGATAGTGAATACACATGTTTAAACATTTTTTGACTCCAGTTAAAGACAAGGGTCATTTAACAAGACAGTAAAGAAATTATAATTATTGTTCAAAAATACATATGGGATAGAGCATTGTTTTGGATTTCTCAAACAAAGATTTATAGGCAGCTGTATCACCATCCATTAAGAAATATTAGAGATATAGTCCCATTTATAAGGGCTAGTGCAGTGTTACATAACTTAGCAATTGATGATAATTTGCCCATCAATTGAATGTTGATGCACCTCATCTTCTCATTACCAACAAATATGAAATTGATGCTGTATATAGGTGGTGTTACAAAAAGAAATTCATGCAAGGTTTAAATTTGATTTTGTAATAATTGTGTTTAATAAACTATATTCAGACACTTTCAAATTATTTGCTTTATTAAAACAAACCATCATTTTATAATAACCTATGTATCGATGGCTTTAGTATGAAAACCTCCTATCTTATTTTGAATGAACTGAATTTCACAAGGTAGGGTCACCAGCGACCCCAAAAATATTTTTAAAAATAAACGACATTTCAATATTTTTTAAACTTATTTAGCAAACATAAAGGATTCGATTTCTAATCAGAAATTGTATTGTTACATAACAATAAGCAATACTAATATACAGAGTAAGTCAAAATATAAAAGCACTTATATTTGACATATCGATGGCAGAAAGGCAGGACCTCATAACTGAAAAATTTGTATAAAATGAGTTACTTCGGTTTTCACTTTAGAATAAGTGTATCAGCACCTATTACACATACACTTATTCTAAAGCGAAAAGCGAAGAAACTCATTTTCAGTTATGAGGTCCTGCCTTTCCGCCGTCGATATACTTTATAAGATATCATTGATATAAACAAAGTTAGAAGTTGAATAGTTTATTTTTATATTATTTACAATCTTTACAAATACTAAATTGATGTTCTGCACAGTAAACACAAATATAGCAGCCTTTTCTATCCTCAGGTGGGGTCAAAAATCAGAAATGTGCTGCATTTACGACTAAATGTGAACTTTCATAAAAACATACGTATCATCGGAGTAACTCGCATGTCAAAAAAATTTGAGCGGTGGGGTCACAGGTGACCCCACTTCGTGGTTCTAGGGTTAATAATAATTTTGGATATTGTGAAAAATGAAAGGTAGTTTACTCTTTAATAAAATTCATATTTTTTGACAAACCTAGTATACAACTGAAAATTTTTTATATTTGATGGTTGTTTAAAGGTTTCAAATCATGCAAAGCTTTTATAAAGAATAACTTGTTCCTAAAATTGATAATAAAAAAGTTTTTCATATGGTTCCAACCATGGACGTATAAATAAAGATATATCTTTATTTATACGTCCATGGTTCCAACTTACTGAGACATAAATTTCTTTGCATTTATTTTATTATATTATGATAAGGTTATTAAAAGGCTACAAATGTAAAAACATGCATTTTAACTTTTGTTCTGTGTCATGGATAACATACAGTCAATATTTCACATAATGTTTTATGTTGTTCATAAAACAACAGCTAACACACTACATATTTACATAATTAACTATTTAGATAGGAAATAAGCCACAATTAAATAAATAATTTTATTAACGTTTCGACACCCAACTCGGATGTCGTTGTCAAAATACAAAATACTACTAAATTAAACAAAATTTTTTTGTTGCTAAGTAAAAAATTCTTCTAATAATTTATTTAATTTGACTCATTTATATTGGCAATTCAGACATATATTATACATTTTAAAGTAGAAGACTTTAAAATGATATTGCCAATATTTATGAGTTGCGTTCCTGGGACGAATTTACTGAAAGATAGTTCATTCGATTACATGAAATCAACCTCAACTCAAGAATATCCGTCACAAAAAAAATCATAGCATGTGATCTGTCTTTAAAAAGACAACCAAATGCAACGATGACAGTAAAATTCTCGCGTTAGAGATTCCATAGTAAATCACTTTTTTTGCATTTGGTTGTCTTTTTAAAGACAGATCACATGCTATGATTTTTTTTGTGATGGATATTCTTGAGTTGAGGTTGATTTCATGTAATCGAATGAACTATCTTTCAGTTAAGTCGTCCCAGGAACGCAACTCATAAATATTGGCAATATCATTTTAAAGTCTTCTACTTTAAAATGTATAATATATGTCTGAATTGCCAATATAAATGAGTCAGATTAAATAAATTATTAGAAGAATTTTTTACTTAGCAACATTTTTGTTTAATTTAGTAGTCTTTTGTATTTTGACAACGACACCCGATTTGGACGTCGAAACGTTAATAAAATTATTTTTTTCAATTTAATTGTGGCTTATTTCCCATCTAAATAGTTAATCATAAAAATGCCACAAGAAAATAGCTTCAGAACAATATTTACATAAAGTACAAATAACACAGAACATACATTTTTCCAAACTTATTGAATTAATTTCTAAAATTAATTTGAATTAGCATTTGTTGGAGTCTTCTTCCTGTGAGCAGATCTCTATCACGAATTCTACCTTCTATATTTATTCCATTGACATTTCCATAATCAATATCTATATGATTGTTTTCTTCATCACCTAAACCAATAGGGGGTACATTATGCATACCAATGCACAAATTGTGCAGCACAGTGCATGCATTATTATTTATTTTATTCAGCCATGGTTGGAGTGTAAAATTCTATGCCTCCACTTTAAAATCCCATTGCATCTCTCTATAGGGGATTCAGTTCTTCTGTGATGAATATTTCTTCTAGAGTAGCAGGTAATGCATTTTGGATGGATGTCAACATCAACTGACTTAGAGCATATCCAGAATCACCTTAAAATAAGAATAATTGCATTGCTACAAAATATTATGTACATTTATGGCCTGAAGACCATGGCAAATAGTTTATGTTAACTCACATTAAAAAAAAAAGACCTGTGTCTGTTGTTATTAATGTTTCTAATAAATTGGTAGGCTACACTATCATTGAAAATACTTATAACTAAGTATCATGACTGCTAATTAAACGAATTACATAATTTGTTGAATCAAAAAGATCTGCAAAATGAAATGAAACTACATACTTGAATTGAAAAGGAGTTTTGTACACATAAATCTATGTATTTACATCAAAATGATGCTGTTAGCGTGATTCCTTGGATAAATAATATGTGCAATAAATAAGGTGATGAATCACCTGTAATTTATTACAAATTACAATCGAAAGTAGCAGAAAATAATATGTATAAGAAAGACGATATTGTTCTGATCTTAATGACCCAGTATCAGATTGAATTATTAAAGAAATTTGGTAGAAACCTCATTTGTATAGATTCCACACATAGCACAAACAGTTATGATTTTCTATTAAGTACTCTTGTTGATGAGTATGGAGAAGGTATTCCTGTGCCATACTTAATTTCAAATAAAACGGATAAATTTTTTATGGCCCATTTCTTTTAAATTATTAAAACTGAAACTGGATCTATAACTGCTAAAGTATTTATGTGTGATGATGATGCTGTTTTCTATAATGCTTGGGTAAGTGTAATGGGTTTACCGCTACCTTGCTTATTTTGTGCTTGGCATGTTGATCAAAACTGGCAAAAACAATTAAAAACAGTAAATAATGGCTCTCAATAAGTTAAAGCTGAAGTATATAAATGTTTAAGACTTCTAATGAACAGTACCAGTGAAAATGAATTTAGCAATCTTCTAGAAAATACCCTAAATGAACTTCACAACAATGGCACTACAAAAGAATTTACTATTTATTTTCAACATAACTATGCTAATTGAGTGAAATCATGGGCATATTATTATAGGTATGGATTGGGAATAAATACAAATATGTATTTAGAAGCATTCCATAAAGTCCTAAGCATATTTTTTATTTGGAAGGAAAGAAGGTAAAAAGACTGGATAAAACGACAGATGATCTAATGAAATTTACTAGGGATAAACTGTTTGATCGATTGACAAAAACAATAAAAGGAAAGTCAACTTATCGAATTACCTTAATCAATAAAAGTCAACAAAGTAGCTTTGAAATAAGAGGAAATTACTGGCATTTTTCAAAATTATACAGGGTGTCCCGAAAAGATTGGTCATAAATTATACCACAGATTCTGGGGTCAAAAATAGGTTGATTAAACCTCACTTATCTATATACAATAGTGCACACAAAAAAAGTTACAGCCCTTTGAAGTTACAAACTGAAAATCAATTTTTTTTTCATATATCGAAAGCTCAGGAGATTCTTTATTGAAAATGGACATGTGGCATTCTTATAGCGGCAACATCTTAAAAACATTAAAGTGAAATTTGTGCACCCCATAAAAATATGGGGGTTTTGTTCCCTTAAACCCCCCAAACTTTTGTGTACGTTCCAATTAAATTATTATTGTTGCACTATTAGGTAAACACAATATTTTTAAAACTTTTTTGCTTCCTAGTATTTTTTTTGATAAGCTAGTGTTTATCGAGATATTTTGAATATTTGTTGAATCCGCCACATATTTGTATATGATTAAGTACGATTATAGAGAGCTGTTAATAATCTGAAAATTTATTTATAATTTAGATCATTTGGTATATTTTGAAAAAAAAGTTACATCTTGATAAAAGGTGACTTATCAAAAAAAGACTAAGAGGCAAAACAGTTGTAATACTGTGTCTATTTAATGGTACCAAAATAATAGTATAATTGGAATGTACACAAAGATTTTGGGGATTAATGGAATAAAACGCCCATAAAATTTTTATGTAAACATCTTAAAAAAGAAGCTGAATCCCGATAAAAACTGGCTTATGTAAAAAATACTAAGAGGCAAAAAAGTTTTAGAAACATTGTTTAACTAATGGTACCACAATAATGAATTAAATGGAACATACACAAAAGTTTGGGGGGGGGGGGCTTAAGGGAACAAAACCCCCATAAAATGTTTATGGGGTGGACAAATTTCACTACCTATATAATTTTATTTTAAGATGTTCCTGCCATAAGAATGCCCCATGTCCATTTTCAATAAAAAATCTCTAATAATTTTCGATATATTGAAAAAAATCGATTTTCATTTTGTAACTTCAAAGGGCTGTAAATTTTTTTTATGAGCGCATTTTTAGGTACTAAGGTAAGTTAGGTGCAATCAAACTATTTTTGACCCCGGAATGTGTGGTATAATTTATGACCGACCAATCTTTTCTGGACACCCTGTATGATATGACAGAGAAAATTATTCAAGTAAAATTTATAAACCCCAATGCAAATACCTGAGGGATCAGTTCTTATTGTACTATTTTTTATTTGCATAAATTCATTATCGCTACTACATTTAGAAGTAAGATAAAATTATTTGCTGATGATATCATTATAATTCATTTTAATAATATCCAGAACAACATAGAAAGTTATTTAAAAACAGTAATTATGGAGGAAGATGATACTTTTTTACCTACATATTTTTAGTAATTAAATAAATGTAGTTAATTAATGGATTAGATCATAAATTGTTACATCCCTTTATTTACAGCGTAAGTTGTGATACAAATTATTAAACTTGAAGGCTAGAAAAAATTTGAAAATTTTGTAGGCATAAACATTTTTGAAAACATGATGTGCTTTATTTAATATCTTACTCATTAAAATAATGGTTAAAAATTCTTGTACCATAAATAAAGTAAATAATCAGGTAATATAGAAATAATTAACAAAATGTTACATTTTTCTGAAAATTCATAATTTTTGGTGTTTAATCTTATGATCTTAAAAATCATAAGGAGGAACACATTTTAATTTGTCACTATTACCTGTATTGACTAAGGTTTGCTTAATACAAATTATTCTTTGAATATACGTATAAAGATGTTTTGTTTGCGTCTTTTGATCCCTGAAAAATTAGGCGAAAATAAAAATTATACATTGAAATTGAAATTAAAATTTTTTTCCTTGCATTCTTGGATGAAATGACAATGACATCCGTCAACACGACTGCTTTCATTAATATTTCTTCATTCTACCACATGGCGCTGCCATCGCGTCAAAATATTTGCAAAAATATATCGCTCCCATATCGCTCGGGTAGGCATATTCGAGATATACATAGGATATTCGCGAAGACTCGCCTGCCGTTGGTGAACTGAAAATCAACTGTCATCAATACGCCTAACTTCACGCGCAACTATGATATGAGAATTATAAAAAAAATGCATTACAATCCAGATCCCGTAATTTTTTGAGCATTATTAGTGAGTACAAAGACATACATAGTAAATTTGGGTCAATGTCTCCACCAACAAAACTTATATCCTGGGAAAAATCAGGATACGTTCGGGATATGCAGCGCGAATAAATCTGTAATATATATTATAGCTTAGCTCGCCGTGCGTGGCGCGCTTTTATGGTTTGTTTATCGTCTGTTAAATTGGACAATACTTCCACATTATTCTCCGGACGCAACGTCATCATTTAAAAAACACCAGAAGTACACCAAATGCCAAGTAGACGTCAAACAAAAGTGTCAAAACCTTGTTGATTTTTAAGTCCAAAAAGATCACAAACGCATGCTCATAAGTTTAACAAGTTCCGATTTTAATTTCAATTCAATTTAATTTTTGATAAGATGAAGTGAAGTTCTCGGTGTCGTTTATAAGTATTTTAAAAGTAAAATTTCGTTTTTAGTGATTGTAAATATAAGTGATAACTTAAAGACGATGGCAATGTTATTAATGGTCCTGTCTATAGCTGGATCTATCCTCTTAACCCCCTTTTTAATGCTCTTAGTGTGTATTATATTTTTGGCATCTATTGGCAAGAGTTTAGGAGTTCGACGACTCTATGTGAAAACATTGTTGATGATTTTCGAGGTAAGTCATTGTTTGGAATCAAATGGTTTAGCATTATATAAGACAATTTTATTATACAAATCATCATTTATCATGAATAATTTTTAAATACACTTTATGTAAAGTAGATCTTATTCATATCTTATTAGCATGTCATCCTACAATCATTCCTTATGATTATGGTCACCATTCACATTGAAGTCACACTTATACTTTATGTAAAAAGGATGGTTATATCTTCCAATAACATCACTTCTTTCTAACTTCTAAATTCCATTTCAAGCATCTTTTTCAATCCTCTTTATAATGTACTATTCCTTGTATTGTTTAAGGACTGTTGTACTTCATTTGTTTGTGTTTGTTAACAATAACTATGCCTATCATATCGTCCCTGTCATTTCCAACTATCGAATGTGAAAAGTGGTACTTTTCAGGAGAGCAAAATAACTCTTTTAGAGACTCCTAAATCAGCGCATTGACAAATGGGAAAATTTTTATATTTTTTGTATGTAATGTTTATTCCTTGTTAGATTGATGACAAATTTGAACTGCTTATCATTTTTTCTTTCCAAAAAATCACATTTGTTGTTTTGCTTTTTGTATTAATCAAAGATTTGTTTCGGTCCGATGTTTCAAAGTAGCGAATGTATAATAGCGAATAACTGAATAACTGTATAATCAAATAATGAAAATCTGTTAAAATGAAATCATAAACTGCCTCACAAGAATTTCTTGAAAGCGATACTGAAACAAAATTCGCACAAATTGATAACACATGCATTTTGTTCTTCTCTGCAGTTTAGCATTTGCGACAGTTTTCAGATTATAATTGAATAACTGTTATAAATTACAACACAAACTAACGAATGTGACACATTCGACATTTAGCGTTGTAGAAATATATACCTTTAGTTATATTTATACAAAACAAAAGTATTGAATATACCATTTTTGTCAGTTTGCAGTCAAAAAAATGGAAAAATGTTCATATTCAATAGTTTAAACAGCATATTTCCCGCACTCCTAATCAAGCTACAATAACGAGAATTTGCCACAAGATGTATGACATATAATACGATGACAAAGTATCGAATCTGAAAAACCCGTTTGTTCACATTCAATAGTTGGAAATGGTAGGGACGATATTATATGTCCATTCGTTTATACACTGTATGTTACATTTTCTTCTAATGTCTTCACTAATCTTTCGATCACTCAGAATATTTTCTGTAATTCTTCTCAGTACTCTCATCTCTGCCCTTTCCAGTAGTCTTTGTGTTGGGGCTGTATAGGGTATTGTTTCTGATGCATGTAATTATTGGTCTTACACTGACTACCAATTCTTAACTTTATCTCTGTGTTAATATTTTGGCTTCACCTTATAGTGTTATTAGGCATCCTTCAAGACTATTTGCTTTTTTTACTTGATTTCACCTTCTTTGTCCAGGTCTGTTTTGTTCATTCATACTCTCATGTTTGCTGATGATTTGAAGCTTTATAAAAGATCATGAATATCTATGATCAGCACTACCTACGAGTGGATTTGAACCATTTGAGCCACTGGTGTAAAATAAATGGTATGGAACTCAATGTTAAAAAGTGCCAGTTAATGGTCTTTAGTTGTAGCAGAAACCCCACCAACCAGATCTATACTATAAAAGGTTGTCCTTTAGAGTCTGTAATCCAAGTTAAAGATTTAGGTGTTGTCCTTGATTCCACTTTATCATTCATACCACACATATAAGTGACTATTTCAAAGTGACATCAAATGCTGGGTTTTATCAAACACTGTGCTAAGGGCTGAGGATTTTATTAATATCCCTTCCATCAAATTATACTGTTCACTAGTGAGGCTTCACTTAGATTACTGTTCATGTGTCTGGTCCCCCCACTACAATGTATAAATTTAACCCTTAACAACCAACTTTGGTTTTTTTTGGAACTTGTTTAAATCATAATATACTAATTTATTAAAAGTTTACAATATTATCTATTTTTGACCTACGATATGTTTTATTCTAATTGTTTTGCATTTATTATAATATTGAGAGATAACAGGAATTCTAAAAATATTCCTATGTGTGGTAGTACAACATGATTTATTCGTCTTGGAACAGAAATAAACAGTAACTCTGAAATAAATCGATGCTTAAGAAGTCAACTTCTCCCTAAAAATGACTTACGATATGTAACACCAAAGAATAGACCAATAGACTAAGAGCCGCTATAGATGAAATTTGCTAATCATTTTAGGCACAATAAGACCCTATAGCTTAAATAGTAGAACCTAAAAGAAAACATATGAACACTGTGCCGTCACTTTTTAGTGGCACATGCGTCGACAGTGGCACATCAAACTTTTCACTTATGGACGGGATAAATAAATTAAGAGGTACCCTCCATCACTCCGTGAATTCAATTTTTTAAATTTTTTTAAGTTCTATGTGATTAAAAAATAAGACTAAGCGTAATTTTAACCTACCACCCCCATCCTCCTTCCTCCCACATTAAAAACTTCATTTTTCGTTTTTATTTTTTTTTAGGTGGGGTGGGATCCAATCAATTTTAAAATTTCAAAAAATTCATAGGCATACTTGACGCTTTTACAAAACATGTCTATTTTTTATAGATCCGTAAGGTTAGTGTACATAGCCTCAAGAAATTAAAAAAAAAATTTTTTTGGAAAAAAGCGTATAACTTTTTTTGGAGGGGAGTGTTTGATAAAATACACAGAATATAAAAAAATTAAACCACCAGCCCCCTCCAAAAAAAAGTTATACTGCTTTTTTCCAAAAAATAGGATTTTTCCAAAAAATTTTCCAAAACATAGAATTTAAAAAAATGAAAAAATTTTAATTCTGGGAGTGATGGAGGGTATAGTACCCTCGGAGATCCGTGGAAAAAATTTACACCCAAAATAACAAAATTCAGTTTGGCAACACTGTGCGAATGTTGATACTAACATATCCTTTTTAAGATAAGCACAACGTTAATTTAGTCCAAACAAATTAATATATTTTTTTGCCAACAAAAATGAGATTTTTCAACCAAATAATGTTTCAAATATGATGTGCAAAATAATTTTTAATTGGGTTCTGCTAATGGGCTTGCTTTTTTTGTCATTAAAATAAAAAAAAACTAAATTTTACTCATTAAATCAATGTTGTCCGGTTATCGTCTTAATTATTTTAACTGTACTAATATCCGTTGAGTAATTATGAATGATTAATAGGTCGTTAAAACATTTTATCTATAGCGGCTTCTGGAATATCTTAAAAATATCGAATTTCATTGATAAAATGCGCATATTCCACCGATCTTCGCTTCGACAATACCTTTTCATTTATTTATCCTGTCCATAAGTGGAAAGTTTGATGCGCCACTGTCGATGCATGTGCCACTAAAAAGCGACGGCACAGTGTTCATTCGTTTTCTTTTAGGTTCTACTATTTAAGTTATAGGGTCTTATTGTGCCTAAAATGATTAGCAAATTTCACCTTTTTTTTTTTTTTGGGAGGTGAGAATCTTCTAAAGACCGTCTGGGAAGGTGTCCCAGGTGTGTTGGATTCAATCCGCCACGCTTCACCGTGCCGGATCGCCTACCAACTAAACTCACCTCCTCTTTCTCCAGCCGACGAGTCCGGGACCACTCTTAGCGAGTATATACACTGACCCGTCGACCTTACTCTTAACTCCCCCTGGCACTTTTCGCGTGCGTTCCGCAGACTAAGTGACCCCCTAGTTGCCCCACCCCACACACACCTCGCAAAACACCGGTCAGTGAAGACGACCGTCCCGTGCAACCCATGTGTGGGTGAGGCAAACCGGGGTGCCCCCCATCCAGCATGAAACTAGCAAGAAGATACCAGTCGGCAATTACGAGTAACTCCAAGCATTCATATTTTCATTCACTCACACTCACTCTCACACTCATACCTTATAAATTATTACGTAAATAGACTTCCCTATGAGAAATAATGAAAAACGATTATAAAAAAATTTTGTATGGATAAAATTATGGTACGATATTAAATAAAATAAATAAAATTAAAAGGTAAAATCGATAAAATATTTGTATACATAAAATTAAATAAACAAATAAATAAAATAAAGTAAAATAACATGGTAAAGCAGTCAGTGTAGGTTGGATGTAAAAGGTCCTCCCACCCTGGCTGCCCTCTACAACACAAACACGTTAAAATAAATAAAATAAATAATAAGGGTCATCCTGCTTGCAGTCGCCTCTCTTTTTCCTCTTTGTGCTTCATTGTTTTTGTAACAAAGGCAATGACCAGGTCGAAGTCACTCTTGCTACTGATAGCTTTATCCATAAGCTCGTGAGGCTCGCCTAGAGGAGACCCCAGACCCAGCTGCAGCTCGGTACGCCCCGTACGGTATGCCGGGCATACGAATACGACATGTTGCGCGTCATCCACCACTCCACACTCGGGGCATAGATCGTCCGCGGTCTTCTTTATACGATAGGTATATGATCTGAACGATCCATGTCCCGTCAAGAACTGTGTAAAGTAGTAATTGACGCGCCTGTGCCTGCACTCGCACCACCTTACTACATCCGGAATCAGAGATCTCGTCCAGGCTGCCTTTTCGACCTCGTCTGCCCATTCCCTCTGCCACATCTCTAAACTTCTGTTTCGCTCTTGAGGTCCTGAACCAATTGCCCCGTTACCCCTCTGATACATTCGGACTCTTTCTCTGGCCAGAATGTGCACCGGCACAGAACCAGCCACAACCTGTAAGGCAATAGTTGATACGGTTCTGTACGCGCTGCACACCCTGATCAGAGGTTTTCTCTGTACTCTAAGAAGCATGTCTTTATATTTCTTCTTCTCCAGGGCCTCGTGCCATACTGGGGCCCCGTACAGTGCGATGGATAAAATTGACTGCAACATCACCGCTCTTTTATGAGATCCAGGACCCCCTATATTTGGCATTAACTTGGTTAACGTGGAGGTCCTTTCTTCCGCTTTCCGACATGCCTCTTGCACGTGTGGTCTGAATGTCCGTTTGTCATCAAAAGTAATTCCTAGATATTTAACTGTCTTCTGGGGTCTTATTTCGGAGTCTTTATACTCAAATACTATATCTTTTCTATCTCTCGGTCCCCTCAAGATTATCGCTTCTGTTTTCTCTACTGCTAGTTTTAGGTCATTTCTTTCTATCCATTCCGCGGTTGTCTTGATTGATTTGTTTACTCTCTCTTTTATACCCCAATTCATGTCGTCTTCTACTAGTAGAGCCAGGTCGTCCGCGTATGCAATTGCTCTTACTCCTCTCATCTTATTTACTTCTAGTACCCCGTTGTATAGTATGTTCCATAGTGTGGGTCCCAGGACCGACCCTTGGGGTACTCCCCCGGTCATTTCCATCTTCTTTTTTTTTGATATGCATACGGTTCTCTCGGACAGATAGTCCTTTATTATGTTGGACACATAATCTGGAGCCCCAAATTCGACGATTCTGTCTACTATGAGGCCCCAGTTTGCTGAATTAAAAGCGTTTTTTATGTCCAACAGAACAAGGACCACCCATCTTTTTTTGCTTGCTCTAGCCGCGTCTCTTATCCAGGTCGCGGCATCGACGGTCGATCGACCTTTTCGAAATCCGTATTGTTGTTGTGATAATACTCTCTCATTTTCCAACACGCCTTCCAGCCTCTTCTTGATAAGTCCCTCGTAGAACTTACCAAGGCAGTCCAGGAGGCATATTGGCCGATAAGAGGATGCTGAATCGGGGGGTTTCCCAGGCTTTAGGAGCAGAACAAGGTTCGCTTCTTTTAAGTCCCTGGGAAACTCTTGCTTCTGCAGTAGGTCGTTGAATATTCTTCTGATCAAACCTGGTTTCTCCGTTGCTATTATCTTAATTGCCTCTGGTGGCAGCCCGTCGGGGCCGGGAGCTTTCCCCGTCTTCATCTCCTGACCAGCGGTTTTTATTTCCTCTTCCGTGAACTCCTCCACCATCGTTGGAAAGATTTTTGTAAAAGTTTGAATGTCCTTAGTGGGGAAGAGGAGTTCAGCCGATTCCATCCGCTGGTCCTCGTCCAGTTTATATGGGGCCATTATCCTTAATGACTTCATGGTAATTTTGTAGGCATCACCCCATATATCCTCATCCAATGCTTTTATCAGGGTCTGCCACTTTTCCTTTTTTTCTTGTTTTATTTTTTTATTCAGTGTTTTCTTTAGTTCTTTGTAGATTTCTTTGAGCTCGAGGTTGCCCTGGCTTCTCGTGTAATTCCTTCGAGCTCTGAGGCATCTTTCCCGTAGACCTTCTATCTCATCCGTCCACCAGTAGGGGGATTTTTTGTTATTCTTTTCCTTCACGGTGGCCAACTTTGCTGCATTTTCTAATGCTCTTCTCAGTTGGCCAAGGTCAGAAATCTCTTCCTCATTGATCTTTCTGACCTCCGATAGGTATGTGGTTTTGTTAAAATAGATTTCGGTGTTTCCTATCGGCCGTCTTAGTTTCCCTTTCACCTTAACCTCGTACTGGATGTAGCGGTGGTAGGTAAATAACTGGTCGTCGAGGACATCCCATCCCTGTATTCTTTTGGATAGCCCTTCAATTGCGATAGTTACATCAATATGTGTCTGGCTGGCCCCTCTTACGAAAGTTGGTTTATTATTATTTAAGACTTGGAGGCCAGCCTGGGCTATCCATTAGCAAATTTCACCTACACCGGCTCCGAGTTTACAAGTACAGCTTGTCCTTGGTTGTATTTATGAATATAATATATAATACTTTATTTGAAATAGGATAACCTAATATAAACATGCTAAAGTACATATAGTCAAAACAATACAAGTATTGATATAATCCATAACATAATTTAAAAAGTAAAAAACTAAAACTAATTTAAAATGTCAATACCTAAAGCCACAAACATTTGATAATTTAAAATTTAAAAAGTAAAAAACTGTACTTAACTAATTAAAATGTCAATATCGAAAGCCACAAACATTTGAATAAAATACCAATGCGATTAATGTAAGCACGATAAGTATACATACAAGGCAACACAAACACATTCAACGCATCTTATTCTCTATAATATATTTTTTTAAATTGTACTTGAATGTATTAATGTTTCTATAAGTTCTTAAATCGAGAGGTAGTTCATTATATTCTCTAAACCCTTTGCAAATTAAAGAATTCATCATAAAGCTATTTTTAAACTCAACAATATGTAGATTATTTGTACCCCTTGTATTATAATCATGTACATCTCTCTGAAAAGAAACATATTTTTGAAAGTAAGATGGAGCCAACGAGTTCAATATTTTATACACAAAAACCATGGTTAGGTAATGCAAACGTTGACGAACTGACAACCATTCAAGTGATTTTAACATAATCAATATTGGCGTTATTCTACTAGTTCTTAATATGATGCGCATCCCTCTATTTTGAAGTTTTTGTAACTGACTAATTTTATTAAGGCTGAATAAATATACAATCGATGCACAGTAATCAAAGTGTGGCTGTATTATTGTATTATATACAGTTACTTTAGTCTCAGTCGACAGATTTTGAGCTATTCTGGTGAAAAAGTACAATTTTTTTGAAATTTTTTTACTTATATACTCAAAATGTCCATCAAATGACAGTACTCTGGGCTAATTAGTAAAATTCATGGAAAAGTTATTTACCAGCAATTTTATTGCTGGAATCGAATTATAAGATCCTATATATTAATAATATGAGTATGCAAAGTCCGCAGATAGTGTGCTACTTTTTTTATAAACAAAATGGCGCCGACAAATCGTATTTTTTTCAATTATTGCTCTATAACTCCGAAGATTTTAACTTTACAACCAAAACAGCTTAATAAAAATTCACCGCAATTAAATTCTGCATAGAGATATGTTTTTCACGATTTGCTCCGACGAAAATTTTCCTCGGAAAATGCGGGTTTTCCTAACAAAAACTCTAATTTTCAAATAAAGTTTTAGGTAAGTAATTATTAATCAATAATTAAATAACTTAGTGACATCAAAGCTTTCTTGGTATAGATTGTAATTCCAGAAGCCGGTGAAAATTAAACGAATATTTTAGCAACAATTCAATTGTTAATTAACAATTTACGATCGCAATAATAAACAAAATAATCATGATACATTGATCAAACTTATAAAGATTATAAAGATGAGATGCTTATTTAATATTTTATCGACAAGATATAATTTTTTTTTGCATAATCTTTAAATTTTGAAAAAAAAAATAGTTATAATACGCTGGTCTAATTAGTAAAGTACAAAGAAAGGTTATTTACCAGCAATTTTATTGCTGGAATCGAATTATAAGATCCTATATATTATTAATATAGGTATGCAAAGTCCGCATATAGTGTGCTACTTTTTTTATAAACAAAATGGCGCCGACAAATCTTATTTTTTTCAATTATTGCTCTATAACTCCGAAGATTTTAACTTTACACCAAAAACACTCAAATAAAAATTCACCCCAATTTAATTCTGCATAGAGACATGTTTTTCCCGATTTGCTCCGACGAAAATTTTCCTCGGAAAATGTGGGTTTTCCCAACAAAATCTCGAATTTTCAAATAAATTTTTTGGGCCAGTAATTATTTATCAATAATTATATAGCTTGGTGAAATAAAAGCTTTCTTGTTATAGATTATAAATTCAGAAGCCGGTGAAAATGAAACGAATATTTTAGCAACAATTGTTGCTATACACAATTGATAATATCCGTATTAACAGGTATACTCTGATAAATACTATTTACATTATTACAATAAGAAAGCTGTTGGTTTACTGTATTGGAAGTTGTTAGTTTTTTGCTGCCATTATTTTGGGTACCCCCTTAATATACCTAATGGTTAAGTTAGTCTCACCATTCGCAACCCTACTAGTTAACTCAGTTCTTACTTTCAAAAGATAATCACGTTGAAGTTTAGTTAAGTCAGATTTTATCTGTAAATTACCTAACACAGTCTTATCAACTTTATTTTTATTTTTCAAAATATTAAGCACTTCTGTTTCAGAGTTTAATACTACTTTGATTAACCTAGGCTTAGCATTGACTACATTAGTTTTTTTGCCAAGACGAAAAACATGTTTTAAATTCACACTACTGCAAATGGTAGTTAGAGCAGCTACAACTCTGCTATGATCATCAGCTTCTTTCTCATGGACTGTAGGCTTGGTAGATTCATCCAAATTGTAAATAATCAGATTACTTGATTTCTTTTTTCTTTCTTCCAATTCTTCCAGAAATGCATCAACGTTACTTTCCAATGGGCAGATGGAGTTAGTAGCATCTATTTTGACATGCTTACTGTTAGAACTAATGCTCGAAGACTCATTTGCGGCAGTAGTTAAATTATTAATTGTATCCTCAATTCTTATGATACGTTGTTCAATAGAAATGAATTTTCCCTGAGTGTTGGAGTTATGATCTTGAACAGCCTCTTCTAATACATTGATACGTTTTATAAGATCTGGAATCCCAATTACATTCTCTCGACATGGGGGGCAATAAAAAGGCATAACTCTAGATACCATCACTATAACACGAATTTCAGAAGAGGAGAGGTTGGAACACTTCTTGCAATAAATTATTTTACATAGGTCACAAGGAAAACCAAACAATTCCGTTTTGCTTTCTTTAAACACACAATCATAATTACATTTAGCACATTTTCCTGTTGATCCCATGGTACTGGATTATTTAATAAAATTTATTCAAGTTCAAAATTGATACGCCACTGCCTTTTGAGTTCAGAACTCATTAACATAAACAAAACGAGTCAGAAATGACCTGGTTCACACCATAAAAATGAAATTAGTTTTTATATTGGTAAAAAGAATTACGTTAATTACCAGTTTAATGCAATGTAGACCATTAAAATAAAACTGTTTTACGAAGTTTTTCTGATTAGATATAATACTTATAATAATACTTATAATTATATTTCTGATATAATACTTATATTATGATCAATAAAGACGGCTTATTTATTTTTAATGGCTCATTTTTCAAAAACATCTTATTATCTGATTTCAAACATTTATTGACTTACACCGATTGGCTTCTGAGACATCCAAATATAGAGAGCACAAAATTAATGGAGAAACTATGGTAACACATATCAAAGCTAATGGCGCGTCCGCATTGGTAAATTTTTCGTACGTACCAGCTGTTCGTCGCAAATATTTGCGTGCTCGAAGTAAATTATGCTAGTGTGGACGTGTTCGTCGCATAAATCAGACGCAAGAATTTTCGACGCACACAGCGCACCCACCATCGGTTATCGTTTTCCAGCGAAGATCAAAAATGATCTGAGCACCGCGTCCCCACTGGTAAAAATTTGCGACGAACCATTAGTTCAATACGCACGAAAAATTTATCAATGCGGACGCGCCATAAGAAGTTAGAATAGAATGGATGAACTAATGAAGTATGTAATCCCATTCAACAATAAAAGAAAATATATACTATTATAAATGAATAAACATTTTCAATTTCATTGCAACCCGAAACAGCAGTCGCATTTTATTTCTAGTTCAATCCGAGAGTACAGCAAGAATCTCTACCGGTTCCGGGGCTTCATAGCTCTTCATCGGGAGAAACTTATGCTCTTCTTAAAAAACTTAAATTTCTTTTTATACAGGGTGTTAGTAAATAAGTATGAAAAACTTTAAGGGGTAATTCTACATGAAAAAATAATGCCAGTTTGCTCTATAAATTTATGTCCGCAAATGCTTCGTTTCCGAGGTACGGGGTGTTGAAATTTTTATTTCAAACTGCGAATTTTTTATTACTCTTAAGACCGTTTGAGCTATGGAAATTAAATTTGGTGGGTTTTAAGACGTGATTATTGCGCATTTTTTGATATACAAAAAACAATTTTGTATTCATCATTGGCGCGCCTACGAATAATGCTCTAATTTTTTTTAAAGAAAAAAATAGTACGCCACTGAGATATTTTAAATTAAAAATTATTTTTGTATTCCACGTTTAATTTATGATAAAGACCCTTTCTTGTCTTTTTGTTTCATATGGTGCACCGTTTTTATGCAAAAAAATGAAACATCTTCGCGCGTATTTTTCATTTCGTAATAAATTATCAAGAACTCTCCAATATAATAATACCAAACTAGAACAATAATAAAAAACGGTGCACCATACGAAAAAATACAAGAAATATTATTTTTCATAAATTACACGCGGAATACAAAAATAATTTTTAATTTGAAATATCTCAGTTTCTTTAAATAAATTCAGACCATTACCCGTAGGCGCGCCAATGATGAATACAAAATTGTTATTTGTTTGTCAAATAATGCGCAATAACTACCTCTTAAAACCTTCTTCTTCTTCTTTAAGTACCGTGCCCAAATTTTTAGGCGTGGGTAGCTTCCATAACAATTTGCCGATATCGTTCTCGATCTTGTGCGGCATGTAACAATTGATCTGCTGATAAGCCAGTCCATTGACGAAGGTTTCGGAGCCATGAATATTTCTTTCGACCAATTCCTCTTTTTCCGTTGATCTTTCCATTGAGTATTAACTGCAGCATCCTATCTGCTACCTCTCATTATATGCCCCAGATATTCAAGTTTTCTCTTTTTTATCATCTTCATTAAGTCACCTTCGCCTTGACCTACTCTGTTTAAGACTTCTCTGTTAGAAATGCGTTGAACCCAAGATATTCTGAGCATCCTACGATATGACCACATCTCAAAGGCTTCTAATTTGTTCATCATGTTAACCTTCATGATCCAGGTTTCACATCCATATAGTAATACAGGATACACAAAATTTTAGGAACTTGATTCTTAGTTGTAAGTTCAGCTGAGAGTTGCTCAGAATAGATCTAAGTTTCATAAATGCTCCTCTTGCAATTTCTATACGAGTTTTAATTTCTTCATCCGGATTTAGTGTCTCGTTTATCCAACATCCTAGGTATTTAAAATGGTTAACTTTTGTTATTGATTCATCACTGACAATTAGTTGCATAGGGCCGACGTCTTGTTTACTAACCACAAGTAACTTTGTTTTTGTTGCATTTATGTTAAGTCCGTTATTGGAGCATTCTCTAGTGACTCGATCTATAAGGAATTGAAGATCTTCGATGTTTTCAGCCATGATCGCGGTGTCGTCTGCATATCTGATGTTGTTAATAGTTTCACCCCCGATTCGAACTCCACATTGTCCTTCCAAGGCTTCATTAAAAATTATTTCTGAGTATACGTTAAACAAAGTTGGGGATAACACACAACCCTGTCTGACACCTCTTTGAATGCAAATTTTGTCTGTTTCTTTGCCGTCTACCAGAATAGAAGCTTCTTGATTCCAATATAGATGTTGTAAAAGTCTCAGATCTTTATCATCTATTCCAATCATTTCTAGATATTGAAACAACCTATCATGTTGAACTCTATCAAACGCCTTCTCAAAATCTACAAAGCAGACGTAAATTGGTTTCTGTACTTCCCATGATCGTTGAAGTAATGTTAACATTGAGAACAAAGCTTCCCTTGTTCCCAATCCTTCTCTGAAACCGAATTGTTTGTTTCCCATTGTCTCTTCACATTTCTGCTTGATTCTATTAAGAATTATCTTAAGAAGTAGCTTGAGAGAGTGGCTCATGAGACTAATTAGTCTAAAGTCTTTACATGATGATGTATTAGGTTTTTTTGGGAGTGGAATAAATGTAGACTCTAACCATATCTGTGGCATCATTCCAGTCTCGTATATATGGTTATAAATGTTTGTTAGTTGTGAAACATTGTCGTCATCCAGAAGTTTGAGCCAGTCTGATGGTACTTGGTCAGGGCCTGGAGATTTCCCATTTTTGCTCTGTTGGATGGCTTTCTCTACTTCCGCTTTTAAAATGCTAGTATTCGTATACTTTGTGGTGTTAAGTGGTGGCTTCGTATCCAGGAAGAGCTCTTTTATATAGTTAGTCCATTCTTCCTTTTTTTTCATCCAAGTCGAGAATTATTTTACCTTTGGAGTTTCTCAAAAAGTGAGGAGTTCTTTTTCTCTGAGTGTAGGTAATTTCTTTAAGCTTTTTATGTATATTAAACTCGTCATGTTTTCTTTGTAGTTCTTCCACTTCACGACATCTTTGTTCCATCCAGTCCTCTTTTGCTCGCTTAACCTCGTACCTTATTTGTCGATATATCTCTCTATACCGAATCTCGTCTTTGTTTTTCCAATTTCTTCTTTGTTGAATAAGGTCTAGTCTAAAAACCCACCAAATGTAATTTTCATATCTCAACCTGTCTTAGAGCAATAAAAAATTGGCCGTCTGAAATAAAAATTTCAACACCCTGTATCTCTGAAACGAAGCATTAGCGGACATACGTTTATAGAGCAAACTGCCATTATTTTTCCATGTAGAATTACCCCTTAAAGTTTTTCATACTTATTTACAACGCCTTGTAGGTATACTATTATAGTTTGCTCACTCAGCATCCCAACTATTTAGTAAGTTTAATAATTATTTTTTTGTTAAGTATGTTGAGTAAGTTTGGCTTCTACTAGAAGTACTAGGTATACAAACAAACACACGTGCTCATTATCAATAATAATTAGTAAGGAAAAAATATTCACATGCAGTTTAGTAAGAAAATAAAAATGCATCAATTAAAATGAAGGTTTAAAAAATGTTTATTTTTGCAATTTTATAGTTTTTAAATGTTATTGTTTATAGATTAGTACATATTTACAAATAGACATTTCTTAATCAAAATTCATTACTATAAACTCCTAGTGTTGGGAAATTCTCGAAAACAAAAAATTGAGAATATTCACAATAATAAGAATTTTCTGAGAACAACCTACCAAAATGTCAAAAGACTAACACAAAACACTAAAATTTTATTGAATATTAACTAAAACAAAACACAACAACGGGGACAAATAAAAAAAAAATTTTTCTCATTTTCTCAAAAGAATAAAAAACAAGATAAAAACTTAACAAAGTTAATAAACAAAATTAAGTTGAAAAACATTTTGCTTAGCTTAAAATTTATCTTAATTTTATCTTGGATGCTTTCATATTCTGTATATATAATTGGACAAAGAATATCGTGAACACATTATTTGTGAAAAGTAATTATTGGTAGTGATTATTTTCCGACATTGCAAATGATGTACCAGAAGCATAAACTAGTCCAACTTTGTTTGCTCCTCTTATTATGAAAACTCCACTCTTTGTCGATTTCCTCTCCTCATTCCTTGAGTCCTTGTTAGATCGTGGTGACAAATATTGTTAGCTTGCTGTCTCCGTTGGCTGCGATCCTGTATCCTGTGCCAGATGAATGGCTTCATGTTGGGATTTTCCCACCAGAGTCTTCATTTGGTCTGCCCATCGTGTTGGAGACTTCCTCTTGGTCTTCGGCCTTCTACCTTTCCTTCTACTACCAATAGTTCCATAGTCCCCGTTCTTCTCGCTATGTGCAATTTAGGTATGCTCAGTTTACTGTTTTTAGTAGTTTGTTTTCAGGCGCGGATACAGGGGGGGTCAACGGGTCCATGCACCCTCCTATATTTAGTCTATAAGTATTTTTTATTATTTATTATTTTCTTCTGTTAACTCTAAACTTTAAGCCATCAGTACAACACTAAATTACACGACAACCGCTTCCAAAGAATTGAAAGAAGCCATAAAATCTAATAAAACACCCTTCTCTGAAAAATAATCTGCAGGCGCATTTGTTTGGGTACCGGTGGAACCATAAACAACGGAAATATTTTTCTCAATTCAAAGAATAACAAAAATGATATTTTAAAATGCAAATACATTACACTGGGTATAAACCTTATCTCATGAAAAGTCACGTTTCAAATTTGCGATACAATAAAGATATAAAAATTTGTATTTTACTAGATAATCCATGCGTACCTACCCATTGATGGTAGAAAGGTTAATCTTTATGGTAAAGAACGACCAGGGAGATTAATAGTCGTGAATTGTCTATCAATCCTTTTGATACCGTAGGTATCTGGGAATATATAGTGTATTTTATCCTTAGAGTAAGTGTGAGTCGTATGGCTAAATCTGGAAAATATATTATATTTGAGGTAAGTCTGCCCCCCCCCCCTATTATGAATTTCTAGATCCACGCCTGTCTGTTTTTTATATGAAGCTCTTCCAGAATTGACAGGTTGGTTTGGTGCTTTGTCAGCGTAGAATTCTTCTGTAGACCAATATTTCAAAGTCTTCGATCTTCTTAGATCTACTATCGCTTTCTTTGAGAGTCCAAGTTTCAACTGTGTATGTAGCAATGGGAAACTAAGGGCATTGACCAACCTGAGCTTAGTATTCCTTATTATTGTTCGGTCTTTCCACATTTTATTTAATTTAGTTGTTGCGGTTCGGGACATTGATGGTGTACACTTGATTTCTGAGGAGCTATCATCATTGACCCGTGTTGAGCTGCCCCCCCCCACTTGCAAAAATTAAAAAACAAATAGCCCTGATTTATGAGCTATTTATGAGCTTTCATATTCCGCAAACTAAAAATTTTGAGCTCGTTCCACTGAGCAGGAATTTAATACTTTAGTGGGGGGGGGGGGGGCTGAGTCAGCCCCCCCCCACTACTTAAAAATAGGAATATTGAATCGGTTTTTGCGGCAGAATTACGAGCTATTTATGAGCTCTTGAAATTATATAGTTTCGATTTTTGAGCTCATCCCCTTCACCCCCAAACAACCCTTTAATTGATTTAACTTAAGAGAAAAATGCTGAGAAAACTTAAAATATATCGTATTGCGGATATAATTCCTATAGCTTATATACTCTAAGAATAAACTATTAAATCACGTGCATTTCGATTATTGAGCTACAACCCCTTCGCAAGAAAACCACCCTCTCTTCCCGGCTTAAGAGAAAGTTGTACTTAAAATGCATTAAATTAATTATTTGGCGACTACATATCATTTAATAATTTATAAGCTCCCAAATTACGCTTATTTAGATCAGTAACTTGCAATTTATTTTGTATAGTGCAGTCACTGAAGGTAAAAATCAACGATTACCTTTAATTTCGGTGAACCTTCATCGATTTTCACGAAAATTGGTCAGTGATTAGAGGATACCTCAAGAAACAAAGGTGACATGGTACCACCTTGCGCTTTTACCCTGAGGGTGGATACCGCCCCTTCTCGGGGGTGAAAATTATTTTATAAAAAATAACTGCACAAATTTATAAAAGAACAAATTATAAGCAAAATGTATTATACAAAGTTACTAAAAAAAGTCAATACTTCAGTTATTAAACATCAAAAATTTTAATTATTCGTGAAAAAAATGCATGTTTTGCAGCATGTTTTCGTAAATCACTGAAAAACTGTAAGTTTTTACAAAAAAGTCAATAGTAGTTTAATTCGCATAGCTTATATTCTAAAAATAAACTCTTAAATCACGCACCTTTTGATTATAGAGCTACAACCCCTTGGCAAGAAAACCATCCCATATTCCCGGCTTAAGAGAGAGAGTTGTACTTAAAATAATTTAAATTCATTATTTGGCGACTAGATATCGTTTAATAATTTATGAGCTCGCAAAATATACGCATCTCAATTATTGAATTGCCATTTTCTTTCTATAGTGCAGTCACTGAAGGTAAAAATCTACTATGACTTTCGATTTCGGTAAATCTCCATTCATTTTCACCAAAATTGGTGAGCGGACAGAGGATACGTCAAGAAAGAAAATTAATAATAACAACTTAGCCGGGGGTATATGTCACCCCTTCTCGGGGGTGAAAATTACTTTATTAAAAATAACCCCACAAATCAAGAGAGGGACAAATTCTAAGCAAAATTTGTTATATAATGTTATTAAAATAAATCAATACTTTTTGAGTTATTAAAGATCAAATATTTTAATTTTTGTGAAAGAAAATGCATGCTTTAAAGCGATTTTTCATAAATAACTTAAAAACTGTAAGTTTTTACAAAAAAGTTTTCATCACTAAAATTGAAGCTAATAAAAAATATAATAAATTGCTGACTTGAAAAACCCTTTAATGTAAATTTAAAGTAAGTTACAGGTAATTAAATGTATAGTTTTTTCTGCGACTATTCAAATCTAAGGATTCAAGCTTAAATAACGGAAAATAGATGCATTTTATAACACTTACTAAATACTTGTCAAAGTACTTAGAAATACCTATCAAATGAGCTCCAGAAAAAGTTGATAGCATCAAAATTTATACTCCAACAATTAAAAAAAAAATGAATTTTTTTTAATCACTCTGTTAATTTTTATGATATCAGGCACATCCAACTATTTGAAAGGTAATTTCAAGAGCTTTAAAACTGTATTACATTTAGGCCCGATACTTTGTGTCTCGATTAACAGCCGGTTAGTTCACCGGGGTTTAATCGTGACCTCTTTATGGTCTCTTGCGTTGTAATATATGAAATTATAAGTATTATTATTATTCTTATTTATAATCATAATAATACTTGTAATTGCATTTATTACAACGCAAGAGACCCTAAAGAGGTCCCGATTAAACTCCGGTTAACTAACCGGCTGTCAACCGAGACATAAAGTACCGGCTTAATCTTTTAAATACTTTATTTTTTAGGATAATAGGTTAAAGGGCTCCAGTTACATTGTTCTCGTGGTAAAATTTAGGCTTAAACGTTTCTATCTTCGTTATTTTGATTCATACATAAATCAAAAGACAAGTAAAATCTTTGCTAATAAAAAAAAACTCAAATTTCGTTATCTATCATTTTTTACGTCAATCGTGTATTGTTAGAGTTATTATTTTATGATCTAAAATAATCTATATTTGAAAGATTAAATGTTTTACAGTTTTATAGCTATATACTTTATAAGTATAAATTTTGATGCTATCAACTTTTTCTGGAGCTCATTTTTTATAGGTATTTCTAAGTACTTTGACAAGTATTTAGTACCTAAGTGTTATAAAATGCATCTCTTTCCCGTTATTTAAGCTTGAATCCTTAGATTTGAACAGTCGCAGAAAAAATATACATTTAATTACCAATAACTTACTTTAAATTTAGTCCAGAAAGCCACTGCGCATCCGCTAGGTAAAATATTCTAATTCGGATTTTTTGCACAATCTTACTCAAAAAAGACTCCTTTTAACAAATTTGCATGTTGCCAGGACCATAAGGTGGTCAAAAATTTTTTAAACGTTTTTTTTTGTTTTTTTCCTAAAATAATTTTTTTTGTGCATGGAAAAAAGTTTTTTTAGTTTTTTTGAATCAATCCAAACAGAAAACGTCTTAAGTGACTTTTCTCTAAAAATTATAGTTTTTGACATATAAGAGATTAAAAATTGAAAAATTGCGAAATCGGCCATTTTTAACCCTCAAAAACTATGTGAAAAACTGAAAATTTGAATGTTGCCAAGGTAGGTAGATATTCTTTAAACATCGATTGATGAAATCCCGAAGAGTTTTTTGCAATACATTATTCAAAACTCCTTTGTTTTTTAATTGCTAATCAAGCGTGCGCGACACTATTTTCCACCGACAGTATGGTGCAAATGAAAGAAATAAATTCGTTACTTCGTAAACCGGCGACTTTAAGGAAAAATCCCGAAACAGGTCGATCCATCTGGACGTGATGACGTAATCGATGATTTTTTAAATGAGAATAGGGGTCGTGTGCTAGCTCATTTGAAAGGTTCTTCAATTCTCTATTCAGTGATATAAACATTTACATAATTATTTATACACGGTGTCCAAAAAATTTTTATTAAATTAAATTATTTGACAAAAAAGAAGTAGAAGGACACCCTGTATAAATAATTATGTAAATGTTTACATTACTGAATAGAAAATTGAAGAACCTTTCAAATGACCTACCACACGACCCCTATTCTCATTTAAAAAAATCATCGATTACGTCATCACGCCCAGACGGATGACGTCACTAGTATACGATATACGCCACAATATCATAACTTAAAAATAAAAATCGACCTGTTTCGGGATTTTTCCTCAAAGTTTCCGGTTTACGAAATAGCGAATTTATTCCTTTCATTTGCACCATACTGTTGGTGGAAAATAGTGTCGCGCACGCTTGATTACCAATTAAAAAACAAAGGAGTTTTGAATATTGTATTGAAAAAAACTCTTCGGGATTTCATCAGTCGATGTTTAAAGAATATCTACCTACCTTGGCAACATTCAAATTTTCAGTTTTTCACATAGTTCTTGAGGTTTAAAAATGGCCGATTTCACAATTTTTCAATTTTTAATCGCTTATGTGCCAAAAACTATCATTTTTAGAGAAAAGTCACTAAAGGCCTTTTCTGTTTGGAATGATCCAAAAAACCGAAAAAAACTTTTTTCCATTCAAAAAAAATAATTTTAGGAAAAAAACAAAATAAAAACGTTTAAAAAATTTTTGACCACCTTTTGGTACTGGCAACATGCAAATTTGTTAAAAGGAGTCCTTTTTGAGTAAGATTGTGCAAAAAATCCGAATTAGAATATTTTCCCTAGCGGATGCGCAGTGGCTTTCTGGACTAATTAACATTAAAGGGTTTTTCAAGTAATCAATTTATTATATTTTTTATTAGGTTTAATTTTAGTGATGAAAACTTTTTTGTAAAAACTTACAGTTTTTGAGTTATTTATGAAAAATCGCTTTAAAGCATGCATTTTCTTTCACAAAAATTAAAATAATTGATCTTTAATAACTCAAAAATTATTGATTTATTTTAATAACATTATATAACAAATTTTGTTCAGAATTTGTCCCTCTCTCGATTTGTGGGGTTATTTTTAATAAAGTAATTTTCACCCCCCGAGAAGGGGTGACATATACCCCAGGCTAAAACCGCAAGTTGTTATTGTCAATTCGTGAAAATGAATGGAGATTTACCGAAATCGAAGGTCATAGTTGATTTTTACCTTCAGTGACTGCACTATAGAAAGAAAATGGCAATTCAATAATTGAGATGCGTATATTTTGCGAGCTCATTTATTATTAAACGATATGTAGTCGCCAAATAATTAATTTAAATTATTTTAAGTACAACTCTTTGTTAAGCCGGGAATGTGGAATGGTTTTGCGTGATTTAAGAGTTTATTCTTAGAATTTAAGCTATACGAATTAAAGTACTATTAACTTTTTTGTAAAAACTTACAGTTTTTCAGTGATTTACGAAAAACCGCTTCAAAACATGCATTTTTTTCACAAATAATTAAAATCTTTGATCTTTAATAACTTAAAAAGTAATGACTTATTTTAATACCTTTATATAATAAATTTGGCTTTTAATTTGTTCTTTTATTGATTTGTGCAGTTATTTTTTATAAAATAATTTTCACCCCCGAGAAGGGGCGGTATCCACCCTCAGGGTAAAGGCGCAAGGTGGTACCATAACACCTTTGTTTCTTGACGTATCCTCTAACCACTGACCAATTTTCGTGAAAATCGATGAAGGTTCACCGAAATTGAAGGTAATCGTTGATTTTTACCTTCAGTGACTGCACTATACAAAATAAATTGCAATTTACTGATCTAAATGCGCGTAATTTGGAAGCTTATAAATTATTAAATCATATGTAGTCGCCAAATAATTAATTTAATGCATTTAAGTACAACTTTCTCTTAAGCCGGGAAGATAGGGTGGTTTTCTTGCGAAGGGGTTGTAGCTCAATAATCGAAATGCACGTGATTTAATAGTTTATTCTTAGAGTATATAAGCTATAGCAATTATATCCGCAATACGATATATTTTAAGTTTTCTCAGCATTTTTCTCTTAAATTAAATCAATTCAAGGGTTGTTTGGGGGTGAAGGGGATGAGCTCAAAAATCGAAACTATATAATTTCAAGAGCTCATAAATAGCTCGTAATTCTGCCGCAAAAACCGATTCAATATTCGTATTTTTAAGTAGTGGGGGGGGCTAACTCAGCCCCCCCACTAAAGTATTAAATTCCTGCTCAGTGGAACGAGCTCAAAATTTTTAGTTTGCGGAATATGAAAGCTCATAAATAGCTCATAAATCAAGGCTATTTGTTTTTTGATTTTTGCAAGTGGGGGGGGGGCAGCTCAACACGGGTTCATCATTGTTGGATATCGGGAAGCCCAAGTATGTAAATCTGTCTATTACTTCGAATTCGCCACTTAGTGTATGTGCAGTCGATTATTATTTACCATACCCACGATCATTATTTTTGTTTTTTGCCGTGTTGCTCTGAAGTCCGAATTCTTTGCTTATCCGGTTTAGCCGTTCGGTGACGGTAATCATTTCTAATACCTTTCTAATTTCTAAACCTTCTATACAAAAATGTTCTACATTAAATTTGAAATAAAAAAGGCCCTACGCACAATCCTTCTAAAATGAACGGTTCCAAAGTTACGGAGGTAGTATACTATAATTATTGGTCCTAAAAATGGCCTAATCCAAACATCCAAAGTAAAAGTTTTCCTCCATTGTTCTATATTATCCATATATTGTTCAGTAAAAAGTTACACCATTTTTAGCATCCGGTTGGGGTGGTTGGGGTGGGGGGGGGGAGAAGTGGGTAAATTAGTAGTTTTTTTACGTTATTCGTCAATATTTCTAAAACTATGCTTTAGCGTAAATAATGTTTGTAAAACAAAAAAGGTCCGATACATAATTGTTATAAAATCAACGGTTCCAGAGTTACGGAGGCTGAAAAGTGGAGGTTTTCGATACTTTTTATATTATTTGGACAATTTATAATATTATTACTAATAAAAGAAATTTTCTTTAACAGGATTGTGTTTTGTAAATAAAATTTGCCATTGCAGTGGCCGATGGTATGTTAGTGATAAGAAGAAACGTCAACTTCACCACCCAAAATCATCATCAATTGACCAAAAAATATAAAAAGTATCGAAAACCTCCACTTTTCACCCTCCATAACTCTGGAACCGTTAATTTTATAGCAATTATGTATACAACCTTTTTTGTTTTAAATTTTATGTAGAACATTTTTGTATAGAACATTGTTTACGCTAAAGCATAGTTTTAGAACTATTGACGAAAAACGTAAAAAAAACTACTAATTTACCGACTTCTCCCCCATCTCCCCCCAAAACCGGACTCTCAAAATGGTGTAACTTTTTACTGAAAAATATGTGAACCATATAGAACAATTTGGTGTTAAAGAAAAACTTTTACTTTGGATGTCTGGGTTAGGCCTTTTTTTGGACCAATTATAATATACTACCTTCGTAACTTTGGAACCGTTCATTTTAGAAGGATTATGCATGGGTCTTTTTTATTTCAAATTTAATGTAGAACATTTTTGTATAGAAGGTCGTTCATGCTAAACCGCATAGTTTTAGAAATATTGACGAAAAACGTAAAAAACTACGAATTTACCGATTTCTCCCCGCTCTCCCCCCCAAACCGGACGCTCAAAATGGTGTGACTTTTTTCTGAACATTATGTGGACCATATAGAACAATTTGGTGTTGGAGGATAACTTTCACTTTGGATGTCTGGGTTATGCCATCTTTTGCATCAATTGTATCATACTATATTACCGGCGAGAATTTTCTCCCCGATAATATTTTTGTTTTCGATAATATTCTTCTGAAAATATTCTCGCCTTATATTACACTCCCATTATTCATGATTATTCTTCTTTTTTCAATTAAGCCAACTGTGAGTTATCTCGTAGTAATATAAATTAAATGTGATTAAATAAATTGTCGATTTAGGCCAGATTTCTTAAAATTGCCGTGGCAGTCAACGTGTTAATAGATGCGGTGCATTTTTGTGCTGTATATTTCCCACTATGGCTGACAAAACATTACCAAGCTGAGTTAACCAGTTATACTAAACATTTGTTATAATTTCTAAGAATAAACAGAATACAATGTATATTATTAAATTATATGATTTCTTGTGACTTTTGTACCAGCCTTTACTATCCCAAAAATTGATCTTCTTCTTCTTCTTCTTCGTGCGACTAGGATTACTCCTGTTTGTCTGCCTCTTATTCTGTTTCAGTTGTTGTTGACTGTACATTGTCTTTCCAACTTTTCGGCGGCCTTCCAACTGGTCTTCTGCTATACGGCTTGTTGTTTTTACAGATGTTCGCTAATCTATCTGGCTCCATTCGGTTTACATGTTCGTTCCAGTTTTTCTTTCTTGTTTTTATCCACCTGTTAATATTTTGAATTTTGCATCATTCTCGTATACTTCTGTTGCTTTGTCTGTCTCTTAATGATATGCCCGCTATTGATCTTAATACTTTCATTTCGATATTGTTGATTTGTTGTTTCGTCTTTCTTGTATCAGTCCTTGTCTCCGCTGCATATGTTAGGATAGGTCTTACTGTTGTCTTGTATACTTTTATTTTGCTTTCCGTGGTCAGATATTTGTTTCTCCATATGGTTTCTCGGAGGCAACCAGGGTTGCAAAAAAACATGTTTTTTTAATTTTAAACAAAACACATGTTTTTTTTGTTTTAAACGGTTTTTTATGTTTTAAACATGTTTTATTTTGTTTTTAAATTGTATGTTTTAAACAAATAAAACTTGTTTAAAACACATGTTTTTTTTTTGTTTTAAACTTTTTTTTGCTTTAAACATGCGTTTTTGTTTTTAAATTTAATATTTTAAACAAATAAAACTTAAAAGAAAACATTGTTTAAATCATATTTTCTTAAACATAACATTAATTGAAGGTGTTTGATCTATTATTCTACTAAATAATAGATAAGAAATTGCCTAGGGAACCCCAGACTATTTACTATTTATAAATTCGCATTGCAAGTTAGCTATGATTGCAATAACATCTACTGTCAGTTAGTTTGTGGTGACCCCCGCTCATTTTTTGGCAAATTTGCTTGATCATCGCTTTAGTGGAAATAAACTTATCATCCATCCATTATAAATTATCCTCCCGAAGCATTTTCATCTATTATTATTATTACCAGGCAAAGTGTGTACCCTTTAAACTTTAAACCATATGTTTTCTAAAGATCTAATTAAGAATGTAAAACCATTGGCATGGTGGCGTTCTAAAAAAAATATAAATACTACAGCATGGAAACTTGCTCAACAGCTTCACAGAGCTATTGCATCGTCAGCCAACATAGAAAGACTCTTCTCGTCAAACTACATAATCGGCTAGGCCCACTAGGCAATGTCAAAGCTTTTAAGTTGGTTTCAATTTTTAAAGAACTTAATTCCATCAGTGATGACATGACTGATCAGATTGATGATTTAGATTACAAGATTACTATGAGACTGAAACAGTTTTGAGAAATTGATTAACTCTTAGTATGCAAAATGTTTTAGTTTTAAGTTTTCAAATTTTTGTTAAGTTCCGGTTATTAATAAATAAATAATATGTATGTTGAAAAGTTTTTATAATGTACAATGTACATATATATGAGAAGATTTTTCCTATTTATTTATTATTTTAATCAAGACAATGAAAAAACGCTTGTTTAATTTAATTGTTTTAAACATGTTTTAAACATATACACATGTTTAAAACATGTTTAAAACAGTTGTTTAAAACAAAATGTTTAAAACGAAACAACCCTGGAGGCAACCACTTAGGCCTTTCGCACACACAGCTACTAAAAAGAAACTAAACTAGTTGGTAATCAGAGTTATCAACGGGTTATCAACTATGGCTCGCACATTACGCTACCGAAAATTAATAAAACGAGTCACTTCTTGACTACTTTGTACTGAGTAGCTTTGTTAGGCGGTGTTTAAGTTTATATATTATGTTGTCCTGAATCTATTTTCTTGTGAAATTTTTGTAATTAACTAGTTTTTGATGGGAAAGAAGCCACAATTTTACTAAAAAATAATTTTATTAATATTTCGACGTACAAATCGGATGCCGTTGTCAAAGTACAAAAAATATTAATGAATTAAACAAAAATGTTGTTGCTTAGTAAAAAATTCTTCTAATAATTTATTTAATCTGACTAATTTATATCGGAAATTTAGACATATATTATACATTTTAACATAGAAGACTTTAAAATCATATTGTTGTTATTATTTATTGTCACCGTTGCATGTAGTTGTATTTTTAAAAATAGATCACATGTCATGATTTTTTGTGACGGATATTCTTGAGTTGGGGTTGATTTCATGTAATCGAATAAACTATCTTTCAGTAGAGTCGTCCCAGAAACGCAACTCATAAATATTAGCAATATCATTTTAAAGTCTTCTACTTTAAAATGTATAATATATGTCTGAATTGTCGATATAAATGAGTCAGATTAAAAAAAAATACATATTAGAAGAATTTTTTACTAAACAACAACATTTTTGTTTAATTCATTAATATTTTTTGTATTTTGACAACGGCATCCGATTTGGACTACGAAACGTTAATAAAATCATTTTTTTAGTAAAATTGTGGATTATTTCCCATCAATAGGTACTAGTTAATTAAGTTTATATAGGCACGGATGTTTTCCACTTCTTGCACTAATTTTATATTAAATTAAACGATTCCGCCGATTTTGCGTGTTAAACTTTAACAAAATATCACAAAAGGCTAGAAACTAGTCCCCCAGCGACCTGCATGTCCAGTCCGCTGTCGACTGATCATTCCCGCATTATAGACCGGCTGCTAACTAGTAGTGCTGTGTGCGGACGCTCATTAAAATACATGGACAGTGACTACTAAGTAACTGATTGGTAACTAAAATTACCAACTGGTTTCTTTTTAGCAGCTGTGTGTGCGAATGGCCTTACTCTTGCCGCTTTTGTTGCTTGTGTTGTGGTCTCTGTTCTTACATTTCTGTCACTAGTGATCTCTACTACTCCTAGGTAATTGAATTTCATTACTTGTTCTACAATTTTGCCGTCTATTTCTAACTTGCATCTACGCGGCTCTTTACTTATCAAAAATTGATGATGATTCTAAATGCAAGGATTAGACTTTTATTTATCCTTTTTTGTTTAAAAACGCAAAATTCACAAAAGTCAATTAATTTTGGATACATTAAATTAATTTGGACGACCTAAGTTCTTACTCAAGTATCTGTGCATTTGCACTTACATATTTGAATTATATAATATAGGTCAATTAAATTTGTTAATATATTAGGGTCTGTTTTTAATATTGTATAACACACAAAGTCCAACCTCAAATTCCATAATATAAATACATAAGTAAATAGATAGATACAAAAATCGTATCTTTCTCAAATTTATATCAAGATCACCTAGGAATACCCTTCACTTTGTTTCACCAAAATAATAATACAGTGGGTCGCAAAAATTCTGGTGCCTGAAAATTGTCAATAGAACAAAAGTTTTTGAATCCCAATAAAACTTAATAGTTACCATCGTGTTGTATTGTACTTACTTACTCCGTGGCGTTACAATCCTTCGAATGTTTTAGCCACAGATCACCTACCTCCTCTAGATGTTTCACGATAGCGCTTTTGTTAAATATGAAAAACAGCGCTCCAAGCCGCCTGTATCGGAACTAATCCAAGCGAGAATTTTAAAATGTAATTGTGGTGGGAAGAAAATGTTAGGTTAAAATATTTAAATATAATGTATAGTTGAAACAAAAATTGCATTTAAAATATGCAAATTATTTTTAATTTCAAATATACAAAATACCATTTGGGAAAAATAAGACATGACAACGTATTTTATTTATTTATTCATTTAATACCAGCAAAACCAATTTGTATATATTTTTTTACAAATCGTATCTTTACAAATGAAATTATTAATAGTTATCTTCCAAATACTTCTGGATTAGAAAAAAAGGGCATCTCAAATGATTGAAACATGTGTGCATCTCTTGTATGTGAAGGATTTTCAACTAAAACAAAAAATTAATATAGTAGCTTATACCATGATTCATTTCACGTAAAATAATTTTTATTAATTATATATTTTCAGTAGGGGTTACTTACTTGGTGTTACATTCATTTGCATCCCTAGCCCTACACCACTAACTGTGTTACTTGTTCTCTAATAACAAATACTTGTTGAACTCACCATGCAAATGTAAGCTAGGAATTGCTTTTGGATATAATCTATGACTTCATGATGCAATGCAAACTGATCTTCAAATCACTAAATCACATTCGTTTTGTTTCAAAAACTGAACTCTTTATCGAACTCGTCTGTTACTCGCCTCGCTCGCTACGCTCGCTCTTCTAGTAATATCAGACTCGTTCAATAAAGTCTTTACTGACGTGGTGCATACAAAATTTTATCGCCAACATAATTTGATATTGGTTTTAACACTTAATTGCAATTTACAATTGAAGAACTTTTTAAATTTTACACGTAATAATAATTTCATGACAGTGATGACAGAACTTTTTGAAGACCACCGCTTTCGATTTTTAATCGACAGTTAGCAATATTGAATAATTACTAAATCGGTAAAGTAAAATACAGGGTTGTTTTGTTTTAAACATTTTCTTTTAATCAACTGTTTTAAACATGTTTTAAACGTTTGCTTATGTTTAAAACAGTTTTTGTTTAAAACACTTAAATTAAACAAGTCCTTTTTTTTTCATTTTCTTTATTAATACATTATATAAACTTTTTAACATATATTATTTATTTATTAATAATCTGAACACAAAAAAAATTTGAAAACTGAAAATATTTTGCAAAGAAGAGTTAATCAATTTCTCAAAACTGTTTCAGACTCATAGTAATCTTGTAATTTAAATCAGTCACGTCATCACTGATGGAATTAAACTCTTTAAAAATTGAAACCAACTTAGCAGCTTTGTCATTGCCTAGCCGATTACGTGGTTTGGAATGGTAAACCTTATGATGAGAAGAGTCTTTCTATGTTGGCTGACGATGCAACAGCTGTGTGAAGCTGTTGAGCAAGTTTCAATGCTGTAGTATACCTATTTATATTTTTCTTAGACGCCACCATGTCAATGGTTTTACATTCTCAATATAGGTGTTTAGAAAACATATGGAGTAAAGGGTACACACTTTGCCTGGTAATAATAATAATCTAAAATGCTTCTGGATGATAATTTATAATGGATGGATGATAAGTTTATTTACAATAAAGCGATGATTAAGCAAATTTGTCAAAAAATGAGCTGGGGTCACCAAATCATTTGCATGTTTAAAAAAAACACTAAGCACCACCAGAAACAGCACAAAATAACTGACAATGGACGTTATTGCAATAGCCAACTTGTAATGCGGATTTATAAATAGTAAATAGTCTGGGGTTCCCCAGGCAGTAGCTCCTAATTTTGCAATTGGTTTTCTTATCTATTATTTAGTAGAATAATATTAATAGATCAAACACTTTCAATTACTATTATGTTTAGGGAATTATGATTTAAACAATGTTTTCTTCTAAGTTTTATTTATTTAAAATATAAAATTTAAAAACAAAAACATTTTTAAAGCAAAAACAAACGTTTAAAACAAAAAAACATGTGTTTTAAACAAGTTTTATTTGTTTAAAACATACAATTTAAAACCAAAAAAAAACATGTTTAAAACAAAAAAAAAAAAACATTTAAAACCCAAAAAAAAACGTTTGTTTGTTTAAAATTAAAAAAACATGTTTTTTGCAACCCTGGTAAAATACCAGCTTTTCGAATATGTGAAAATATTTTTTCTACGGATAATATTTTTATATGAATATAATTACAAAATACTACAGAACTTCACTTTTTGACATAAATTTAATTGATAATATCGCAAATTTTGTACAATATTTTTAATAAATAACGTAAATAAATGTTAAGTTCACACAAATAAATAATCGATTACTGCTATTGGTAACTTACATTGAATCTCGGTTAATTTGATTAATCGCGACAGGTAAAGTAAAATTCTTCTTTCAGTACAATAAAGTGTTTACTTTACTGCCGCAAATGGCGTCAAATGAGTACAATAATGAATGACTTTAGTGACGGTTGGCGATAAACTCATTTTTTTCTTCAAAATTATACAAGGACAACTTTTCAATTTTAGTTGATCGATTACGCAGCGACACTCATCCATTGTTAATTGCACGCACACTGTAATAGGTACTGTGACCAAAAAAAAAACTGGCAACAGGGCTACTGATATACACAAAGCGCCAACGCCGTCGCTCCTTCAAAAATTTCAGACACTAACCGGTCTCGAGCGATAGCCAGGATCACCACACATGTAACCAGAAATGAAATTGGTAACAACGTAAAATAAAGTGCAACTGAGTCACATAAACCCGCCAATATTTTCGTGTGTCTACGAGTAGTTGGCTATTTACTGAACTAGGTACTATTACCACATAATACTTATATTTCTATTGGTAAAAATATAAATGGAATTATTTCACAGCAGTCATAAAATACTTATTTGCAAGATTTTTAACTGTTACCAATGGTAACAGTGGTTACATGGACGCTTCGTCAGTGATTAGTTAAGGTAATACCTACTTTCAATGTGGTTATCTATATAGGTACATTTATTTTGCCAGGGATTGTTCTTCTCGAGTACTTCTTGTTTAACTCTTATATTCATTTGGTTTCTACGTTTGTTCCCATCAAATTAACTCTTTGTACTTTTGTAAGTAAAAAAAAACTCTTTGTACTTTTCTTTCTTTTGTATACAACAGAAAAATGCGTGGAAATGCATGATTGCATTTACAGTGCATAAAATGCATCCAAAAGTGCATAAACATATCAAAATCATTATATTAAGGGCCAGATTTTCTTACTCGGGGTTTTTTGGGGTCGCTCAACGTGAATACGCCATAAGAACCGACCTCTCGGAGCACCTGGTGCACGGGGTTACTGCTAAAGCACGTCATCAGAAGTTTCGAGGATTTTCGGCACTAAATTGATGCAAAGAGATTACTAGGGGTTTTGTGGTCGCTGAACATGAATACGCCTTCAGAACGGACACTGGGAGGATCTGGTGCCCAGGATCATTGCTAAGGCACGTTATCTTCTGGCAGGGTTGGCCAAAACCAAGGTTTTTTCTAAAAAACCAAAAAAGAAACAGGTTTTTTGGTTTAAATAAGGTTTATTTGGTTTAAACCAGATTTATTTTAATACACAGTATTATGAGTATAAATACATTAAAAATGAATCAATGATTTTATAAAATAATAATAATACACAATGTAAAAATGATTAAGACAACTTTTATTTTTATTTATACACAAAAAATTAAAATGTCTCGAATAAAAGTTACTTATTTTTACGTAAGGAATCCAAATCTGCAATTCAAAATGGGGGCCCCTATTTAAAATTTTAAAGTAACCCCCCACCCCACCTTCGTGGGGGTCGTGTTTGGTGCCATTCTATAGATTTTTTTAAAATATTGAATACGTGTATTTTTCAGTTTTTCGATCTGATGTTTATTTCGTAAAATATCGCTGGATTCGTATTTAAAATTTTAAATTTACCCCCCCCCCCCCACTCCTTTCCGTGGGGGTCGTGTTTGGTATCATTCGCTTGCATTTGCATTGCATTTTTTATATTCGCTTTTTTCTTGTGAAATTTTGTGACTCACCCATTTCCTTCCGCCCCGCTCAAATCGTCAGATTTTTGAAATATATACTGTTTTGCATGTACTTAACTTACCTTATCTTAATCTGACGATTTCGAGTTTTTCCAAGGATATATATTTTTTTCGGCCCCCTTTTAAAGAACTCCCCTGTATTAAGAGCCTATTGCACTCCTGCCCACGTTGTCGAAGATAATTGAAAGTCTGGTAAAAAAAAAGAATCTTATCTTTTCTGTTGAAATACAAATTGCTTACTCCACATCAATTTGGATTCCTGAGTGACAAATGCACGAATGATGCTATGTTCTTCCTTTTCGATCATGTTTACTCCAGTCTAAACAACCATCACTCTACAGCAACAATTTTCTGTGATTTCTCTAAAGCATTCGATTGTGTAAACCATAACATCTTGACTGACAAATTACAGCACTATGGATAGGGGAAAGGCTCTAGGGGAAATGATATCTCTAGTCTGAACATTAAAGGTAAAATATGTCTCTTTGCAGATGATACTAGTATTACTTGGAGTAACACGGATATTATGGATCTTCGCAATACCATAGCTACAGACCTAGTCACCATTAAATCGTGGTGCGATTCGAATCTCCTGTTATTTAACGTTTCTAAAACCAAGTCCTACCTTACAACAGTATGATGCAACCTTAAGTACTTAATAACAACAGTCTAGAGGTAGTTGAATCGGTGAAGTTCTTAGGGCTTATTGTGGATAAGTCTCTAAAATGGAACTTGCACATTGATGCCTTACACAAAAAATTAAGTTCTGCTTGTTTTGCGCTAAGATCAGTTGCTACGGAAATGAATTTGTCAACATCTAGGACCGTTTATTATGCCCTTTTTGAGTCTCATCTTCGGTACGGCCTTCCATTCTGGGGTACGTGTTGTGCGACTCAATTTGAGCGTATTTTAAAACTACAAAAGAGAGCTCTTCGTTACTCCCTGAGACTCAATAGCAGAGTTCATTGCCAAGAATTCTTTAAAAAATTTAAAATATTAACTCTTCCTTCTTTGTTTGTTTTTGAATCCGTTTGTTTAATCCGCAAACATGCATCAGAAGGTCCAGAGAGACCCACTCACAACTATCCCCTTAGAAACATGGAGCATAATCTTTATCTGCCAACCCCACGGTCTGAGCTGGTTAAGTGCTCTATACTATACAATTCGAGAAAAATGCACAATCACCTGCCATCTAACATCAAATCTATTACAGCATTTCCCACTTTTCGCAAGGCCTTGAAAGCTTATTTGCTAGAGAGAGCTTTTTATACAGTGAATGACTTTTTTATAAACGATTTGAATTCAGCAAATTGACTTGCAGGATTATTACTTTCAAGTACTTTTGTACATATTTGCAGCGGCATAGAACTTTTGATTTACTTTCCCTTTCCCTTTTCCTTGTTCGCCTTCTTTTTGCTCTGACGTTGTATACATATTGTTTGCAAAATTTTTAATTTTTTAATGTGTACTTAATAACTGTAAAATTATATTAAGTAGTATAGCTCACGCCATTTACTTGGTGTCTGTTTCTGTTTTTGTTTTGTCTGTAGTTTTTTATTATTTTTTGTTTTTTATTGTATTTTTTTATTTTGTATAAGCTTTGTCCACAAATTGGTAAAATTTTATGACAATAAAGCATACCTTACTATGGTAGAGGTACATTTACAGGGTACAAGGTTTCTCCCCATGTGATAATCTGACGCGCTCGAGTAACTGCAAAATCCCCGCTTGGGCTCCCCTACCACTATGATGGTTTCTGTAATATTTTTAATCTATTCTCTTTCTCTTTCTATGACTTTCTCTTTCTAACGACCAAGGATTTATTCGGATTTCGGATTATATTGTACCATATTCGCCAATCTAGATTGTTATTTGCCGAACTATTCAGATCTGTTGTAAACAGTCAGAATATCCATGTTAATTGTCAAGGTACGTGAAGAAGAAGATTAAAGAATCATACTAATTTATTCTACTTTAAATTTTTGTCATACAGAACAAGTAAAAACTTCGTTTGTATAATGGTATAAAAAGTTAATTGAAAAACTATTCAAAAATCATCCAAAAGGATTCGCAAAATGTTTTCGATCTAGATCAGATCATCTTCAGTGCGTTCTGCTTAGTAGATGAAACTAGCAACCTTATAAAATAAGTGAGATCGAAAAATATGATTTACATGTTGGTAATCTGATAAGTCGATGGTAAAAGATAAATTTGTTAAGAGTGCTCAAAGGGCAACATGATTCACTGCTCGATAAGAAAGTGTGGTTATTGCAAGTTCAATGGACACAGACCAACTGGCATTGAACTGGCAAGAACCACACGTTCTTATCGAGCAGTGAATCATGTTGCCCTTTGAGCACTAAATTTATCTTTTAACATCGACTTAGAGTCGCTACTAACATAAGATTATCAACATGTAAATCATATTTCTCGATGTCACCTATTTTATAAGGTTGCTAGTTTCATCTACTAAGCAGAACGCACTGAAGATGATCTGATCTAGATCGAAAACGTTTTGCGAATCCTTTTGGATGACTTTTTAATAGTTTTTCAATAAACTTTTTGTACCTTTGTACAAACGAAGTTTTCACTTGTTCTGTATGATTTTTAATTATGGTATACAGCCAGCTACTGGGATTTTCCCATTTAGTCGAGGAAATGAAGCATTTTGGCTCGCAATTTTTTCGTCCAGCATGGATTTACTTGAAATTTTCACAGAAGGTAGGGAATAGTCCAAGGATCATTTTCTATATCATGCCGCTGTACGCTAAAACCTTGGGGGTGGTTGCCACCCCATCTCGGGGGTGGGAATTTTTTATTACATTTTAACCATGTAAGTCGATGTAAAAAGTAATTCTAAGAAAAAAATGTTTCTTACATTTTCTTCGTAAAACTAATACAGTCGAACCCGCTTATTAGAATCCCTGTTATAGGAATATCCCGGTTTATGGAATATAAATTCGAGTTCCCGAAACGTTTCCATTTACTCCTTAATAAATTTATCCTTTTATTGGAATAGGTTAGATAATACCGCTTATTAGCATATTTTGCAGGTCAACGACTATTTTTTTTTACAATTTTACTAAAAATTTAAATTATGTTTGGTTATTATGGTCAGTCGTCAAGGATTATGGATTAGATATTATTAGGGTAATAAATATTTATTACTTTGTTACGAGTACCAATTCGATTTTTAGCCGACAAATGCATGGGTCATAAAGTAATTTTTATTTGTCTACACAAAGGCACTGTTGCCTGCTATAAAATTGTTAGAAGCAGTTTATTTAGAATTCACCCAGAGAGGCTTATGGCTTTGTTAAATTCAATTCATCCATTTCTTGCCGCCAATAAAAGTTCCATTCAACCAATGGATTAAGGATGACCGCACGGATTAACAACAAAAAGCTATAATTACCGATAATTTCTCAAGAAAAAATAAGTAATTTTGTTATATGCATTTTAATAAGAAAATATTTACATATTATCTACATATTGCATACATTTTATATTAATTACCTACTGGTACTGTATTCATTCACATATATAATATAATGTAATTTGGTATTTAACACATACATAGATAAGTAGTAGTTACACTACTGTATTATTGACGTAAAAAGACCTAAAACCATTTACATATACTGATTATGTAGGTGTACATATATGATATACATATTGGCATAGTATGTAAAACTACACATTGGCATAGTATGTAAATAATATTATTACGTATATTCGGTACACTTATTTCGACTAGCCACCAATGATCGGTTATTAGAATATCCCGGTTATAAGAATATTTTTGCCTGGTACAAAGGCTATTCCAATAAGCGGGTTCGACTGTATTTTTCGAGTTATTCGCGCTTGAAAGTAACAGTTTTTCGATGAAAGAATCGACTTTTTTAGAGAGTTTTTTGAGAATACCTCGAAAAATATGCATTTAATCAAAAAAACTGAATATCAAAATTGTACCTTTTAGTAACACAAACCAAATTTTTTTTCTGTAATATCTTTAAGACGAATACAAACCGAGATACGGCATGTTAAAATTAGCTTTTTCGTCAAATGCATAATTTGACATATTCAAAGTAAAATTACGGAAAAACTTTGCATTTTTAGAAAAAAACTTAAATAATCTTTTTTCAAGTGTATAGTTAGGCCTCTCAAAATATAATAATAAAAAGTTTCTAGCCTGAAAATTAGGCGACTTATGATCAAAAAAAAGGTCGGTACCTGCTTTTCTCTATGAAAAAATCAGTGAAAACAACCCCCTAACTACCCTCCTAATTAAAAATTGGTCTTTACCTTTCTGTAATTCCTTTTATATTTGTATTGTAAATACACCCCAGATGTTTGACCTATCTAAAAGGCCTAATTTTAGAAAAATTGGAGTTTAAAGGAAAATAATTTTTTTGGAATTTCCCATTTTTCACCGTTTACTCCAAATTATCTCCGAAAATACTGGAGATACGAAAAAAATTATAGACTGCTAAATTGTAGCATTTTTAATAACTAAAATTCGATTGTTCATAGATTTTCATTACCGTGAACAGTTAGAGAGATATAGCTGTTTAAAAGCTTTACTTACGAGCAAACACCCCCTAATTCGAGCCCTTTAAACCCACCCTAATTAAAAACTAAGGGATCTTACGGAATTAACTTTACACAGTGTTATAACTCTTCAAAGATCCTACAAAGTCATTTTTGAATAAACTTTTTATCGCCAAAAATGACGGAGCTACGTTTATAAAACGATTTTTTTTTTCGAAAAGTTCGGATAGTCCGCTTATGGATAATTTTCAATGTATGTATAATACCACAGAACCGGTTCGTATACTGGAAGATGACCAAAAAACTATTTGTATTTATTTCTACATATTTTTAAATTCATATTTTTGTGTAAATAAATGTTTTTTAATTCTTTAATTCTACTTTTTTTCTGTATAGATCTATTAAAATATTTACTTATAAAAACTGTAATGTTATTAAGGGTGGTTTTTCAGGGTTGAAATATTATGATATTATATTATATATAAGTATAAAACAATCATTATTTAACCAATCAAAACCAAATTTTACCCATATTAAAGTTTACAATATTTTTATATACTTTTTGAAAATAAGGGGTAGTTTACACCCCTAAAAATAATCAACGCCCTTAAGCATGATATAGAATATAAAGTACATGGTGAGATTATCCTAATCCCAAATTTTTATATAAATCGATGCAAGCCGAAATTATTCTTTTAGGATAAGTAAATTTTTTATATATAGCTCCAACAAGGGTGGTTTTAAGGGTTGAAATATTATGATAGTATATCTTAAAGAATTAAACAATAATTATGTCACTAATAAGAACCAAATATTGACAATATTAAAGTTTAAAATGTTATTTTATATTTTTTTACAATTAGGGGTAGTTTTCACCCTTAAAAAACCAAAAGCGTATAACGGCTCAATATAGAAAATGAACTAGAGGGTGAAATGAGCATAATCCCAAATTTTTGTACAAATCGATGCTGGACGAAAAAATTGCGAGGTTTTGCCATTTTTTCAGCTTCATTTCCTCGACTAATTGATTTTGTTAAATTTTTATCGTTTTCCATTGCTAGTAGACGTGTTTTCGAAAACCGTGTTGTTCTCCTATAATGGTTTCGTTAATATTTTTTAATATATTGCTAATATTTTTGCAGTATATTTTATAGATTTTTCATTCAATATACCGGATTGTGATAAAAAAATTGTTAGAACTTTCTAATGATGAAGTATGACGGTTTTATTCGGATTATATTGTAAAATATTCGCCAAGACCGGCAATCGTAATTCATCCTACACTTATGCATATTTTTAAAAAGCAGAACCAGTTAAATTGGGCATAAGTCAAGGTGAGCATATTATTATTAATCGTTAGCAAGTAAAATTAACTACACGTACGGAGCAGATGATGCCGCCAGAATGTTGTGATTTAACAGAATAATAAAACTTTAATATTGGTGTTAATTCTAGAAATTTAATCAAAACTAGAAAATTGCATACATCCATCGTCAAAATAAATAGCGAAACAATATAACTGCCAACAGAAAAGGACCTAATAAAAAATTTATTGAAAAATCCTTTATCGAAGGTAAATAGTTATTAAACAACCCTCAAAGGGCCACATATAAATCACAGAACGTTTTCGATCTACATAGATCATCATCAGTGCTGATACAGGCAAATCACATGCTGAGCCACCAAAAATACATGGGTAGAAACCCTTTAAATGTTTACAAAATATGATAGAGTTACATTATTATTAATAAATCCAATATGGATAAAAACCCGTATGGATATGGCCTTTGGTAGTGATGTAAGAAGAGAATATTCTCACGAGAATATTCTCGAGAATATTCTCCGCCAGAAAATTCTCAGCGAGAATTTTCTATATTACAACAACCCATATATTTTTTGCATCCCAAACATTATTATTCTTGAAGCCCAAACACCTACTTGCCGCTCCGCTCATGAAATGCTTTTTCGCTTTGGCCTACGGGAGAATCACGCGATTTTAGATAAAATCCCCGAAAATCAAAGTAGCCTGTGCTGGGGAATCCCATGAAATACTAGCTAGGATGTTTACAGTGTCAGTGTTTATTGTTTTGGTGCTATATTAATGTGCAAATATTTAGAATGGTGTTCATTTAAGCAGAGAAGAACAAGTTGTGGGAACTGAGTTTATAGATAATTTAGCAACTTTAAAGCATGGTGATCACTCAGCTGAAATAATGGCAGTTTTGGCACTTTATTGGTCTGTCTAGGAAGTGATTTTTTTGGAAAACCATACTTTGTAAAATCAATTGAAAAACTAGACCCAATCATAAAATATGGTGAAAAGGTACATGTTTAGGAACAAAATTAACTAAAATAGAAGTTGATATAAAGCATGCCTTCATCCAGTGCAGCGACTGAAAGAAGTTTCAGTACTTATGGTTTTATCCACTCCTCTAAAAGAAACCGGCTTACTGCTAAACGGGCTAGTAACGTAATTTTTATTGCTCACAATTTAAAAATGCTATACATAGACCAATCCATGACTGTATCGACAGTACATTGAAATGTAGAATATAGATGACCAGGATGAGCTAATGATAGAAACATATTCTGAATATGAGTCCTAATCTTTTTCAGATTAGATCACCACATCCATTATTTGCTGTTAAGAAGAAAATTTCATTTTTTTTTTGTCAAATACATTTTGTCTTTTCTGTTGTTTTTGTATTTTTTATATATAAAGAACACTGTTGTTTCGTCTCATATAATTTCATGATTTTTAATACTCTATTTCATCTTTAACAATATCCCTAAGCGAGTCATAGGGTTCATTCTCAGAAAATTCTCCATATCGAGAATATTCTCGGGAATATTCTCTACACTAGCCTTTGGCATCATATGACCCTCCACAAGACGCGTGGGTCGCTTGTTTAAAGCATACAGTGATGAGCGCGCCAATAACCGGCAAAATAACGCAAAAGATGGAAAACATAACGCATTGTGAAGTAAAAAGAGATGAAACTAGTAGAGGTGGAAATTATCGATTTAAACATATAAATTAACATTACCTAGTTTCCCGCCTTTAGGCGTATCGGAGGAATATGAAAACTGTCACTGTGACAGAAGAATTTTATAAAATACTCCTGTCACAAACGTCTAAGGGTGGGAAACTACATTAGGAAAAATGAAAGAATACCCATGAACGAACATATAAAACACGCTGTATTTTCCTGTCACCGTGTCAGACAAAAAATTGGCCAGCGCAAGTACATGTAATAATTATTGTTACATGTACTTGGACTGGACAATTTTCTTTGTGACACGGTCACAGGAAAATACAGCGTGTTTTATATGTTCGTTCATGGGTATTCTTTCATTTTTCCGAATGTATGTAATGTAATGTTAATTTATACGTTTATATCGATAATTTACACCTCTACTAGTTTCATCTCTTTTTATTTCACAATGTAATATGTTTTCCATCTTTTGCGTTATTTTGCCGGTTATTAGCGCGCTCATCACTGTATATGTCTTTACATTACGGCCGGTGGATAGCAACTGAATGAAGTGTGAAGAGCATTGTATTTCCGATTGATGTCAGAACGAGACTGTCAATGTACCCAATACATATACATAGGTCAGTAAAAGACCGTGAAATACGGCGATACCGTGTAATTTTCCGTGTCACCACAGAATTTCATGACAATTTGGATTTAGGTTCCTCTTACCTCCCCACTTCACTTTTGGACTTCTGCCGTTGGTTGCTTTTACTTGGGGGTGAAGAAACATACGTTCAAAATAAGTCAGGAAGTGGATAAGCTGACGAATTCTAAGCAACTTTTGTTATATAGAGCTGCACTTATGGAGTTTCTAAATTTAGTACATATTTTCTTTCGATATGTGAGGTTGTAAGATTTCCACCAACTCCCTCCGTAAGATTTCCTCCGCTTGCAATACAGAAATTGCTAACAATTTATTTTTCAAAATGTTTCGAGACATCGTTACGCGCTTACAAACTGCAAGAGACTTTTGATTGTGTAAATCACGACATTTTGATTAAAAAACTAAATTTCTATGGGATTCGAGGTATTTCTTTGAATTGGTTCCAATCTTACTTGAATAATAGGAAACAACTAGTTAGAGCAAATGATACTGACTCTAGTCTCAAAAACATTGTATGTGGAGTACCACAAGGTTCAGTATTGGGTCCTCTACTGTTCCTTATCTTTTTAAATGACATCACTAACTTAAAAATCGATGGAAAAATTTTTCTTTTTGCTGATGATACCAGTATCACTTGGAGCAACTCAACTATTGCATCTCTTCATGCAACTATAACTTCTGATTTGCTTACGATAAAAACCTGGTCTGACTCTAATTTACTCTCCTTTAACGTGGATAAGACAGTAGCATTATCCTATAAAAGTGCTCTTCAACCCCTGCTTGTTAATAACAGCCAGATCTCTACCGTTGATTCTGTCAAATTTCTTGGTATTTTTTTAGACAGCAACCTCAAATGGTCCCTTCATATCGATGTGTTAAGTAAGAAACTCGCCTCAGCCTGCTATGCTATAAGATCTGTTTCGAAAGAACTCAATTTAGCATCTTCTAAACTAACATATTTTTCTTTGTTCGAGTCTCATCTTCGATATGGTCTTCCTTTTTGGGGTTCTAGTACAGCTGCCCAATTAAAAGTTTGTTTTTAAATTACAAAAAAGAGCAATAAGGTATCTGTTTGGCCTCAGAAGAACAACACATTGTAGAAGTTACTTCAAAGATCACGGCATTTTAACCCTTACATCTTTATATATTTTAGAAACTGTTTGCTTAATTCGTAAACACATCTTATCCAGCAAGGCCTCGTCATGACTACTCCACCAGAAATTCAAATTTTGATGTCTATTTACCGATCCCGTCCGCTGAGTTAGTAAAGAAATCTATATTATATTCCGCAAAAAAACTATACAACCATCTTCCTTTACAACTCAAATCTGCAACATCTTTCCCCAAGTTCCGTAAAATGACAAAAGCTCATCTATCTAAAAGACCATATTATACAGTAGAAGAGTTTCTTAATGACTAACTAAGAAATTACAGTAATGTACAAGTAACCAAACTTATCTATATTTGGGTGTCACATGCAGCAGCTTAAACTTATTAGTTCCTATGTCTATAAATAGTTTACTTTGTTGTATATTCACTTTGCAATTTCTATAAATTGTTGCAATATATCGATTTTGTTTTTTTTTTCTTTACTTTATTAACTTATATTTTGTATTTATGTATATTTTTTTTATATTGACGATTTATCAAATTTCAGAAAATTGTATTTGTTATTGTTATTGTTAGATATTATTTATTTATTTTTTCTGACTTTAATTAAGCTTTGTCCATAAAATTTGTATTTTCAGTGACAATAAAGCATATTTCTATTCTATTCTATTCTAGACCAAACGCATAGTGTGACAGGTCAGTCCGGTTGCGTTGGATACGGATGCGGTTCCACCGCATCCGGTCAAAACGCATAGTGTGACAGATCGGTCCGGTTGCGTTGGAAACGCATGCGTTTCCACCGCATCCGGTCAAAACGCATAATGTGACATCGGCCTTAGGAGAGAGAGAGAGTGTCAATGATACTAAAGTTACTATTCAAAATTATGTGTATGTTCGATAATGATTTATTTTAAATAAACATACCAAAAAATATTTAATGCACATTTTATCTAATTCTTATCTCTAATTTAATCTATTCAAATTTTATATAAACACCTTATCTATAAAAAATGGAATATGTTTGTGATAAGTATGCACAAAGTATAGGTCATACAATTTTAAGACTGCCACCATATATAATACATGTGGCATCAAATTAATATTTGACATTAGGAGAAAAAATGTTACACCCACTCTTACCGCTTCTGTAATTTAACTTATTAATAGTGAAATACAAACTATTAATATTAGCAGCTGGCAAAATGCAATTTTCTACCAGCAGACCTACCTACATATAGGAATTTTCAAAATATTGTAATTAATTTAGATGATAGTAATCACAGTGACGTCACACATTAATACATATTTTTGTATAGCTTTATTATAATTTTGTACGTGTACAAGTACGTGTTAACGAGCAGCTGTCAGAGGAAATTGAAATCAGACGTGAGGTGAGATAGAGATGCGTGTTGTCGCTAATTCTTTTTAATGCCTAATCGGAAAAGATCTTGAAAAAAGCTCTTGAGGGTGAAAGAGCTGGAATAAAGGTAAATAGAGTTCTCATTAACAACATTAGATATGCGGATGACACTGTCATCACAGCCGATCTTTAGAGGCTGGTGACCAGAAGTTTGGACAGCAGTACGTCTAGCAATGAACGCCAAGAAGACAAATAACGAGAATCTCTTCATACACTGAACCAATTATGAATTCGAACAAGTACACCAATATGCATATTTATCTTGAAACAATGATTAATTCCACAGGTGATTACTTTCAGGAAATCAAAATCAGAATATAAAAGGCTAGAGCAAATTTTAACAAAATGAGAAAAGTGCTCTGCACAAGAGATTTAAAGTTGGAGCTAAGAGTTAGGTTGGCCAGGTGCTACATTTTCTCTACTCTGTTCTACGGAATGGAAGCTTCGAATGCGGCATCAATGAAAAAACTAGAATCATTCGAGCTGTGGGTGTACAGAACAATTCTAAAAATATCGTGGACAGAATACGTTACACACAAAGAGGTTCTGAAAAAGGTGCATAAAGAAATGGAAATCTTAAATATCATCAAAACAAGAAAATTAGAATATCTGGGATATATTACACGTGGAGAGAGTTACAGCTTGCTCCAATTGATTATGCAGGAAAAGATTTAAGAAACAAGAAGCATAGGGCAGACGCAGAATATCGTGGCTGAGCAACCTGAGAGAATGGTATTGATGTACTTCAAATGAACTTTTCAGAGCAGCCGTCTCTAAATTCCGAATAGCTATGATGATTGCCGATATCCGTCGTGGAGATGGTACTTGAAGAAGAAGAAGAATGTAATAATTGTTTTCATCTAATCCTTGCCCTTTTTGTTCTCGGAATGATAAGTTCACAATTTGACATGAGTGACGAAGCTTCAAATAGTTCTAATCGGAGTCATGCTAAGAGTTGGAATCATAGATCTAAAAGACCTAAAAGCAAATTTGATGAGTTTTTCGAAATAATTCATGCACCCCAAATTGCTTTGTGTAAATTGTGCCAACATAGAAAGGTTCAAACCCTACACGGTGTACGTTTAGACATTTATTAATTTGGTTGGTCTTTACTATGCCTATATTAATTCAGGTCAAAACGGCAAACAGGTGTATGTTCTCAAAAAACTTTTCATAGTGTGTAAAAAATTTTTTATTATCAGCTAAGTACTTTCAACACATAACGTGCCATCATCAGAGCTTCCTAAAAGGACATTTAAGATAAGATTTTTCATCTAGATGTGATTTATTCATTTTAATGGGTTGTTATACCCGATATCTGTGGCTTTTGCCCAGTATCCATGTTTTTTATTGTGTCGTTTAGCAATTGCTCTTCTATGAAGGTTTTATAACAGGACGTAAGTTTTTCACTCATTTTTTATATAAAAAAATCTTATCTTAAATGTCCTTTTAGGAAGCTCTGAAGATGGCACGTTATGTGTTGAAAGTACTTAGCTGATAATAAAAAATTTTTTACACACTATCAAAAGTTTTTTGAGAACATACACCTGTTTGCCGTTTTGACCTATTTAGAAGTGTGTACAAGTCTTGCAGTCTTTTCCAATCCAATATATTAATTCAAGCTTAAAATGTACCTACTTACCTACGCTGTTACGTAACTGCGAGACTTGCAATACTCTTTCTACAAGATCAAGACCAAGACCAGGTGTATTGGCGCAAGACCAAGACTGTCTAAGTCTCGTCTTGTTCTTTCATTATTTGTCAACACTACTTAAAATGTAAATTAAAAAAAGGTCTGTATTAATAAGATTATATATGGTGTATTAGTGGAGTCACTGAAGGCGGAAATGAGCTATTACCTCCGATTTCGTTGAACCTCCATCGATTTTCATGAAAATTGGTGAGCAGTTAGAGAATACCTTAAGGAACAAAGGTGACATGATGCCAACTTGCGCTTTTACCCTAGGGGTGGATGCCACCCCTTCTCTGGGGTGAAAATTATTTTATTAAAAATAATACCCTAAATCTATAGATGGACAAATTCTAAGTAAAATTTGTTATATAAAGTAATTAAAATAAATCAAAACTTTTTGAGTTATTAAACATCAAACATTTTAATTTTTCGTGAGAAAAATCCATGTTTTTATCCGATTTTTCATAAATAACTCAAAAACTGTAAGTTTTTAGAACAAAGTTGTTATTATCAAAATTGATTCTAATAAAAAATGAAATAAACTCGTTACTAAAAGAACATTTTAGTGTTAATTTAAAGTGAGTTATAGGTAATTGAATGTATATTTTTTCGGCGAGTACCCAAATCCAAATATTCAATCTTAAATAACGGAAAAATTATGCATTTTATAACATAAAGTATTAAACATTTGTCAAATTACTTAAAAACATCTATCAAATGAGTCGCCGAGCAAGTTAATAGCGTTAAAAGTTTATGCACCAAAACTTTTTCAAAATTTGTCTTTTAAAATTTTTTCCAAAAAATGGTGTTGTTTTTTTTAATAACTCCGTCAATTTTTAAGATATCAGATTCAGCTAAAAACCATTTCAAAGCTCATTTGAAGGGATAATAAACCAAGTCGAATTTATCCTTTTAAACCTCTTACTTTTTTAAAAATAGAAGGTTAAATAGTCCCGGTTACATGGTTGTCGCAGCCAAATTTAAGTTTTAAACGTTTCTATCTCGGTTATTTTTTACCCTACGAAAATAGTAAAAGCAATAAAATATTTGGTACAGAAAAAACTAAAATTTGGTTCGATATCAGTTTTTAGGTATATTGGGTATTTTTGGAGTTATTATCAAAAGAAAATGAAAATTATAATAATTTTAAAAATTATGATTTTTTTACATTATACCTTTTTTTCAAAAATATGCATTCTAAACCGGTCAAAATTATTGAAATCATTACTTACACTAATATAAAGATATTGTAGTAAGGATTACTATAAATTTTAATTTTTGTGGAGATGACGTATGTTTTATTTTTCACTTTTTCCTAAAAAATTCGAAAGGGCTCTCTTATTTTCATCATAACTTGCTTAATTTTGATGTTATTAACTTCTCCTGGAGCTCATTTGATAGGTATTCTAAAGTACTTTGATAAGTGTATTACACGTATATTTTATAAAATGCATCGTTTTGCCGTTATTTAAGCTTGAATACTTAGATTTGAGTACTCATCTAAAAAATATACATTCAATTACCCTTAACTCACTTTCAATTAACATCAGTTTAGTTTTTTAAGCAAGGAGTTTATTTCGTTTTTTATTAGCTTCAATTTTGGTAACTAGAACTTTTTTGTAAAACTTATAGTTTTTGAGTTATTTATGAAAAATCGTTTAAAAACATGGATTTTTCTCACGAAAAATTAAAATTTTTGATGTTTAATAACTCGAAAAGTTTTGATTTATTTTAATAACTTTATATAACAAATTTTGCTTAGAATTTGACCCTCTATAGATTTATTGTATTATTTTTAATAAAATAATTTTCACCCCCGAGAGGGGGTGGAATCGACCCCCTAGATAAAAGCGCAAGTTGGCATTATGTCACCTTTGTTCCTTGAGGTATTCTCTAACTACTCACCAATTTTCATAAAAATCAATGAAGGTTCAACGAAATCAGAGGCGAAAACCTTCAGTGACTGCACTATATGGTCAGGCGTTGATTTTAAGAAGTGTTGCTTGCTAAATGGGCGCAGTTCCCAAAGGGCATAAAAGAAGAAAAAAAAAAAAAATAAGATTATAGTAAGTTCGACCTCCAGCTTATTTAATAGACCTCAGGTTGAAAACATCTGTTCTCGGAATAAATGTGCTAAATTATAAAGGAAATTTTTTAAATTAAAAGCAAAAGCTTGTGATAATAAACACATAAATAAATAATGAGTCAAAGTTATTGTACTCTCATGCAAAAAACTTTACAATATTATTGTCCTCAGAATATATTTAAAACGATGATAAACAACATCACTTTAGCTGTAATTTATTTACATAAATAAACAAAGCCTGTATATTTACTTTTTAATGATTTTAATTAACGCATTTTTAATTTGTAGTCCTGTCGCCAGGGGATACAACGGCCTCCTTAATTCAGATGGACTTACCCAAGTTTTTTTATGTATTTTGACCCGTAGAACACGAATTTTTTTGGTAACAGTTGATCCGGATGTTTTTTCGTAGTATGCATAGTTTTCGAGATAAACTCGGTTGAACTAATTCCTAATATAACATCTTCTTCGATGTCTGCAACTATGACAGTATGGACGAACTTTTCTGCTCCAATCCCCAATTGTATCTGGATTTCTCCGTGGATGTTGGCATTTTCACCTGTGGCAGTCCGCAGTCGCAACCTCGTTGGTAAGAGTTTCTTACGACTGTTTATAACTGACGGTCGTATAATGGTCCTGGTCGCTCCGGTATCCACCAACAATGTATACTTTTTACCATTTATTTCTCCATCTACATATACACTATCCTCACGACAGTTCAAAGAAGCTATTAGTATTAGATGGTCTTTAGAGAAGTTCTGAGTCGACGCTGCCCCCCTAGGGTCTGTCCGTTCTCTTATTTCCTACTGGTGAGTTTCTTGATTTGCGTTCTTACTTAAACTCCGTGCGTGCCCATTTTCGCCACAACTGCAGCAATTCATGGTCTTCGTTTTCTTCGATGTAATGTCCTTCACCATATTTACCAGCTGGTCAAGTTTGTCTTCATCCTCTTCCTCTTTCACGGTCCTAACTTTACTGTACCCGCCAGAGGCGGGTAACCTAACTTTACTGTACTGGGTAGCTGATTCGTATTCGAGGGCGGCAGACAAGACATCGACCAGCGTCTTGTGACGAGCTAACCGCAGTGTTCTTTGCATTTCATGATCACGAAGGCCATCAATGAATGTTTGAACAGCTAACTTTTCCATCATGTCTTCGGGAGCTGTTGGATATGCATACCGTACTAACCTGGCAATATCGACCTCGTATTCTTGAAGAGCTTCATCTTTCTTTTGTCGTCGATTTTTAAGCCGCGCCTGATAGACATACTCCAAATGTTCCTGCCCATAGCGCATGTTTAGTCTCTTCATAAGTTGTTCATAATCATTAGTTTCCTCTACTGCTATGGTCTCAAGTACATCTAAAGCCTCTCCTCGAAGAGCAATAACCAGGTTTACAGCTTTGTCTTTTTCAGACCTCCGTTCGCTCTTGCACCTGCTTCGAACTGTTTCACATAACTGTTCCAGGAAGACTTTCCGTCGAAATTTGGCACCTTAACACGAGCAAGACTCACACTCCCTTCAACTATCGACTGTGGCTCCAATTTGTATTTGGTTTCATCATTTTTAATGTCTGTTAAGATGGGTTCCATACCTTTGTCTACTTTTTCCGTTTCCTGTATTTTCTTTTCTATTTCCTTGATCTTTTCTTCAAAAATAGATTTTATGGACGATATAGTTTGCCTGTCCTCAAACACGTAGTTTTCTGGATCATGACCCTCTTCCTGTAGTGCGTTCTTCAGACGAACCACTAGATCAGCCTTTTTCCCCGCTGCGTCGAGCTCACGATTTTCCAGTTCTGTTCTGAGCTCCGTAAGGCGCAGATCAGAAAGTTTCGGCTTACACTGTGAAGACATGGTCACACTCTTTATTTATTACGATTTATATTTTATTTATTTTTAAAGGTTCCACACTCTATTTAAACCGAAAATTTTTACGTTGATTTCATTTATTTCAAGTATCCTCACTTCTGCACCAATGTTATGTAATTGTCTTTTTTACGCGGTTGACTCTACTATTTTATTTATTTATATTTTTAGGCACTAATTTAAATAAAGGAAGACTTATATTATTTTATTTACATCGCTTATTTATTTAATAATTACAAATAACACCAACTAACACATCTAATTTATTTACAAACTCAAATTTATGATTTAATTAACTAAACATAATAATAACTAATAAATACATTTCAATACATCCGATTCGAATACATTAAATTACGCGACGCGCTTCGATGAAGGAATGACTGGCCTGTGCTCGAATCTCGGTTCTATATATACTTCGGCAGCGGTCGTCTCGAACGCCGTGGTTAGGAATGGTATTGTCTCGTAACGCCGGGAAGCTTCGGGAAAAAATAGGCCAATCTGTGAGCGGACTAAATAGTGTCACAGCACAATAATTAATCACACAAACGATTACTCCAAAGAAATCAAAGTTCGAATAAAGAACGCAACAAACTTCAATAAAATGAGAAAGGTACTTTGTGCAAGAGAACTGAAATAATTAGACTTGAGAGTTAGCCTGGTAATGGGTTATATTTTCTCGACTCTGCTTTACGGGATAGAAGCATGGTCAATTAACAGGTCGACTACTAGAAAGCTGGAAGCATTTGAACTGTGGGTGAAGGTATCCTGAAGATAGCATGGACCGAGCATGTAACAAACAACGAAGTCATGAGAAGAGTCAACAAAAGAATGGAAATATTGGAAACCATCAAGACACAAAAGCTGCAATACCTGGAACAGTATACAAAGAAATTTGTTTAAAAATATAAAAGGTAAAAATATTAATTTTTTAGAAAAAATAAGTACATTTGCGTGTACTTAGAAAGGTTTTAAAGTACATTAGGACAGTATTTAAAAATAAGTACTGTCCTACTTAAATAAGTACATATGGTCACCGTAAATAACTATTTTTTTTTCAAAATTTAAAAATTATACAAAAAACGAATAATTATATTTTGTCGACAAAATATTAAATAGGCATCACATCTTTATAATCTTTCTAAGTTTGATCAATGTCTCATGATTATTTTGGTTGTTATTGCGACTGTAAATTGTTAATTAACAATTGAATTGCTGCTAAAATATTCGTTTAATTTTCACCGGCATCTGGAATTACAATCTATACCAAGAAAGCTTTGATTTCACCAAGTTATTTAATTATTGATTAATAATTACTTACCTAAAACTTTATTTGAAAATTAGAGTTTTTGTTGGGAAAACCCGCATTTTCCGAGGAAAATTTTCGTCGAAGCAAATCGGGAAAAACATATCTCTATGCAGAATTAAATTGCGGTGAATTTTTATTTGGGTGTTTTTGTTGTAAAGTTAAAATCTTTGGAGTTATAGAGCAATAATTGAAAAAAATACGATGTCGCCGCCATTTTGTTTATAAAAAAAGTAGTACACTATCTGCGGACTTTGCATACCTATATTATTAATATATAGGATCTTATAATTTGATTCCAGCAATAAAATTGCTGGTAAATAACTTTTCTATGAATTTTGCTAATTATCCCAGAGTAGTAGAAATTGTCGTATGCGCGCCTACTCGTTCGATTTCAAATGAGAAATGCATTGAAAACATCATTCAATCACTATGTGTTTATAGCTTTGTTTAACAATAAAAAAATTAATTTTTAGCAATGAAAGTAATCAAAACAAACCGATAGAATTTGACTTGAACTTTCAAATGCTGTAAGCAGAATTGCTATTTTATTTTTCAATCAAAAGTTATTTGGGTTGAAAAATTGCAATTTTTCGATTTTTTGAAAGTTCAACCGCGTTTATGTCGAAAACTATGCATCCTACGAAAAAACTTGTAAAAATATTTTTTGCTTAGAATGACCCAAAAAATACAAAAAAATGTTTTGTTTTGCAAAAAATCGCTGTTATGTGATTTCTTAAGTTCTTTGTTTATAACAATCTTATCGACATCCGGATCTACTGTTACCCAAAAAATTGGTGTTCTACGGGTCAAAATACATAAAAAAACTTGGGTAAGTCCATCTGAATTAAGGAGACCGTTGTACCCCCACTGGCGACAGGACTATTGAGCATTGTTTAATAAAATCTAAATTGACAAAAATACGATGATATATATTTTTGATATTTTTGAATGTATAAAGCCGGATCCACATCAATAAAAATTTATGTTGTACGTTGTATTTGACACAAATTTGCTCGTGTGCGTTGAAATTTTTGTTGATGTGGACTGTGCGCCGCAAGAATTTATGCAAAAATATTTTCGTGACGAACAACACACGCTAGCGGTCGTGCTGTCGGCTTTCAGTCGACTTCAAAGAAATTTTCGCCGCACAGCGATGTTAGTGTGGACTTGATTATCCACTTGTCGGTAAGTGGATTCGGCGGTACAACACACAAAATACATATTTACGTCGTAAAAATACTTGACCAGATTTAAATTTGTGTCGCAAATATTTTTTCTGCATTTTAAAATACAACACACACACAAATTTTTATTGATGTGGATCCGCCTTAAGGTATAAGTATTATTTGACAGCCCCCGATTAAGAATCTTGAGGCTCCTAGGCAACCCAAGCTATGAGGCCCCTTAAGAAACCTCAGCCTTCTCCCCCCAAAACCTCGGATAGCCTCTTTATCTCCAAGCGGTCTTAGTGGACATTTTGTAGACCTAAACTTAAATTTTTGTTTCACTTTGTAAAACGTGTTACTTGAAGAAATAAAACAAAGAAATAGTCAAGAATCTGCCTATTTATAATATATGCTTAAATTAAAACAAAAAATATTCCAAGATATTTTAAATCAGCTACAACTACAACTGAATTTAGAGTCTAATAAATAAAATAAAATATAAAAAAATTAAGAAAGCTTTGTTTAAATTTTTATACTTAACATCTTATTTTAATTAGAAAATATAAACGCTAATAATGACATAAATGTTAGGATATGGTTAAATAAAATATTTAAATGGAGATTTATTTAAATACAGGGTGTTTCATTAATAATTGTCCATATAGTAACTGGAGAAACCTTAGCACAAAATACGAAGATTTAACCTAAAACTCTTAAATAAAATGTGGTTCCTTACTGAGTTACAGGGTGTTTTATCTAAAAATTTAAAAATTATTTTTGCTCAGCATTTTAAAACTATTCGACGTATCCTTTTTATACTTGGCAGGAAGTGCGACTACTAGACATCCTACTAAATTATGATAAGCAAACGTTTCTGGCTATTACCAGAGGCGTACTACGGGGGAAAGTGAATGGTTGACCGTTTCCAAATTCTACGCCAATGGCGGAATTGCTATTTTAGTTCAATTATTGGATTCTCCAGTACTTTCTATGAAAATAATATACTCTTCATTCGTAACGATAAAGTCATTAGTTTTCGAGATCTTTGAACTTAAAAATGAAACGACACAGTTATTTTGATTAATGTATTGTGTCGCTTCATATTTAATTTCAAATATCTCGAAAACTAATCATTTTATCGTTTCGAATGAAGAGTATATTATTTACATAAAAAGTACTGGAAAATCAAAAAATTACACTAAAATAGCAATTTCGTCAGTGGCGTAGAATTTGGGAAGGGTCAACCAGCCACTATTCCCTGTCGTACGCCTCTGGTAGTAGCTAGAAACGTTTATTTATCTTAATTTAGTAGGGTGTACAGTACCTACACCTTCTGCCAAGTATGATAGGATACGCCAAATAGTTTTAAAGTACTGGGTACAAATAATTTTTAAATTGTAATCATATGAATCATATTATCATAAATTAATCAAAATAACTGTGCCGTTTCATATTTAACTTCAAATATCTGGAAAACGAATGACTTTATCGTTACCAATGAAGAGTATATTATTTACTTGGAAAGTATTGGAAAATCTAAAAACGGCATTAAAATAGTAATTCCTCCAGTGGCGTCGAAATTGAGAAGGGTCAACCATTCACTATCCCCTGTCGTACGCCTCTGGTAGTAGCTAGAAACGTTTGTTTATCATAATTTAGTAGGGTGTATAGTAGTCGCACTTTCTGCCAAGTATGAAAAGAATACGTTGAATAGTTTTAAAATGCTGAGCAAAAATAGTTTTTAAATTTTTAGATAAAACACCCTGTAACTCAGTAAGGGACCACATTTTATTTAAGTGTTTTAGGTTAAATCTTCGTAGTTTGTGCTAAGGTTTCTCCAGTTACTATAACAAGAATCTACAGGTCGAGCAAGTCTCGTAAATTTCACGATTGCGAGCCACGCTTCACGCAACCGTGTTTGCGTACTTGTGTTTCGAGTTGCGTGGTCGTGCGGAGTTATATTTACCAATTCGCGCAATCGTACTTGAGACGCTGTGTCAGGTGAGGTGTTTGAAAATTTGTGAACTTGATTGCTTGATTCTGTGGTGTGAAGGTGGTTAAACTTTTGTTTTATTTTTTTTTGTTGTGTTTTTTGAAGATAACACAGAAAATACAAGAGGGCAGCATACTTTGAAAAACAACTGCTACAATTTGAAATCAACAATTTGTTAAGTTGTTGTCTTGCAGGTAAAAAAAGTGACTTTTTAAAAAAATTATATCTTGGAAACTAAAAATTATTTTTATTTATAATTGAAACATGTAAAAGTATAGTACTCTCAAAAAAATTTTAGCCAAAAATATTCATTTTTGTAGAGTTGACTGCAATTTTTCGACAACAGCCCTTTTTTGCCGTGAGCAGCGACATAAGTCCAGTCTCATCTGAAATCAAAGTTTCTTGTAGTTTATATCTCTGGCTAGTGAATGAACAAAGGATTTTTTATTAGATGAGGTCATTTTTGTTTTATAAAAAAAACTACTTTAAAAATGAGAAAAATTGGGGTCAAAAATGTGTTTAAACTTATGTAACATCTTCAAATTTCATTTTTTTTAATTCCTTCGTTCATATTCTAGCCAGAGGTATAAACTACAAGAAACTTTTTGATTTCAGATGAGACTGGTTTTAGTTATGCTGCCAACGCAAAAAAACTTAAACTCTACAAAAATGAATATTTTTGGCTGAAACTTTTTTTGAGACTACCTTAAGTACTATACTTTTACATGTTCCAATTAAAAATAAAAATAAATTTTAGTTTTCGAGATATAATTTTTTTTTAAAGTCACTTTTTTACCCACAAGACCTATGTAACCCCTTAAAAAAATGTTTGGAAGAATATGTTTGATGGCCAAGATGCATACATATATTTAGAAGGAAAGTTCCTGATTTCTGTAGTATAATACATAATACCGAAGAGGAAGTAGCCCTAAGCGCCGGACTCCACTTGCGATTTGTAGTTGTGAAGATTGAACACATTCTTTCAAATAGAAGTCAATCCATGATTATTTAGTCACAAATGGATTGACTTGTATTTGAAACAATGTGTTCAATCTTCCTGATTACAAATCGCAAGTGGAGTGCGGCGGTAATAACACCAAAATATTCCATAGAAGGTACACAGACATTGAAAAATTCCTGGAATATCCCCGAAAACATGTTCCCTGAACATCCCAGGAAAATCCTGTGTCAGCATTTTAAACATTACCTGAATGTCTTATTGGAACATTCCATGAATGTCCACGAATGTTCTCTGGACATTCAAAATATATTTTGTAGACATTCCCTGGATATACCAGAAATACAGTGATGAGCGCTCTAATAACCCGCAAAATAGCACAAAAGATATATTAAGTAGTGAGATAAAAAGACATGAAACTAGTCGAGCTGGGAAATTTAGCGATATTAACTTATACATTTAGATTGTATTGATTGTGTACCACCTTCAGACGTATCAGACGAGTTTGGAAACTACCACTGTCACAGTGACAGTTTTAGTTGACATACTCCTCCGATATGTGTAAAGGTGGGATCAATATAACGTAAATTTAAAGGTTAATTTCGCTAAATTTCCCAGCTCGACTAGTTTCATTTCTTTTTATCTCACAACTAAATATGTTGCCCATATTTTGCCGGTTATTAGGGCACTCATCACTGTACATCCTTGCTGATGTGACAATACCTCCTATCTGTTTTTTCATGAGTTTTGTATGAGAGATGGAAAAACATGTTTTAAGGTCACCTCCTGTGTTCATATGTCAGTTTTGACTTGTTTTGTAGTTCATAGATAGTTTAATTTACTACAAAACAAGTCAAAAAATATCATATGAAAACAGTAGGTGACCCTAAGACAAGTTTTTAGTCTCTCTTACAAAACTCATGAAAAAACAGATAGGATGTATTATTACATCACTGACGATATGTCGCCATACCAAATAATACATCCTTGATAAATATAAACATTTTTATTGAACAAAATCTTTTCATACATTTTTTTAATGCAATTTACTGATATTCCTAAATATTTCAAAAAAATGTGTCACATTTGCTTTGTAAACCTTTCTTTTGCCTTTCGTAGCCACATATTCCGTTTCCTTCCTGGTTTTTTGTAGACACTTCTCTCAGCTGATTCTAAAAAAAATAAAATAAATGGTAATTTTTCTATCCTTTACAATTAACAATCAGAAGAAATATTATTTACAGATAATGATATGCATAATAATAATACGTTTGTTCTAGCATCAGTTTGAAACCATCAGCGAATAGTGGACCAGCGCGAGTAAAGGGGATCGCACTGGTGACTGTATTATGTTCTTTTACTGACCAACTGTTTGCTGATGGTTTTTGACTAGTTTGACTGTTTGCTAGAACAAATCTAATAATAATGAATATTTTGTATTTTGACAATGACATCTGATGTGGAAGTAAAAACATTAATAAAATTATTTTTTCAAGTTAACTTTCACATGCGCGTCTTAAAATTGTACTTTTAATACTTATATCATAAATAACTATTAAAACTATCTTAAGAGGAAACAGTATCGATCAACAGGTAGCGAAAATGTGTTCCAAGATTGCGGCTGTAATTTTGAATATTTTTTCGAGATATTTGGCACACATATTCGTAATATAATAAAGAATGGCGGTACAGAGCCCAATTTAAAAAATATATTAATATGTGGAAATTACTCTGTAATTAAATACAATATAAAAAAAACGAGCTTGTACCCCCATTAAGAAGAACAAAAAAATACACTTTCTTCAAATACAACTTTTTTATCCGATTTTGTGTTATTTTGGAACTACTAAAATTTTTTATTTCATTAGTAGTTCCAAAATTACACAAAATCTAGGCATCGGATAAAAAAGTTTATTTGAAGAAAGTGTATTTTTTTGTTCTTCTTAATGGCGGTACAGGCTCGTTTTTTAAATATTGTATAATTACAGAGTAATTTCCACATATTAATATATTTTTCAAATTGGGCTCTGTACCACCATTCTTTATTATTTTACGAATACGTGTGCCAAATGCCTCGAAAAAATATTCAAAATTACAGTGACAATCTTGGAACACGTTTTGGCTACCTGTTTATCGCTACTGTATTACCTTAAAACATTGTAATTTGCTAAACCAGTATATTTTACTCTACTACTACTCTACTAGCTACCTCATTTTCCACTGTTTCTAAAGACTTGTTTACATGGGTAGAGTTTTGAGGAGAGTAGAGTAGCGGTAGTACTCTACCAAAAATGGCTTGATATCATTCACATGAGGAGAGTACAAGTATAGTACTGATGCTAGTATAGTGAAACCGATTTTTGTATTTTTAAACACTCTTGATTATAAGTGCACCTTAAATTCTTAATTTTTTGCTTAAGCTCGTTTACTCCAAAGCCCCCTTTGCCATTCTTTCGACGATTTCATCCTCCGCAGCTTGCTGCAAACTTTTATTTCTGTAGTATACACTACCTAAATTCCATAAACACTGGTATTCGCCGTATTATAGCTCTACAAGTTTTAAAGTTTCATCTTCGGTGAACTTCATTTTCACTATTTACACAAAACACAATTCCAGCCAGAATGACAGCGCCCCCATGTACTCTCCTACCTACTCTATTCTGCCATAATTGAGCGTGTTCCATGGGTAGAGTGTGCAGCCGAGTAGATATTTTGGCAGTAGTGGTGGTCATAGAGTAGTTACTTTGCCATAGGTTGCTAGTCACTCTACTTTAACTCCAACTATACACTCTACCAGCTATTCTACTGTGCTGAGCATTTTTACAGGTAGAGTTACTCTACTCTATCAAGTACTTGCATCATTACTCTACCCGTGTAAACAAGTCTTAAATCTACTGAATGAAAATCTACTTAATCTTAATCTACTCTTAATGAAAAATGTCTAAAATCATTTACCCACCTAGTATTATTGTAGAATTTAAGACAGTCCAGTGCCTTATAAATAATTTCAATATGAATATTTTTTCCTTTAATTCTCCTTTGATACCACTCCATTTTAGATTTTCTCGAACTTATTTCATTGTGTTAATAGCCCATATTTATTGAAGGAACCCAATCTGGAGATTGTTATTATCGATTAAGTCGGCTGGTTTTCCTATAAGATTAAAATGTTAACATCTTCAAAAATCGTTACTGTTGTAATTGTAACTTACCAGATATAAAATGATTACAGCAGACAGGACAGGAAAATTTTCATTTCGCTAGTAAAACCTGTACATTGTATTGCATTTAACCATTGTTGTCTCTCAGATACCTTATTTAGTTCAGTTTAAAAGTGAACTTTATCTTGACTTTATCACAATTACTTTGCATTTCACACTTCAAAACACAACACCAATGAAGCATATTATCTTTCTAAATTAATACTTCCAGAGAAAATGTTAAATTAATCTTTGTACAACACAAAATTACAAAGAAATACAACTAAAATTATCTAAAACTCATTAAGAACAGATAGAATAAGATTTATCTTTTACACCCAGTAGCCATATTGACATATTGATTTAATTTTGACAGCATGTTGGAACGGCCTATTTAAATTTGGTAAATATAACTCCGCACGACCACGCAACTCGAAACACAAGTACGCAAACACGGTTGCGTGAAGCGTGGCTCGCAATCGTGAAATTTACGAGACTTGCTCGACCTGTAGATTCTTGTGTTACTATATGGACAATTATTAATGAAACACCCTGTATAATGGTAAAATGGAGAGATCCGAATATAGAACTAACCAAATTCCTCACTCAGGTATGAAAAAATGCATCAATGAGTACATAAAAAACCTATGGTTATGAAGATCATGGCAATGATATTGCCAACTTATTTGCAGATCACTTTTCATCAGTTTATAGTGATATTACTTTAAATTGCAATGTTGACCATATTCAGTCTCAACTCAATATCTCATCATATCGTATCCAGATTTCCAAAATTTACGAAAAGCTTTCATCATTAAGTGTCAACAAGGGTCCTGGGCCTGATGGTATACCACCTAATTTTCTTAAGGAATTCAGTTTTGTACTATCGCGACCTTTGTTTCATATATTTAATAAATCTTTGGATGTAGGTCAGTTTCCGGACTTTTGGAAACTTTCTTATGTCACACCAATATATAAATCTGGTAATAAATCTAATATTAGTAATTACCGCCCTATATCTATTCTTAGTGTTATACCAAAGGTGTTTGAGAGTATTATAACTGATTTCCTCACCTTCGATAGCTCCGGGATCCTAAACTCTCAGCAATTTGGTTTTACTACAGGTAAGTCTGCTGAACTGAGTTTGTTGACCTATGTTGATTTTCTGTCTGAAGCCTTGGAGGAGGGACTTCAAGTTGATTCAATTTATACTGACTTTTCCAAGGCCTTTGACAGAGTAAATCATGAACTCCTGATTCAAAAGCTTAGCTCCTATGGCATAAGTGGACCTTTGTTGCAGTGGTTACAGAGTTATTTAACCGAAAGATTTCAACAAGTTCGAGTAAACCACTTTTACTCACAAACCTTTCCAGTTAAGTCAGGTGTACCACAGGGGTCCCATTTGGGTCCATTACTCTTTAATATATTTATTAATGATATTACCAACTGTTTTCACGATTGTAACGCCTTGCTATTTGCTGATGACTTGAAGTGCTTTAAAGTTATAAAAAATCATTATGATGCTGCCATATTGCAATCAGAACTGAATAACCTCTCTGCATGGTGTTCACTTAACGGTATGAACCTTAATTCAATCAAATGTCATGTAATTAACTTTAACCGTACTCACCACCCAATATTATCAAACTATTACATTGATGGCCAATTGCTCAACACTGTTAATAGAATCAAGGACTTGGGGATTACACTGGAAAACTCTCTTTGTTTCAATACTCACATCATCAATGTCATTCAAACATCTATGAAAATGCTGGGTTTTGTAAAAAGAACAACTCGTGATTTTACAAACATATCCAGTATTAGAGTTCTTTACTTCTCTTTGGTCAGGTCTCACCTTGAGTATTGTTCTTCAGTGTGGTCCCCACACTACTTGGTCTACATTAGGAAACTTGAACAAGTCCAAAATAGTTTCTTCCGTTACATTGCTTTTAAGCTTCATACCTATCAAGATTACGCTGTATGGCAGCATCAACTGCAGGTCCCTTCTCTTGCAAGCAGGAGAAAACAAAGGGACCTTTTGCTATTATTCAAGATCTTAAATGGTATATGCAGTTGTTCTCAACTACTTAATAAGATCGCACTGTTTGTACCACCTCGCACCACTAGACAAGTGCGAACATTTTATGTACCATTCCACAGGTTTAATTATTCACTTTTTTCATTCGTACCCAGAGTCTTGAATTTAGCAAACTCCCTTTGCAATTTACAACTGTTCGACAACTCCATCAGTCGTTTTAAAAGAAATTTAGATGGGATCAATATTTGAGTGAAGCGTCTGTAATTTGTTAACTTGGTTTTGTAATTTGTTAACTTGGTTTTATGATATTATTTCATAGTACATATTTACTTCTAATATTATATTTATATTTCTGTATGTCTGTTTTTTATATTATATTATGTTATTGTTTTTTTTCTGTACACTATGTATTTTTGTAGAATTGGGCTTGCCCGTAAAATAAATAAATAAATAAATAAGATGGCAACTCTTCAAGTAAACAACTCTGGCAAGTAAACCCAGATCTATCTGCGAAAACACCAAATTTAGTAAAGCGAAGGGACCAGGTTGCACGGGCGGATCCAGGACCGATTTTCGGGAGGGGCCACCAATTTATTTTGGAGAGGAGTACCAGGGTGTCTGGTGGTAATTTTTAAAAATTAGGGTTACAACGGCGAGTTTGAAGGCACTTTTCTCTCACTTTTGAGGGCAATAAAGACATTCAAAACTTAACGTTATTAAAGTATTATTAAAGTTAGTACCGATTCCTACACATTTCGTCGGATCCAAGTGCAGTTCTTTCAACAAGTTTAATACTATTTTTTCCAATGGTTCTCCTGTCAGGCCTTCTTTTTCCCTTCTTTCTTGATTTTCACTAATAATTTTCATGTTTTCATAAGCGTCAATGAACATAACAAAGTCTTCACGAATGTTGTTATTGTGTATGTATCTCAAATTTAGAGAAAGCTGTTCTATGTGGGATACGTCAGTCGTTTCGTCAAACATGACAGAGTGATAATTTGCACTTTTAACCTGATTCATTATTTGTTCAATTATTTCTTCACAACATGGTATCAATTGATTTTGAATGGTGCTACTAATGTATGTTGCTCAAGAAGATGCTGTGGATAGATTTTGTTTAAGAGTCTTATCTCCTGATGCGATTTTAAACCTTAACAATTCCTTTCATTGCTAGGTCCAGCATCTTCGTCCAGAAGCAGAAGGCCATTATCACGATGACCTCTTAGAGGAATATTTTATCGACCTAAGAACCCTATAGACCAGTGGCGGCTGGTGGGGTAAAATTTTGGGTAGGCCAAGCCAGCAAATTACATATAGCTATGTGTAATCAGTGGCGGATCCAGAGGGAGGGGTCACGGTGTCATGACCCCCCCCCCCAAATATTTGAAAACCCACTTATCCTATTGGTGGTAAGACTAAAAGTGACCTTGCATCAGAGAAAAGTAATCACCCTCAAGATCCATGACCCCCCAAAAAAATAGCCGCCAGTTCGATTTTAGTGAAATTTGGTGGACGGTTTAGGTATGTTATAAGCATTTTCTAAGCGAATTACGAAGGTTCTAAGTGCAACCAAAGTGACTGAAAAACATTGAATAAAAACAGGCTTATTTTGCCCCATTATTTTGTATTTCTGCTATTTTGCAGAAAGGGTAATAATTTAAGCCATTTTTAACCAGTCGTATATTATACAAAATTCAGTTATCTTTATTTTATTTCCCTACAACTTTGTTCCAAAATGAATCGTTTTAAAGTAACAAGGCGCAGAGAAAATAAAAAAAAATTGATGTTTTTCGAAATTTTTAAATATTTAAATTTTTTGTTAATGTTCCGGGTAATGTTTTTTATTTCTTAAGCATTCCCTATACCTAACTGCTTTATTTGTGAGTTATTGGTGATTCAAGCTAAACATTAATTGCAACAAAAAATACGTAAAATTTTATTAGGTTGGCCGTGAAAATACTCAATCCCAAATAATTTTTCAGAAATAAATACATATTAATCCAGACAGATCCTTAAAATGACCAACAATGGTTTAGCTATCAAAATACCTACGTAGTTAAGATTGTTGGTGCAATTAACAATTAAGCACAAATTAAAGCAGTTAGGTATAGGGAATGCTTAAAATATAAAAAAGTACCATAAAATATCATTTCATTACAATACTAAAATACAGGGTGTTCCATTTAAGAAAACTCAGAAAATACTCATTCCGAGTTTCGACCAACCCTGTATACTAAAATTAAAAATTTAGCTATACTAATGATTCGTAACAATAGTAGAGTATATTAAAAATCATTTGAACTACTACAATTTTGCTACGAAATTAATAAGAAAACGTAATTATCTCTTAAAATACCCTGTATAATATTACAAAACCTCATATTTTAAGAAAGAAGACATCGAAGAGAATCCAAAAATGTAAAAATATACAGGGTGTCCTATTTAAAAAAAAACGAAGTTATAAGCAACTTCCGGTATAACCGGAAGTTAATAGATCATCCTTCAAAACCCCTTTATTCCAATTTTTATGATTCTGTTGCTTTTCGTTCTCGAGATATTTCTAATAGGCCCTTTATTTGCCTCACCCTGTATACAACCTGTCCAAATATTATGCATGAACCTCACTAAAACAATCTATACAAAAATATTGCTGATTTTCACAATATGTATCGATTTTTTTGGTTTTGTTCATGGCATATTTTCGCCCGTGTTTCATATTTTTTTTGTAGCAGTTGCACATTTTCCTTCTGCTATGTTTATTTCCCTCTTTCTTCACTTTAATGCGTCTTTCTTAACTACGTGGTGTCATGTCGTGTTTCAGTGTTTATCACTGCAGTGGGACCAATGACGTGTAGAGGCAACGAAGTGCTTCAACGGACCACGTTGCGTTGGTCTTATCGGACCAACGCGGTTTTTTAGTTTTTTTCGTAAAAAAAATTCATTTTGACGAAATAATCAAACGACAACGCTTTATATACAAAATACTACAGTATAATAATAGCCTTGGCCCGTAGAGGCACACATACGAAAGTATGGCTGGCAGGGAATGTGTTCGTTCACGAGAAAATCAACTCTGAAATTGAGCATTTTTTCGTGGTGCAAAACTTTTGTGGAGATTGAGATGAGTGGTTAAGAACTGAGAAGCACGTGAAACAGACACAAATAACCCCGCTAATAGCTTGTTTAGTCTCTGATAATCACTTCGTTTAATAGAGGTCATCAAAACGTTCGTGCATAGATACTGAATTTATCAAGAAAACGTGTGATTTTGATAGCCTAATATTATATCTTTAATAAATATGGTTTACCTGCGTCAAATAACAATGGAAAAACTAAAACGATAACAATCCTAAAAAAATTGGTTAAGAAATTTGTTTTGAATCAACTTTCCAGAACACTACGATGCGATGTTTTGTTTTATAAAATTATGCATGGCGTCTCGACCTTTTTATTCAAATTTAGTTACATTGTACAAAGTGAAATGCATGATATTTATGTGGCGTGTTATTTTTTTATATAGATGTAGGGGAGTCAATATAGAACGAAAACTTGCATTGTTTCGAAAAAATTCAAACAAGCTTACATTTTTCTAAAACATTTTTTGTTAGTTTATATATAGTCCGTCCGCTATAACTTTTCCCATGCGGTACGATTAATTTTCAATCAAATTAAGTCAAAACATAAATTGAAACGAACGTCGATGTGTATATACATTTTGTATACTGTATACTATATAGGGTGAGGCAGATAAAGGGCCTGTTAGAAATATCTCCAGAACTAAAGGCACCTGAATTATGAAAATTGGAACAAGGGGGTTTTGAAGACTGATCTATTTAATGAAAATATTTTCATCTACTTGCTACTTCCGGTTATGCCGGAAGTTGCTTATAACTTCGTTTTTTTAAATGAGACACCCGGTATATTTTTACATTTTATGATTCTCCTCGATTTCTTCTTTCTTAAAATATAAGGTTTTGTAACATTATACAGGGTAGGTTAAAAGATAATTACGTTTTCTTATTAATTTCGTAGCAATATTCACACCCTGTAGGATTGTAGTAGTTTGACATAATAAACTCTATTTATGTTCAAATGATTTTTAATATAGTCTACTATTGTTAACAATTATTGGTATAGCTAAACTTTAATTTTAGTATACAGGGTGGGTCGAAACTCGGAATGAGTATTTTCTTAGTTTTCTTAAATGGAACACCCTATATTTTAGTATTGCAATGAAATGATATTATACGATACTTTTTTATTTCTTAAGCATTCCCTATACCCAACTGCTTTAATTTGTGTTTAATTGTTAATCGCACCAACAATCTTAACTTCGATGGTATTTTGATAGCTAAACCATTATTGGCAATTTTAAGTATCAGTCTAGATTAATATGTGTTTATTTCCAAAAAATTATTTGTGATTGAATATTTTCACGGCCAACCTAATACAATTTCACATTATTTTGTGTTGCAATTAATGTTTGGCTTGAATCACCAATAACTCACAAATTAAAGCAGTTAGGTATAGGGAATGCTTAAGAAATTAAAAAGTACCATAAAATAACATTTCATTACAATACTAAAATACAGGGTGTTCCATTTAAGAAAACTCAGAAAATACTCATTCCCAGTTTCGACCAACCCTGTATACTAAATTGAAAAATTTAACTATACCAATAATTCCTAACAATAGTAGACTATATTAAAAATCATTTGAACATAAATAGAGTTTATTATGTCAAACTACTGCAATGCTACAGGGTGTGAATGTTTCCACGAAATTAATAAGAAAACGTAATTATCTTTTAGCCTACCCTGTATAATATTACAAAACCTTATATTTAAAGAAAGAAGAAATCGAGGAAAATCCAAAAATGTAAAAAAATATAGGGTGTCCCATTTAAAAAAACGAAGTTACAATCAACTTCCGGTATAACCGGAAGTAGCAAAGAGACCAAAATATTTTCATTAAATAGTTCACACCTCAAAACCCCTGTATTCCAATTTTCATGATTTTCTTACCTTTAGTTCTCGAGATATTTCTAATAGGCCCTTTATCTGCCTCACCCTGTATACTACACACATCGGCGTACGTTTCAATTTATGTTTTAACTTAATTTGATTGAAAATGAATCGTACCGCATGGGAAAAGTTATAGCGGACGGACTATATTTATGTATATGTTAAAGTAAAAAGTTCTACTTACAGGTTTGGCCGCTAATTGTTTATTAATTGTTTGAACAATAACAATTATTGTTTTGTATAAATAATTTTAAATATATCGTTGAATTCATCATTTTACATTAATCAAAATGTCATAGATGGAAAGACGAAAAGACTCGGATAGCTCTCGACTTACGGCGGGTTCTCATTAGTCAACCTCATTGATCTATAGCACTGATTCTATGTAACTGAACACAGAATACAAGTTCACACTATTTCAAGGAGTTTGTGCTAATTTTAAAAATGACTGCAAATAAGAAAATTGTGCATGTTGGCGTTCGCATTGTGTGTGATATCTAAAAAACGTAATTAAAAATAGGAAAACAAGAAAATGTCTGTCTGTCTTTTGCAACGGAAACACCTCTTAAAAATGCATCAGCTTGGCCTAACCAAAAGAGGTTGGGTTTATACAGATCATCTGTTTTTGTAGCACTTTTATTTGCTTTTATTATTTTATTCAGTTCAATTTTGTCGGTTGTCCGGATACTTTTAATTTTATTTTTAATATCGTTTATAGTCAGGGTTTCTATTTCCATTCTGAATCGAATAGCTTCATAGCTTTTTTCCCGCTTTATTATATATCATTATATTGTTCACTCTTAATATTCCATATATGCACTCCTCTCTCTGGTATAATTCTAGAAACTTGCAGATATGGTTATCTCTCCATTTAAAATTTGACATTTTTCACGATATATCTATGGTTTTCACAAAGTATTTAACCTCATATGCTTACTATTTAACCCCACAAAATACAAGTCATCGCAACTGAACGCTAGTTCTCACTGTCAAGCACTGTTCTATCTGACAGAATCACTTCCGTTGATCCATCAAAAGTAGGAGGGCTTTTCACTTTTATTGATATACCATATGATAGAACAACATCGATGAATCGACGTTCATATAAATCTATTTTATTTCTATAGAATATAATCAAGGATATTGATCAATGAGGTTGACTAATGAGAACCCGCCTTTATATCAAAATTACGAATTGAAATATTCACATTGTTCAACCGAATTGAATAAAAAATAATTGAAGTGTGAATATGTATGCAATTCAATTTGATTGAACAATGTAATTCAATCATTCACATTGTTCAACCGAATTGAACCATGTATTTTGAAATTCAATGAAAGCGTTCAGCAAAATTGAACGTTGAAATGAGTTGAGACAATTTCTACTTTTGTTCAACTTCGTTGAACAATTGGGATGATTCATCCACATTGACGCGTCTATACAAGTTTTCTAGATTATGTTCGATTCAACCGTATATTTCATTTTGACTTGGGTGTGTGAGTTTCGTATTTTATTTAAAGAAATACGTAATAATTTCATTTAATAATGGTGCATAGATGGAAAGACGAAAAGACTCAGATATTTCTCGATTTATATAAAAATCACAAATTGAATCATCCACATTGTTTAACTCAATTGAATAAAAAATAATTGAAGCGTGTACAGGTAAACAGAGTTAACAAAAACCCTCAAGGTCACTTGCACCGCATAAACCAACGTCTGTCATCTCTTCTTATCACAGTTGCAAATCATCACGGTTGCAAATCATCACGGTTGCGAATCACAAATTGGTTTTACTGTATATGTATGTAATTCAATTTTATTGAACAATGTAATTGAATCATCCACATTGTTCAACTGCATTGAATAGTATTTCCGCCTTTAAAGGGGAAATATACCATTCAATTCGGTTGAACAATGTGGATGATTGAACCAAAATGAACCGTATTTTGCAATTCAATGAAATCGTTCAACAAAATTGAACATTGAAATGAGTTGAGACAATTTCCATTTTTGTTCAACTTCGTTGAACAACTGGGATGATTCATCCACATTGACATAACGTCTATACAAGTTTTGTAGATTGTGTTCGATTCAACTGTTTATTTCGTTTTGACTTGTGGTGTGTGAGTTTCGTATTTTATTTAAAGAAATACGCAATAATTTCGGTGCATAGAATGAAAGACGAAAAGACTCCGATATTTCTCGACTTATATGAAAATCACGAATTGAATCATCCACATTGTTCAACCGAATTGAATGAAATATAATTGAAGCGTGTATATGTTGTATACTATTCAATTTGATTGAATAATGAAATTGAATCATCCACATTGTTCAACCAAAATGAACAGCTTATTTCAGAATGGGACTCGAGTCATGTTAACTAACTTTCGAGAAATATGCAAAAAAAATGTTTGGACATGAAAATACTTAGTTTTATGTCATGATAATTTTTTCTTGAGTCAACTACATATTATGTAAAAGTAGATTAGAACTAATAATTTCCAATTTGGTAATATTGTTCATTTATAAAAAATTATTAATGTTTTTTTCTTCATCCACTCAGGTACCTTTCTGCAATAAAATTACAGACTCACTCCATTAAAAAATTTGTTTTCATGTTTCAATCACAGTTCATTATAAAACATTACAGCATATATTGCAAAAACACTAAACATTGCTACAAGTTACTATCAACTCTACTCTTTCTACCATAAACGATGTGTCTACCATCATAGTGAATGAATCCTCTCTTAACAAAAAATAATAAAAAACTGACTCAGGCCCCTTTCTGAAATAAGCTGTTCAAATGAACCATGTATTTTGCAATTCAATGAAAGCATTCAACAAAATTGAACGTTGAAATGAGTTGAGACAATTTCTACTGGGGTGATTCATCCACATTGACGCATCTATACAAGCTTTGTAGATTTTGTTCGACTGAACCGTTTATTTCCTTTTGACTTACTTGTGCTGTGTGAGTTTCATATTTTATTTAAAGAAATACGTAATAATTTCATTTAATAATGGTGCGTAGATGGAAAGACGAAAAGACTCAGATATTTCTCGACTTATATGAAAATCACGAATTGAATCATCCACATTGTTTAACCGAATTGAATGAAAAATAATTGAAGCGTGTATATGATTTATTTCATTTCTATCCAATTTGATTGAACAATGAAATTGAATCATCCACGTTGTTCAACCGAATTGAATGGTGTCTTTCCCTTTAAGGCGGACGCAACTTTAGGGCGTGTCCATAGTGCACGCTGGTTTCCGAGTCTGTATTTAGTTGTCAGCGCGCTGGTGCACTGTGAACAGGCCCATTTAAATACGAAGGATTTATATTTTATCCTAAGGCGCGGCGCAAATTGAACCTAAGCGAGTCACAACCTGCGCCGGCGGGACGGGTGACCCGTGCATTTATTTTTCTAGCGTGCCGCATATTGAACACAAGCCAGCCCAACCGTTGGCCATCGACGTGGCGAATAGAGACGGGCAAAATCAGTGCAGACATGTAACGGTTACTTTTGATACCGGTTCTAAGTGGTACTGATTATAAAATACTGATGTAGTATCTGTTCCTTGTACTGAATTGAGTAGGCAACTTAAAATCAGTAGTTCTGTACTTGTAACTAGTAACGTTTTAAAAATATCTTACACGTCCCTAGTAGTCGTAGCGGTATGACTTTCGAAAACATCTAATTTGATCATAAGCGGGTGCATAAAAAGATATCTTACACTGAGTATTTTATTTCTACATACCTTTGTAATAACAAGCATAAGTTAAACACTGCATTGATTGTGATTCCAAAAACGGTTCGCATGTTTAAAATAAGATTTTTGCTGGTTATGTATTTTGCTAAAATATTAAATAACACAAAAAATACAATTCACAACCATCATTTAATTTTTAACGATAAACAAAAGTCTAATATGATGACAAGTTTGAAATTGATCCACTTTGTCGATAACAGTGTCATTAACAGATATTTTTAAATAATACCATAAATCATTTTTCAATGATTGTGTGGATTTAAGAAATACATACTAAACAATTTTTTGCCTGTATAAAGGAGATTATAATTATGACACATTATGGTACTCCTTATTTTTCAAATAATATGCTCTTGTAAACGCATAACTTTGATTTATTGGCTAAACCTACATTAGATACGTCACAAGAAATTAAAAATAATTAACATGTTATAAATTCACTGTTTTAATCAGATATATTATATTCCCTACTATTGCAATAAAATATTAAAACGAATAAACGAAAACTTGTTGAGTATTGCTGATTGATACAACAGAGCAATAAAATGTTATTAATAAAGATAATGTAAAATATATCGCCGTTTATCATAAATACCATCCGTATTTATTTCAGATACTTCCATCTCGCAAACATAAACACGTAAAAATAAACATCTGGCGGTGAGTCACACGTCCCAAGGCCCAAGAAAACTGTACGCCGATGACAAACCTTCCCAAGCGAGACCTGCGAACGCATGAACTGATAGTAGGATAGGATGCGCAGAACGGTCTACGCAGTCCGCCGACGCAGGTTGTGTCTCGCTTAGGTTCAATTTGGTTCAATTCTAAAAGTTATTATGAAGAACACTCTCATGGGAACATTTTTTTGAACGAACCCGAGCTTCTCGCCTTGTAACAGGTGGTATAATAAAAATAAAGTAAAAAATATTCCACTAATAAATAATTTATCATTCTGCGGTTGATAACCGGTTAATCATCTTTTTATGTTTAATTTATATAGGTATTACAGAAATATAGGTTTATCTAATACATAAAAATATTTGTCGAATAAAGTTCCAATAATTACTGCTATCGTTTTTAGAGATAATGATATATGTACTTTGAATTTGAATACATACTGAATTTGGTCTTTTTTGTTACTCAAACATTGTTCTCGTAACCCAAAATGCTGAATTCCGTAGAGTTGAACTTTGTTTTTTGGTCTGGTATATGATATAATCGGAAATCTGTTTACATTCATCTGTCTAGGTCATCATTAGTAATCAGTCAGTTTATTTAAAATATTCAAGGTCGTCAAAAATATATATAAATATGCATTGTAGTATGCCATTGAATATAAAACTTTTTTTATTGCAAAAATATTAAAAATAAATGCCAATTACTTTTATATTCTTATGGTTTCGCCAGAAAAGTTGCAACGGGTATTTTCTGTTGGCTATAAGTGTTAAAATAAATTCAAATTGGAAAACCTGAAGTGTTTCCTCAATAAATTAATTAAGGATGGACGTTCAGATTCAAAATGCTTATTATAGTTTATGAAACAGGCAAAATTTCTGATTACTAATGCTTTATTAACATTTTTAAAATTATCGGCAACAAATTTTCCTTAATATCTGATCCTGCAACGTTTATTGACGTAGAGAAACGCTTATTTTGATACCCAGTTTTAACGTAGAATAGGACTATTAACCAGCTCGATAATGATAATGATGGAAAAAAATACATGAAGTTTATTACAAACTAATTGGTAATTTTGCCAGTCGCCATGCGGGGATCCAATCAATTGCCATCTACAGTCACTTCACCAATTTTTTCAAAATTTTCAGAATCAACAAACTTTCAAAAGAATTAAAAATTTCATTTTTAAAATAATAAAAGTCTTGCATGTATGTATACAAGTAAAAATATAAAGTAGGTAACATAATGTTTTAAATTATTTTTTAAATAAAGTAACCCGTATTGTTGTCAATTTTGCGAAAGATTTAATTAAGTACCTATAGTCGGTTCGCTAAACTCAGACACAACTGGCTAGTGATTTTAGTAAATAATTTTGCCAATTTGGTAAAATTGGCAAAAAAAATAATTACTAAATAGTTAATAATTTGGCGAATTTTGGCAAACATTTTTCCTGTTATTATGACAACAGTAAAACGTATTTTGAATTAAATAAATTACATACATTCTTCTTTTTGTCTCAATTAATTTAATTAAAAAAATATTTTGGATGCCCTGTATAAATAATTATGGTAATGTTTATATTACTGAATGGAGAATTTAATACCCTTTCTAATGAGCTAGCACATGAGCCCTATTCTTATTAAAAAAAAAGTTGTTTATTTAGCTAATAATGAATGTATGCGTTACTTTATGGACGCACTGTATATTCATAATATGTACGTTTTTGGGCATTATGATACAGTTTTAAAAGGGATGACTGACCACTTGGGAAAACGTTATGATGGAGCCTTACTTTTTTTTTAAGTATTAAAATTAGTTTATTATTTAAATAAAAATACAATTAATCATAATAACAGAAATCATAATAACAGAAGTATAACTTCTTACGTGCGTACAAAGTACACACACGCTTTTTGCCATTTCTTTCACTTATGCGGAAACTTAAACAAAACCATTCCTTAGCTGTGTGAATGAGGTTAACTTTGTATGTAAATGAATGGCAAAATAAAATACATGTGCCATAAAAATCAAACTCCAATATAAAATTAGTTGTGAAAACAATAATTGTTTTGTGTAATATTGATAAATTCTAAACGCAAAAACAAGACAAAGAAAAACAGCAAAAATCCCAACAAACTGACAGCCACAAGTAAACAAACCAGAAACGTCATACATTGTACTTAATATCTGAAAGCGTCACCATCTCTACGTACATCTGTACCTATCTCTTTTCGATATACTGAGTCTAGAGCGTTCATAAAAACAATATGTCTTTACTTAATAACAGCGAACGTATAGCCAAGCTGAAATGGAATTGGGCAGGTCACATAGCGAGACTGAAAGACTCAAGTTGGACCAGAAAACTAATTGACTGGCGCCCAAGAGAAGACAAACGCAGCAGAGGACGACCACCAACGCGCTGGATGGACGACATTAAACGAATATCCGAGAAATGCCAACAAGACGCACAGAACCGTGGAGGGTGGCGAAAAATGGTAGAGACCTATGTCCAGCAGTGGACAGAAGAGGTTGCATGATGATGACTTAATAACAGGCGGTAACTGGTTTGTCTTTAGTTTCATGCATGGAAGACAATGATGCTAGATAAAAAGTTGTGTTTTATCTCCCCAGGTATTAATGACGGACGGATAGAGAACCATGGACTCAACTATAAGTTTCTTGTATTGTATCAAAACACAAACTTATGATAATCGCTCGGGGCAAGGTTAGGGAATAATGAACTTTACATGGGAATTTTACGTTCAATATAATATATGATTGTGCGTTATTATAATACAAAAGAATATGCTGATTCAGATATGCTCGACTTTAATTTCGATGGCAAGTTTAAGAGAAGTTTTCGATAGTTGAATAAACCAATAAATGATTGGATCAAACAATTAATTAAGATTTTTGGGGTTTTGTACAACAGATAGTGTAGTTTTTGCTAGCATGATAGTAGCCATGTAAAGACAAATTTGACCTCATACTGGTTCGCACCTAATTTTTGGTGATATTACTGACAAAATCATGAACTGCATCGATATCTACAGAGTGACACAGAAACTTTCTTTCACGATCGGTCTTCATGTTCAATGTCCAATGAGGTTATGAACCTGTTTTCTTGTGGCATGTTTAGTTAAATATTTTATTTGTATGGAATTAAGCCACAGTTATTGCTTACCTACTTATTCGTGGCTTTATACAGCATATTCTGTTCGCCGTTCACCATATTCCAATCGTCATTTCTTCTTGTCACATTTGTCGTCTTCAGTGAGGTATCTTTTTTCCATTGCTGTTTTTATGTGTTTCTATTCAGGGTCAGGTATATAGGGTCAGTAAATACTTCAGGAACAAGCGGGATTTGTAAAGGGTAAAGGTACAAGGGAACAAATCCTGAACCTGAGACAACTTATTGAAAAGTCTAGAGAATTTCAAGTACCTATGATTATATGCTTCGTTGACTACCAAAAGGCATTTGATTGTGTAAGCTGGGCGCATAAATGGGCGCACCAATGCACCTGGTGACACTTATTAAAAATCTGTACCAGTCTAATATAGCGACAGTACGACTAGATCAGAAGTTCTCAAACCAATTCAAGACCGAGAGAGGTGTTAGACAAGGATGCATGTTGTCACCTGACTTATTTAACATTTATGGTGAACATGTCATGAGGATGGTTTTAGAAGGATGGGCCGGTGGAGTAACAGTAGCCGGTAGGAAAATCTCCAATTTGAGATTTGCTGATGACACTACACTTATAGCAGCAAACGAGCAAGAAATGTTTGATCTTCTGCGAAGAGTTGAGCACGAAAGCAATAAAGTTGGTCTGAAAATCAATAAAGCTAAGACAAAAATAATGGTGGTCGACAGATTCGACACTATTCAACTGACTAACATGTTACAGGAATACCAGATAGTAAACACTAGTCTATCTCGGGTCTAGTATAACTAACGATGGCAACTGTGAAGCAGAAGTTCGGAGACGTATTGGTATGGCAAAAAATGCGATGAGTCGCCTAACTAAAGTTTGGAAAGACAGATCTATCTCTCAAAATATCAAGATGAGACTGGTGAATGCCCTTGTATTCTCAATATTTCTATACGGAGCAGAGACTTGGACTCTTCGCGCATGCGAGCGCCAAAAATTGATGCCTTTGAGATGTGGTGCTGGAGAAGAATGCTGCGCATACCATGGACAGCTCATAGGACAAACGTTTCCATTCTAAACCAACTCAATATTAAAAAAAGGCTGTCCACAATATGACTGCAACAAATTCTGCAATTCTTTGGTCACGTGGTTCGCAGAGGTGACGACAGTTTGGAGAGATTAATCGTTTCTGGAAACGTTCCGGGGAGAAGATCAAGAGGACGATCACCAACTAGATGGTCCGACCAAATAAAGAATTCAGCTGGAAACTCATTCTGCGAAGCTCTTAGAGCAGCTGAAGATAGAGACCAATGGAGAAACATTGTTAGGAATATTGGAAGAAATCACGATCCTCAGTAATGGGGAAACGACAAAAGAGAGAGATTCAGGGTCAGATGAAAACTGATGTAATAAATAAAATAGAAAAAGGAAAGACAATAATCTGACAACTACACTGGATTATATTCTGGCAAAATGCAAATAGCAGTGTTTTATATTTTATATTATTGATTACACATTACACAAACTATGCGGAATTATTCTAATACGGATTAATTGAAGAACAATTTAAATGTAAAATTTGAAATTGTTTACATTAATATGCAGTCAGATAAAAAAAAGAATGTGTGTGTACTTTGTACGCACGTAAGAAGTTATACTTCTATTATATGATTTCAACGATATCAATATACTTTAAACAGTTTATTTATATTTTATTTAAATATTAAACTAATTTTAATACTTACTACTTTCCAAAAATTTTTATTAAAACAATACCTACCAAAAATTAAAAAAATAAAAGAATAAAACACACGCAAACACATTGAAACATTAAACAAAGAAATGATGTCTGAACAAGTGTTGAGAAAATTTTAACTAAATACGTATTTTCTGAAAAAAATATAATAAATATACTTACAGTCATAAAATGTATAAAAAAAAATAAAAATTGGCATTGGGAATTGAACCTGCGTCTATCAGGTTGTTAGATTATTTTGAACTCACCCCACGCAGAATTTAACTACCGAGACACGTGAATGACGTGGGAAGATATAGCATCTAAACGTTTTAAAATTTTTTGACAGTTGCTTATTCTCTTAGTTTAATCGAATAAGTTTAATTCTTGTGGAATTAAAATACAACAAAATATAGACTAAAAAAGCAATATATTAGATGGAGATTTTTGTTGGTAAATCAAAGCATTACCTCCGTAGGTAAGTAGCTAGGTTAGCTAGGTAGGTACATTTTCCAAATAGGTATTTAATTTGTAATTTTTTATTACAAAACTGAAACATTTACAATAAGGTACGTACCTTTTGCTTTTAAAAACTATTTAAAAAGTCACTACAATAATTATGAACTTGCTTTTTGTCTCTGTCCTCACAACAATAAAAACTAATATACACAACATTTGTTTATGCATAATATCCATTTGAACACATATTGACAGATGATTTTAGCACCCAATCAGATCCCGTATAACGTTTGAGCGACTAAAACCATACTGTCGGTGTGCGCATGCGCCCGGCAAAATAAAAATTCACCCTCGTGCCTAAAGAAGTATAACTTCAAAAACCGATACAAATTTAACCATGATTTTTGATGTAATAAATGTAAAAAGATGCATCCCATGTGATGCATTGATACATTTTTAGAGGACTGCGAGTAACCGTCAGAAGTATATTTTATACAGGGTGTCCCGAAAAGATTGGTCATAAATTATACCACAGATTCTTGGGTCAAAAATAGATTGATTAAATCTCACTTACCTATACAGGGTGAGGCAGATAAAGGGCCTATTAGAAATATCTCGAGAACTAAAGGTAAGAAAATCATGAAAATTGTTATACAGGGGTTTTGAGGTATGAACTATTTAATGAAAATATTTTGGTCTCTTTGCTACTTCCGGTTATACCGGAAGTTGATTGTAACTTCGTTTTTTTAAATGGGACACCCTGTATATTTTTTCTTTCTTTAAATATAAGGTTTTGTAATATTATACAGGGTAGGTTAAAGATAATTACGTTTTCTTATTAATTTCGTAGCAATATTCACACCCTGTAGGCTTGTAGTAATTTGACATAATAAACTCTATTTATGTTCAAATGATTTTTAATATAGTTTTCTATTGTTAACAATTATTAGTATAGCTAAATTTTTCGTTTTAGTATACAGGGTTGGTCGAAACACGGAATGAGTATTTTCTGAGTTTTCTTAAATGGAACACCCTGTATTTTAGTATTGTAATGAAATGTTGTTTTATGGTAGATTTTAATTACTTAAGCACTCCCTATACCTAACTGCTTAAATTTGTGAGTTATTGGTGATTCAAGCAAAACATTGATTGCAACACAAAATATGTGAAATTGTATTAGGTTGGCCGAGAAAATATTCAATCACAAATAATTTTTTGGAAATAAATACATATTAATCTAGACTGATACTTAAAATTGCCAATAATGGTTGAACTGTCAAAATACCATCGAAGTTAAGATTGTTGGTGCGGTTAACAATTAAGCACAAATTAAAGCAGTTAGGTATAGGGAATGCTTAAGAAATAAAAAAGTACCATGAAATATCATTTCATTACAATACTAAAATATATGGTGTTCAATTTAAGATAACTCAGAAAATACTCATTCCGAGTTTAGACCCACCCTGTATACTAAAATTAAAAATTTAGCTATACTAATAATTGCTAACAATAGTAGACTATATTGAAAATCATTTGAACATAAATATAGTTTATTATGTCAAACTACTGCAATCCTACAGGGTGTGAATATTGCTACGAAATTAATATGAAAACGTAATTATCTTTTAACCTACCCTGTATAATGTATACAAAACATTATATTTTAAGAAAGAAGAAATCAAGGAGAATCCAATAATGTCAAAATATATATGTCCCATTTTAAAAAACGAAGTTATAAGCAACTTCCGGTATAACCGGAAGTACCAAGTAGATGAAAATATTTTCATTAAATAGATCAGTCTTCAAAACCCCATTATTACAATTTTCATAATTCAGTTACCTTTAGTTCTCGAGATATTTCTAATAGGCCCTTTATCTGCCTCACCCTATATACAATAGTGCACACAAAAAAAGTTACAGCCCTTTGAAGTTACAAAATGAAAATCGATTTTCTTTTCATACATATATCGAAAACTCGGAGATTTTTATTGAAAATGTACCGGGTGTCCCAATAAGAATGGCTCTCGGCCATATCTCAGGAACCGTTTATAGTAGAGCTTTGAAATAAAAAATTTTATAACAAAAGTTGCCTAAGGAAAAGCCTGGAAATTATTTTCATAATTGTGGGTCCACCGCTAGAGGGCGTAATTGAATATCAAAAATAAAAAATCTAAATTTTACAAAATTTTCCTAATGAAGGGGCACTGGAAATCCATCATCGTATTCTTCATAAAATTCTGTGCATATTTGATTTAACAAGTTTAACTCTACCTTTGCAAATAAGAGGTGGGGGTGAGTGGGAACCTTGTTATGAAAAAATGGCTGTAAGTCCGGTTCTGCTAAATCAAATTTTGAAAACTGGGTCTTGTTGAAGACAGATGTTTTTTTTTCAATGTAAGCGTGATAATTTTGAACCATCCTAATAAGTAATAAGCCAGCTGGGAGGCGTTATTTAATTTTTTTTTCAGAAATCTAGTTTTCTTTGGAAAATATTAAATACAAGTATGCATTTTTAATCATACTTTATAAAATTAGATTAAATTAGAAATAGAATAGCGAAAACCGCATGTCGATACCTTTTTTCTATCTCAAGATATCTCGAGAAACGTGTAAATTTTATACATAACTGTTACTCTCACCGGTAAACTAAGTTAATGAAAAGTAGTATGCTGTAGAAAAAAACAAAATAACATTTTCCAGATGTCAACGTATAAAAATATAATTAATTAAAACAACAATATAAAGAGAAACAATGCTATTAAAATTAAATATAACACAGAACAAAAAGAACTACTTAGTGACGACCTAAATATTCAAATTGTTGCCCATAATACACTACTCTAGAATACATTATCCAGAGAATACTAAACGCCATTCAAAGCATATCGAGAGCAGAAATTGAGACTGCTGTTTAATCTACTCTTCAAAGAGTAAATGTTTGCAACGAAAATGATGGGCAAAAATTTGAACGTTTATGTCATCACTAAATAGTTGTTTTTATTTCTTTGTAATAGGGCTTTTCAACGCTTCTCATTTGTTTCGAGCCTCTGTCATATGCCGTATAATATGTGTATAATATTAATATACGAGATATGAACGAGGCTCGAAACAAATGAGAAGCGTTGAAAAGACCTAATATACGTTGACAGCTGGAAAATGTTTCTGTGTTGTTTCCATAGCACACTACTTTTAATGAATTTCGTTTACCGGTGACAGTAACAGTTATGTTTTTAAATTTACACATTTTGTAAGATATCTCGAGATAGAAAAAAGATATTAACATGCGGTTTTCGCTATTCTGTTGCTAATTTTATCTAATTTTGTAATATGGTATTAAAAATGCATGTTTGTATTTAATATTTTCCAAGGAACACTATATTTCTGAAAAAAATTAAATAACGCCTTCTAGCTGGCATATTACTCAGTAAGTTGGTCCGAAATCATAACTTTTACATTGACGAAAAAGATCTGTCTTCAACAAGACCAAGTTTGCAAAATTTGATTACGCAGAACCGGACTCACAGCCAGTTTTTCATAACAAGGTTCCCACTCACCCCCACCTCTTATTTCCAAAGGTAGACCTAAACTTGTCAAATCAAATATGCGTAGAATTTTATGAAAAATACGACGATCGGATTTCCAGTGCCCCTTCATTAGGAAAATTTTGTAAAATTTAGATTTTTTAATTTTTGATATTCAATTACGCCCTCTAGCGGTGGTCTCACAATTATGAAAATAATTTCCAGGCTTTTCCTGAGGCAACTTTTGTTATAAAAATTTTTATTTCAAAGCTCTACTATAAACGGTTCCTGAGATATGGCCGAGAGCCATTCTTATTGGGACACCCGGTACATGAGGCATTCTTATGGCAGCAGCATCTTAAAAAAAAATTAAAGTGAAATTTGTGCACCCCCAAACTTCTGTGTACGTTCCAATTAAATTATTATTGTGGCACCATTAGTTAAACACAATGTTTTTAAAACTTTTTTGTCTCTTAGTACTTTTTCGATAAGCCAGTGTTTATCGAGATATTTTGAATATTTGTCGAATCCACCACATATTTGTATATGGTTAAGTACGATTTTAGACCTGTTAATAATCTGAAAATTTATTTATAATTTACATTTTTTAGGTATATTTTAAAAATGAAGCCGCATATCGATAAAAGGTGACTTATCAAAAAAAGACTAAGAGGCAAAAAAGTTTTAAAAACACTGTGTTTAACTAATGGTACCACAATAATAGTTTAATTGGAACGTACACAAACATTTGGGGGGTTTAAAGGAACAAAATCCCCATAAAATTTTTATGTAAATATATTCAAAAAGAAGCCGCATCTCGATAAAAACTGGCTTATCGAAAAAATACTAAGAGGCAGAGAAGGTTTAAAAACGTTGTGTTTAACTAATAGTACCACAATAATGAATTAATTGGAACGTACACAAAAGTTTGGGGGGGGGGGGGGGAGGGTTTAAGGGAACAAAACCCCCATAAATTTTTTATGTAATGGACAAATTTCACTATAATTTGGTTTTAAGATGTTTCTGCCATAAGAATGGTACATGTCCATTTTCCATAAAAAATCTGTAACAGTTTTCGATATATTGAAAAAAATCGATTTTCATTTTGTAACTTCAAAGGGCTGTAACTTTTTTTATGAGCACATTTGTACTAAGGTAAGTTATGACCAATCTTTTCGGGACACCCTGTATAATGTAGTTTTGGGCAGATCAAGTGCCAGGTAAAAGTGCCGCAGAATTAATAATTAGAAATGTGTAATAATAAATAAATAATTTAAATTACTTCATTTAATTTTAAAAATATTACAGTGGACTCTCTCTATAACGATACTACAAGGACGGATATTACAAGGTTTTGCTTATAACGAGGTACACTAGATGTACCATGAAATTCCTATTGAACTATAACACCTCTATAACGAGGTATAACGAGGAAACTGGTTATAACGAGGAAAAATGAAATCGAATAATATTTTTTACGTGTTTTTAGCGCAGTAATAGCTATAAATAAATACCCCAACTGTTTGTATATAGAAATTCCCAACATCTGTGTTATTATCGAGGCCAGTGCTATAATAAACTTCTTCCTTTATCGACCGATATTGAATATTGTAGGATATTTACAATTTACGATTTACGTCTCATTGTTCAGGTCAACCATCGACACCTAATAAACGTAAGAAGCATCAAAACATTTCAATATTATTGTTTTCTGATATAACGAGATTCGCTTATAACGAGGTAATTAGTACGTCATTTGAGTTCTCTTTATAGAGGGAGTCTACTTTATTTAAATTTTAAAAAATACATAAAAGTATGAAGCTTCCCACTACTTTACAGTACCGCCTACTGTACTACTTTTTTTAATGGTGGCATTCTGAAATTATTATTAACTAGAAATAGCTTTCGCCTAAAATATAATGAGTTAACATTTTAAACAGATCATTAGAAGTATCATTCAAATGTAAGAAAACGTTTATCATTTGAATTAATTGATTTTTTTTACAAAAATGTTGAGAGCCACTTCAAGCCTTAAAAAATCGACTACAATACTTGTCTTTTAAAAAGATCAAGGTCAATCGGTTATATGAAATACATTAATTAGCTATAACGTGATTTTGATGTAAAAGTTGTTATCCAAATTTTTTATTCCAATATGAAATGCTCATTAAAAATTCCGCATCGTTAATTTCAAATGACTGGATGCTCCAAAGCCCAAATCAATGACGTTTTTCGGCCTTTAACTAAAGAATTTTCGTCAAATCTAAGAGAGACTTTAGGAAAAAATAAATCGATTTTTAAATACGGCACCTAGAGACTTGCAACTTTTTGCATTGTGTTCAGGATGGCGTCAGGAAAAAAGTCTACAATAGAAAAGTTTATGGAAATGCATAATTGCATTTTTAAGCGGGTATGCGCAAAATCTTGGTCTAATGCTATTTAAATCCATTAATTTTTTTTTCGAATCCTGAGCTAATAAATATTTTTGAAAAATTTTAACTAAACGCAGAATGAAAGATTACGTTATTATCGACGGCCGAAAGTCCCTTAGAATAAACAAAAGGTTTCTTTTGAATAAGATATTTGTAATTCAAAATCACACTAAATTTTCTCTTTCTTTTACCCTGTAACTTATTAAAATAAGCATTATAGAAGTTTTCAGGGACTTTCGGCCCTCGGTAATAATGGAATCTTTCATTATGCGTTTAAATTTTTCAAAAATGCTTACTAGTTTTCTCAGTATTCGAATAAAATGAATGCATTTAAATAGCATAGGACCAAGATTTTGCGCCTACACCCTTAAGTACATAATTTGCTTCCACACGTGCATAAACACGTCAAAATCAGTATATTAAAGGCCAGATTTTGTTATAATCGGGGGTTTTTGGGGTCACTGAACACGAATACGCAATCAGAACCAACCCCCGAAGCACCTGGTGCCCAGGGTTACTGCTAGGCACATCATCTGGAGTTTCGAGGGTTTTTGGCCCTAAATTGATGCAAACAGATTACGTGGGGGTTTTTAGGATCGCTGAACACAAATACGTCGTCAGAATCGATTCACGTAGCACCTGGTGCCCAGAGTCACTGCTGAGGAACGTCATCTTCTGGAGTTTCGAGGGTTTTCGGCACTAAATTGATACACACAGATTACGTGGGGGTTTTTAGGGTTGTTCAACACGAATTTGATATCAGAACTGACCCTCGACTAGTTTCCAGGGTGACTGAGATGCACATGATCTTATGGAATTTAGAGAGTTTTCGGTTGTCGGAGGTCGGTTCTGATAGCGTATTCATGTTCAGCAGCCCCAAAAACACACTAGTAATCTATTTGCATCAATTTAGTGTCGGAAATTCCGGTTTTTTTCGGTGTTTTTAGTGCTAAGTGCCCTGGTCTATCAGGCAAACGTCTAAACTTAATTTCATGATGTTGTTCTGAAGCTATTTTATTGTGGCATTTTTATAATCAACTATTTTCAATGGGAAATAAGCCACAATTTTACCAAAAAAATGATTTTATAGTCGGTTCGCTAAACTCAGACGCAACTGGCTAGATATTTTAGTCGGTAATTTTTTTTGCCAATTTTACTAAAATTGGCAAAATTACCGGCTAAAATATCTAGCCAGTTGTGTCTGAGTTTAGCGAACAGACTATATTAACGTTTCGACGCCCAACTGGTTTTCCCTCGTGATTTACTATGGAGTGAGTCTAGCGCGAGAATTTTACTGCCACCGTTGCATTTGGTTGTCTTTTTAAAGACAGATCACATGCTATGATTTTTGTGGCGGATATTCTTGAGTTGGGTTGATTTCATGTAATCAAATGAACTATCTTTTAGTAAAGTAAATGAGTCAGATTAAATAAATTTAGCATTGTGTTGTATTTTGACAACGACACCCGACTTGTGGCTCAAAATCATTTTTTTAAGCGTTTAAGGGTTAAACAAATCTGAAGAGCACCGGGCGGAATTTTTGGGCAGAAATTGTTTAAACAATTTTATCTACTCTATGTTATGTTATGTGTAAGTTTTTAGTTTGTGAAAACTGTCATTATAAATAGCAGTGCGTGAAGTGTTTAAAGTGAGCGTGAAGTAACAATGTATTTTAAATGGGACTTACTTTTTCGCACTGTTTTTAACACACTTTCATATAATCAAATATCCTTAACTTTGGCGTTGTCATGGTCATGACATAATGAGCAATAAATTACGACAAAAGTTTTTACAGTTTTGTGGTTTGAAAGAAGTTATAATTTTTAAATGTCAAAGTTCTAAAAATTGTAGAATAGAAATGAATTCCAGTGACGAAGAGTTACAGTTTTTTTATTTGTTTATGGTAGAGTAGATAAAATATTGTATGAAACTGTGCATGAAGTGCTTTTTGCGAACTTACGCGATGTATAGCACTCGCGCCGCTGTCGCTCGTGCTCTAAATATTGCGTGCGTTCGCAAAAAGCATACTTCACGAACTGTTTCATAAATAACTATTTTTAAACAAATACAAAAGATCACGTTTTTTTCCTCCGGAACATATATTTTTTTATCAGATTTTTTTGCGGGTGCGGCGCGCTCTATTTCAAAAATCTCCTATTTCCTCCGAAAATTATTTTTTCTAGATTTTTTGGGATATTCTAAATAAAATAAGTTTCTTGACATTTTTCTCAAAAGTTAATAGTTTTAAAGTTATAAGTTAATAAAAAACTCATTTTTGGATTTTAAATCGCTTATAACTTTAAAACTGTTAACTTTTGAGAAAAATGTCAAGAAACTTATTTTATTTAGAAAATCCCAAAAAATCTAGAAAAAATAATTTTCGGAGGAAAATAGGAGATTTTTTAAATAGAACGCGCCGCACCGGCAAAAAAATCGGATAAACACGCATATTTAACAATTAAAAAACAACGGTATAAATTAAGGTTAGACGCGATCACTCTTCAGAGTCTTGAAGCTCAATGTTTAAACTTCAATTTAAGTATCTGGCAACCTCAAAAATACTAATTTAAATATGAGTTTTTAGGCTTCGAAAATGCGTATTTGCGCATTTTTCAGATTTTAAATTGCCTATAACTCGAAAACTATCAATTTTTGAGAACATTTACAAGATACCTTTGTTGTTTAGAATGACCCACAAAACTTAAAAATATATGTTCCAGAGCAAAAAACGTGATCTTTTGTATTTGTTTAAAAAAAATTGTTTAAACAATTTCTGCCCAAAAATTCCGCCCGGCACCCTTCAGATTTTTTTAAAGGAAATTTTAAAATATTTTTAAATAGGAATCCACAAAGAGACCGAATCGGAAATTTTTTCAGACGGGAGCGGTCTCACTACATGGACTACTGTGAGAGTAAAGAGCAAATATCCTACCGCTCCTATCCACACTGCCGAGTGGAAAAGAACTAAACTCTCGTCTAGCGTAACTACCCGCTATTAGCACTTCTTTGCTCTTTGCTCTTTGCTCGTCCACTCTGAACGTGCACTTTTTGCTCTTTGCTCTTTGCTCGTTGCTCTTTGCTCTTTGCTCGTCCACTCTGAACGCGACCTTAGTCATGAAGAAACTCTTCTACTGAATAATATGGTCTTTTAGATAGATGAGCTTTTGTCATTTTACGGAATTTGGGGAAAGATGTTGCAGATTTGAGTTGTAAAGGTGTAGCGTGCCTAAACGGTGGGCGGCATTTGTGTAACGTAAATGAAAATAAAAGCTTAGTAGACGGTTAAATTAAATAAACAAAAAGGTATTTGACATAACGCAATTTGTGTAAAACATTAAGTATCATTAAATAAAATAAAAAATTAAATAAAAAAAATATATTAAAACAGTGTAATTATGTGGGTCATAGGCGTGATGTTCTATTCCGCTACTTTTGGGGATGCTCCGGTAAGCTACATTCTTCAGAGATTTAAGGGGTGGGTTTTAAAATAACATTAATAATTAAAAGATAATATTGGGCGCCATTAATAAATCAAAATAATACTGCAATGATCCAAAATTAAAGAAAGTTACTTGCAATGTCGATCCATTTAATGTAGGTTGGTACTTACCATTGCGGTCGTAAATTTGTCTGTACTTCTCTCCAACAAGAAGGAAAAGAGATAAAGCGTGCAAAAGAAAATACCAATAAAAGTTATAACATAATAGTCGTTTATTAAAAAAATAAAAAATGAATTGAAATTATTTTAGTAAAGTTAAGTCTTTCGCGAGATTGTTCGAAGAAAAAAATAAACAGTTTATTATGAGTACCTGGTGACCTGGACTGCATTGATGATTAGAGCTACATGGATCTGGTTTAGCTCAACTGGAACTGTTGTTGCTCAACACTTTTCACTTAACACTTTACAATTGTTTGAATTAAAGTACTATTTCACAACATTTTATAGTATGAGAATAGAATTCCAAAGTTTTTGTTTTATTAGAAAAAGAAAGGTAACTGCTAATTAGTGCTAATGGTTGATTATTATTCCACATTGGAACGATGTAGGCACTGTTCATTTGAACATAGTAAAAATTTTGTTAAAAAAATGAGTTTTTTTAATTTTATTATGAAGTTAGAGAAACTCGTTCCGCGAGGCGCGAACTTGTTTTTATTTCTTCTTAAGAACAACATAACGAAGCTATTCTTTCTAATACTCTAGACAATTAGACACAAAACATACTCTCGTGGTATTCACTATAATCAACGTTTGTTTTCTAACTAAGAAAACATACTGAATCAGGAATCACTACATATTATAACTCACAAAACCAAAAACCGTATCCTAGACCAAATCGGTCTGTGACTGTACACCTTCATCGCTAGATGTTGACTTCTTTTCCGTGTAAATTTCTGAGCCGGTTCCTTCCTCAAAAAAAGAATTCACCTCCCATTCTAAGAAACATCAAATAGTTTTATCCAATAAAAAACCAGGGTATCTTTCCAAGACCATCGCACTAAGAGTTGTAAACCAATCAGGAATACTTACTTTCCGTAAACAAGTCTTTCGGTTCTCACCAAGAAATTGCTGGCTCAGTTCTAACGGACAATGTCAACTCAGGCACTTGAAAGACCTTATCGCCACTATGGAATTAATTATATCAACATTTCAACTGTAACATAAACATTTCCCAGTCTTTATGTCTCAGAAAGTCATTAAATTCTTTTGATACTAGCCGAAACACACACAACGTATTCTTTCTGGGTATTTGGACGGCAAACGAAAAATATATTGTCACCACATATCGTGGGATATATTAAAGAAGTTTCGCGGTATAACCTTGCATCCAATTCATTCGTCAACACAGGGCCGGAACTGAATATTTTTAAGACGATCAATTTAAGACCGTTACAAAGGAAGATGGTTGTATAGTTTTTTTGCGGAACATAATATAGATTTCTTTACTAACTTAGAGGACGGGATCGGTAAATAGACATCAAAAGTTGAATTTCTGGTGGAGTAGTCATGATGAGGCCTTGCCTTCTTGTTTCTCAGTTCTCATGTGTCCAATGTTCTTAGTATGCGTTAGTGATGTAACGAATATTCGTATTCGCATTCGCATTCGCGAATATTTGCATGTTTTTGCATATTCGCATCCGCATTCGCGAAAGGACATCGCACACATCTTATGGAAAATATAATGTCACTCAAATTCAATAAAATTTATACGAATAGATTCGTTTTAAATTAACGATCAAATCTTATCATTGCGCCAACTCTATCTTTTCAATAATAAGAGCAGAAATTGATATAAATAAATCTGAAATCAAATGGATACGTACATAAGTTAGAGAGAGAAAAAATATTTTAAAACACCCAAATTGTCGGTACTCCATAAATCAGAGGATTAGTTTCATTAATTCGCTTAGGCCCAGCGGGTGGTTTAAGCTCTTTTGAATAGCACCCAGAGCAATAATGATGGTAACTGACACTTTTACTGACTCAAAAAATGTGATTTTTATAAACTTTAATTGCAATTTGCGCCGTAATTAATCATAATTAAGAGTTGGCGCAATGTTAAGATTTGACCGTTAATTTAAAACGAATCTATTCGTATAAATTTTATTGAATTTGAGTGACATTATATTTTCCATAAGATGTGTGCGATGTCCTTTGTGCGAATGTCTTGCGAATATGAAAACCAGAAAAAAAATAATTTTAAGATAATATTAGGTTAATAAAATCAAAATCTATTCACTTCTCATCTTTTTTTATTAAGAAAAGGTAACTTAACCTCAAACATGCAGCTACTCTCAAATGGAAATATGCAGGACACAACAGCAGACAAAGAGATGGAACAAAAGAGGGAGGGGCAGACCACAGACGAGATGGTCGGATGACCTAAAAAGATACACAGGGACCAAATCGACAGCATTAGCACTGAACCGAGAAGAGTAGAAAAATAAGGGGGAGGCCTACGTTCAACTTTGGACAAATGAAGGGCAATAGATAGATAGAACTTAACCTTGTATTCTAATCACATTATCAGCCTTCACTTTTTTTTATTATTTGGTATTATGTAATAAAGCTTAAGATTCAGATTGATTTACACTAAATATCAATTAACTTTTCATTATAAATTTAGGAAACATTACAAAAATAGAAACAAATTTTAAAAAAACTGAACATTCGCATCCGCATTCGCGAATGTTTTGCATCCGCATTCGCGAATGTCGGTAGCAGATATTCGCATTCGTATTCGCGAATGTTCAAAAAATTACATTCGTTACATCACTAGTATGCGTGTCCTAATTTCATTTTATTTCACCTTTATTTATTTTTGGTCCAAATAATATTGCCTTGCTAACTATGATTTTCTCAATTCTCATATTTTTTTGTCTGTATAGCATCATTGTCTGCTTACATCTCGTATGTCAGACTATTTCCGACCTCGGACGCTACTTATTGATACTTCTACAGCTGGCTCTTGGCCGAAGTTTTTTGTAACTGATCCTCTTCTGGACGATGTTTCATTACTATGTATTCTTCATGATCTGGCACTTATGCCAATGAGACAGTGTTATGTTCCGCCATTCTAGCCTTTAGTCCTCCTTACGGTTTCTAAAAGCCGCCATAGTTGCCATAGCCACTGTGTTGTATGTTTTTTTTGGCTTGGACTATAGTCATTCAGCCAGTCTCAATCAAAAGTAAATGTATTAAAGATATTGCAAATTAGTGAAACATGGTTATTATAATAATATTACAATTTTTTACGTTTTATTTTACCTACTTATTACAGCTAATGTACCGGGTGTCCCAATAAGAATGGCTCTCGGCCATATCTCAGGAACCGTTTATATTAGAGCTTTGAAATAAAAAATTTTATAACAAAAGTTGCCTCAGGAAAAGCCTGGAAATTATTTTCCTAATTGTGGGACCACCGCTAGAGGGCGTAATTGAATATCAAAAATTAAAAAATCTAAATTTCACAAAATTTTCCTAATGAAGGGGCACTGGAAATCCGATCGTCGTATTCTTCATAAAATTCTACACATATTTGATTTGACAAGTTTAGGTCTACCTTTGGAAATAAGAGGTGGGGGTGAGTGGGAACCTTGTTATGAAAAACTGGCTGTGAGTCCGGTTCTGCTCAATCAAATTTTGCAAACTTGGTCTTGTTGAAGACAGATCTTGTCCGTCAATGTAAAAGTTATGCTTTCGAACCAACTTACTGAGTAATATGCCAGCTAGAAGGCGTTATTTAATTTTTTTCAGAAATCTAGTGTTCCTTGGAAAATATTAAATACAAACATGCATTTTTAATACCATATTACAAAATTAGGCAAAATTAGCAACAGAATAGCGAAAACCGCATGTTAATACCTTTTTTCTATCTCGAGATATCTTACAAAACGTGTAAATTTAAAAACATAACTGCTACTGTCACCGGTAAACGAAATTCATTAAAAGTAGTGTGCTATGGAAACAACAAAGAAACATTTTCCAGCTGTCAACGTATATTAGGTCTTTTCAACGCTTCTCATTTGTTTCGAGCCTCGTTCACATCTCGTATATTAATATTATACACGGATTATACGGCATATGACAGAGGCTCGAAACAAATGAGAAGCGTTGAAAAGCCCTATTACAAAGAAATAAAAACAACTATTTAGTGATGACATAAACGTTCAAATTTTTGCCCATCATTTTCGTTGCAAATAATTACTCTTTCAAGAGTAGATTGAACAGCAGTCTCAATTTCTGCTCTCGATATGCTTTGAATGGCGTTTAGTATTCTCTGGATAATGTATTCTAGAGTTGTGTATTATGGGCAACAATTTGAATATTTAGGTCGTCACTAAGTAGTTCTTTTTGTTCTGTGTTATATTTAATTTTAATAGTATTGTTTCTCTTTATATTGTTGTTTTAATTAATTATATTTTTATACGTTGACATCTGGAAAAAGTTATTTTGTATTTTTCCACAGCACACTACTTTTCATTAACTTAGTTTACCGGTGATAGTAACAGTTATGTATAAAATTTACACGTTTCTCGAGATATCTTGAGATAGAAAAAAGGTATCGACATGCGGTTTTCGCTATTCTATTGCTAATTTAATCTAATTTTATAAAGTATGATTAAAAATGCATACTTGTATTTAATATTTCCCAAAGAAAACTAGATTTCTGAAAAAAATTAAATAACGCCTCCCAGCTGGCTTATTACTTATTAGGATGGTTCAAAATTATCACGCTTACATTGAAGAAAAAGATCTGTCTTCAACAAGACCCAGTTTTCAAAATTTGATTTAGCAGAACCGGACTTACAGCCATTTTTTCATAACAAGGTTCCCACTCACTCCCACCTCTTATTTGCAAAGGTAGAGTTAAACTTGTTAAATCAAATATGCGCAGAATTTGATGAAGAATACAATAATCGTATTTCCAGTGCCCCTTCATTAGGAAAATTTTGTAAAATTTAGATTTTTTTATTTTTGATATTCAATTACGCCCTCTAGCGGTAACCCACAATTATGAAAATAATTTCCAGGCTTTTCCTGAGGCAACTTTTGTTATAAAATTTTTGAAGTTATACTTCTTTACGGGCGTAATGACGGTGCAATTTTATATGGGAAAACCTAGCGACCGGGCGCATGCGCATTATAACTTTGTTCTGATTGGATGTTCAAATGACATGACAAAAATTATCCAATATGGCAGCTGTGGCACAGCTGTGGGACTGTGTTTGGTTATAATGTATGCTTGTTGCGTTTTAAAATTTGTAGGAAGAGAAACAACAAACAAAAACTTAGTTAATGGTTATACTGCCTTTTTAAATAGTTTTCATATTATATTTTTGGACTTATTTACATAGAAGAGATGATTGTTGCATGCCAATGTGAAAGCTCATCAAACTGTGCCTAGTATGAGTGCCGCAGATCTCGCTTATTCAAAGCTAAAGAATCTTTCACTGGTAAGTGTTTTATAAATAGTTGATCAAATTTTGTTATGATATTTGAACATAGCCACTTTGCACGACGCAAGTGATTGCGAAATTTATTAGTCGTTATACGGGCTCCGATACTTACCTTGAACCTACCAAAATACATAAGTAGTATGTAATACTTTTTTTTACATAATTTGATTACCATTAAAATTTCTATCAATATTCACCTAATATATTGTCTTCTTACCCTATGTTTTGTTGTATTTTTTCAATTCTAAATCATTTCAATTCAAAATCAAAATAATTTGATTTACATAAGTTAAAAATGTCAAAAGGTTAATCTGTTTAGTTAGACGATCTTCGCACATAATGACAAGCTGTCTCTGTGGCGCAGTTTTAATGCGAGTGAATCCGAATACAACGCAAATACCAGCCGCGTGGTAAGTTGGTTCGAATCCCAATAGAAACTTTTATTTTTTTTTTATATATTTTATGATTGTAAGTATATTTATTATATAATTTTATTTTCAGAAAATACGTATTTAGTTAAAATTTTTTCCGACAATTAATGTTCAGAAATCATTTGTGGCATTTTTAATGTGTTTGTGTGTGTTTTATTTTTTTATTATTTTAATTTTTGGCACTGTTTTAATAAAAATGTTTGAGAAGTATTAAGTATAAATTAATTTAATATTTAAATAAAATATAAATAAAAAGTATATTAATTTCGTTTATAATCATATAATCATATAATAGAAGTATAACTTCTTACGTGCGTACAAAGTACACACACATTCTTTTTTTATTTCAATGCTCTACTATAAACGGTTCCTGAGATATGGCCGAGAGCCATTCTTATTGGGACACCCGGTACATACTATGTTAATAAATATTATAAATATAATGTTTATCAAGAACGCATAGTGTATACATTTTACAAATAAAATTATTAACGTTAATATTTAAAATAAATGCATTCTTTTGTTTTGTTTTTTCTTTGTTTTGTTTTTTTTTGCTTTGTTTTTTTGTTTTGTTTTTTGTTTTGTTTTTTGTTTTGTTTTTTTGTCACTACGATAAAATGTCAACCCGGTTCAATCAACCCCTCGGAGGTTTAAATCCTCTTAGTGATTTTTTTTCCTTAAATTTTTTTTTTTTATATTATTTTTGTATTTTTTTTTGTTTTATTTTTTTTAAATTATTTGTTTTTTTAATTTTTTTTTATTATTTTTTTTTAAACATATTTTTTTACAAATACCTATGACTAATTACAATAATATTTTACTATCCGACAAGAAAGATACCAAACATTGTGATACAAAGTGTTGTATGTTAACAAGGGACATAGATTTACGATATACGGAACTTACAGTTAAACGTGGATTCCGAATGAGCAAGTACAGAAAAGCTTTAGACATATTACGACATTGTGGTTTGCCAATGCCTTCGAAGCGGCAACCTATGCAATCTAAGCTGTTTAGGTCGCCGATGTCAATTTGTTCTGGAATTCTCCGAGTGTCTGGTTGGCATACCAATGTAGAACTACTAGTATTAAGGATTTCCACAATTTTTACTGTAGGTCTCCCCAGCGCTTTTTAACTTACCAATCTGTATTGTCAGCAGGATTTTCCCATTGACTCGCTTACTTATCTCTTTCGAGTAATCCACATATATTATACAGACTAATTTCGACCATCCATTTTTAATCAGGTATTCTTTTGGCATTCCTCCATGACCTCCCGATTTTTTGTATGTTAATGTTTTGATCGATTTTTTAACTTCTGTCAGGATTGTTTTTGTCTTATTCCGTGTATGGTTTTCTTGTTCCTTTATTGTTTGTACTGGTAATACCGATGTACACCGTCGCGTAAAATGTTTGCTAATATTTTGTAGCATTCATCCAATAGCTATTTTTATATAAACAAGTTTGTTTTTATTTTCAGTACGGTCGAAAAGACATAGAATCGTCGTTAAATCATAGGAATAAAGAGGTGCCAGAAGACATAGATGAAGGATACAGTGAAGAAATTACACAATCTGAAAAAAGCGCAGAGGAACCTCCTTTAGCCAACGGTCTGGTAAATGGAGGAAATAATGTGATAAGCCGAGACGAAGGATTAATATTTGTACCCGAACCACCCACGAGTAAGACTGAAGAAGCCGTCAAGGAGGTAAGAACTTCATTATTTACTGTTAGTTACTGTGATAATATCGGCAATGGCAGCTATACCCTATTCCACGAATATATGACTGTTTTGGATTATCACGACAACGATTATTTTACTTTTCAAAATATGAAGTACGAAAGTAAATTGCAAATTACATTGTTGTTTATTAGAATAATAATTATTAGAGCAATTTACATTTGTACTTCTTATGTTGCACACTAAAATATTCGTTGTCGCGATAATCCAAAACAGTCGTTTATTCGTGGAATAGACTATATGTACGCATTTGATCCCGCTTGGCGGCGCTAGTGTAGTTGGTGGTCAACGTTTTGACAATTCGTGAAGTTTGTATAGTATATGGTGTTTTTGGGCTGTTTGTGCGTTGAAAAACGAATTGAGGAGAATTGAGAAGGAATGCAAGAGTTACTGAAAAAAAGGAAGCCCTTATCGAACGATAAACTATATTAATCATCGTCTCAATGTTTTTTTTTTCTAGAGCTCAGAGGGTATAGATCTGAGGGTATTTATTTGGTATTGACTCACTTCCCCCACGAGTCTAGTGTGTATATGATATCTGTCTTACTTTTTTATCAATTTAAAATTCCCAAATAAGTACGCTCAGCATTAATTTTTGTGTTTATCCGTTGATTGAGGTAATACCTCAATCAACGGTTTATCTCATTTAAAAATGTGATATTTTCAAAATATAGACACCATGACAGTTGCGCATTTGGGGTAAATTTGGTTTAAGCATGGGTTGAGCGGAGATATGTCAACAATAGATCAGGCTAGGGATATGCCACCCAATGCATCGAGGTGTAACGCCAATATCAAGTACAGTGGTCTAGCTATCCTTGTCTGTCGTGCGAGTGTGAGCGTATCTACTAAGAGGTGGGAGTAATGGAACGACAGTGACACAGAGGCGGCCGCCATCATATGCTAGAGAGAGAAAGCTAAGCGCCGGTAGAGAGAGATAGATAGACCACCGACCTGAACTGCTCCGCGTTACGCTATTTTTCAAACCTGGCCTAATCTATTGTGTTATTATATCTATGGGGTTGAGCGCAGCTGATTCTGCAATGTTGCCTTACTTAAAAAAAATTATAATTCCCTATAGAATGTGTTAATTTAATTAAGTATAATTATTTGGGTGTTTGTCTAGGTGAAAGGCGACCTTAAATTTAAGGTGAAATTAGAAAAAATTAGGGTTAGGTTTAATCAGGTTATGTTTTAGTCATTAAAGAATATTTGAATGGTACTAGGTCACTTTTATTTTCAGTTATTAACTTGTTTATATTATTTTTGATTAGGTTAGGTTTGATCAGGTTATGTTTTAGTAATTTTAAAGCATATTTTAAAGGTAATATGTCACTTAAATTTTCAGTTATTAACTTGTTTATATTATTTTCGATGACGCTAAGTTAGGTTTGGTCAGGTTATGTTTTAGTCACCAAAAAATATTGAGAACTTGATAATTATTTCAAATTTTTCTATATTATTATTTCAAATATATTTTTTTTTATATGTTCACTTCATAAAAAGCGATTGTAGATGTGGCAACAGTGTGAATGTATATAAAATTGCATATCTTAATCCGTGCGTTTATAATAAATGTTGATCTGAATTTTGTAGTGAAGTATTCTATTTTTTACAGTCGAATCTAGGGGCAATACGTAATCTGTTTCAACAAATTTTTTATTGCAGAGCAGATACGTGCATTTATTGTCAGCACATATTTATCCCTTCTTATTGCTACTTGCTTGCTTTTCTTGCTTTCTTGCTACTTTCTTAATCCACTTTTTTCTCATCAGAATATCTTTGGGAAACCTGTGTCCTGATGTTCTCGATGAGCAACAGCACAACATTGAGTGATTTTATGCTCTTAAGTTTAATTCACACAGCCAAACAAATATGCAATATTTACTTAGAAATAGATTGATTTGAAGTGTTGACGTAAGTTGAGGTGACCTCCAACTACACGAGCGCCACCTACGTTGAGCTTTCCAGATTAGCTGCCATTGTGTTCTTCCCATAAGATCGTTTACATTATTCTTGACTGTAGGTGTAGTATTTTGCGTATATTTGTGCTTTCTAGGAGAAAACTGTAAACCACAAAATCATTACGTTTTCGTTTCCTTGTTCCGTTCGTGATCGATTTTGAGTGATTATGATAGTTATTAAAGTCTAATTAATAACATGGAGAACTGTCGGAGACGTGCAGGGTTGACAAGGGTGTAAGTCAGGGATGCGTGATAAGCCCCATTTTGTTTAACATATAAGGAGAAGCCATTATGCGCAAAGCAATCTCGGAACAGGAGGGGCATATCCATTGACGGGAGAAGAATCAATAACTTAAGCAGATAATACAACGCTTTTCGACGAATCCTTGGAAAAATTAACGGGACTGAATAGAACGAATGAGTTTGGAAGCAGGGATGTCCATAAAGGAATCAAAAACAATGTGTGTGTACTGTACTTTGTACGCACGTAAGAAGTTATACTTTTTTTATATGATTCCAACGAAATTTATATATGTACTTTAAACAGTTTATTTATATTTTATTTAAATATTAAACTAATTTTAATACTTACTACTTTCCAAAATTTTTTATTAAAACAATACCAAAAATTAAAAAAATTAAAGAATAAAACACACACAAACACATTGAAAATGCCACAAAGAAATGACTTCTGAACAATAATTGTTGGCAAAATTTTTAACTAAATACGCATTTTCTAAAAAAAAATTACATAACAAATATACTCACAATCATAAAATGTATAAAAAAATAAAAACATTGGGGTTCGAACCCGCGTTTCTTAGGGTGCTAGATTTAAAATCGAAGCATCTACTCATTTATCCACTTACACGTACCTGCCATGTGGGAAGATAGGCCAACTGAACGTTTTACTGTTTGACAGTTCTGAATTTAATCAAATTAGTTTGATTTTTGTGGAATTAAAATATTAAAATGCAACAAACCATAGAGTAAGAAAATAATATATTAGTTGAAGATTGGTAGAAATTTTGTTGGTAATCATGTAAATTATGTAAATGAAAGCATTACCTACTAGATAAGTACATACATTTTCCAAATAGGTAAGTACCTATGTAATTTTTTATTACAATACTGAAACATTTACAATTACGTACCTGTTGTTTTTAAAAACTATTTAAAGTCACTACAATTATAAACTTGCTTTTGTCTGTGTCCTCACAACAATAAAAACTAATAACATTTGTTTATTATAACTATATACAACATTTGTTTACCCATAACCATTGACGTATTAATAAAATAACCGACATATTGAACAGTTGTTGACAGGTCATTGTAATTACCCAATCAGAGCACGATAACGTTTGAGCTGCGCCCAGGACCAAGAGTTTTGATTAACTCGCGCACATATACATTTACTCCCAACGCGCCTAAAGAAGTATAACTTCAAAAACAAAGATTATGATCATAAACAGAAGAAATAACAACCAGCCAGACATTGTCATAATCAATGACATCGAAGTGGTAAATAAATTTGTGTATATGGGCACCCTCATAACTAATTACGGAGGATACATCAAACAAATAAAAAGAAGGTCAGCCATGTCAAAGGGAGCAATGACAGAGTTCATAAAAAATGCAGAAGCCACATCACCGTGGATACAAAGATAAGGCATGTAAAAACAATGGGCTTCTCCATTTTTCTATATGTATCAGAGTGCTGGTCTTTGAAGGAACTTGACAAATGCGCTATAGACGCGTTTGAAATGTTTAGTTGGCGAATAATGTTGCGAATATATTCAACGAGTCTATAGGGCTTTTCATCGAATGTCCTTTGTTTCGAACTGCTGTCATGTATCGTCTAATATTAATATATCTACGTCATACGTTATTGGTATATACCAATGCTACAAACCACAGACGTATAACGTGGATATATTAATATTACACATGACAGAAGCTCGAAACAAATGACTGTGAATGAAAAGCCTTATGCCCGATTTCACCAACGATACCTAAACAGTTGCCTTATTAAGTAATTCTTATCGATAGGAACTTCCTAAGTCAGTACTTAAGAACAATAGCGTTTCACAACTAAAAGAACTGTTTATCTAGGAAATTCTTTCCTAGGTATTAATTCGGGTACGTTTGAACTATTTTTGATAAATAAAAAGAAAAATAAGGTGACATTACCTTACTTTTTTGATTATTTGTCAAAATTGTTTGTTTGCTAAGTTGGTTTTATTCAGTTTTGTACCTACTGTTATAGTTATTTTATTTAGTAGTTATAGTTATTTGTGAATTCAGTTTGTTAAGTTTTGTATGTTATTTGCAGGGGCGTGCAGTCCATGGAAGCAAGGGAAGCATTGCTTCCCTTGGTTTCCGTAGTAATGCCGTACCAACTAAGTAACTGAGATAATTTTAAAAAAATTGAACAAACACATAATAAGCAGGATTTTAAGTTGCGTACGAGAATATTTAATTATGTAGTACAAGCAGCAAGTACCTACCTAATAAGAAAAGACAAACGTATTTTACTCTATTTTTGTCATACAGTAAATAACTACGCAATGAAATAAGTACCCATACTAGTATAAGCAGCGCTGTATGCTGCATCCTTCCGTACTCGGACCATGATCGTATTTCTACGGTGGTATTCGGAGTTATATCGGCATAATAATCTGATTTTTAAGTTGCTTCACTCCAGCGACTCAAGCCTATGTAAAAATCATCGGGGTTAGATGGTGAGCGGTGAGTTCAAATTTGGGGCATATCTTTAGCTTATAAGCAGTTTTGTCAATTGCATACGAAGATGTTTTTGGTGAATTTAAATGGGATTTACCAGCATTTGACAATGGCGGGCTTCGTTGACTGATTTTTTGAAAGTATGAAGATGGATTTTATTGAATTATTTATATAAATAAATACATAGAATTATTTATATTATAAATACTAAATATAAATATTATTTATATAAATATATTATAAAATATGTATTAGTGTTTTGGAAAATGGTGAAAATGTGAAATGTGGGATACAGAAACCATAAATAGCTCGAGAGGATTTTTGGATAGTTTAAAAGATTATTTGAATTTTACTTTATAACTTAGCTTTTTTCAGAAATATTTCCATTCTCAGATAATTTATTTACTGTATTGCAATGCAAGATAAACGATTGGTTTCTGTGTAAAAAAATTAGCGTATTTAAAGATATTATTAACAAAAAGAGAGAGATGACTTTGAAAAATGCTCGAATAATATGATGGCAAGAATTTTTAAGCCTAAAAGGAAACGAATAGGTACGCACTGATAATGTTAGAGATGTCGAATCGTGCTACCGCCAACTATACAATTTACCAGATTTTCGATCAAATATGTCAACGAATGGAAAATAGGTTTTAAGAATTTTGATGACCGAGACTTTTTTAGCTGTGCAATTTTAATACATTAAAAAAACACATTTTCCTGAAAAACAAACAAAATCTTTGATGCGTCTTTATGGACAATATTTTGACTTGATTTCATTAAGTTCAGAACTAACAGCTTTATATGAGACTGAGAATATTGAGTATTGACACAAAAAATATTGCCAGTGAGTTACTAATATTTTTTCCACCTACCTCTACCGAAAGTATACATTTCCTGACCTGATTTTAGGGAGGAAAGGCGTACCTACTTTTCGTCCCTAGGGAGACAAGGTACTTTTACTCCCTAGGGAGTATACCTAGTAGTATGTATACGTTTTATAAAGGATGTTACTTGTTTTATTTTCCAATTAAATATAATCTGATTAAAGAAATGTCACAATATCCACGTTTGTACAAGGAAGTTATAGACAAGTTTTCGAAAAATGGTAGAAGAATTGAATTACATTATAAATAGGTGTTTTTACAATTTTTTTTATAAATTGCTTCCCCTGTTTCAAATTTCACCGCACGCCCCTGGTTATTTGTATATGTACAGTGAAATGGAGGAAAAGAAAAGAGTTGTAAATTTCACATATATGACGAAAAATTAAAGTTAGGTGAATTGTCATTAATGAAATAATTTTAAAATAAATACCATGTTAAAAATTGCTTCTTTTATTATGAATTTTTAATGATAGACTTTAAGAGATATCTTGAATGGGTTTTTGAAACACAACACTAGTTTGTTAGGTAGTAGGTAGACTACATAATTTTGACAATAGACCTGTAAAAAACTCCAAACGATTTTCTATATTTTCCAACACATATTATATTATTAATATAAAAGATAACACAAAATTACGACTAATATACCTAATATTACAGAATAACAGAAAAATTAAGGTAAGAAACAAATTATTGACAAACGTCACAACTACATTAGTCAAAATTGTAAAAATATAACCTGACTGTCAACGATAAGTAATACCTAAAGTTTAGGGAGATCGAAATCCGTATCCTAACGTAAGGTAATGCTTAAGCGGTTTAGGCAATTCTTATGGTATGGTGAAATCCGTTTTAGAGTTAGGAAGTACCTAAATCCACTTAGGTAATTCTTAAATATTTAGGTATCGTTGGTGAAATCGGGCATTAGTCTTAGAAAGCTGCAGGTTACAAGTATGCTTCGAAACACTGTGATCAAAAAAATCACCGCTTACTTTGGTCATGAGATGCGTAGAGATGGTCTGGAGAAACTGACATTCCAGGGGGTGGTGCAAGGAGCGAGAGCCCGCGGAACATCAACAACAAAGGTATGTGGACCACACTACAAAAGAGGTCGGAGCTCCACTAAACCTTTGCTTTAGAATTGCAAAAGATAGAGAAAGATGGATATGGTTTAAAAGAAATCATTGAAAATTCTAGGTGGCTCTATGTCCGAATGGGTCGACGGACTAGGAAGAAGACTCATCATCATCAACCCGTACTCGTCCACTGCTGGACATAGGTCTCCCTCAGCTCTTTCCATCTTTCTCTGTTTTGTGCGGCTTGCATCCAGTTGCCGACAATACGCTTCAGATCGTCAGCCCATCTGGTTGCTGATCGTCCTCTGCTCCGTAGTGCTTCTTCTCGTGGCCTCCACTCGACAATACGTTTTGTCCATCGGTTGTCTGACAATCTGGCGACGTGTCCTGCCCAATTCCACTTGAGCGACGCGATTCTTTCGACGGCGTCCATTGTTTTTGTTCTACGACGGATTTCTTCATTTGGGAATCGGTCCCTCAGGGAGACACCCAACATTTGGCGCTCCATAGCCCTCTGAGTTATACGAATCTTGTTCACTACCTTTTTTGTGAGTGTTAATGTTTCCGCTCCATAAGTAAGTACATGCAATACACACTGGTCAAAGATTTTCCTTTTCAGGCATACGGGTAAGTCCGATTTAAATACATAGCTCAGTTTACCAAACGCTGCCCAGGCTAATCCTATGCGACGTGGGAGGCCGCACAAGTGGTTATCTCTTCCCAACCAAATTTCATGTCCCAAGTACTTATAAGATGCAGTCTGTTCCATATCCATTCCATTAACAACAATATTACGATTTAGCACCAGATTAGTCATTATTTGCGTCTTGTTGATATTAATCTTTAGTCCGACCTCTAAGGAAGCGTGATATAACTTGTTCAACATTATTATTGCATCATCCATACGATCGGCTATAAGGACGATGTCATCTGCGAATCTCAAATGACTGAGCTTCTCTCCATTTATATTGATACCATATTCGTTCAGAGGAAGAAGAAGCCTATCAAGGAAGAAGACTATCAGGAAACAAATACTTAAATATTGTGTAGTTTCAGACAATAAATTATTTTTAAAAGTATTTAATGTTAAAGAAAATAAGCGAAAACAGAGTAGGTACCGATATGCAGATCTTAGATACCCAAATCCCTCTCCTATATTTTCTTCTACACTGGATCTAAGAAAAGAAATAAATCAGGGAATGCCCACAATTCTAATCTTATCAGTCTCTTACCAAAAAGAAATTAATATCGACTATGTATTAGTTTATATTATAATTTTATTGAGTTATCTAAATGCGTTTAAATAGAAGCATGTTAGTTTTTTATTGGTAATTAAAAAACAATAATAAATAAATTATGATGCCATTTACTTTTTTCTTTTTATTTATTTGTAAATCGATCAAACGGTCAAGGTAACAATAGCTACTTTGTAAGATTAACTGATAACTTTCATGGGAAAGCATTTTTAATCCAAAATAGAAAAAAGAATAACTCTTACATCCTTGACTACATTGTTACAACAAAAAATATTAACACATTGTTTTAGTTATGTAACTTTATGGCCACTTGAATTTGTTTTATTTTAAAATATGTGTAGGGATATTAAAAACAAATTAAAAAAATTATAGGAAGTTTTAAGGGAGTCTAAGAATATCTGTTTCGGAGACAATTTCTCCAACTTTTTTCTAATACCCAGATAATATTTGTTAATTATTGGTGTACAGAAAAAAATCATGTTTAAAATTAAAGACAATCCACACATACCAATTAAAAAGATTATTTTAAGCTTTAATTATAGCTTAAGATACTTAAATGAAAAAATAAACAACTGATCAAAAAAAGTTACTAAGAAACTTACTGATAATTTGCCTATTTTCATTGAGACTTACGATTTGTTGACAAAAAATGACGACAAACTGGACTATCTTACAAAAAAATTGACGAGGTCCATAAACTAAATACCCTGCTAAATCATGAAAAGGTTTTAAAATCTTTTAGGCAGATGGAACATGATATTTTCAATATATCGTCAGTTTTTTTCGGGGGTTCAGATGAGACTATTAAGGTTCAAATCCAAGAATCAAATTCAACTGATATTAAGTTGGGATTAGACAGGCTCTCTTCAAACATCAATGAAATATCGAATCAAATGAGCAATCTTATCAAAAGTCTATCTACCATACCAACGAAAAAAGAGGTATTGAAAAAAAAAAGACATGTTATGCCACCTCAAGTACCCAAACTGAAGAGCCTTAATATTTCGAAGCAAGTCCAGAGCAAAAGTCAAAAATTACAGAAGATAAGTGTCACTTTGTAGTTGTTAGTAACTTGAGCCCAATATACACCCCTATACAAGTGGTTTACTATATTAAAGAGAAGCTAGGTATCAAGGAATATATAAGATGTTATGCCTTCCTGAAAGATGCCGACACAACAACTGGTTCTTCATTCAAAATAGGTATAAAATCTAGAACATCTATTAACCTATTATTTAATAAGGGCATCTGGCCACCTGGTGTAAACATTAAATGGTCTATTGAATCTTCATATTCCGAACCAACGCTTTCATCCGAGTCACATCCGAATGAACACACAAGAATCCGAAGAATATCAGAAGTCCTATTAGCCTGGAAAATTCAAATAGCAGTTTATGCAACAACAAAGATGAAGTTCAGAGCACAAACATACATATAGACAAACAGGCCATCGAAATTTGCAAATCTAAGAATCCGTTCTATACCCATATTAATTTCATTAAGAAAGATACTTTAGAACCATCGACTAATCTGGATCCATTGACCCCACCAAGAGTTAGATTAACCAATAACTCTAATAGTCGATATCTTTTGGCCAGATTAAGCGAACCGGATATCTTAAAGGCCATTAAACTTCATCTTGCTTTTCTACACGACCAACCTGCATCAGTATTTTATGACGGGTAACCAACACAAGTGTTAAACTGTTTCTGGCTTCCGAAGGACTTCCTACAAAGAGTGAAGATCTACGAAAAATTCTTCTAGATTTTAATGATGCTTGTGGAATTGGTGCAGATGAGGTAGACGCTGATCTTGCTGCTTTTAGGTCTTTTCTAACTTCGGAAAGAATTATTCACCTGCAAAAATCAAGGGAATGCCACCGAAACTACTATTCCGCTGCCTCTCCAAGACGAAATTTTTAAACATCACGACGTGTTCTGAGAGGCTAGAATCCTCAAATTATTTTAGTGATAACAACTTTAGCATGGTTCTGATTAATATTCGTTCTATAAGATATAAAACTGATGAATTATTTCTATTTCCAGAGGAATTAGGGTTTCCACCGATAGTTGCGGTTACTGAGCACTGGCTTGAAGTCAATGAGCCTTTTTTTGTAGAAAAATATTCCACTATTGATGGGTATGATCGTCCAAGTTCAGGTCATGGAGGCACCCTAATTTTTTCTACAAATAATGATTTTTCTCTGGTAACAAAATATGACTTTCTATTAAGTGAAACATTCTTTGAGTTTTCCTTAGTTTACAGTAAGAACCTTAATCTTTATATTATTTGCATTTATAGATCACCTGACTCTTCCGCGGAACTATTTTTTCAGAACCTGCTTAATTTGTTAAATGAACTGCCCCATAAAAGCAGAAAAATTTTATGCGGGGACTTCAACATTAATTATGCTGCTGCTTGTGCTACATAAATATCCCTGGTCAACATATTTGAATCATATGGTCTATCAATGCACATTGATTCTCCTACAAGGATTACAAAAACTTCATCTACCATAATTGATTATATTGTCTCAGATTTCTCACCCTGTGATGTCTGCGCTACAACTGCTAATGCGGGACTATCTGATCATGAAGCGGTTTATACGAAGTTTAACATCTTCAGCAAGTTCTCCTCGAAAACTCGACGTTTAGGCAGTATTTTTTCCGCTCGGAACTTTCGTAAATTCCAAAATTTATGCTTAACCTCTGAGTGGCACTTTCCTTCTATGGATGTCGATTATAATTTCAGTGATTTTTTAAATAAGCTTGTCTGTATCTTCAATAAAGCATTTCCTTTAATCACAATTAAGCCAAAACATCGCAAACCCTGGACTACCAAAGGTGTCCACATATCAGCCAAAAATATGCGTTCACTACTGTACATCAAAAAATTTACTACCAACGTCTCTGTTACTGAATATATTACCAAGTACAGGGCAATCTATTTAAAACTTATAAAATCAGCTAAAAAATTGTACTATCAAAATCGTCTCAGAAGCTCTAAAAGTGTTGCAAAAGAAACTTGGTCCATAATAAACTATCTTCGAAATAAAACTCACACAGCTCAAACATTTTCCCTTCCAGACCCAGAAAATCTAAATGAATACTTTGTTAATGTGAGTAAGAATATTACATCTACTATTGTGTCACAACAAGATCCCATTTTCTATCTCCCTAATTCAAGAAAGGTTTCGAATTCATTCTTTATAAGACCGGTTGATAAATATGAACTGATCCAAACAATCAATAGTATCAAAAGCAAATCTTCCTGTAGTACCGATGGACTATCCATAAAAATTTTCTCAAATCTCCCAGACAATGTGTTGGAAGTCCTCATCTTTCTAATTAATGATTCTTTTGAGAAAGGTAAAGGACCCCGCACAAACCTTATGGAAAATAGGTCCCAGTGGATTTCGTTCATACTTTGAGAAAATACTCTTTGAAGCATCCTGATAAAAAGTTCTCATGGGCACACCTCAATCTTATGAAGGATTTTCAAGATATAGAGGCCCAAACTCCGAAAATTATAAGATTTACGGGTATTCCAGTTCCGTGAGTTACTGGTTATTTGGCAACATGTAGAAGTTTGGATCAAGTAAAAATTCCTAGTAGTATATGATTTTTTCCTGGCTATCCAATGGCGACCTTTACTTTGACCTTGACCTTCAACGGACGTCATCTTCTAGAGTTTCGAGGGTTTTCGGCATTCAATTGATATAAACAGATTACTCATGGGTTTTTGGGATCGCTAAACACGAATATGCCATCAGAATTGCCCTCCGGATGACGTGGTGGCCAGGACCTCTGCAAGGGACGTCATCTTCTAGAGTTTCGATGGTTTTCGGCATTTAATTAATGCAAATGAATTACTGGAGGGTTTTTTGAGGTCGCTATACACGAATATGCCACCAGAACCGACTCCCGGAGCACCTGATTTCCAAGATCAATGAAAGGGGCTCCTGGAATTTCGAGGGTCTTTGGTACTACATTAATGCAAACGAATTAGTTATATATTTTTGGGGTTGCTGAACACGAATACGTGATCAGCACAGACACAGGAGCATCTAGTGCCTAAGACAGGTTATCTTCTGGAGTTTCGGAGGAATCAAATGGATTACTCTTAGGTTTTTGGGGTTGCTGAACATGCATACATGCCTACGGCACAATGTGATCACGTATTCGTGTTCAGCAACCCCAAAAACCTATAATTAATCCGTTTGCATCAATGTAGTACCAAAGACCCTCGAAACTCTAGGAGCCCCTTTCATTGACCTTGGAAACCAGGTGCTCTGGGAGTCGGTTCTGGTGGCATATTCGTATTTAGCGACTTCAAAAAACCCTTAAGTAATTCATTTGCATCAATTAAATGCCGAAAACCATCAAAACTCTAGAAGATGACGTCCCTTGCAATGGCCCTGGCCACCAGATCATCCGGAGGGCAATTCTGATGGCATATTCGTGTTTTGCGATCCCAAAGTAATCTGTTTGTACCAATTTAATGCCTAAAACCCTCGAAACTCTAGAAGATGACGTCCGTTGAAGGTCAAGGTCAAAGTAAAGGTCGCCATTGGATAGCCAGGAAAAAATCCTAGACTACTAGTACTTTTCCTTGATCCAAACTTCTACATGTTGCCAAATAACCAGTAACTTACGGAATTGGAATACCCCGTAAATCTTATAATTTTCGGAGTTTGGACCTCTATATCTTGAAAATCCTTTAAACGATTGAGTTGTGCCCATGAGAACTTTTTATCAGGATGCTTCAAAGAGCATTTTCCCAAAGTATGAACGAAGTCCACTGGGACCTATTTTCCATAAGGTTTGTGCGGGGTCCTTTCCAGAGTGCCTCAAGACGGCCATCGTTATTCCTCTTCATAAGGGTGGTGAAAAATCTAATGCCTGCAATTATAGACCTATTGCATTACTACCGGTACTCTCCAAAATTATTGAGAGACTCATAAAAGCCCGACTTATGTCCTTTCTCGTTGATAACAAGATTTTACTTCACTTCCAAAAAACATTCCTCATTTCACCTTTAATTATAATAGAGCACAAATGTCAGTATTGACTCGTTTAAAATTGAACCATGCTGGCTTTCCATCTCACTTATATAAAATTGGAATACTTAACTCTCCTGTCTGTAGTTGTGACAATGTATCCATTGGTGATCTAAATCATATATTTCTAGAATGTTCTCTGAACTCTCAATCTTCTTCAATTCTGTATCAAGAACTAATTCATCACGAGTGTTCATTGCCACTAAATATTACAGCTCTCCTTTCTTCCTCAGATAAAGCGGTACTAGATTCCATCATTAATTTTATCAGAAATTCAAAAATAGCGGTATAGTTTAGAAATAGACAATATGAAATCAGTTAATGTAATTAAGAATTTACATGTTTTGTGGCAAATAGATTTTGCCTGATGCCAGGATCTCTCTCTCTCTCTCTCTCTCTCTCTCTCTCTCTCTCTCTCTCTCTCTCTCTCTCTCTCTCTCTCTCTCACACACACACACACACACACACACACACACACACACACACACACACACACACAACAAGATTTTATCACAAAATCAGTTTGGCTTTTTAAACAATAAATGTCATCGATGCCATGTTTTCTGTACTACATGAGGTTTATCAAGCATTAAAAAATAATCTGCACACTGCCACTGTTTTTTGTGATTATGTCAAAGCTTTTGATTGTGTAAATCACGACATTTTGATAAAAAAGCTAGATTTCTATGGAACTCGAGGTATTTTTTTGAACTGGTTTCAATCATAAGAAACAACTGGTTAGAGCAAATGATACAGACTCTAGTTTCAAAAATGTTGTATGTGGGGTACCACAAGGTTCAGTATTGGGTTCTCTACTTTTCCATATCTTTATTAATGACATCACTAGTTTAAAAATCGATGGAAAAGTTTTTCTTTTTGCTGACGGTACCAGTATCACTTGGAGCAACTCAAATATCGCAACTCTTCATGCTACTATAACTTCTGATCTACTCACAATAAAATCCTGGTCCGATTCTAATTTACTCTCTTTTAACGTAGATAAAACAGTAGCATTATCCTATAAAGGAAGAACTCTTCAACCCTTACCTTGATTCTGTAAAGTTTATTCCACCAGAAATTCTACCTTTGACATCTATTTACCGATCCCGTCCAGTGAGTTAGTAAAGAAATCTATATTATATTCAGCAAAAAAACTATACAACCATCTCCCTCTACAACTTAAATCTGCAACATCTTTCCCCAAGTTCCGTAACATGATAAAAGCCTATTTATCTGAAAGACCATATTATTCAAAAGCGGAGTTTCTTAACCAATAACTAAGAAATTACAGTATTCTTATGTATAAGTAGAATCTTAATATATATTTGAGTGTCATATGCAACAGCTTAACTTATTAACTTATTAAATTTCTTAAGGTAGATTACGCAATTTGCAATTTTTTTTTAATTTTGCAATAGATTGTTACTGATTTTTATTTCACTTTATTATGTTTTATTTATATTGACGATTTATATAATTTTAGTAAATTGTGTTTGTTATTGTTCTTATTTATGTTTCATGTAAGCTTTGTCTATAAAATTGTTAAATTTTTCATGACAATAAAGCATATTTCTAATTCTAATCTAATACTAATATAAAATAAAAATGTACACCATTTTTATTCAGTTGCAATGCGAAGGCAACACTGTTTTATTTTTCACTTAGTACAGAGAGCGCAAACCAGCACTGTAAATCGACGATTTTCGACTCTAATTGGAGTCATCATCAGAGAGGCGTAGGTTTGCTGCTCTCTGCCCCAAGTGACGAAACTCCTGATGAAACGCCTCTCTGATGATGACTCCAATTAGAGTCGAAAATCGTGGATTTAGAGTGCTGGTTGGCGCTCTCTGTACTAAGTGAAAAATAAGACATGTTTTGCCTTCACATTGCAACTGAATAAAAATGGTATACATTTTTATTTCATATTTTTCATTTCTTAGTATGTGACCAAAGTAGCTCAATTTTTCTTAGAGTATGTGACCAAAGTAGCTCAGTTATTTCTACTTACAATAGTTAAAGATATTCCCGAAATTTCATGGAAACTAAAAATATCTCGGAAAGTAATCTCCGAAAAAGATATATAAGAACAGAAAATAAAAAAACCAATGTACAACAGAATATTAAAACCATTATTAACCTATGGAGCTGAAACATGACAATTAACCACGAAGTACAACGCTAAATTACTAGCTACTAAGATGGATTTTTGTAGAAGGTCAGCAAGAAGATCTAGACTAGAATACATAGTAAACGGCGATATTAGACAAAAATGGGAATAGAAAGAACAATCATATAATACATCGAAAGACAACAGGACAACAGGTAATATGGTACAGGCACGTAAGAAAAATGGAGGAAAGAAGAATTCCCCAAAAAGTATTAGAATTGACCTACACAGAAAAACGAAAACGGGGAAGATCAGCTAGAACTATAGGGTGGCCTGAAAGTCCCTTTACAATAATGAACTGTTTTTGTTATACTACAGAGGGAAAAATAATAACACAATTACATTATTTATCAATTATTTATTTATCTAAAACATCGGTGTGCATACCTACATTGTCACAACACAACTTGGTGTCCAAATGATGTAATACCACCAGACCATTCCAAATAATGTAATATTTTTAACAAATAGTTATTAATTAAATATGAAATATAAAATTTAACTATAAACAACTGTCACTGTCAGTCGCAAAAGTGAGGTTGCACAGTGACGGTTTAACCCTCCGTTAGTCGCTATCGGTGTCACACACCGACGACAGAATTATTCATTCGGGATTTACAAAATAACTGGATTTTTCTATCGCCACTTTCTGTACCTCTTCCTATCAACTAACCTCGTGTTAGTATACATTCTTACGTACTTGGGTACAGTTGTGCGAGTTTTATAGCTATTTTCGGTGCAAGACTCCGTAGCGACTAACGGTGTGGTTATTACTTTATTGGCATAACTTGCAGTTCAGGTAAAGATTTAGCATCTTATTATTGCATTTTATTTTATTTATTTTATTTTATTTTATTTATAGACGTCCTTTGAAGCCGAACAAAAACGTTTGTTGGAATTATGGGAAATGGTTCCTAGCGAATATTCTTATATTACAAATAACAATATGTATATTGTTATACTAGGGTTTCTCATTTTATATCTGTTGTTTTCCAATAAAACATTTTCAAAAATATTTTTCAGTCATTCCTATACACAATATAAAATATTTGTATGAATTTTATAGCAATAACTATTTTTTTTTAAATTATCGGTCTCTGACACCGTAGCGACTCTTGATGCTCCGTTTATCCTAGCGACTAACGGAGGGTTAAGGCATCATGGGGCCCTAGGCGGTCATAAGAAGTAGGCCCCTTTATATCGACAATTTACTTAAAACAAATTTATAGATATTTATGTTGTTTTGGGAAGTAGTTACTCCAAAAATAAATTACGACAATGTAAAAAAGATCATTTTTCTTTTTTTTTCAATTTTGCAACAACTTCTCATTAATATTCCATAGCTCCTAATATGCCAAAGAAAAAAAGGGATATTGTGTCGATATGTGAATTTGCCCTGGGTATGAGTGCCACCCCTTCGGGGATGAAAAACATACATTCAAAATAATGGATAACTGATTAATTCTAAGTAACTTTTGTTCTATCGAGTTTTTTAACTAAATCAATACTTTTTGAGTTATTTACGAGTGAATATGTTCATTTTTCAACAAAAAAAATAACACCTTTTTAGACAGTTTTTCGCAAATGACTCCAAAATTAAGTATTTTATCGAAAAAATATAGCGTATACAAATTTAAAAAAAAATGGTGTATGTATGACGTATGTAGACCCAGTATAAGCAGAACTGGAGCTAATGAAAAGTAGATTCTTATTCGACAAATTCCAAATCAAATATTTCAACGTAAATGACCAAAAAAGCACTTTTCGGTGAAAAATCATCAAAACTTTTTTAAAGTGTTAAAAGAGTTTTATTTTTGTTTTTTTTTAAACAAGTTTCAAGTATCAAAATTAAGCAAGTAAAGCTTAAAATAATGTTGATTCCTTTTTTTTGGCACAAAAATCTTGAAAATTTATGAAATATTATGAAAATCTTGAAAAAACTTATAAGTATATTATTTATATGATCTGTAAGTTTCACCGGTTCACAGTGCTTATATTTCAAAACATTGGGATTTAAAGTAAAACAAATTTTTTGAAATATTGAAAAAAAAATGTCCTTTTTTTCAAAATAACTTAAAAATTATTAGTGGTACCAAAAATCTTAAAGAGTAAAAAATATAGGTTTTCATTTTCTGAATATTCCAGATTTTTGCTTTTTTGGAAGATAAAAATTGGTTAAGATATGACTGTTCAAAATTTGGATACCGTAAGTAGAGAATTTTTCATTTATTAAAAATAAATAAATGAAAATAGTTTCTGTCCTTGTGAGATCGGTACTCACCGGAGGGACCGCAGACGTTCGGATACAATTAGAGTCTCTTTGCAAAAACAATGACGACTTTGCTAAGTAACAAGACATTTACTCAACACACACACTGCCCACTACACTAGGTACCTGATTGGAAAAATCCACTGTACCATGCCAATGGCCATTAGTTGTCGAGGCATTAAGCTAAATAAAAAAATGCATACACTCGTGATTAGTGACTTGTTCAAATCCTTTCTACTGCAGCCCTTTTATAAAAAAGCACTTTATACCGATAAAACTTACAGGGTATATAAACAATACATAAGTAAATCAGCTTGTGAAGCGGTAAGGATTAATTTCATTTGGGGTGCTAATTAGGGGGTTATTTTTACCAGTTTTTTTTACCCAAAAATGGGATCAACTTTATTCTGAGCGTATCTTGCTTACTTTTTATGATAGAAATTTTTTTTAAAAAACAAGAATAATGCTTTTTTAAAACATTTAAACAAGTTATGATGAGTTTTCCATGAAAAGTGCCTTCATTTTTTGATTATTTCACGTTGAAATATTCGATTTGGAATTTGACGAATAAGAACCTACTTTTCATTAGCTACAACTCTGCTTCTAGTGGGTCTACAGACTGCACACGTACACCATTTTTTCAATTTTTTAAAAGCTATATTTTTGCTAAATATATTTTTTCGATTTTTGAGTTATTTGCAAAAAAACGTCTAAAAACGTGTTATTTTTTGTTGAAAAATGAAGATAATCACTTGCAAATAACTCGAAATGTATTGACTTGATGAAAAAACTCTATTGAACAAAAGTTACTTAGAATTAGTTAGTGTATCCACTTCCGGACGTATTTTGACGGTATATTTTTTCACCCCCGAGAATGGGTGGACTCAACCGTAGAGCAAAAACACACATTGGCACAATATTACTTTTTTATTTGACATGTTAGCTATGCTTATCCCAAATTTAATGTCAATCCAAGCTCGTGTTTCAAATCCAAAGGTTCTTTAAAATCCGGAGGTTTTGCAATATTTTACCGTGAGTGAATGGACTATAAGGCCCATCAGTGGGTAGAAATTGAAACAAACACGTAAATAATTACCAGCTTTTATCAAAAGTTGCTTGCAAAATTGCTTACCAAATTGAGGGAATGATTAGAACATGGAATATAAAAGTGCCTTTGAAGATAACTGCTTAATTTGTCTTGAAGTGGGTTGTATTTTTCTGATATTTGAAAAAAGACAAAGCAAAAAACTGAGTTTGATTGGAAATCATAAATTAACCATTTTATTTTTTTTTGTCTCAGCCGTATTTGATTTTTTTAACATTTTAATTTTTTTTAAATAACTGCTTAAATAATTAAATATTAATGCATTTGTGTGGGATGCGGGCCCCATCAAGTGCCGGGGCCCTAGGCGGCCGCCTAGTCCGCCTAAAGCAAGAAACCCATTATGAACGCCCGGCACGGCACAGCCCGGCACGGCACAGCACAGGCCGGCACGTCCAAAAACCCATTTGTAACGGCCGGCACGGCACGGCACCGGAAAAATGATCATATATTTTAAAAACTATCGTAAAATAAAAGTTTTTAAAAGACATAAACTACACAATTTTAAAGAATATGCATCATGTTAAAAAACGAATTCATGGTTATAAGATAATGTACGTACCTGTCCATTGATAAAAATTTTCGGATATTTGTACCCTTTGTATTGTTCTTTTTCTTACTATCATGATAACTTGAGTCCGATGCATCATACAAAAATGGGTATTCTCTGACACTCTCAATGAAAAGTTCGTCCATATTATTTTATTTCAAAAGAAACAACGCGCTTTCAATTAAAAAATCAACAATATATCTGCTTATTACCAATTATGACGCACTGGCGCCGACTGGCCGTCCAGGCCGTTCGACTTCAACGGATTTTATTCTCCTCGGAGAATGGGAGAATTTTGGCCGTTCCGTTTGCGTGCTGGCCTGTGCCGGGCCGAGCCGGCCGCTCATAATGGGTTACGTTGCATTTAAAACTATACAAATGAATTTGGACTGTCCTGTGCCGGGCCGGGCTGTGCCGTGCCGGCCGTTCATAATGGGTTTCTTGCTTAATGGTTAATCCGGCACTGAGGTTGCACCAGTTACGTGACGCATGAGCATGAAATTTATGTCACCGTTTTCGGCCTGAGTTTCGCTTCTGTATGGTTAGTTATTCTGTGGCCCGGTGTTGAAGCATTGTTATTATTAGTGTAAAGGAACTTTCCGGCCACCCTTTATATGGATGAAGGGCATCTCCAAGGCGATGTCGGAAAGAAATTTAAGAAATGAAAACTGCCACAATAGAAAGGAGTGGCGATTAGGAACACAAAGGCGTAGAACGCTAAAAAACCTGTTAAATATAAATATATGCATACATATTAATTTATACATGGTGCCCCAAAAGTAGCGGAAGGGTCGAATATTTTGCAAACTGAACATTGTACCAAAAAACTGAAAAATACGTTTTCAATAATTTTCAAAAATCTATCGAATGCCACCAAACACGAACCGCCACTCCACCCTCTGGAGGTGGGGTGGGGGATAACTTTAAAATCTTAAATAGAAACCCCCAGTTTTTATTGCAGATTTTGATTCCTTACCTAAAAGTAAGCAACTTGTATTCGAGACATTTTTTTAGGTAAATTACATTACATAGGTAAATTATAAAAACGGCCTAATATCTCGAGAACTGCACTTCCAAATGAAAAACCAAAAAATGCAAGATTTGGATTCCTCATGAAAAAATAAGTAACATTTATTCGAAACATTTTTTAGAATTGTTGATAGGTGGCGCTAAAATCGGAAAAATACGATTTATTAGTGCCATCTATCAACAATTCTAAAAAAAAATTCGAATAAAAGTTATCTACTTATTCTTTCATGATAATTCAAAACTCCAATAAAAAACGGGGGTTCTTATTTAACATTTTAGAGTTACCCCCCACCCCACCTCCAGGGTGTTTGCTGTCATCTGATAGGTTTTTGAAAAATATTAAAGACGTGCTTTTTGATTTTTCATTTGGATGTGTATTTCTCGAGGTATTAGACCGTTTCTATAATTTACCTATGGTATCACGATAAATAGTTTTTTGCGATAGTAGCGCCATCTATCCACAATTCGAAAAAATGTATAGAATAAAAGTTGCTTACTTTTACGTGAGGAATCCAAATCTGCAATAAAAACTGGGGGTTTCTATTTAATATTTTAAAGTTAATTTCTTAATATTCTGTTTTTTGATTCATTCGTTTATGTTGGATAATAAAATAGTTAGGTACTTTAACAACTAGACATGTTCTTCATCAATACACGATGTTTCTAAATAAGTGCGACAAACTTTAAGGGGTAATTCTGCATTAAAAAATAATGACAGTTTGCTTTATAAACGTATGTTTGCAAATGTTTCGTTTCCGAGATACGGGATGTTGAAACTGACGATTTATTTACTGCTCTAAAACTAGTTGAGATATGCAAAAGAAATTTGGTAAGTTTTAAGAGATAGTTATTGCCGATTTTTTGACATAAAATTAAGAATTTTATATTCACCATTAGCGTGCATACGGGTAATATGATCGGTGATATTACCCGTATGCGCGCTAACGGTAAATATTAAATTCTTAATTGTATGTCAAAAAATGTGCAATAACTACGTCTTAAAATCCACCAAATTTCATTTGCATATCTCAACCGGTTTTAAAACAATAAATAAATCGTCAGTTTGTAAGAAAAAATTCAACGTCCCGTATCTCGGAAACGAAACATTTGCAAACGTACGTTTATAAAGCAAACTGTCATTATTTTTTCATTTTTTTTTCATTATCGATGAAGAACATGTCTAGTTGTTAAAGTACCTAACTTTTTTATTATTCAACATAAACGAATGAATGAAAAAACAGAATATTAAGAAAACCTGAAGCTGTAGTTGGGTTTTAATTTCAGTATTTTATAAATGCTAGAATATTCCATGGTGATGCGAACTTTGAGAAAAAAACACAGTTTGATTCGTACACCCGGTATACAACAAAAATTTACCTGTTTAGCAACAATATTATTACAGCGATATTGTTAAAGAATCAGGCTATAACATATTAAAAAAATCACTTAAATTGACCAACAGGTTTAGGAAATACGAGACATCAAAAATGACCAAATTTTTAAGTAAGCCGATTTCTATGCACGTAAGTTTATTCAGTAATAATTATTTTTTTGCCAATTTTACCAAAATGGCAAAATTACTTACTAAAATCACTAGAAAGTTGTGTCTGAGTTTAGCGAACCGACGTAAGTCATACGGCAACGTAAGTCAAATATCGTAGATACATTCTTAAATATTAAAATAAACCACTCTTTTTTGATATTCGTCAACCTTTCTTTGTCTTTGACTATCTTTCAGTGGTTAAGTGGAAGATTAGAATATTATGTGATTCTTTCAGTTGAGATACCACTCTGGATATCTAATCTAATACATAAATACAATATCTATGTAATGTCACACGACTGAGCCCATATTCTGAAGAAATTCTGGGTGAATTTCAAACTGGATTCAGACCTGGTCGGTCAACAATAGACCATAATATTATTATAGTCGTACTAAGACATATCCTTGAAACAATCAAGGTATTTGATATCGACACCTTCCACCTGTTAGATTTAATATCAGCGCGTGATAGCGTAATACGAAATAAGGTATATAAAGCAAAGCAAGACTTCAGAATTCCTACTGATAAGGTTGGCAAAGATGACAATGTCAAAAGTTATAATATGTATATGTAAAGTAAAAATACAAAACAGCTATTCTGAAGAATTCAACCCGAACCATTGCGCTAGAGAAAGTTATAAGAAACCAATACAGAAGTAAAAACTTCGAGATGTATTCTGGTATAAAATCGTTTATTTAAAACTATAAAATGTCATGGATTGCAGAACGTTTTCGTTCTAAACAGAACATCTTCAGTGCCTAGAATGAAGTATTTCCACGTTAGTTTAAAGCAAAAGGTTAAAACTGTGACTGTTAAAATGAAAAATGTGGGAATACTTACATCCTGCCGAGTATTTTGAAACTAGCACACTGTAAATAGTGTTAACATCATCGTATATGGTTTACATAATGTAATATATTAAAATGTTATGACTACAAGTCGATGTTGATAGATAAAGTGGAACACATTCTAAAAGGGTGCCATGGTTCCCTGCTCGAAGATGCTAGGTACTTGCCAATTCAATGGGCACAGACCAACTGAGAAATTAGGAAGTGGATATACAATTTGACAAGGGTGACATGACAAGTTATAAGACAGTTATTTGACAAGTTATAAGAGATACAGAACGAACTTCTTCTTCTTCTTCTTCTTCTTTTTCTTCTTCTTTTTTTTGTGTAGACATGACTCTGTCTGTTTTTTCAATGTGCCTATAGTTAGTAGTCGTTTCATTGTTTTCGTGGTCTTCCCACTGACCGTTTTCCTATTGGGGAACCGTCTCTCGCCGTCTTGACTCTCTATTACGGTATGCTGCAAAATACATATGTAGTACTAAAATTCGTATGTCTCAAATTTGTATATATGTCATGCGCCGAAACGTACTGAGTGATGAACGACGTTGTTATATCGTATATGAATGTCGTGATAATGTTAGGTGGTTCAGAATGGCTATCAGTTTTGCAGAAAAAAAATTTATGGTGGAGTACTATTTTCGGTCATACGGAAAAGGTCACGAAAACTGTTCAAACTTAAAATTAACAATGGTTTCAGCACGACGGGACAACCTGTCATACTGCCAAGGAGTCTCTTCGAATACTGCGCGATCATTTTGGGAGTTACCACTCACCAGAACTAACGCCACCAGATACGTACATATGGGGAATGCTGAAGGAGTTAAACAGATCCACCGTGTGCCATTTCGGAATTGCGGACTAGAATTCAAGTTTTTTTCATGCTAGAGGCAGTGGCGGATCTAGAAATTTGCCTTGGGAGCGGAAATTTGCCTTAGGGGGAACTTCCAATGAAAAACCAACCAAAAGACATAAAAGAGATAAACTCAGATTACATAAAAGACATAAATAATAACTTATATGCATTAAGTTCCCTTAATTTTCCCAACTAGCGTGTTTATTGGGTTGAATTTGTCTTTCTTTGTGGTTTCGGTTTCATGTCAGCTAATATACTTTTATGTTTGAACAATTTTTTTTCTTTAATTTTGGACCTTGTTAGGGATGAACTTTTCTCATTTTCCCTCCCCATAGATCTGCCACTGACCAGAGGTCATCTTTAACTTCTGTTTTATCTGGAACGTGTGTCGTCGTGAATAATGTTTGCAAGGCTAATATCATGTATACTATATATTATAAATAGAGAGCGGAATATATGCAAAGTGCATATAGATGCATATATTGCATATTTTCAGACAACAAACACAACATTGCATATTTAAGCTAAACACGATTTATTTTGCATATTTTAAAAATAAATTATATAAAAGTTTAAAATTTTCCTCCCTTAGTTGGAATTTTATAACTTTGATATGAACGAGCTCGTTATTTATCTATCTATCGCTCATCTGGACTTTCCCATTACTACCTGAATTTAACAATTATGGGTGTTCCCAGAAAAATATTATTTTATTAGCGTAGCAAGTCGTAGGTACCTACCTGCTTTTAAGGGTCTAATAATTATTTTGTCAGTTTCCGGCTAACATTTGTTTAAAGTAAACGTTGTATCGTATTTAGTGTTTTTGAAGTGATTGGTATATATTAAATTTAAATATGTTATGTCTACCATTCAAAAAAGTGCTTGAATAAAGTGTTTTCCCGAGTTAAAGCTAAGTGGAGACAAAGTATTTTGCAAGGCCTGTTCCAAAATCGTAAGTTACATTCATTTTCACATTTCATTTTTTAAATGAGGAACTGACAAACAAAACCATCATGTCCCACAAAAGAAATTTTTCTGGAAAGAGTGTTTTTATTCGACAAATTCGCTTTTACTTCTATAAAGACGGACATAGAGAGAAGCATCAAAATACAAAAATCCATCAAATTGTAGACAATTCCGCTTTTGTTTTTCAGCTTAAGTAACGTACTTTGTTCTTTAAGTAACGTACAAATTGCTAAAGAACTTATGTTCATAAAAGTTAATTTTAGTTTTTTACCAGATCTAATAAAGTCATTAGAACAAAGGAATTTACAATTAAGTGATTCGGTTAATCTTGTTAACACTCTTTCTGCTCATTGTCAAAAATTCCTGGAAATACAGGGATTACAATTAGAAATAAATTAAAAAATGTTTTAGAAAAAAATGAGGGCTTCGATTGTTTGAGGAAAGTTGTACGTATTTTTGAAGGCAACTTTTCTGAAGATCTTACGACTTAATATATTGTTTTATTTTTGAGTATTTTTAATATGCATTTGCATATTTAGACAAATTTAGAAAAAATACCTGCATATTTGTAGTAAAAGTAATGCATATATATGCGCATATTTTGGTAATGTTGTGTTGCATATATTCCGCTCTCTAATTATAAATAATCAAGAACATTTCAATATTCATTTCAGTACTGTTTATTTTGGCGCATACTGTAGTTGTCATTCAGCTTATGTGGTCGTTCCATTCTCACACTCTTCTGTTTCCTAATCTGTTTTCCATTTTGTTTGTTGAGTACTTGTAAGACCTAATTATTGTTAACTTAATCTTTTTTTGTCATTTCCAATATATCATGGTACATTAACCATAGCATAGTGTTTAGTAGTACATATTTATTGCTTCATTAAGTCAAGTCTAGTGTTATTCCAGGCATTTTAAAAATATACTTGCATAAAATTGGTTATCTACTAACGACGTCTAATGTTTATGCAGTAGGCACTAGTATTAAATTTTCATAATATGTTTATTAATTTATGGTCCAAAAATTTACGTACTGTGCCATGGGATTCGTGACAGCTACAGATAAAGCGAGCAAAGCAAAATTTCTAGGATAGATATTACTTTATTTGCCTAATGGCGTCTCGGAATAAGCATACACTAAAACCTCGATACAACGGACCTCTATTTAACGGACTTCGGATATAACGGACAAAAAATCCGGTCAAATGTAAAAAAGTTAAAAACGCCCAGTTAATATTATACATACTACATTTACTTAACCCTACCCATACCAAAATACATTGTATAACAACGGGGCCCCCGTCGACCCCAAACGCTGTATTTTACAAAGAATTTCAATAAACTTTTTGGAGTTTTACTTCTTTAGGCGCGATTGAGATTGAGGGTGAATTTATATTGATCTGTGCGCCTGCGCACACCGACAGTTTGGTATTAGTATTTATACGGGCTCTGATTGGGTGTTGAAATGATCTGTCAATAATTGTTCAATATGGAGGTTATCGGTAAACAAAAATGTTGTATAATATATTTATTGGTTTTTATTGTTGTGAGGACAGAAATAAAATCAAATTTATAATTATAGTGACTTTTTAAATAGTTTTGAAAAGCCACAGGTACGTAATTCTAAATGTTTCAATTGTATTCCAATAAAAAATTATCTTCATACCTATTTGGAAAATGTAAAAAAAATAATGTACTTACCTAGTACTTGCTATGCTATACCCCTAGTAGGCAATGCTTTCTACAAATTTTCATCTAATGTATCGTTTTCTTACTCTGTATATTGTTGTATTTTAATTCGACAAAAATCAAACTAATAAAAATTCATATAAACAAAATGTCAAAAAGTTGTTCAGTTTGTGTATATTCCCACATGACGTATACGCGAAAGTGGTGCAGTTTGAAATCGCTTCGACTCTCATACGGCGAGATACACGGGAAGTAGGTTCAAGCCCAATGCACTATATAATTTTTTTATTTTTTTATAGATTTTATGATTGTAAGTATATTATTATATAATTTTTTTCAGAAAATACGTATTAAAATTTTTGGCAACAATTATTGTTCAGAAATCATTTGTGGCATTTTTCAATGTGTTTGTGTGTGTTTTATTCTTTTATTTTTTTAATTTTTGGTATTGTTTTAATAAAAATTTTTGGAAAGTAGTAGAGAAACTGTTTAAAGTATATTGATTTCGTTGAAATCATATAATAGAAGTATAACTTCTTACGTGCGTACAAAGTACACACATTCTTTTTTTATTATAGCATAATGAGGACACATTTTTAAATAGTATGATTTATTTTAAACCTATTTTTATATAACGGACTTTCGGCTTTAACGGACTTTTCCTCCCAATTAGTCCGTTATATCGAGGTTTTACTTTATTTTATATTAACTCTTGTACGTAAGAGGGCGTATTAAACACACATATTTACAAAAGCCACTTAGCTTCCCTTCCTCAACTCAGACTCACGTTGAAGTTGACGAAACCTGAGCAATACTGTGAAATTACAAAAAGAACAGACTATTGACAAATAACAGTCAGATCGTTGTAGGAACTGAAAAAAACTTGTGCTTGAAAGAATAGGTTTCGAACATGTTTAACGACGAACAATCTCCACAGTGACCCTCATATGCCTATGGGAACATTGAAAGGAGTCCTGTCATCACTAAAGAAGAGGTATAGTGTTGCCATTCTATTTTGTTTCTTTCATAATTTCAATCAATGTTAAATGTACCTACAAGAATAATAGAATAATTTTATAAGAATTTACCGATAGAACGAAACTTACCAGCAAGCCATTTTACGCATAAATGAATCATTTTCTTGAATTTACGACTCTAATTTGACTTGAATCGCTTGCCGTATCAAGTTATTTATATATGGGACTCATTATATTTTTAATTTTGTTATCTTAATTGGCAATTAACATTTCTATCTCGACAAAAAAGTATATCTACTAAATAAATTATTTTTCAAACTCTTCCCAAACTACACTCACCGGCACAAACTTTTTTATTTAGTTTGACAATCTATAACTTTCTTATTTCTACTCCGATTTTCAAGTTTCTTGCATCAATTTGTAGGTACATGTATTGATGTCGTTTGTTATTATTCCGGTGACAAATTTTTTTTGCTTACATGGCATTATACGGGGGGAATGGAAGCTTTGTATTTTCTCCTAACTTTAAACAATTGTGTGGAAGAATTGGAGAGCTGATTTTGTTTCATACACCTTTTGTATTATCCTGGAGGTATCACTAAGGTTTTGTTTTTAAATTATCCGAATATCTCTTTTCTTGTAAGAGCAGTAAATAAAACACTGCTTTGAAGGTTTTTTTAATTAAAAATATCAAACGCACTAAAATTAACAAAACAAAATTAACAACAAAACAAAAAAGTTCAATAGCGGGTATCTCCACCTCTTGCACCAACGACTGCTGGCAGCCTGTTTGGCTATCATCATCATCATCATCAACCCGTACGCGTCCACTGCTGGTCATAGGTCTCCCTCAGCTCTTTCCATCTTTCTCTGTTTTGTGCGGCTTGCATCCAGTTGCCGACAATACGTTTCAGATCGTCAGCCCATCTGGTTGGTGGTCGTCCTCTGCTCCGTAGTGCTTCTTCTCGTGGCCTCCACTCGACAATACGTTTTGTCCATCGGTTGTCTGACAATCTGGCGACGTGTCCTGCCCAATTCCACTTCAGCGACGCGATTCTTTCGACGGCGTCCGCTGTTTTTGTTCTACGACGTATTTCTTCGTTTGGGATTCGGTCCCTCAGGGAGACACCCAACATCTGGCGCTCCATAGCCCTTTGAGTTATGCGAATCTTGTTCACTACCTTTTTTGTGAGTGTTAATGTTTCCGCTCCATAAGTGAGTACAGGCAATACACACTGGTCAAAGATTTTCCTTTTCAGGCATATGGGTAAGTCCGATTTAAATACATAGCTCAGTTTACCAAACGCTGCCCAGGCTAATCCTATGCGACGTGTGAGCTCGCACGTCTGGTTATCTCTTCCTTGTTTGGCTATATTCGATCTATATTCGATATAGATGTGTTATCCTTGCCTGGGGAATAGCCCGATATTCCTCTACCAGGGCCATAACTCTACCAAATTGTCTGGAGGCTAGGATGACGGCGAATAACTTTTTTAATTCATCCCATAAATGCTCAATAGGATTGAGATCTGGGCTGCATGCGGGCCATTCTAATCTTATCAATTCAACCTCTATTTTATGATTCCATCAGTGTTTTTATTTACAAAAAATGGTACAGCTCTTACAAGAAAAGAGATATTCAGATAATTCAAAAAACAAAATTTTAGTGATGCCTCCGGGATAATATGACAGAACTATGAAACAAAATCAGCTCTTCTATTCTTCCACAGAATTTTTTAAAGTTAGGAGAAAATACAACGCTTCCATTCACCCCTGTATAACGCCATGCAAGTAAAATTTTTGTGTTACCGGAATAACATCAAACGATATCAATACATGTACCTACAAACTGGTGCAAGAATCTTGAAAATCGGAGTGCAAGTAATAAAGGTATAAATTGTCAAACTTAATCAAAAATTATGGGTGGCGGAATTTTGTGCCGGTGAGTGTAGTTTGACAATCAGTTTGAATTTTCAAACCTGTAAGCACTGACCAGTTTGACTTGATTATTATTTGTCAGAATGATTGACCGAATTTGACTTGAAATTAAGTCAAACTCAAGTCAATTTCTTATTACTTATTGAAAGTGTTTAATCTCACCTAGATCGACTAAATACTAAATAAATGGTAGGTTATTCAAATGTTTGCCATATGTTTGCAACTATACTTGCCCAAACAGTGACTATAGAGAAAATATTTAGCAAATCGCTGTCGATTCTTTGAGGATTCTTTGAGGAGAACAGAATTGGTATCAAAAAAAACCGTTTAAAAATGCTTTTTAGCTTATAAACATTTATAATAACTTTGATATTTTTGATGTCTCGTATTTGTTAAGTTGGCTCACTGAAAAAATGGTGAAAAAGAAACAATCTTTAAAAAACAGAACCTTCTATGAACAATTAATAGAAACCAAGATAGCATTTTTGTCTTAAAATCATATTTCCATTGTTTATTAACATTAACAGCCAAAAATTGAACAAATTATAAGTGAACGTCTAGCTAGATATTATGATCCAATTTAACGATGGGATATACAGAGTAAGCGTAAAAAGTTATAACCCCTTAAATTGATTGTACTCGTAAAACGTGGAATTGTTATAATAGTTATTTATGTACCAAGTCAGTAAAGTGACTCTTTATCGAACGAGTCTGATATTACGAGAAGAGCGAGCGCAGCGAGCGAGGCGAGTAACAGACGAGTTCGATAAGGAGTCTTTACTGACGTGGTGCATACAAAATTTGATCGCCAACACATATTTTTTAAATTTAATGTCGTCCGAACCACTGGGTTTATAAACGACAACAATGGAAAATACATATTAAAAATAAAAAGAGATTGTAATATTAAGTAAATAGGTACATATGTACTAACAAAAAGTATACCTGAAAAATTTGTGATACAATTAAATGTCTTTTATTCCTATTTCCGTTAAAAACTGTATGATATTGTTGATTGTTGATATTTGTATTGTCTCTAAGAAGCTCAGATATGTCCCTGGGAAGGTTGAATTTACTTCTCGTTTGCTGGTATATTTGACAATCGGTTAAGCGCTGGTTTCCTCGAAAGCGGTGCAGACAAACTGCGACCGTAACACTGCGATGAATGACGTCATAAAAAACTGTACCATACAAAATAATAGCGGTGGTTTCCAAGGATGCGTTGGAAGCCACCGCTTGCTGAGTTTGCTCATTCCATTGCCACAGTGAAGAACCTTGAATTTTTCACCGTAATCTGACGTAATTCATCGCAGTGCTACGGTCGCAGTTTTTCGGTGCCTCTTTCGAGGAAACCAGCGCTTTAAGATATGTTTTATTGATATAAAATAATATTTGCCAACATAATTTGATATTGGTCTTAACACTTACTTGCAATTTACAATTTAAGAACTTTTTAAATTTTAGACGTTATAATAATTTCATGACAGTGATGACAGATAACTTGCAAGATGGCCGCTTTCGATTTTTAATCGATAGTTATCAATATTAAATAATTACTAAATCGGTAAAGTTTTAATTTATTTCGTATGAATATAATTACAAAATACTACAGAATTTAATTTTTTGGCATAAATTTAATTGATAATATCGCAAATTGCGTACAATATTTTTAATAATTAAAGTAAATAAATTGTAAGTCCACTCAAATACTCGCCATTTGATTACTGCCATCGACCACTTACATTCAATCTCGGTTAATTTGATTAATCGCGGCAGGTAGAGTAAAATTCTTCTTTCAGTACAATAAAGTGTTACTTTACTGCCGCAAATGGCGTCAAATGAGTACAATAATGAATGACTTTAGTGACGGTTGGCGATAAAACAATTTTTTTTATTCCAAATCAGATAAAATGAAGATCTTAATTTCTTCACTTTTCCTTTTCAGGAAAAATTCAAAGATTATGAGCTTTCAAACGTATTCGAGTATGTTAAGGCTGGAGTAGAAGCAATAATTGAAGATCAAGTCACTTCGAGATTCGAAGCCGAAGAATTGAAAAATTGGAACTTGTTGATACGCACAAATCGTGGTTATGAATTCATATCATGGAAACTTACATTCCTTTGGCTCGGTGGATTCTTCATTAGATATTTCTTCTTATTTCCTTTGAGGCTGATAATTTGCTGCTTTGGGGTAAGTGCTATAAAACTTGCTACTAGATGAACTGATATTTTTTATTTTATGTTTCTGGTATAAATATTGATTAATATTGTAGATATAGGTCGTATTAAGGAGAATGAACACCCACTTGTGATTGATTTAAACTATTGCATGGTTGTTAAGAAAAGGACAAAATCCTGGTTCCGAAAATAAGGTCCAAACTGAAATAAAAATTTCCGTATGAAAATCGCTATTTATCATCGATCTCAAAATGGGCGACATACAGGCCTTCAACTTTTATCAAAATCAGAAGTCGTCAGAGTATTTTACATTATTATTGTATCATATAAAAGATATTTCATAAAACGTTATAGATATCTGCCAAACTAGTCTATTACATGGACCTAATGTGCAGGGGTAAAAAAATGAATGTCGTTCAGGCAACCTGCGGCTGTTTGCTCTATTCACTTGATCTTCCACTTCTGTCTCGAGCTCTTCGTAGCTGGATAGTGTGATTCCTAGATATTTAAACTCCATCACTTGTTCTATTATCTGACCATCCAGCTCCAATTTACACCTTATTGGATTTGATGTTGTAACCATGCATTTTGTCTTTTTTAGTGAAATTAACATGTTAAATTTTCTGGCGGTTATATTAAATTGGTGCAGCATACCTTGTAAATCATCTTCACTTTGAGATATAGGGCTTTTCATCGACACTCATTTGTGTCGAGCCTCTGTCATATGTTGTATAATCCGTGTATAATATTAATATACACAGATTATACAACATATGACAAAAGCTCGAAACAAATGAGAGTCGATGAAAAGTCCTATTACTATTGCATCATCTGCATAGCAGATTATTTTAAGTTGTTTTTCTCCCATTTGTTGGTTGCATAGTTAATCATATTAATTTACACAATTTGAAAAAAATATGAATAATAATATAATATATACATAATATAAACTGTATAGTTATGTGAAGTAAAAGAAAACAAAATATGTTTTGAAATGAAGAGTACAGGGGGAAAACAAGGAATGTAACTTTTTCGTTAATTTTGGCTTTTCTTGCCATGTGGTAGCAAAAACTGAGTATTATCGACTAGGTTATCGATTCAGGACAATAAACAGAAAGATCAGTCTATATAAATTTTTTAAGAATTTGCATCCAGGCGAAGGACCAGGATTGTCCGCACGCCACTGAACAAAAATAAGGAGTGTTCTTTGGTACATTATTACATTAATAAGTTAATATAGATTTATATTATATTAAGATAATAGAATAAAAATTGCTAGACTTCAACTAATAATCTCCTATATAGTTTTTAAGAATTAAACCTTTATTGGTGTTTATCTCAATATGTATAAAATGTGACATTCCTTGTTTTTCCCCTGTACTCTTCAAATGCGCTATAATTCTTTTGAAATTATTTTCATCTTTTTATATTTTAATCAGGGAAGTAGTATCAACTAAATGGTTTCAATTTTCTGTTTGTATAGGCATATTGATTCTATTTGTCGTTATATTTATTCAGGATAAAAATACTATTTGTCAACCTTATTGATTCATTTGTTATTCTTTTCCGATAATTGTTTTCTTTTAATAGAGCATACGTTTGTGACGTACTCATACTATAATGCCTTTTATTAATCACTCAAATCTAAATAGGGAGAATTTAGATCTCGAGGAATCCATAAGAATTTTTTTCTTAGATACCATGTGACCTAATTATTTTTTCTTGTCTAATGGATTGGTAGAATAGCGCCAAATCATTCTTTCAATATGTTTTCTGTTCCTAGGACTTCACTACCCAGGCCAGATTTTAAAACTATAAATTAATAATCCTATTTTTAATTTCTGTTTCTAGTTTTATGTATGTATGTTTAGTGCAGCAGATTCGTGCAAATATTATAAGAATTGTGCATTTAATGATAGAAGCATATAATTTTGACCACATATACTACACATATAAAGGTTCAAAATCACATATGAGGCCACAGAAGCATATTATTGACGATTTATCTAATTTTAGTAAATTGTAGTTGTTATTTGTTATTTATATTATGTTTTTCTTTTGACTGTATGTAAGCTTTGTCCATAAAATTGTAAAAATTTTCAGTGGCAATAAAGCATATTTCTATTCTATTCTATTCTATCTATCTCAGCTTTTACCTTTTACAAAAATGGCGAGCATTCAAAATGGTGACGATACATATGTGACTAATAGCACGATAACTTTTAAACGAAAAGTCCGACTTCAACCAAATTTGGTACATGGGTTCTTTTTTTGATGCATAAGATCGAGCTCCTGAACCGGAAGAATCGGTTTGCCAGAAGTTGTGTTTTTCCTGATTTTTTATGTAAAAATATGTTTTTTTTTAATTATTTCACCCTATATTTTAATTTTTTAAAAAGGTAATACCGGCATTGAAAAGAGCGTAAAAATATTTTCTAGGAAATATTTTGAACTTTTAGTTATGTTAATTACCATGTAATAAATGCATAACTTATCTTCACATGTACCTATGTGCGGCAGATTCGTGCAAATATTATAAGAATTATTGTGCATTTAATAGTAGAAGCATATAATTTGGACCACATATACTACACATAAAAAGGTTTAAAGGGCCTAGCCGGGTAAGATGGTGAAAAGTGCCCCCAGCTCGATTTAAATTCCATATAGGCCACTTTTTAGCACATATAGAGGAACTCACTTTCTGAAATTTTTAGCCCCCTAGGTGGTCACGTGACCCCCCTAGAGCCTAATTAGGCATTTTAGGTTTTTATTTTTTATCTCAGCCGCATCAAGAGCTAGCCAAAAACTTTATTTAAAAAAGTTGTAAGTTTCAAAAAGATCTATATGAAAAAAATTTTTTTTTATTTTTTGGCGGGAAATTCGAATTTTTAGAACAATTTTAAACTTTTAAATAACTCTGAAAAAAAAACTAAGACACTCGTTTTTACGAAAATCAATTATAATGTGTATTTTTGCACAATCTTTCACGCTGAATTTTTTCAGATTTTTAAAATTGGTGAAACGTACCTTTAAAAATAAAAAACCGCGTTTTTTCGGTTTTTTTTTTTCGTTTTTTGATACAATTTTATACATATTTTTCAAAAAAGGTAACATTGTCACTAGAATAGGTAAAAACTGAAAAATAATTGGGGTTTGCTTAATAAAAATTTTTTGTAACGCCATCGATTTTCAAGATACAGGGCGTTGAAGAAAACAAAATTTTACACATTTTTTACGATTTTGCTGAAACTACTGGCAACATTGTAATAAAACTTGGCGGGATTTAAGAGGTAGTTATTATGCATTTTTTGACATACAATTAAGGATTTGATATTCATTATTGGCGCGCATAGGGGTAATGGTCTGAACTTTTTAAAGAATAAAGATAGTACGCCACTGACATATTTCAAATTAACAATGGGTTTTGAATTTCTCGTTCAATTTGTGACAAAAAATGTATCTTCTTATTTTTTCATCCGACGCGCCATTTTTATTCAAAAAATCCGGCCGTTTCTTTCTGTTTTTTTTTGCTGTTTGCTGTTGTACGGAGGACTAAGTTAGCATTCAAAATTTAAAAATCAAATGTACAATCCTAAGATGCCCTTTTTTACACCTCTATGTAGCGGTACTTTTTTAGTATTTGACGTAAGTAAAAAAAGAGTTTTGTACTTCTTGTTCTTACAAGATCTCTTTTTTTATTTTAGCATTAGCTCCGATGATGACGTTTATGTCGAAAGCGCTCAGCTAAGGAAATAAAATTATTTACACACTTTGACATACTACATTTTCATTTTCCCTTATTCATTCAAGTGTGTACAAACTTATCAGTCTTTCAACTATTTTCAAAAAATAAAAGATCTTAACCCTTACAAAGTATTCGAACTTCTAGTACTTTCTACATCTACATAATAAACTCGTACATCCATTATTATCAAAATTAATTCGAATACTTTGGAAGCGTTAAGATATTTTATTTTTTGCAGCAAAACGGCGCGTCGTATGAAAAAATAAGAAGATAGATTTTTTATTGAAAATTGAACGAGGAATTCAAAAATGTTTGTTAATTTGAAATATGTCAGTGGCGTACTATCTTTTTTTCTTTGAAAAGTTCAGACCATTACCCCTATGCGCGCCAATGATGAATATCAAATCCTTAGTTGTATGTCAAAACATGCACAATAACTACCTCTTAAAACCCGCCAAGTTTTATTACAATGTTGCCAGTAGTTTCGGCAAAATCGTAAAAAATATGTAAAATTTTGTTTTCTTCAACGTCCTGTATCTTGAAAATGGATATCGTTACAAAAAATTTTTATTAAGCAAACCCCAATTATTTTTCAGTTTTTTACCTATTCTAGTGACGGTGTTAAATTTTTTGAAAAATATATATAAAATTGTATCAAAAAACGAAAAAAAAAAACCGAAAAAATGCGGTTTTTTATTTTTAAACGTACGTTTCACCAATTTTAAAAATCTGAAAAAATTAAGGGTGAAAGATTGTTCAAAAATACACATTATAATTAATTTTCGTAAAAACGAGTGTCTTAGTATTTTTTTCAGAGGTATTTAAAAGTTTAAAATTGTTCTAAAAATTCGAATTTTCCGCCAAAAAAATAAAAAAAATTTTTTCATCTAGATCTTTTTGAAACTTACAACTTTTTTAAATAAAGTTTTTGGCTAGCTCTTGATGCGGCTGAGAGAAAAAATAAAAACATAAAAAGCCTAATTAGGCTCTAGGGGGGTCACGTGACCACCTAGGGGGCTAAAAATTTCAGAAAGTGAGTTCCTCTATATGTGCTAAAAAGTGGCCTATATGGAATTTCAATTGGGTTGGGGGCACTTTTCACCATCTTACCCGGCTAGGCCCTTTAGATATGAGGCCATCTCAGATTTTGCCTTTTACAAAAAAGGCGGGTATTCAAAATGGCGACTATACATATGTGAATAATAGCACAGTAACTTTTGAAGGAAAAGTCCGATTGCAACCAAATTTGTTATATAGGTTCTTTTTTTGATATTTAAGATCGATCTCTTGAACCGGAAGAATCGGTTTGACAGAAGTTGTGTTTTTCCTGATTTTTTTGTAAAAATATGTTGTTTATTTTTTCAATTCTTTCACCCTGTATATATTAATTTTTCAAAAAGGTAATACCGGCGTTGAAAAGAGCGTACAAATATTTTTTAGGAAATATTTTTAACTCTTTAGTTATATGAATTACCATTTAATAAATGCATAACGTATTTTCACATGTAGGTACCTACATGCGGCAGATTCGTACAAATAATAATATAAGAATTATTGTGCATTTAATGGTAGAAGCATATTATTTGGACCACACATACTACACATACAAGGATTCAAATTTAGATATGAGGCCATATCAGATTTTGTCTTTTACAAAAATGGCGGGCATTCAAAATGAATCTGCCACCCATAGTACATGTGAACATACGTTGTGCATTTATTAAATGGTAATTAACACAACTGAAAAGTTCAAAATATTTCCTAAAAAATATTTTTACTCTTTTCAATGGCGGTATTGCCTTTTTTAAAAATTTATATATACAGGGTGAAAGAATTGAAAAAGAAACAACATATTTTTACATAAAAAAAAACAGTAAAAACACAAATTCTGGTAAACCGATTCTTTCGGTTCAAGACCTCGATATTATTCATCAAAAAAAGGACCTATATACCAAATTTAGTTGAAATCTGACGTCTCGTTCAAAAGTTATCGTGCTATTAGTTACATATGTATAGTCGCCATTTTGAATGCCCGTCATTTTTGTAAGAGGAACAAAAACTGAGATGGCCTCATATCTAAATTTGAACCTTTATATGTGCAGTACATGTGGTCCAAATTATATGCTTCTACCATTAAATGCACAATAATTTTTATAATATTTGCACGAATCTGCCGCATATAGGTACATGTGAAGATACGTTTTGTATTTATTAAATGGTAATTAACATAACTAAAAAGTTAAAAATATTTCCTAAAAAATATTTTTACGCTCTTTTCAATGGTGGTATTAACTTTTTGAAAAATTAATACATACAGGGTGAAAGAATTGAAAAAAAAACAACATATTTTTACATAAAAACCAGGAAAAACACAACTTCTGGTAAACCGATTATTCCAGTTTAAGAACTCGATCTTATACATAAAAAGAACCTATATACCAAATTTGGTTGAACTGAAGTCTCGTTCAAAGGTTGTCGTGCTATTAGTCACATATGTACAGTCGCCATTTTGAATCCCCGCCATTTTTGTAAAAGACAAAATCTGAGATGGCCTCATATCTAAATTTGAACCTTTATATGTGTAGTGTATGTGGTCCAAATTATATACTTTTATCATTAAATGCACAATTGTTTCACATATCGGCTGCACTAGTTTTTGTTATTGGGTACCTAATTGGCTACTTATTATATTTTTATATAAATGATATCGGCATTTCTAGAGGTCTAGTGTTTTCATATTTATTTAAAATATTATTAAAATTATAAAACTATTTAATTATTTTTTACATGGAATTATTAAACATCTGACAATCTAAATCCAAACAATAATTATTATGCGATAAAATTTTTTCAAAATAAATAGTTCTAGCATTGTTTGCGTTCTTTAAAATTAAGGTCATTGTGGATTCCATCAATTTAACATCATAATATTATCAAGTATAACTGACTCATGTTTAGTTTTTTATAACCTCTCTTGAGAATCGTATATTATACACTTTATTTTGTATTCATGTTTTGGCCAAAATCTCCTCTTCTTGCAGGTCTGTCAGTCAGTCTATTTTCCAGCATTACTTTGATCCAGTTGCATACGGTAGCGAATATCCCTTTTGATATTGCTACATCATAAATAGAGTTTGGTAGTGCATTATTAAATGCTCCTTCTATATCTAGAAAGGCGGTTAATATATTTCCATTAGGAATGGAGTGACTGAACTACTTCGTCCAGTGCTGCTTCTGTTGAATTTCCTTCTTGATATGCATGCTAGTTGCCATTGGGAGGATGATCAATCTGAAGCTTTGTGACTCGCCCACGTGCTTACGCTCAAATCGTCAGATTTTCGAAATATACACGGTTCTTGCTGTACTTAACTTACCTTGTCTTAATCTGACGTTTTCGAGTTAAGGATAGATTTTTTACGGACTGCCTCATCGCACGCCCCTGTATTAAAAGCCCATATATGGTAGGATTACATTTACAGGGCACAAGGTTTCTCCCCATGTGATTTTCTGACGCACTCAAGTAACTGCAAAAATCCCCGCTTGGGCTCCCCTACAAATATATTTAACAACAATGTAATAACCCATAATGCTAAGTTTTCTAACAAAATCTGTATTCTTTTTCTCATAGGCATCTTTCAGTGCGTCACAGTTTTTCGATTTCTTTCTAACGCATTAAATTGTATGTGACAGAAAAAAAGGCACGTCCGTGATTACAGACATTTATAACATTTATTCTAGTTGTCGATAGATGGCGCTATAATCGAAAAAAAAATTATTTACGAATTATATAATATATCTACGAATATAATCTGTACAATTTATAAGACTATACAAATCAAAGAAAATACCATTTTATAAATGCAATAAACACAATTGATTTGTTTTTATGCCAACTTGCAAATAACATTTGACAACTGTCAGATTTAACTAAAATGTCATGTTAGAATAAATGTTATATATGTGTATTATCACGGATTTACCTTTTTTTCTATCATTTGTGACGCACTGAAAAATGCCTATGAAAAGGACCATATAATTGTAATTAACATAGGGTGACCAAATCATAAAAGTGAAAAAACGGGACACATCCAAGGAGCAGTAGCGTACCTAGAACATTTTTGTATCATAAAATCCATAAAAAGGACAAATTCATAAAATAAAAGAATTTTACAAAAACGTCAGAGCAATAATAAGTACGACCAGCATTTAAACAAGAGCACTAAAAAACAAAGAGAAGAAACCGTATTTGAAGACAAACAGATCAGCAGCATATGGGAAGAATATTATGAAAAAATGCTATACTTATTACAAATTACGAAAGGCAAAAAAACGTATGGAATGAATAGAAATCCGCTAAGAAGCAAGAATCTAAGTAAGAGAACAAAGATGAACCTATTTAATAAAACCTTTTGTTACATATGGGATTGAAACAACGATGATTAACAAGAAAGAGGAAGATGTCCTTCTAAAATTTGAAAGAAAAATAATGAGAACAGTGCTGGACCAGAACATAACAAGAGAGGGAGAAATAAGAATGAAAACAAATGTCCAAATTGAAGAATAATTTAAGATAGAAAATATAGATAGTCAGATAGATCAAATCAACCCAACGAAAATACGGGACATTTAGGCGTCCCGAGAGACTTCTTCGGGACCCCGGGACAAATCGTTAAAAAACGGGACAATCCTGTTTTTACGGGACGTTTGGTCACCCTATATTAACACCACTGTATTTAACAACAATGTAATGTAATAACCACTAACATTTACAGTTTCTCTCACTGATAATATCAACATTCGCACTATCAGCATGCCCGGGCGGATCTGTTCGAAGATGGCTCAATGAGAAATTTTACAAGATTGGATTTAGGGTAATGTGCCAATGTATTTCAGCAGAAATCAGTGTACACAATAAACAATGGAGGCCAGCTAAAGGATCAGTATGTGTGGCCAATCACACTTCACCTATAGACGTTATGATTTTATCGACGGATAATTGTTATGCTCTGGTGAGTTGTTTGAGGATGCTGGAGTAGCATCTGCTTAACAGGAGACGCGCTGAAAGGAGCGGGTTATACGCTTAGGTTTTTGACTTTAATTATACTTACTGTATACTGGCTTATATGTGTATATTATGTAGTGTTTGGGGAGTCAAAGTGTTGTCCGTCAAACTGCTCTGTCTTGTACCGTAATAAAAAGGGTGTTGGAAGGCTGGTAATTAGACCCCACATGTACGAAATTATTACTTAATTAATCTCAGGTTCTATAGATGATGGCTCACTGAGAAAGGTAATTAGCTGTATACCTACTTAAGGTACCAGCGAGACTGTTTCCTAAACGGGTTAAATCTAAACCAATGAATATAAAGAGAGAAGTGATTTTAATGCATTTATTCTAAATAAACCTTATAAAGTGATACGTAAATATATAAATAAATTATGAATAGTAAATAAATCTGCAGCTAATGAAATAATCACGAAAATGTATCTATGTAATGTCCGCGCACTAATACTGTTTTGTTAGTCTTTTACCGGTAGATATATTATGAGCTCATAAAGCATACCTCATCTGCTGGTTTTTGGGTATCTCTTGACCAGATATGCCGCAACTACAATGGCAGCTATGTACGCATTTGCTCCCGCTTGGCGGCGCTAGTGTAGTTGGGGGTCAACGTTTTGACAATTCGTGTATCTGGTGAAAAACGAATTAAGGAGATGGAATACGGGAGTTACTGGAAAAAAGAAAGCCCTTGTCGAAAGTTAAAATATATTAATCATCGTCTTAATGTTTTGTTTCTATAGCTCAGACCAAAATAAAAATATTTAAGTTGATACAGTGAAATATTAGATTTTTTACAGTGGAATCCAGGGGCAGTATGTAATTCTGTTTCAACAAAATCTTTATTGCAGATACGTGCATTTATTAGTTGCGTTCGCAGATAAATACCTGTCGGCGACAATTTGTCCACGACAACGCATGCGCACTTTAAAATAATATAAATAATACCGTTGATAGATAAATATAGAAGGTATATTTACCTAGTATAATTTAATAATTAGTTATTAATATTAATTAAAAGTAAATATACCTTGTAAATTTATCTATTAACGGTATTATTTATATTAAGTGAGGTTAGGAGGTGTCCACGGTATCCGCGAACGCACTTATTGTCGGTACATATTTATCCCTTCTTACTGCTACAATCCACTTTTTCTCATCAGAATGTCTTGGGGAAACCTGTGGCCTGATGTTCTCGATGAGCAAAAAGGCACAGCACAACATTGAGACATTTTATTTTCTCAAATTAAATTCACACAGCGAAAGAAATATGGTTATTTACTTAGAAATAAATTGATTTGAACGGTTGACGTAAGTTGACGTGACCTCCAACTACACAAGCGCCACCTACGTTCAGCTTTCCAGATTAGCTGCCATTACAGCTTCCACTAATCTGCGATGAACGATGAACCACTTACTTAGTTACGAGAGACACGCCGAATATATCCTTTGCCACGATCAACCACTGTCTTTTGCGAGAGATAAGACACATCGACTACTTGTCTCTCCTACGAGGCTACTAGGTTATTCAGCTGCTTAGTTTACTACAATGTTTTGTCTTACCCTGACTTCGGAATGTCCACCGTGATGTCACCAGGAATTTGGAAAGTACCGTATTTCCTATCATACCTACTTTCTAAATCATCCTAAGTACCTACAAGGTTATACATAAGTTACATAATAATATAGATCAGGGGTCACCGATTATATTCCCTGAGCCCTGAGAATCCGTGTCGAAAATCCATGATACTTCCGGGGTCCGGATTTAATGCTACCTGTGTCTGGTTGTTCTGATTCGGTTTCTTTGCGGATTCTTGTTAAAAATATCCGCTATAAACAAATCAGAAGGATGTCGGGCGAAATTTTTGGGCAAAATTGTTTAACACTTTTTTTAATTAATTCAAAACATTACTTTTTTTTTCTCCGAAAATATGTTTTTAGCATTTTTGGGCCATCTTAAACAAAAAGGATCTTTTGTCATTTTTCTCAGAAGTTGATAGATTGCGAATTTTAAACGACTTAAAATCAGAAAAATGCGAAAATAAGCATTTTCGAAGTTTGAAATTCATGTGTAAATATTAGTTTTGAGGTTGTCAAGTGCCTAAATTGAAGTTTAAACGTTCAAAAGACTAAGTTTTCAATCTAATAGAACATAAAACAACACCAGAAATGTTGCTCTACATCTTACCAGATTGAAAACAATGGGAACCTTCTCTGGTTGCACCTGCGAGGCTTCTAAAATTTGCAAGCCATACGCATGCTGAGACTAAGGAAGATGAGGGAATTTTACAATTTATAATTCACGTCCCATCTGCTCAGCGCGGTAAAGTTCCAACGAGAATGGTTTCCTTCGTACTCCAATCAGAGTAAACATGTAAATCAAAAATGAATAACCATTTTCATTGAAAATGAGGGAATTTTACAATTTTACTTTTGCTCAGCGCGGTAAAGTTCCAACGAGAATGGTTCCCTTCGTACTCCAATCAGAGTAAACATGTAATCAAAAATGAATACATGTTTACTCTGATTGGAGTACGAAGGGAACCATTCTCGTTGGAACTTTACCGCGCTGAGCAGATGGGACGTGAATTATAAATTGTAAAATTCCCTCATCTGCCTTAGTCTCAGCATCCGTATGGCTTGCAAATTTTAGAAGCCTCGGAGGTGTAACCAGAGAAGGTTCCCATTGTTTTCAATCTGGTAGGATGTAGAGCAACATTTTTGGTGTTGTTTTATGTGCTATTAGATTGAAAACTTAGTCTTTTGCTAGCAGTTGCCGCTAGGGCATCCATGCCATTTCGTTCGTTGCAATTCTTAACTGTACGCCGGGGTTTGTCCTGGTTGGGTCAGAGAGAGCAGCATATGTGCCTCCGGATGAGAGACTAATAAGTTTCGAAACCGGTAGACGTGCTTGCGGCACTCTCTGATTGAACTAGAATATGATGCATCTGTAGTTTCGTGTTGCAACGAAATTGAAAATGGTTATTCATTTTTGATTTAAACGTTCAATTTCAAGATTCTGATGGGGCTTATTTCAATTTAGACCGTTGCTTTTTAATTATTGTTAATTATGCTCGTCCACTCGACTCTTAAGCTACCGCGCCAGCGCGTCGCACTATATGGTGCGTATCGCATTATATGATTGGCGTATTTAATTAGCACATTGGCAATAATTAATTGAATAAATCAATAAGAAGATGAATTTATTCATTGTTTTGATATTATTATCACTATATTTTGAACGCAGCAGTATTGTTATTGTAAAAGCTAGGAATTTATATTTTGAATATTAATGACGTCTTTCTTAAGTTTTTAGACAACTTCAATTTTGTATATAGTTATGTTATTAACTTCCTTTAAATTAGTACATTCTTTCACGGTTTTTGCTGTAAATTTTAAAGAACCGCTTGGATTGACATGAAATTTGGCACACGCATAGCTAACATGTCAAAGAAAAAAAGTGATATGTGCCGATGTGTGCTTTTACCCTGGGGGGTGAGTTTCACCCCATCTCTGGGGTGAAAAAATATATGTCCGAGATAAGTCCCGAAATCTTAAGACTAATTTTAAGCAACTTTTGTTCTAAAGAGTTTTTCACCAAATCAATACTTTCCCGAGTTATTTGTAAGTGAATATGTTCATTTTTCAACAAAATAACCACGTTTTTAGACGGTTTTTCGCAAATAACTCAAAAACTAAGCATTTTGCCGAAAAAAATATTCTTAGCAAAACTATAGCCTATAAAAAAAAGTGAAAAAAACGGTGTATATATTAGGTCTCTATACCTAGCAAAAACAGATTTATAGCTAATGAAAAATAGGTTCATATTCGAAAAATTCCAAATAGAATAATTCAATGTGCAATATCCAAATAATGAAGCATTCTTGGGGAAAACAAATTACAACTTTTTTAAAATGTTTAAAAGAAGGCTTTATTTCCGTTTTTATATAAAAAAATTCTAGTACCAAATGTAAGCAAGTTACGCTCAAAATAAAGTTGGCCCCTTTTGTTTTGGCAAAAAAAAATCAGGAAGATCAGCCCCCAATTAGCAACTTAAATGAAATTAATCGATACCGCTTCACAAGTTACTTTACTTATGTTGTGTTTATATGATCTGTAAGTTTCATCGATTCCAAGTGCTTATTTTTGAAAAAATTTGGTTTTAAAGCAAAATTTTTAAAAATTTTAATTTTGAAAAAAATGCTTTTTTTTTCAAAATAACTTAAAAATTGTTAAAGATACCAAAAATTTTAAACAACAAAAAAAGTCGGCTTTACTTTTCTGAATATTTTGTATTTTTTTGTTTTTCTGTAAGACAAAAATTGGTTAAGATTCTGTGTTTCCAAATTTGAATACACTCGTGATAAGTGACTCGTTCAAGCCCTTTTACCTACAGCTCTGTCAAAAATAACGACTTGAACCGATGAAACTTACAGATCATATGATCAATACATACGAGAGTAAAAAACTTATGAAGTGGTAACAATTAAGTTAATTTGAAATGCTAATTAGAGGGTGATTTTCCCGATTTCTTACCAAAAAAAAAGGGACCAACTTTATTTTGAGCGTAACTTGTTTACTTTTGATGCTAAAAAATAAAAAAAAAAAACAAAAATAAGCATTTTCTAAACACTTTAAAAAAGTTCAAATGAGTTTTCCCGAAAAAAGTGCTTCGTTTTTTGGTTATGGCACGGTAAAATATTCGATTTGGAATTTGACGAACATGAACCTATTTTTCATTAGCTATAACTCTACTTCTACTAGATATAGTGACCTAATATATACACCATGTTTTTCACTTTTTTACGTGCTATATTTTTGATAGAAATTTTTTTCTACCAAATACCTAGATACTTTTTGAGTAATTTGCGAAAAACCCTCTGAAAACGTGGTTATTTTGTAGAAAAATTAACATATTCACTCGCAAATAACTCGAAAAGTATAACTTGTTGGAAAAACTTTATAGGACAAAAGTTGCTTAGAATTAGTCATTTTATCCATTTCCGGACTTATTTAGAACATATATTTTTCACCCCCAAAAGGGAGTGAAACTCACCCCTAGGGCAAAAGCACATATCGGCACAATATCACTTTTTTTCTTTGACTTGTTAGCTATGTGTAGGTATGCCAAATTTCATGTCAATCCAAGCGGTTGTTTTAGTCCTGTCGCCAGGGGGGGTACAACGGCCTCGTTAATTCAGATGGACTTACCCAAATTTTTTTTATGTATTTTGACCCGTAGAACACGAATTTTTTGGGTAACAGTTGATCCGGATGTCGATAAGATTGTTATAGACCAAGAACTTGAGGAATCAAATAACAGCGATTTTTGGCAAAACAAAACAATATTTTGTATTTTTTGGGTCATTTTAAGCAAAAAATATTTCTACAAGTTTTTTAGTAGGATGCACAGTTTTCGAGATAAACGCGGTTGAACTTTCAAAAAATCGAAAAACTGCAATTTTTAAACCCGAATAACTTTTGATTAAAAAATAAAATAGCAATTCTGCTTAGCGCCTTTGAAAGTTCAAGTCAAATTATGTCGGTTTTGATTATTTGCATTGCTAAAAATTTATTGTGTTATTGCTAAACAAAGCTACAAACAACTAGTGCGTGAGTGATGTTTCTATGATTTCTCATTTAAAATCGAACGAGTAGGTAGAATAGGTACTAGTGCAATCAAGACTATTTCTACGTTACATGCGTTAAAACGCATGTAAAAGCACGGGAAACCCTACGTGTTTATAGCTTTGTTAAACAATAAAAAAATAAATTTTTACCAATGCAAATAATCAAAACCGATATAATTTGACTTAAACTTTCAAATGCGGTAAGCAGACTTGCTATTTTATTTTTTAATCAAAAGTTATTCGGGTTCAAAAATTGCAATTTTTCGATTTTTTTAAAGTTCAACCGCGTTTATCTCGAAAACTGTGCATCCTACGAAAAAACTTGTAGAAATATTTTTTACTTAAAATGGCCCAAAAAATACAAAATATTGTTTTGTTTTGCCAAAAATCGCTGTTATTTGATTCCTCAAGTTCTTGGTCTATAACAATCTTATCGACATCCGGATCAACTGTTACCCAAAAAATTCGTGTTCTACGGGTCAAAATACATAAAAAAAACTTGAGTAAGTCCATCTGAATTAACGAGGCCGTTGTACCCCCCCTGGCGACAGGACTATTTAAAATTTAGAGGTTTTGCAATATTTTACCTTTAAAGAACGTACTAAATTCAATTATTGAAACTGAGAAATTTAAAATAAATAACCGTACTACAAAATGGTAATTAACATGCTATATTTTCTACATTAGTTTCAATGCAGCTGTTTGTTGCAAACTTATAAAATCTGAAACCTATTTTAATTCAATGCAAGGCTAAAAAAAGTATTCTCCCTTAACATATAAAGAGGAAATGGATATAAAAAACGCACATGACAATGTTACATTACAGTTTAAGTATAACAATAAGTGCTTCGCTGTGTGGCACACATTCAAAATGTCCAATTGACCCTCTAAATCAGACTGAATTGTACCGATGGTCAAATTGGTTATGTTGGTCTTGAGGGCCGCTGTGGTTTGTGGCTTATTCGTATTGACGTGCGACTTACGAAAAGATAAGAGTCTAACGGGGTCAAATAGCATGATCTCAGTGGCTAGCTCCCATTATCTCCAATGTGAAATGACCGTGCCCTCAAATCGTTCGTGCAGAATGTCTAATGTGTCATGGGCTTTGTGACATGTAGCGTCGTCCTGTTAAAATCACAGACTTTGGTGTCCATATCATCAAATTCAGACCCAAAGAAGTTGGTAATCATAAACTAGGGTGTCCAGAAACTCTACCGACAAACGAAGACAGGAGATTTCTCAGCTAATTTTAAGGCAATTTAACCCAATTCATCTAGTCCGAAAATGCTTCTTAAGGGAGCTAGAGCCCTTTGAAGGTGGCGTCATGAAATTAGTTTTTCTTAAATACCTCCAGAACGCTTCTATTTAGAAAAACGAAAATTGGTATTCGTATTTACTTTTCAGAGTTGAATCGATTCCATCCATTGCAAATTTTTAGTACCGGTCATAGGCGTCCGTTTTGGGTAGAGCAACGGGTGTTTTATCGCATAACTTTTTTGTCCTTCACTTTTATGCATTTTTGACACCGGATTATTAAATTATGAGGTATTCTAGTACTAAAAGGTACTCTTGCTCTAAGTCGGTAGGACACACCGTTTTCTAGAAAAATCGATTTGAAAGTTTTTCGTTTTTGGAATTTGAAAAAAAAATTGAAAGAACTTTTCAACAAAAAACGAAGTATTTTACCAACATAAAGTAAGAGTAACTTTTAGTACTCGAATACCTCATAATTTAATAATCTAGTGACAAAAATGCTCAAAAATTCAAGACAAAAAAGTTATGCTATAAAATAATTGTTGACCTACCCAAAACGGACGCCTATGATCAGTACTAGAAATTCGCAATTAATGAAATCGATTTATCTCTGGAATATAAATAAATGTACCAGTTTTCTTCTTTCTAAACAGTTTTTTTTTTGAAATTTTTTTTTAATTCAAAAAGCGAAAAATTTTCAAATCCATTTTTCTAGAAAACGGTGTGTCCTAACGGTTTAAAACAAGAGTACCTTTTAGTACTAGGATACTTCACAATTTAATAATCCAGTGTCGGAAATGCATAAAAGTTAAAGATAAAAAAGTTATGCGATAAAATAACCGTTGGCCTACCCAAAACGGACGCCTATGATCGGTACTAGAAATTTGCAATGGATGGATAAGATTTATATCTTGAAGATAAATACGCGTACCAATTTTTGTTTTTCTAAATAGAAGCGTTTTGGAAGTATTTAAGAAAAACTAATTACAAGACGTCATCTTCAAAGAGCTCTAGCTCCCTATTAGGCCGCGTTCAGAGTGGACGAGCAAAGAGCAAAGAGCAAAAAGTGCACGTTCAGAGTGGACGAGCAAAGAGCAAAGAAGTGCTAATAGCGGGTAGTTACGCTAGACGAGAGTTTAGTTCTTTTCCACTCGGCAGTATGGATAGGAGCGGTATGATATTTGCTCTTTACTCTCACAGTAGTCCATGTAGTGAGACCGCTCCCGTCTGAAAAAATTTCCGATTCGGTCTCTTTGTGGATTCCTATTTAAAAATATTTTAAAATTTCCTTTAAACAAATCTGAAGGGTGCCGGGCGGATTTTTTGGGCAGAAATTGTTTAAACAATTTTTTTTAAACAAATACAAAAGATCACGTTTTTTGCTCTGGAACATATATTTTTAAGTTTTGTGGGTCATTCTAAACAACAAAGGTATCTTGTAAATGTTCTCAAAAATTAATAGTTTTCGAGTTATAGGCAATTTAAAATCTGAAAAATGCGAAAATACGCATTTTCGAGGCCTAAAAACTCATACTTAAATTAGTATTTTTGAGGTTGCCAGATACTTAAATTTAAGTTTAAACATTGAGCTTCAAGACTCTGAAGAGTGATCGCGTCTAACCTTAATTTATACCGTTGTTTTTTAATTGTTAAATATGCGTGTTTATCCGATTTTTTTGCCGGTGCGGCTCGCTCTATTTCAAAAATCTCCTATTTTCCTCCGAAAATTACTTTTTCTAGATTTTTTGGGATTTTCTAAATAAAATAAGTTTCTTGACATTTTTCTCAAAAGTTAACAGTTTTAAAGTTATAAGCGATTTAAAATCCAAAAATGAGTTTTTTATTAACTTATAACTTTAAAACTATTAACTTTTGAGAAAAATGTCAAGAAACTTGATTTTATTTAGAATGTCCCAAAAAATCTAGAAAAAATAATGTTCGGAGGAAATAGGAGATTTTTTAAATAGACCGCGCCGCACCGGTAAAAAAATCGGATAAACACGCCTATTTAACAATTAAAAAACAACGGTATAAATTAAGGTTAGACGCGATCACTCTTCAGAATCGAAGCTGAATGTTTAATCATCAATTTAAGTATCTGGCAACCTCAAAAATACTAATTAAAATATGAATTTTTAAGCCTCGAAAATGCGTATTTTCGCATTTTTCAAATTTTAAATCGCCTATAACTCGAACACTATTAATTTTTGGGAAAAATTACAAGATAACTTTTTTGTTTAGAATAACCCAAAAAACTTAAAAATATATGTTCCGGAGCAAAAAAACGTGATCTTTTGTATTTGTTTGAAAATAGTTATTTATGAAACAGTTCGTGAAGTATGCTTTTTGCGAACGCACGCGATATTTAGAGCACGAGCGACAGCGGAGCGAGTGCTATACATCGCGTAAGTTCGCAAAAAGTACTTCACGCACAGTTTCATACAATATTTTATCTATTCTACCATAAACAAATAAAAAAACTGTAACTCTTCGTCACTGGAATTCATTTCTATTCTACAATTTTTAGAACTTTGACATTTAAAAATTCTAACTTCTTTCAAACCACAAAACAGTAAAAACTTTTGTCGTAATTTATTGCTCATTATGTCATCACCATGACAACGCCAAAGTTAAGGATATTTGATTATATGAAAGTGTGTTAAAAACAGTGCGAAAAAATAAGTCCCATTTAAAATACATTGTTACTTCACGCTCACTTTAAACACTTCACGCACTGCTATCTAGAATGACAGTTTTCACAAACTAAAAACTTACACATAATATAACATAGAGTAGATAAAATTGTTTAAACAATTTCTGCCCAAAAATTCCGCCCGGTGCTCTTCAGATTTGTTTAAAGGGGACATTTTTGAATAGGAATTGACAAAGAAACCGAATCAAAAATTTTTTCAGACGGGAGCGGTCTCACCACATGGCTAAAGAGTGCGAGCGGAGAAATTAAACTTGTTTGGTTTCGCCGCTTTGCTCTTTGCTAGCACTCTGTGTACCTCCATTTCCCAGTATGAGTTTGATTTCTCCGCTTTGCTCTTTGCTCTTTGCTCGTCCACTCTGAACGCGGCCTTAGGAAGCATTTTCGGACTAAGTGAATTGGGTTAAAGTATCTTAAAATTATCTGAAGAATCTCCTGTCTTCGTTTGTCGGTAGAGTTTCTGGACACCCTGTAGCGCTCGCCGTTGGTAGTGATGGCCTGACAAACGTCGTTATCAAAGAAATGGACCAATCGAGCCGCCAGTCCAAAATCCACAACAAACAGCGACTTTTTCGGGATGCATTAGAATTTGTACATAATGTTTTCATTTCGTGAGGTTACCCTGTTTGGAAAATGCAAGTAATGCAGCGCCTTTATACCCTGCTCTATGTATTGCAGAAGCAACGCCACTGGGCAATCATTAAGAAATAATTGAAAAAATTGTGTTTTTGAGTAATTTTATATGTTGCAATTGGTATTCATTATTTTAAATTAATCTAAACCTGTACAATTAGATGTAAACAAGAAGTTTACATAGCATTACAAAATAGTAATTCTGTTTTTATTTAAATTGTCTACATTACTACTTATCTTCTAGTATAATAGTCCAGGCAATTAAATTTTCCTTAGGATATCTCAATAGCAAGGTATTTGACGAGTTTTTCCGATAATATATACATACCTATAGTAAGGAAACCTATACATTTTCTGCAAACTTTGAGGTTTTTTAATTCTTAACAATTTAGTGGTTAAAACTTAAAACTGCAGTTGTTTTTGCGAATTTTCGTTTACCATTAAAAATGTGTCTATTTATGTAAACATAATATCTGTTAAGAGATAGCAAAATAGAAAAAATTGTTTTCAAATTAATTTTTTGCTCCAAAAACAGCAAAAGAGGACAAAATCGTTAATTGTTTATAACTTTTGTTAAAATCCACTTAAACTTTTGTGATTGATGTTAGAGCACAAACTTATACAGTGATGAGCGCGCTAATAACCGGCAAAATAACGCAAAAGATGGAAAATATATTAAGTCGTGAGATAAAAAGAAATGAAACTAGCAGAGTTGGGAAATTTAGGGATAAAAACCTATAAATTCACATATTTATTGTTTCTCACCTTTAGACGTATCGGACGAGTTTGGCAACTGCCACTGTGACAGTGACAATTTTTGTAAAGACTGAAATAGTTTTTGTACACACTTATGACTAGGTGAACAGGGAAAAGTGTACTTTTGAAGTGTGTAAAACAAATAATTCCTAGCTGAGCGCTTTCGGCTTATAAAGCCATCTTCGGAGCTATGGTCAAAAGGTTCAAAATACCACTATGAAGAGAGATGGGTCCCATGTACGATATACAAAAAAACTTCTATTACTTGTGCAATTTTTTTAATGATAGAAAAAATATAGAAAAAACCTTGTCTGTCTGTTGAAAACAGGTGGTCAATTCTTGCTGTTCTTAGTCGGAAAAGTCGGAAAAAACATATATATTACAAGCACAAAGGACTTTCACGAAAAACTACATTACATATAACAAAAATTTGATCATGGTAAGGTCAAGATACCTTACCATCTGATGTGTGCTGTGTCAGTATGAAGAACAGATTCTTCATACTGACACAGCACACATCAGATGGTAAGGTCTCTTGACCTTACCATGATCAAATTTTTGTTATATGTAATGTAGTTGTTCGTGAAAGTCCTTTGTTATATGTTTTTTTAACTTTTCCGACTAAGAACAGCAAGACAGCACCTTTTTTCAACGGACAGACAAGGTTTTTTTCTATATTTTTTCCATCATTCAATAAACTGCACAAGTAATAGAAGTATTTTTTGTATATCGTACATGGGATCCATCTCTCTTCATAGTGGTATTTTGAACCATTTGACCATAGCTCCGAAGATGTCTTTATAAGCCGAAAGCGCTCAGCTAGGAATTATTTGTTTTACACACTTCCAAAGTACACTTTTCCCTGTTCACCTGCCCACCCAGTGACAATTTTAGTTGACATTCTCCTCTGATACGTCTAAAGGTTGGAAGCAATAAATGGAATGTAAATATATAGGTTTTTAGCCCTAAATTTCCCAACTCTACTAGTTTCATTTCTTTTTATCTCACAACTTAATATGTTTTCCACCTCATCACTGTAGTTCTTATTGACAGTCAGTTGGAAAGTTATTTTTTTTTTTGTAAAAACTTAGACATAAAATAATGACGATATGGTAATTATACTGGTACCATATGAAAGTTGAACACCAAAAATCGTTTTTGTAAAATTACTTTTATTTTAACATATAAGCGCCACGCTACTAGATACATGGGTAGGTATCTAATTGCTATGCTTATGGGCTAATCCGGTCCGTTCTCAGATGTGACTTTCATCTCTGCCATGTTATTGTCAAGAAACTATTCAAGATAATTGTTTTTCCATACAAACAATACATTATAATAGTATTGTTACTCTGCTTTAAAATAACTGTATTCGAACACAAAGAATATTACAATACTTTAAAACTTACAACTTTAACAAAATGAAATCTATAAGCGTCAAATACAGCTGATCTATTAATTATTGTCAACTTTCTAGGTTTCTATTCTGTTTATATTTCCATTCTATTTCTAGGTCAATATTCAGTTTCTATCAGCGAACTGTCAATACTGATGGAATGGGCATGAAGCGAATTTAATACGGCCAGGATGAGATAGCGTAGTCAGGGAAGGATGGAAGATAATCGTCATCTTTCGTAAACAAAAAAATTGATATTGGTAGGGTAGTTGTAGCAAATTTTCCCGGACATCTTAGATATTAGTGCACCCTAATATGTCTGTGTAGATTTTGGCATTGGATCCGACCATCACTTGTAACACCGTTGTGCCGTATCCTCTATTTTTTCATACTATCACGTTACAATTTTTTGTGATATTATACACGAGCAGGACCCCCTCAAAAAAGCGCTTAGTTTTCGAGATACTGACCACGGAGGGGTGAAAGGCTAATTTTATCCATACTTTATATTTTCGAGGGTGCTGAAAACGAGAATGAGGTTTATTTTGAATTTTATGTGGGGGAACATTGTCAAAATCGCAATTTCAACCTAAAAATAAAAAAAAATGAAATCACGTTTTTTGCTTTTACCTCGCTACAACTCTGTTCCATTTTAATATTTTTTTTTTTGAAATTTTTACAGTATACAGCTCTAACATTTCTGAAGACAAAGTTACCTGCTTCAAGTTTTTATTCTTATCATGATAAAGGTTATGAATTTTTCAAAGAAAAAGGTGCGGATTTGTGCATTGCAAGGTTTAATCGCAAAAGTTGTGTGACAAAGTTTAAAATTTAGCTTCTTAATCACGTTTATTTGAAAGTAGAGAGTACATGACACGATTAAAATACAAGTCCAAGATACACATTCATCTGAGATAAAGTTGGGATTAGAGAGGCTCTCTTCACACATCAGTGAAATATCTAATCAAATGTGTAATATTTCCAACAAACTACCTACTATACTAACGAAGAAAGAGGTATCGAAGAAAAACATAGTATATGCCACTTCAAGTACCCAAACTGAAGACACCCAGCATTTTGAAACCAGTACAGTCAAAAAAACAAAAATTGCACAAGATAAATGTCACTTTGTCGTCATTAGCAACTTAGCCCCAATATACACACCTATACAAGTAGTTCATTACATTAAAGAGAAGCTAGGTATCAAGGAATTTATAAGATGTTACGCCCTCCTTAAAGATGCCAACTCAGATACTGGCTCCTCATTCAAAATAGGTATTAAGTCTAAAACATCTATTGACTTATTATTTAATAAAGAAATTTGGCCACCGGGTGTAAACGTTAAGTGGTCTACAGAATCCTTATACTCCGAACCAACGACTTCATCTGAGACAGATATAAATCAGAAGAACATCAGAAGCACGGTTAACTTGGAAAATCCAATTACCATTCCAAGTAACAACAAGAATGAAGTTGATACCACAAATATACTGACAGACAAGCAGGCCATTGCAATGTGCAAATCTAAAGATCCTTTCCGTTCTCATATTAATTTCATTAAGAAGGATACTTTAGAACCATCGATAAATCTGGATCCTTTGACCCCACCAAGAGTTAGATTGACCAATAACTCGAATAGTCGATATCTTTTAGCCAGATTAAGGGAACCGGATATCTTGAAGGCCATTAAAATTCATCTTGCTTTTCTACACGACCAACCTGCATCAGTATTTTATGATGGGTATACCAACACAAGTGTTAAACTCTTTCTGGCTTCCGAAGGACTTCCGACTAAGAATGAAGATCTAAGAAAAATTCTTCTAGAATTCAACGATGCTTATGGAATCGGTGCAGATGAAGTAGACGCTGATCTTGCTGCTTTTAGGTCTTTTCTCACTTCGAAAAGAATTATTCACCTGCAAAAATCAAGGGAATGTCACCGAAATTATTATTCCACTAGCTCTCCAAGACGAAATTTTTAAATAATACGACGTGTTCTGAGGAACTAGAAACCTCGAATAATTTTAGTGATGACAACTTTAGTATGGTTCTGATTAATATTCGTTCTATAAGAAATAAAACTGACGAATTGTTTTTGTTTCTAGAGGAATTAGGATTTCCCCAGATAGTTGCTGTTACAGAACACTGGCTTGCAGTCAACGAGCCTTTTTTTGTAGAGAATTATACCACAATTGCTAGGTATGATCGTCCAAACTCAGCTCATGGAGGCACCCTAATTCTTTCTGCAAACAATGATTTTTCTCTGATAACAAAATATGACTTTTTGTTGAATGAAGCCTTCTTTGAATTTTCCTTAGTTTTTAATAAAAATCTTAATCTTTACATTATTTGCATCTATAGATCACCTGACTCTTCCGTGGAACTATTTTTTCAGAACCTGCTAAATTTGTTAGATGACTTGCCTCACAAAAGCAGAAAAATTATATGCGGAGACTTCAACATAAATTATGCTGCTGCTTGTGCTACCCAAATGTTCTTGGTCAACATATTTGAATCATATGGTCTCTCCATGCACGTTAATTCTCCTACAAGGATTACAAAAACTACATCTACCATAATTGATTATATTGTCTCCGATTTCTCACCCCTTGATGTTTGCTCTACAGTTATTAATGCGGAACTATCGGATCATGAAGCAGTATATACGAAATTTAACATCTTCAGCAAACCCTCCTCGAAAACCCGACGTTTAGGTAGGATTTTTTCCGCTCGGAATTTTCATAAATTTCAAAATTTATGTTTAACTTCTGACTGGCATTTTCCTTCTACGGACGTGGACTATAATTTCAGTGATTTTTTGGAGAAGCTTGTCTGTATCTTCAATAAGGCATTTCCTTTAATTACGATTAAGCCAAAACGTCGCAAACCCTGGACTACCAAAGGTATCCGCATATCAGCAAAAAATATGCGTTCACTACTTTATATCAAGAAATTTACTACCAACGTCTCTGTCACTCAATATATCACCAATTACAGAGTCACATACTTAAAACTCATCAAATTAGCTAAAAAAGCCTACTATCAAAATCGTCTGGGAAGCTCCAAAAGTGTTGCAAAAGAAACTTGGTCCATAATAAACGATCTTCGAAACAAAACCCACGCAGCTCAAACATTTGCCCTTCCAAACCCTGAAAATCTAAACGAATACTTCATTAACGTGAGTAAAAATATAACATCCACTATTCAGTCTCAACAAGATCCCATTTCCTATCTCCCTAATTCAGAAATTGTCTCGAATTCATTCTTTATAAGACCAATCTATAAATCTGAATTGATCCAAACGATCAATAGTATCAAAAGCAAATCATCTTGTAGTACTGATGGACTATCTATAAAAATCTTCTCAAATCTCACAGATAATGTGTTAGAACTCCTCGTGTCACTAATTAATGATTCCTTTGAAAACGGTAAATTTCCAGAGTGCCTAAAGACAGCCATTATTATTCCTCTTCATAAAGGTGGCGAAAAATCTAATGCCTGCAACTATAGACCTATTGCCCTACTACCGGTACTCTCCAAAATTATTGAGAGGCTCATAAAAACCCGACTTATGTCCTTTCTCTTTGATAACAATATTTTATCACAAAATCAGTTCGGCTTCTTAACTAATAAATGTACAACTGATGCCATGTTTTCTGTACTTCACGAGGTTTACCAAGCACTAAACAATAATCTTTATACTGCCACTGTTTTCTGTGACTATTCCAAAGCTTTTGATTGTGTAAATCACAACATTTTGATTAAAAAACTTAATTACTATGGAATTCGAGGTATTTCTTTGAATTGGTTTAAATCTTACTTAGATAATAGGAAACAATTGGTTAGAGCAAATGATACTGACTCTAGTCTCAAAAACATTATATGTGGAGTACCACAAGGTTCAGTATTGGGTCCTCTACTTTTCCTGATCTTTATAAATGACATCACTAATTTAAAAATCGATGGAAAAATTTTTCTTTTTGCTGATGATACCAGTATCACTTGGAGCAACTCAACTATTGCAACTCTTCATGCAACTATAACTTCTGATCTTCTTACGATAAAAACCTGGTCTGACTCTAATTTACTCTCCTTTAACGTGGATAAAACGGTAGCATTATCATATAAAGGTGCTCTTCAACCCCTGCTTGTGAATAGCAGCCAGATCTCTACCGTTGATTCTGTAAAATTTCTTGGTATTCTTTTAGACAGCAACCTCAAATGGTCCCTTCATATCGATTTGTTAAGTAAGAAACTCGCCTCGGCCTGCTATGCCATAAGATCTGTTTCGAAGGAACTCAATTTAGCATCTTCGAAAATAACATATTTTTCTTTATTCGAGTCTCATCTTCGATATGGTCTTCCTTTTTGGGGGTCTAGTACAGCTGCCCAATTTGATGTTATTTTCAAATTACAAAAAAGAGCAATAAGATATCTGTTTGGCCTCAGAAGAACAACCCATTGCAGAAGTTACTTTAAAGATCACGAAATTTTAACCCTTCCATCTTTGTATATTTTAGAAACTGTTTGCTTAATTCGTAAACACATGCATGTCTTTCCAGCAAGGCCTCATCATGACTACTCCACCAGAAATTCAACTTTTGATGTCTATTTACCGATCCCGTCTTCTGAGTTAGTAAAGAAATCTATACTATATTCCGCAAAAAAACTATACAACCATCTCCCTTTACAACTTAAATCTGCAACATCCTTTCTCAAGTTCCGTAAAATGACAAAAGCTCATTTATCTAAAAGACCATATTATTCAGTAGAAGAGTTTCTTAATGACTAACTAAGAAATCACAGTAATGTACAAGTAACTAAAGTGTATTTATCTATATTTGGGTGTCACATACAGCAGCTTAAACTTATTAGTTCCTTTGTTTGTGTTTTATTATATTATGTTGTAGGTTCAATTTTGCAATTTATAGTAATTTTGCAATATATTGGTTTTTGTTTTTTTACTTCACTTTTTTTTAACTTGTTTATATATTTTTTTTTATTGACGATTTATCTAATTTTATAAAATTGTATTTGTTATTGTTATTGTTATGTATATCTTTTTCGTGAATCTATGTTAAGCTTTGTCCATAAAATTGTATAATTTTCAGTGACAATAAAGCATATTTCTATTCTATTCTAAAGAAGTTTTCTGGTAAGTTTTAGATCAAAATGTTTTATAGAAAAAAAAAATAGTGCAACTTTTAATGGCGACATTAGAAATCCCCAATATACCGCTTATTTTTTGAGGGACAGACAATCTAGGTCTAATTTCTCACCTTTAGTACTATCCTTGGATTATAAGCTTTCATTTGACACCTCATTTGTCATTCTACCTAGTATAATGACGGAGAAGTAAACGTTCTTATTCTATTATTCTTGTAGGTACATTTAACATTGATTGAAATTATGAAAGAGATGGCATGGTCACACTGTGACTCACAAACATAAGATTCAGCTGTGCGTTACATAGGGTGCACTAATATCCAAGATGTCCATTTTCCCTGGCATTCTCTGTCTCTCTCTAGGACCTCTCTCTTGTATGTTGGCCGCAATCTCGCTTCACTGTTTGAATGGGACGGGGCCATTCCATCAGTTTTGACAGTTCGTTGGTTTCTATACATTTTCTGACGTTCTAACCGTCACTAGACATAAAAATAAATATTGCAACAAGTGAAGGGTCCAGGACTGTAATAGCTCAATGTTCCTATGTGTCTAGTACGGTGGCGGTTACATACAATTAGACTAACTTTTAAACTATTACTCGTATACGAAATATTTTTTCATATTTGAAAAACTGACAGTTTTACACTATTTTAAAAACAAAACGAAGTTATTCTAGGACGGTTAGGTAAAAGATAGACACAGCTTTAAGAAATAACTTAGTGTACAAAAAGTTCTTAAGACTTCGTAAGTAACAAATCTTAACATTAAGATCTTTTTATAAACTTCTTTCGTAAAGTTGTGTATTTTTTCGCATTTTAGATTTAGTTTCTTCTGATATATATATATATATATATATATATATATATATATATATATATATATAAAGCTGATGATGACAGTGATGTCGTAACGTGTAGTGGATTTTATTAAATAAATATTGTTGTGGTAAAATTAAATTAATAAATACATTATTTGAGAATTAACAAAATAATACCTACTTTTTTGTAATCGTCCCAGAATGTTCAATATCTAAAAATATTTTGTCTAGAAGTAACAGTTTAAAAGTTATTCTAATTGTTTATAAACTAAAATTTACAGTAACTTTACAAAACAATTTTCTGTTATAAAAATAATTATTTTTAACTTTTTGTGGCGTTTATTAAAAGGAAACGTCTTAACCTTCCGTAAGGTACAGTTGAGTCCGCGAGTCTTTACCCGTGCGTCATTAATACCTGGCGAGATAAAACACATACTTTTTATCTAGCATCATTCTCTTCCATGCATGAAACTCATGACAAACCAGCTGCCGTTTGTTATTAAGTAACAACACATGTTATTTTTATGAACCATCTAGACTCAGTGCATTGAAAAGAGATAGGTACAAAAAAAGACGATTCGGTATGTTTTCATATTTTAAGCACAATTTGTTTGACGTTTCTGATTTGTTTAATTTTGTGGCTGTCAGTCAGTTGAACTTTTTGCGGTGCTAGCGTGAAATTTTTTTTATCTTGTCATGTTTGTCCCACACCAACCAAAATTACTAGTTAATTAAAGAAGAAGAAGAAGAAACAATTTGTACAATGTACTAACTCCAAATTGTAAGTGAATAAGGGATTTTTCCCTTGTTCCGAGACGATGAGCTGGCCAAATACCCAAGTAGGTGGAGGCCAATAAACTGAAGAAGAAGAAGAAGAAAAAGAAGAACTTTTTGCGGTTTTTGTCGAATTTTTGCGTTTTGAAGTTTCTTTATATTACACAAACAGTTGTTTTCACAACTAATTTTATATTGGGCTTTGAAATTTTAAGGTAAATAATTATATTTATCCTACCAGGGGCAGAAATTTTTCATTTATTATAAATTAATAAATGAAAAATAGTTTCTGTCCTTGTGGGATCGGTACTCACCGGAGGGACCGCAGACGTTCGGAAACAATTAGCGTCTCTTTGCAAAGACAATGACGTCGACTTTGCAAAGTAACAAGACACTTACTCAACACACACACTACACATTACTCCCCTGACTTAGTGATAAGTTATACAATTACGTGGCTAAAGGTTCTAGTTCTAAACCAAAGCCAAAATCAGAGAGAAAAAAATATATTTAGGCAATTAATATTTAAAACATACAAAGCTAACGTCATTCACACAGTAAAGAAATGACTGTGTTTAGATTTCCGTCAAAGTGAATAAAATAACAAAAATAAAATATGTTATTGGATTTTTTTATAAATTGTTTATTTATTGATTAATCAATAATAATAAAAGAATTTATTAAGCTACTTCAAATGTAGCTGTAATTCTGCGCAAAAATTTTGAAGCAAAACTTACATTTGACATTCTATATATTTGATAACGTCAAATTTTATAATGAAACCCGTAATCGGAACAGTAGCCACTTTCTGTCAGTTGTTGTTGCGTGAAATAGATTTCCGACTTATTTCGTATGCTTTAAGTGATGACGCACGGGTAAAGACTCGCGGACTCAACTGTAGGTACCCGTATAATAATTATTGTATGTTTATTATTTTATGTCTTATGTTAGTACAAAAAAAAATGAATTTTGTGATAAATTTGAATAACTTTTTAAACTAACTTATGGATCAAGCTGAAATATTAAGGGTTTGTTAAGCACTACAAGACCCCACTTTGAGAACAATCCCAAAAATATAAATTCTTTTTTACAAAAGTTATAACCAGTTAACGATTTTGACTTCTTTTAGAGCAACGAATTAATTTAAAAAAATATAATACGCCAATACACCATTTTGAATGGTTCCTTACATTAAGACTTAAGAGACAATTTGTTTATGTAACAATAAATAGATAACTTTTTAATGGAAAGCAAATGAAAAGTTGCACTTTTCGCAATATATTGTTAAGAATTAAAAAAGCAGCCGAAAATGTAGAAAACCTATGGGTTTGCTTAGTATAGAAATATAGTAACGAAAGAAGTCGGCAAATAGACCAGTAAGGATCTGTTTTTAGGTGGATGTGAGAGGTGGCATTCAGATTTTTGCGGATAAAGTTAGGTGATAACTTCGTTAATAATAATTGATTTATGCTCCTTCTCAAATATGCCCGGAACATTAATAAAAAAATAAAATATTTAAAAATTTTAAAAAATTTGGTTTTTTTTTCTACTTTTTTTGCTTATAACTTAAAAACTATTCATTTTAGAACAAAGTCGTATAGGAATAAAACAAAGATAATTAAATTTTCTATCAGACGCGATTAGTTAAAAATGTCTTAATTTATCACCCTTGCTTCAAAATAGCAATAAATATAGAATAAGGGGGCAAAACAAGCCTGTCCTTATTCAATGATTTTCCATCACTTAGGTTACACTTGGAACCTTCCTAATTCGCTTAGAAAATGTTTGTAATGTGCTAAAACCGTACACCAAATTTCATTAAAATTGACTTACTAGATTTTGCATAATAATTTTGCAATCTAAACTTTTTTTTAAAAATTAAAATTTTTTAAAATCTTGCACAACAAAAACTAGAACATACAAAGATTTGTCAATTTGTTTACATAAAAAGAAGTACTCCACCTATCTAATGCACTTTACAGAATTGAAATCGGATTATTTAAGCAGCATCAGCAATGTTTTAAAGTTATAAACAATTTTTTGGCTTATAAACAAATTAGTGCTGTGGCCAGGAGGGGGTGCTACGGGCTCCTTTATTTAGATGGACTTACCCAAGTTTTTTTATGTATTTTGACCCGTAGAACACGAATTTTTTGGGTAACAGTTGATCCGGATGTCGATAAGATTGTTATAAACAAAGAACTTGAGGAATTACATAACATCGATTTTTCGCAAAATAAAACATTTTTTTGTATTTCTTGGGTAATTCTAAAAATGTTCTTACAAGTTTTTTCGTAGGATGCATAGTTTTCGAGATAAACGCGGTGGAACTTTCAAAAAATCGAGAAATTGCAATTTTTGAACGCGAATAACGTTTGATTAAAAAATAAAATAGCAATTCTGCTGACAGCATTTTAAAGTTTAAGTCAAATTATACCGGTTTTAATTATTTGCATTGCTAAAAATTAATTGTTTTATTATTTAACAAAGCTATTTGTTTATAAGCCAAAAATTGTTTATAAATTTAAAACATTGCTGAGGCCCCTTAAATAATCCGATTTTAATTCTGTAAAGTGTATTAGATAGGTAGAGCACCTCTTTATATGTAAAAAATTAGCCAACTTCTAAATGATCTACTTTTTGTTCAGAAAGATTTTAAAAAATTTGAACTTTTTTAAAAACATTTAGATTGCAAATTTATTATGCAAAATTTATAAGGTCGATTTTAATGAAATTTGGTACACGATTTAAGTATGTTACAAAGAATTTCCTAAGCGAATTACTAAGGTTCTAAGTGCCACCAAAGTGGTTAAAAATATTGAATAACAACAGACTTATTTTGCCCCCTTATTTTGTATTTATTGCTATATTGCAGAAAAGGTAATACCTTAAGACATTTTTTACCAGTCGTATATCATACAAAAATTCAATTATCTTTATTTTATTTCTCTACGACTTTGTTCCAAAATGAATCGTTTTAAAGTTATAAGCAAAGAAAGCAGAAAAAAATCGATGTTTTTCGAAATTTTTTAAATATTTTAATTTTTTTATTAATGTTCCGGGCATATTTGAGAAGGAGCATAAGTCAATTATTATTATTGAAGGTGTCACCTAACTTTATCAGCAAAAATCCGAATGCCACCTCTCACATGCAAAAATAGACGTTTTTTCGCAGATCCTTACTGGTCTAAAATACCTGACTGTGAGATGTCCTGAATTCCCTTAAAATTTGCTTATTTTCCTGGAGTATAAGTGTATAAAATCGATGACCTCGGATTTAACCACGTATTTTTTGTCTGACTTCTTTATAAAGCTGTTGTCGCAATTTTAATATAGATTCAAAAGTTCTATTCATAAAAAAACTAAGAATTATAGTAATTTTCATAAAAATTATTGTTACTGGTGCATAAGTAGATAGACAAGTAGTATTGGTACAATACACTTCATAATCGTTAGTAAAGTGTGTTTCGAACTTCTAGAAAAACATTTCGCAGAAATGTATAAATCACAATAATTAAATTCATTTATTGTTTTTTGTGGCACGCAACTATGTACCGGTTCGTTATAGAAATCTAGGTTTCAACGTATATTGCACAACGCCGCCGTCTCACTTCTCCATACGTACCTTACTCATTTTTTCCAAAATTTTTAATACTCTTAGCTTCGGTCTCATGTTAATGTTAATGACAAAAGTAACGTCCGCCAAAAACATCCTACCAAAATCTTACTAGATTGTTAGGGTGCTGCATATTGATACAATCCAATTAGGCCAGGGTAATAAGACAAAAATATACCCTGTTCGTGACACTTCAACAGCCAGGGTACTGAAGCGTTTTTTCGACAGGTAATGCCTATACGAACAAAGTGTATCTATTTCCTGCCTAGGCTCTGACGGCCATTTTTATTTATAAACAATTTATTGTCAAAAAACGGCCTTTTTCCCTTTTTTTCAAATTAATGGAAAACAGTAAAAGTCAAAAAACGGTCTTTTTCCCTTTTTTCAAATTAATGGAAAACAGTAAGAATTATGGTTTTCTTAGTACAGACATCTTCGAGAGAACGGAAAAAGCTTGAAAATGGCGCATTAAAAATTTAATACACCAATTTATTGTTAATATAATTGCGAAAAAGGTCAAAATTTCAAAAAAATTAATTTCGCAATAACTATTGTAAAAATAAGTATAGGTAGAGCTTTGAAATTTTTGTCAAATGAAGGCTCTTTGGTGCTTAATATGTTGTGACAAAAATTTCAAAGCGATTCATTCAATTATTGTCTAAATTTTATTCAAATTGTTTTTCCCAGAGAGCTTTTTTTTTGCAATAACAGAAGTCAGAAAATAATAATGTTAGAACCATTCTAGAGGTGTCAAATGAAAGAGCATGAACTAAACTTTCAAATTGGTTAAAAAAAGTGAATAAAAATGCATTTATTAGTAATAAATAATTACGCAATTTTTATTTTTATTATCGTCAATTTGTCTTTTTTTTTTGAATCCTTTAAACTTTTTGAATAACTTTTTTCAAAAAAATCTATTTTTTACCTTTTTTTTTTAGATGCATAACTACGAAGTAATGTCATTTATATGCTAATTGATGAAAAATTGTAATAAATATACAGCGTGTCCAATTAAGTTGGCATCATATGGGAAACTTTTTTATTCTTAGTTTTATGAAAAAAAGTTATCCTTTATAAAAAGTTATGCATGGCCTAAAACTTAAAATACAACCATCAGTTATCAATTTTTTTTAAGCCTTATACGAAGTATGTCAAAAATGTGAATTTTACTCAATAGTAAAGTAGCTTTATTTTTCACAATATTGAAAATTGTTATAATGAAAAGTTGTTTGGAATTAAGAACTATATTTTAATATGCAATTTCATCTTTCTAGTTGAAAAAAAAATTGAATTTTTTTTAAATTATGGATAACCAACATTATTTTCAGTTATTTCAATTATGATTCTGATGTGCCTCCTGATCTGATGATGAACTCTTTTATTATTAATTTTACGAAAAATAGTTATTCTATTTAAAATGTTCTGCATGGTCTAAAACCTAAAATACAACCATCTTATATCAAATTTTGTCGATTTTATACGGGGTATATAAAAAAATATGAATTCGCTTAAGAGTACTTAAATATAATACCGGTTTTTTTCACAGTATTGAAAATTGTGATTATGTAAAGTTGTATAAAACTAAAAATCATGTTTCAATAACATGTAATTACATCCTTCTTATTGAAATATTCTGAACTATAAAGGTACTTTATTCTTGATCGAAATTCATCTTTTTTGACATATCTCGTATAAAATTGATCAAATTTGATATTAGATGGTTGTATTTAAGGCTTTTGACCATGCATAACTTTTTACAAAGTATACATTTTTTTCGTAAAATTAATAATAAAAGAGTTATCATAATTGAAATAACTGAAAATGTTGGTTATCCATAATTTAAAAAAAAATCAATTTTTTTTTTCATTTAGAAGGATGAAATTGCATATTAAAATATAGTTCCTTATTCCAAACAACTTTTCATTATAACAGTTTTCAATATTGTGAAAAATAAAGCTACTTTACTCTTGAGTAAAATTCATATTTATTGACATACCTCGTATACGGCTTAAAAAAATTGATAACTGATGGCTGTATATTAAGTTTTAGACCATGCACAACTTTTTATAAAGAATAACTTTTTTTCATAAAACTAAGAATAAAAAAGTTTCTTATATGATGCCGACTTAATTGGACACGCTGTATATTTAGTGTGACCAACTAGCCCGAAAAATCTGGGACATGGCCCGAATTACGAAATCGTGTCCCGGCGTCCCGGACAAGGCTTCCGGGCCATCAAATTTTCGACGTTTTAGCAAAATTCTATTTTGAAATTTTGAATACGTTATTCTTCTAAGAAATTGGTGGGACGAAAAAAAGTTGACAATTTCTGGAGTGTGATACTAATACCACATTCAAAACGCATCCATTTTATATCGTGGTATTATAGTTCTACGAAAACTCAAACTGTGGACTTTATTCGTTTCTGTATTTTAAATATCGTCCTGAAAAAACGATTCAAAAACAATATTAATTCATGTATAGGTGTACACAGGAATCAACTGTCCGAGGCATGCCGCATGCAACGATGTAATGATGGCTGATAAATGTTTTTTTTCTGTTTTTGCAAAATGGCCCGTTTTTCACTGAAAAGTCCCGGATTTCAAGTATTTTTTCAGCCTTGTCCCGAATTCGACAGAATTGGAGTTGGTCACACTATGTATATTATAATTTAGTATATAAAAAACTAAAAAGTTTATAAGGAAAAATTGAACATACTTTTGCATACTTATTTATTGCTAATAAATGCATTTTTTATTCACTTTTTTTAAACCAATTTGAAAGTTTGGCTCATGCTCTTTCATTTGACACCTTTAGAATGGTTCTAACATTATTTTTTTCTGACTTCTGGGACTTCTCTGGGATAAACAATTTGAATAAAATTTAAACAATTGAATGAATTACTTTGAAATTTTTGTCACATATTAAACACCAAGGAACCCTCATTTGACAAAAATTTCAAAGCTCTGTACTTATTTTTACAATAGTTATTGCGAAATTAATTTTTTTTTGAAATTTCGACCTTATTTCGCAATTATATTAACAATAAATGAGTGTATTAAACTGTGTAATACGCCGTTTTAAAGCTTTTTGCATTCTCTCGAAGATGTTTGTACTAGGAAAACCATAAATCTTACTGTTTTCCATTAATTTGCAAAAAAAGTGAAAAACGCCATTTTTTGACACTAAATTGTTTATAAATAAAAAATGGCCGCCAGATCCTACGCAGGAAATAGTTACAATTTATTCTTACAGGTACTACTTGTCGAAAAAACGCTTCAGTACCCTTGCTGTTGAAGTGTCATGGAAAAAACTTTATTACCATGGACTAAATAATTTTGGCAGGAGTAATTGAGTGTACATGTTATCATCAATTGCTTTAGAGTTTAAATATTTAAACATGGTATTGCTTTATGAAATTTAGGCGTTTGCTACCGGTATTTTACTATATCTAACTGCTGTTACTATTCCTGTCGATCACTGACATAATTTTCTATGAATACCGGCACTATTTCTAGTCGTCGGTCGTCGTGTTAGATTCTTAAATAATTGTAGTATCATAAAAACCCGTTAAGGTTTTGATGACACTACTCTTTCATTTAAGGATTTGTTTAGGAATTCCTTCCATCGACACCTCTAAAAATACAACCAATTAGTTATTATTTGCGGGCATCTAATTGGCGAGCAGTACGGCAAGGGATAAGGGCTTGTGGCTCGGTGATACTCCCTCATAGATCTCTACCGGAAGGCCGTTGACGCCTAAAATACCGGTGTATAAATAGTTATTTATTTCCGTGGGAACTGGATGATCTTAGTGGTATTCGACGTATGGTTGCTATCCATTTTTCTCTCTCCTGGGCGTAATGTACTGCCTCAGATAGAGAGTAACCAGTGGTGCTCTTTATTTGGTCTAACCATAGCAGTAGAGCTCTTCTTCGGGTTCTTTTACCAGCTACTTTGCCTTCAACCACTAATCTCTCCATACCTTGTTTTTTTTCTGGCTGTGTTTAAAATACTTCAATATATTTTGGTTGATGATTGTGGTAAGCCTAGTGTTGATGTCAAGTTCTATTAATATTGAGATATTTTTGTGCGGTGTGCTGTCAGGTTTTGTAAGTTTATTAAATTTAATGAATTTGTACTCTTTGGATTGTTAATAAAGTTTTGCACATTTTTACCATCTTTCTTCTGCCCCTAATGAGTTTTAGGAAGTTTGTATTTCTTGTTCTCTTTCTTTTTCTTATTACTACTAATACTTGGTACTATTTATCCATTGACCCCCTCGATTCTCTAAGTTCCAAAGCAACTATGGATTTGCTAGTGATGCCTTTGAAAAACGTTTAGCTGTAATGTGTCTCGAGCCATGAATCTACTAAACTACTATTGTCGAAGTAGGTCGGCCATCCTGCTCTAAGGCATGTAACACAATATTAACTAACTAAAACTACGAAAATACACAATTAATTACGAATGGAAAACCTTAGAATTACGTAAAATCGTGCAATGTTGACCGATTTAAATTCTAACAGCTGCTGTAGGTAGATGTACGACTTGCTAATCAGAAGTTTAGACGAAATATTATAATACTATCTGACACCAATTATCATTATAGTAGGGGAGGAAGCTATGCTAAATTTTCAGTTACTCGAGCGTTATGAGGACCTTGTGAAGAGTAGGTCCTAAAACCAAAAAAGTTAAGTTTTCCATAAAGTGGGGGACTTTCCATTTTTTCCGATTATAGCGCCATCTATCCATAATTCGAAAAAATGTCTCGAATAAAAGTTACTTATTTTTACGTAAGGAATCCAAATCTGCAATAAAAAATGAGGGTTCCTATTTAAGATTTTAAAGTAACTCCCAACGCCACCTCCGTGAGGGGTAGTGTTTGCTGTCATTCGATAGATTTTTGAAAAATATTGAATACGTATTTTTCAGTTTTTCGATCTGATTTTCATTTCGCGAAATATCGTGGGGTTCCTATTTAAAATTTTAAAGTTACCCTCAACCCCCCTCCGTGGGGTCGTGTTTGGCATCATTCGATAGATTTTTGAAAAATATTGAACACGTATTTTTTAAAAATGTATAAACATTTTGGTATTTCGTATAAACGTATTTTTCAGTTTTTCGATCTGACGTTCATTTCGCGAAATATTCGCTTTTTTGTGAAACTTTGGGACTCGCCCATTTCCTTACGCTCAAATTGTCATGTTTTTGAAATATACACTGTTTTGCATGTACTTAACTTACCTTATCTTAATCTGACGATTTCGAGTTTTTCTAAGGATATATATTTTTTTTCGGACCCCCGTTAACTAACTCCCCTGTATTAAAAGCCAATATATGTAGAGGTACATTTACAGGGTACAAGGTTTCTCCCCATGTGATAATCTGACGCGCTCGAGTAACTGCAAAAATCCCCGCTTGGGCTCTCCTACCATTATGGATGGGTTTAATATGATTTGTCAAATTAAGACATATCACTAATGATATAGATATTAAGTACTTACTTATAGAACAGGGGTTCCCAAACTTTTTTGTACCACGCCCCCTTTTGTTGAAATGAAAGCTTCTCGCGCCTCCCCTTTTCAATAAATTGTATGCGCCTAAATAGGAACAAAATCAAAACAAATAAGTATTAGCTTGAAAACAAAACATTTATTTATTCTGCCATAAGAAACAATAATATCAGTTTCCATAAAATACAAAAATTATTAATACAAGAAAAATAGATTAGGTTGGTTAGTGAGATGGATGTGCTTTCATTTTATTTACTAGTATGCCTATTCGTGGCTGAGTTTTAGTAAGCTCACAGCACAAGCCACTAGCAACATCAAGTTTATTCCGATATACTTTGTTTTAATTGCCACAAGTGTTGAAAATCGCACAAATAGTTAATTGAAAAAGGCAAATATAAATGAAGAGCTTCCCGTGATACACTAAAATACACTTTGAAATATTTTAACTAAAATGAAGGTTTGTCCATTATAACAAAGTATTTGGCAGAGGAATCATTCAAAAAATCATTTGGATTTATTTGCAAAGCATCTTCTTGAAGTGATTCAGGCAGGGAGTCTATGGATTGGATCAGTTGACATGGAATGGATTCTGTAAATAAAATTGTCACAAGTGTTTGGGAAGTATTTCGGAACTCTTCAATTAGGCTCTCCAAATGGTTTGATATTTGGATTTTTAAACTTGGTCCTTCATAAATGTCCTTGAAGCGTGTTTCTTCTGAGATTGGCTCTACTTTAGAGAAATTTGAATAATTTCAGGGGTTTGCTGATATTTTAGGCCTCCAAAGTTCAGTAATTAAGCCTCCATCACAATGAGTAACTACTATATTTGATAAAAAAGATCAAGGCAGGTTTTGTTTATATTTAGTCCTGTCGCCAGGGGGGGTACAACGGCCTCGTTAATTCAGATGGACTTACCCAAATTTTTTTTATGTATTTTGACCCGTAGAACACGAATTTTTTGGGTAACAGTTGATCCGGATGTCGATAAGATTGTTATAGACCAAGAACTTGAGGAATCAAATAACAGCGATTTTTGGCAAAACAAAACAATATTTTGTATTTTTTGGGTCATTTTAAGCAAAAAATATTTCTACAAGTTTTTTAGTAGGATGCACAGTTTTCGAGATAAACGCGGTTGAACTTTCAAAAAATCGAAAAACTGCAATTTTTAAACCCGAATAACTTTTGATTAAAAAATAAAATAGCAATTCTGCTTAGCGCCTTTGAAAGTTCAAGTCAAATTATGTCGGTTTTGATTATTTGCATTGCTAAAAATTTATTGTGTTATTGCTAAACAAAGCTACAAACAACTAGTGCGTGAGTGATGTTTCTATGATTTCTCATTTAAAATCGAACGAGTAGGTAGAATAGGTACTAGTGCAATCAAGACTATTTCTACGTTACATGCGTTAAAACGCATGTAAAAGCACGGGAAACCCTACGTGTTTATAGCTTTGTTAAACAATAAAAAAATAAATTTTTACCAATGCAAATAATCAAAACCGATATAATTTAACTTAAACTTTCAAATGCGGTAAGCAGACTTGCTATTTTATTTTTTAATCAAAAGTTATTCGGGTTCAAAAATTGCAATTTTTCGATTTTTTTAAAGTTCAACCGCGTTTATCTCGAAAACTGTGCATCCTACGAAAAAACTTGTAGAAATATTTTTTACTTAAAATGGCCCAAAAAATACAAAATATTGTTTTGTTTTGCCAAAAATCGCTGTTATTTGATTCCTCAAGTTCTTGGTCTATAACAATCTTATCGACATCCGGATCAACTGTTACCCAAAAAATTCGTGTTCTACGGGTCAAAATACATAAAAAAAACTTGAGTAAGTCCATCTGAATTAACGAGGCCGTTGTACCCCCCCTGGCGACAGGACTATATTTGATTCAGAGTTGGACCACCATCTCCATATAGCTACTATATTTGAGTTTCCACCCTGCAGTTTTAGGTGAAGGCTGTTCAACGAGTCAAATATGTCTGACAAATAGGCCAATATTACTTAGGTACAATGTTTTTTGAAGGCCATGTTTAGCTCATTTTGCTTTTGACGTTCCAAGGTGATTACTTCATCTTAAAGGTCAAATAATCTTGCCAACATGTTTCCTTTTAATAGCCATCGTACTTCTGTATGAAGTAGCAGTGTTTTGTGATCACTTTCTAAATTTTCACAAAGAGTTTAAAACAGTCGAGTATTCAACGCACTGTTTTTTATGTACTTCACTAATTTAATACACAACTTTAAGACAGCCATAAGTTCATTTGGAAGGGTTTTTTCTGACAAAGCTTGTCGATGTATAAAACAATGTATCCCAATCACATCAGCATTTTTCTCTATTACTAATTACAAATAGCCTGAACGAAAACAAAACATTGAAGTTGCGCCATCTGTACATTAACTGATCAGTTTTTGCCAAGATAGTTCATGTTTGTCAAAAAACTCTCACACTGCTTTCATAACATTAATAGCTTTTGTCGTGGTCTCCAGTCTCCAACTCTGTAGAAAAGAGTAGCTCGTCTTTCATTCTTTCGTTTTGAATATACCGAACATAAACAATTAACTGATAACATTGTGTTATGAATATGATAATATGATAATTAATGTTAGTACTCTCGTCTAGCTGAATAGCAAAAAATGGCGATTATTTTACTGCATCAACTACCTGGTTTTGTATGTCTTCGGTCATATATCATCAAGGCGGCGTTTCACGGTATTGTCAAAAAGAGGTATTTGAGATAACTTTTGCTTACTCTGCGTTACCAGATACAGTTTAACAAGCGGTTAATTTTGAATTTTAGAAAAATAACTAAATTTAATTTAATGTTCAACTTGTCTCGCGCCCCCCCTGATATGTCTCACGCCCCCCTGATATGTCCTCACGCCCCCCTGATATGTCCTCACGCCCCCCAGGGGGGCGCGCCCCCCCCCAGTTTGGGAACCCCTGTTATAGAATCTTGAACAATTTTAAATTGAAGAAATAACTCTTTTTTTGTAGGCTTTTATTATTTTCATCTTTTTTACCTAGGAGGTAGTAAACTTTATAGTAGTATTCTTACAATAATTATTGTCAATGTTTAGCTTATACCTTTTGCTTATGTGTATTGTCATTGAGCTTTCTTCGCAGGTATTCTGGCTTACCCTGTGCACAGCTTTGGTGGGTTACGTCAAGCCTGGTGAATTCAAGACTAGCATTAACAAGTACGTGTCTATTATGTGCTTCGGAATATTATCCAGGGCCATCTCCTCGGTGATTACCTATCACAACGAAGAAAACAAGCCGAAAAATGGGATCTGTGTGGCGAATCATACGTCTCCAATCGACGTGCTTATACTGATGTGTGACAATTGTTATTCTTTGGTAGGTTTATGTTTCTGTTGTTGGTATGTGGTAGATTGTTGGGATACGTTTATATTTATCGCAATATACATATGACGAGTTCAGAAGCCAATTAGTGTCAGTCAAGCAAATAGTGGAAATGATGTAATAATCTTGAATATTTTAAAATTTCTTTTCTTACGGATTTTATCTGTACCCATTGTATATACAGGCGAGACAATGAAGCAATAAACCTACCAAATTTTTGCAGTTGAATGCATCCCAATGACATTTGTTACATTTAATTTACGCTGTACTTAAACTGCCGTCAAACGGTCGTGCACTGTAATGCCGTTAACAGCTATGACGTCATTCTTATGATGCGTTTGACGGCATTTTCTTTGGCTGCCGTTCGCTTGGAGGCTGGCCATCTTTGTATCAATTTTTGATAAAGAATTTATTAATATTAGAAGATTTTCTTATAAACTAAAAATAAAACGAAGTATTAAAACGTATTTTAATTATGGGTAATGGTAAATACATAATTAAATTAGTATTTATTTATCGTAAAACCTGTTGTAAACTAAGAAAAAAATTAATTATAGAAATTTAATCCTTTTAACCCTGGATTTTTTTGAAATGTTTTGGGGTTCCTTTTCTTTTTCTTTGGTAGTCCTATTCCTGTCAGGCCTTGTCCTTTTGGGCGTCCTCGTTTCTTTACTGCCACTGGCATTTTAATTGTCGACAAAGCAACATCGTTCACTTGAAGAGTTTGGTGAGTAATAGGAAGTTCATTTTCTCGACTTGACTCTTGTATATTCCCCTCCACGTTATCTACCCTACTTATCTCTTGACGAACCACCTTACGACATAGTTTATTTTCACTTTCAAATACAACTTTATCATTACTTTCAATAATACCTTGCGTGTCATTTTCAAATACAACTTCATCATTACTTTCAATAATAACTTGCGTGTCAGTTTCAAATACAACTTCATCATTACTGTCAATATTAACTTGCGTGTCATTTTCGTCTGTAACATCTATAGGTGTAAGTAGAACAGCAGTATCATTGGCCCACAGTGTTTTGAGATTTTTTAATAGATTAACCAGAGGTCGGCAACGCGGCGCCCGCGGGCGCCACTGCGCCCTTCAATAAATTTTAATGCGCCCTTAAACTATTGTTAATTTAGACAAGAAATTCAAAACGTATATTTTTTATACGTTTATATTAATATATTTGTTAGGTAAAAAAATAGCTGGCGCCCGCCATGAACTTTTAATTTAGTATTTCACTCTTTACCTTAAAAATGTTGCCGACCTCTGGATTAAACCTTTGCTCAAATAACATGCCCGTACCTTGTGCAGCTAAATCTGCTAGTTCATTGCATAACAAAAGACATTTTTTTCTTCTTTGTGCATAGGAACTTGGTGGTCAATACCCTTGTGTGGTCAATGATATAGACATATTATCATTAGATCTACTTGGTAACTCATATTCTGTCGATTCGTTTTCTTCAATCAAAGACGTTAATGTTCGTTGGTTATTTTTATAATAGTCCATTGTCCATCTATGATTTACGATCATTTTATCAAAAAGCTCTAATTGCAAATGCCGTCTCAATGCAAAAATATGCTTGCAAGGTAAAATCATTGAATCATAGATTATACAGTTGCACGAAGAAACAGAAGTATTTGTGGAACCCTGACTATCGGTAATGATGTAATCACCGTCTGCAAAAATTGTAATATCTCTGATTTGTTTAGAATTACGAATTTCTCTTAAAAACATGCTTCGAGGCTTCACGTGTGAGCAATGTAAAATATTTTTTTTTTCTAAAAAGGGGTAGTTCCCTGGATTTTTTTTTTCATCAGAATATTCTGGAAACATATCGACGGGTTTATTTAAATTCAAGTTTTCCAAATTCAAACTTATTATTCCCACAATAATTAACAATAATTAAGTACAAATATAGTGCTTGTAACTATATATGAGACCACTGAGACGGGCACTATAATAAAATAAGATAAGAGAATCGTCAACTCGTGCATTAACTCACCACGTGTATATATGCTAAACTGCAAGTGAAAGCGAACGGCACCCGAAGAAAATGCCGTCAAACGCACATATATGAATGACGTCATAGCTGTTAACGGCATTATAATGCAAGACCGTGTGACGGCAGTTTAAGTACAGAGTTTAATTTATTAGAGTCTTATGAGACTTTGTGAACTAAAGTGATGGTGACGAAATGAAAATTGCATTGAACAAGGAAAATCCATTTCGAAGTGATAAAACATAATAAATTTGTAATTCGGAAATAATTAATGGAAATAAGTTCAATATTACTACCCGGGGGGTTAGGGGCTCACTGAACACGAATATCATGACGACGGTAGTCTCCGTGTCTCATTTCCATAAATTACACTTCTCCAAGAAATTTTGTCCGATTTGAGTGATTTTTTAATATGTTATAGCGTTATTCTTTAATAAAATCGCTGTATTAATGTTGTTGCTAGACAGGTAAATTGTTATTGTATACCGGGTGTACCGATAAAACTGTATGTTTTTTCTCAAAGTTCGCAGCACCCTGTGGAATATTCTAGCATTTGTACAGGCTAAAATTAAAACCCAACTATATCTAGCATCAGGTTTTTTTACCATTTTGATTCATTCGCTTATGTTGGATAATAAAAAAGTTAGGTATATTAACAACTCACCCTTATCCTTACAGCGATATTTTTTGAGAACATACAACTTGTTTACCAGTTTGACCTACTTTAACAACTAGCCATGTTTTTCATTAATGTAACCTCATTTTCTGCTTAGTTTAATAAAAAAAGCTAAGCCTGAAGGAGGCTATGAGAAATTAACAATTTGATTAATGTCAAATTGTTAATTTGTTAAATTGTCAAATGTCGGTTACTTATGTGCCTTTCTCTGTTTAAAGAACTGCCACGCAAATGAACATTATAGATAGACCCTTAAATGTTGAGTCCGGGAATCTTTACCCGTGCGTCATCATTTAAAGCATGCGAAATAAGTCGATGATAAATCGGAAATTGAAATTTACTAAACGCAACAGCAAGTCACTTACTGTCACTTGCTGTTGCGTTTAGTAAATTTCAATTTCCGACTTATCATCGACTTATTTCGTATGCTTTAAATGATGACGCACGGGTAAAGATTTCCTGACTCAACTGTAAAGTCGTTCTGTATGTTGCACTGGGCATATCGCTCATTTAATCTCGGATTATTCTTAAACGTCGATTGGACCTATAGAGGCAAAATCTGGATTCATTTGTAAACAGAAAGTTTTCTTTTACAAGTTTGGGCAGTTTACGTGTGCTCTGGAAAATTTCAATCTAGCTCTACGATGGTTTGCAGTTGGGCCTGTGGCTCATCTTCCAATACGCAAGTCAGGTTCTACAAGAGGTCTCCTCAGCTCACGGTATCAATGCTGGATTGGATATTATGAACCTCACTAAGTTTGGTTAAAATATTCCTTGGCATGGCAAAGCATTCTCTTATATAGCGCATAATCTAATAAAACGGTCTTGAACGACCGTAGTAACTCGAGGTCTACCTTGTCTAGGACGTCTTCTGCTAGTTATTGAACTACCTAACTTTTTTATTATCCAACATAAGCAAATGAATCAAAAAATAAAACAAATAAATATATAAATAAATAATAAATAAGAAAACCTGAAGCTCTAGTTGGGTTTTAATATCAGTATTTTATAAATGCTAGTATGTTCCACCATTAAAACCCAACTTAAGTCGAAAATAAAAAAAAATGTCATCTCAGAATTATTACAGCCAGAAATAAGCAAATCAGAAATAAAGAAGGCATTGAAAGAAATGAAAAACAACAAATCGCCTGGAAAAGACGGAATAACTGCAGAGATGCTGAAATATGGTGGAAAAGTGGTAATTAATACTCTCCATTCCCTTTTTAACAAAATATTAAAAGTAAAAAGAATCCCAAACAACTGGAAGGAATCCGTAACCATTATCCTACACAAGAAAGGGGACAAAGCAGACATACAAAACTACCTTCCTATAACACTCCTCAATGTAATGTGTAAACTCCTAACAAAAATTTTAACCAATAGATTGACGACAAAATTCGAAGGATACCAGTCGAAAGAACAAGCTGGTTTTAGAAAGGGATTTAGCACAAGTGACCATTTATTAAGTATGAAAATCCTTATAGAACGAGCAAATGAATACTACATCCCTCTATATATAGCGTTCATAGATTTCGAAAAGGCTTTTGACAGTGTCAAACACTGGGCAGCGAAAAGTTCTTTGATTAACAGCAGAATTGACCACAGATATACAGATCTAATAGCCAATATATATAACGAAGCCACAACAACAATTAAAGTATACGAAGGAACACAATCAATTCAAATAGATAGAGGCGTAAGACAGAGTGACACAATATCACCGAAACTTTTCAATCAGGCTCTGGAAGATATCTTTAAAAGATTAGAATGGGAAGAAAAAGGTATAAAAATTTGTGGACAACGCTTGAACCACCTAAGGTACGCCGATGACATCGTATTGATAACCGATAAAAAAGAAGAATTGTTTGAAATGATGAAAGAACTGGACATAGAAGCCGGAAAGATAGGCCTTTATGAATTACAGCAAGACCAAAATCATAACAAATACAGATGAGGACATCACAATGAGGATAGGACAAGATGAAATAGAACAAGTTCACGATTATATTATCTGGGTCAAATTATAAAACTTAACAAGGAAAACCAAACAGCAGAGATCAAAAGACGAGTTAGACTGGCATGGACGGCATTTGGAAAACTAAGCTACATTCTTAAAAACAAAAGATATCCACAACATCTTAAGACTAAGGTATACAATCAATACGTACTCCCTGTTCTCACTTACGGTTCCCAAACGTGGACGTTTACGAAAGCAAACATGGACAAGATCATAAAAACGCAAAGAGCAATGGAAAGGCAAATGTTGCACATAAGACTAATGGATAAAAAGAGAAACGAGTGGATAAGAGAGAAAACCAAAGTTAGGGATGTTAGACAAGAAGTTGCAAAGTTAAAATGGAGATTTGCCGGACACACTATAAGACAAAATGAAGACCGATGGAACAAAATTCTCATAAATTGGAGACCGTGGGAATATAAACGAAGCATAGGAAGGCCACAAACGAGATGGGCAGATGATGTCAAGAAGCACGTGGGCTCTAGGTGTATAAATGTAGCGACAGACAGAGAAGAATGGAAAAGGATTGGGGAGGCCTATGTCCAAAGATGGACCGAAGAAGGCTAATTAGATAGATAGATAGTATATTCCACAGGGTGTTGTGAAATTTGAGAAAAAAACACAGTGTGATTGGTACACCCAGTATACAATGACAATTTACCTGTCTAGCAACAATATTATTACAGCGATATTGTTAAAGAATAAGGCTATAACACATTAAAAATCAATTAAAAAGGTTTAGGAAATTTTAGACATAAAAATGACCCATTTTTAAATGGTACGTTAATTTCTTGGAGAAGTGTTATTTATGGAAATGAGTTCAATATTACAACTCGGGGGTTTTTTGGGCTCGCTCAACACGGAGACTATAGACGGAGAGGCAGCGCTGAAAAATCTATTTGAATTTACTAAAGCTAGATTTTTTACAGTTGATTACTGTGAGTGTGTAGAGAAACATATTGCGGTCGGTCAAGCGAAACGTAGAACAGGGGTTACTGAGAGGGTATCAAAGTTGCTTTCCTACGAAGGTAAGTATTTCCATTTACTAAAGCTGAAAATCAGTACACATATTCTAAATTAAATATAAATAAAAGTTATTATAGTTGTAACGAATAAGCGATGAACTACCCCAGCTAATTGAAATAACATTCGAAAATATTACCTCAATCAACTAAGATAGCCATCGCTACACCCTTAGCTTAGCTCAGTCACTCAGGTGTGTGTTCGTCTTGTCCTAACCTTAGAAATGAACTATGAAAATTGGAATGGAAGCAAACAAAACAACAATATTTAACTAATCATGTTTATTGTTCATAAAGATATAATAAAAATATGACTTAGTAAATTGCATTAACAAATATAAATTCAAATTCTTGCCAAAAACTAACAATTCTGGATTATACTTATGGCTTTTGGTATTCGGCTCGATGGTAACTTCTTGATGTCGAATGGTACTGCCGTTGTGGACTTCTCGTAGGCCTGGGCGGATCTTCGGCCCTAGGCCCCTCAGCTAAAGGTGTTGGATGCTGAAGTCTGGATGTCATGGTCCCCATTGTGTCAGCCTTAGTTCCATCACCGGTGTGGATGGTACTGCTGTTGTGGACTTCTCGTAGGCCTGGGCGGATCTTCGGCCCTAGGCCCCTCAGCTAAAGGTGTTGGATGCTGGAGTCTGGATGTCATGGTCCCCATGGTGTCAGCCTTAGTTCCATCACCGGTGTGGATGGCTTGAAGCTTCCGAAGGGAGAAAAGTGATTTTATCCAAAAACTATAAAATAGAGACACATATCAATCATCAAGAAGAAAAACCAACGTGTGCCATCTGCCGTTCTAATCGTCAGAAAGAGTAGCAGATGACAAGAATAAATTAAATGAAATTTAGATGAGCATAGTTAAAATTCTGATTACTAAACGTGCATACATGTAAATTAAAAAGATAATTATATTTGAAACTAAAATATCAGAACACATGGTCTGACATTGGAAGTTAGGTTACATATAAAAAAACATTAGAAAAACTGGTAGACGGAGAAATATAATTACAATATAATATTATCCTTACCCCAAGAGAAATGATTTGATGGGAGCAAAATGATTTAATTTTGGAATTACATGCCTTTTTAAGGATTAATTTTTCCCTTCCAGTTTATGTCAGGGAGTAGGGGTCAATTCGATGAAGTGACACTGTCACTGAAAACGACATTTAAAATGACAACCAAGTACTATGAAGTAGCGGCATGTTCCGTATTGAAAATACAGATATTTAGAGAGTATGAATATATGAGTACGTTCAGTATGTTCAATCGATGATTTAAATGAAAAGAGATATAGTAAATAGAAGATAATAAAAGGGGGTATTAAAAAAGGATAATCAAAGAGAATAATCAAAGAGGATAATAAAAGAGGGCGCCAACCGATTTTTAAAGGGGGAAATGGGTAAACCAAATAGAAGAAGATAATTATTAATGAAATATTAAAGGAAATAAGGTAAAATAATTATTTAAAAATAAAATATCAAAGATGTGACGTTTGTAACGTTACATAGTCGGTCAGCTGTATGACGGGATAGAGCCGGTCGGTCGACCCCAATAGTCGATTGAGGAAATGAAGCATTTTGGCTTGCAATTTTTTCGTCCAGCATGGATTTACTTGAAATTTTCACAGAATGTAGGGAATAGTCCAAGGATCATTTTCTATATCATGCAGCTATCATACGCTACAACCTTGGGGGTGGTTGCCACCCCATCTCGGGGGTGGGAATTTTTTATTACATTTTAACTATGTAATTCGATGAAAAAAGTGATTCTAAGAAAAAAATGTTTTTTACATTTTCTTCGTAAAACTAATATTTTTCGAGTTATTCTTGCTTGAAAATAACAGTTTTTCGACGAAAAAATCGACTTTTTTAGAGGGTTTTTTGAGAATACCTCGAAAAATATGCATTTAATCAAAAAAAAATGTAGATGTCAAAATTGTATCTTTTAGTAACACAAATCAAATTTTTTTCCAGTTATATCTTTAAGATCAATACAAACCGATATACGGCATGTTAAAGGTTAGCTTTTTTCGTCAACTGCATAATTTGAAATATTCAAAGCCAAATAATGGGAAAAATTTGCATTTTTCGAGGAAAACTTAAATAATCTTTTTTCAGGTATATAATTAGACCTTAAAAAAATAAAAAGTTTCTAGCATGAAAATTAAGGGACTTATAATAAAAAAAATGTCGGTACCTGCTTTTCTCTACGAAAAAATCAGTGAATACAACCCCCAAATTACCTTCCTAATTCAAAATTGGTCTTTACCTTTCTGTAGTTCCTTTTATATTTATATTATCAATACACTCAAGGCGTTTGACCTATTTAAAATGCCTAATTTTGGAAAAATATTATATCTCACTGTGTACTGATTTTCAGCCTTAGTAAATGGATTTAATTACTTTCGTAGGAAAGCAACTTTGATACCCTCTCAGTAAATGAGACCATTCAAAAATGATTTTGTAGGATTTTTAAATAGCTATAAGACTGTGTAAATTAAATTCCGTAAGATGCCTTAGTTTTTAATTGGGGCGGGTTTAAAGGGCTCGAATAAGGGAGTGTTTGTTGGTAAATAGAGGTTTTAAACAGCTATATCTGGTTAACTATTCACCGTAATGAAAATCTATGCACAGGGTAATTTTAGTCATTAAAAAAGCTACAATTTAGTAGTTTACATTTTTTTTCATATCTTCAGTATATTCGGAGATATTTTGAAGTAAAATGTGAAAAATACCAAATTGCAAAAAATCAATTTTTCTTTAGACTCCAATTTTTTCAAAATTAGGCATTTTAAATAGGTCAAACTCCTTGAGTGTATTGATAATATAAATATAAAAGGATCTACAGAAAGGTGAAGACCAATTTTGAATTAGGAAGGTAGTTAGGGGGTTGTTTTCACTGATTTTTTCGTAGAGAAAAGCAGCAACCGACATTTTTTTTTGTAAGTCGCTTAATTTTCATGTTAGAAACTTTTTATTATTTTTTTTTGAAAGGTCTAATTGTATACTTGAAAAAAGATTATTTAAGTTTTCCTCGAAAAATGTAAATTTTTCCCATTATTTGGCTTTGAATATTTCAAATTGTGCATTTGACGAAAAAAGCTACATGCCGTATCTCGGTTTGTATTGGTCTTAAAGATATTATAGGAAAAGAATTTTGTTTGTGTTACTAAAAGATACCATTTTGATATCTACAGTTTTTTTTATTAAATGCATATTTTTCGAGGTATTCTCAAAAAACCCTCTAAAAAAGTCGATTTATTCGTCAAAAAACTGTTATTTTCAAGCGCGAATAACTCGAAAAATATTAGTTTTACGAAGAAAATGTAAATTTTTTTTTCTTAGAATCAATTTTTCCATCGAATTACATGGTTAAAATGTAATAAAAAATTCCCACCCCCGATATGGGGTGGGAACCACCCCCAAGGTTTTAGCATATGATAGCGGCATGATATAGAAAATAATCCTTGGACTATTCCCTACCTTCTGTGAAAATTTCAAGTAAATCCATGCTGGACGAAAAAATTGCTGGCGAAAATGCTTCATTTCCTCAATTACTATTGGGCCGACCGACCGGCTCTGTCCCGTCATACAGCTGACCGACTATAATAACTTTTATTTATATTTAATTTAAAATGTGTGTACTGATTTTCAGCCTTAGTAAATGGAAATAATTACCTTCGTAGGAAAGCAACTTTGATACCCTCTCAGTAACCCCTGTTCTACGTTTCGCTTGACCGACCGCAGTATGTTTCTCTACACACTCACAGTAATCAACTGTGAAAAATCTAGCTTTAGTAAATTCAAATAGATTTTTCAGCGCTGCCTCTTGGTCTACTATCGTCGTCATGATATTCGTGTTCAGTGAGCGCCTAAACCCCACGAGTAGTAATATTGGACTCATTTTCATTAATTATTTCCGAATTAAAAATTTATTATGTTTCATCACTTCGAAATGCATTTTTTTCGTGGATTAATTTCTTGGAGAAGTGTATTTCCACAAATTTATCATTTTTCATCAATTGGAAATGCATTTTCCTTGTTCAATAATGGAATTTTCATTAAGTCATCGACCTTTTAGTTCACAAAGTATCCTAGGGCTCTCACGCATCGAATGCGGAACAAGTTTCATTGAAATGCATCCAACTGTAAAAATTGGTACGTTTTGGGCTTTTTACTGCTTCATTGCTTCTAGTCTAGTAAAATAAAATTACACTACATGTAAATCAAAATGTAAATTCGTACAGGTTGAAACAAATTTTATATCAAAGTTTAGGTGGGTACAAAAGATATTTTCAAGAAAGTATCTAAATCATACAAGGGGATCATTGTTTAATTATTAAAAAGGGGTCATTTTGCAAAAAAATTACTTTTTAAACTGTTGAGGTCATTCAGTTACTAGTGAAGGTCTATAGGATTGTTTTCTGCAAAGTTTAAGAGTAAATCTTTCACATAATACTTACTAAATTAAATTTGACCCCCTATTTATTAAAATAATTGTACATAAAACTTTAAAAACAAATTTGCAAAAAATTATTTTTAGCGTTTTAAATGAGCACTATAAAATATCTTATTTTACAGGAAAAGTTGCGCTAGGTTATCAGCATTAATCAAAAAAAAATTGGTCCAAAAATATTTAATATTTTTTGAGATATTAAATTTGTTGGTTAAATGTTACTCTATTTTCAATTGCAAAAACGCGGTTATTGCCAAAGAAATATTCACCTGTATTAAATCTTAGTATTTTTATTTTTATGTATATTTTCGATAAATGTATTGATAAATTCAAATTTCAATTAATCTTCCCCCTAAAATGGCATTTGAAAATTATTAAAATTTGTTTATAATTTGTTTTTTTAATAACGTCGCGGGGATTAAATATTTTGAAATGCCGTTTCGATAATTGGGTTGATGGAAATTTTTCACTAATTACCTAATTTTTTTGTCTTTTTTTCCTCTTCTTTTTTTTTTCTTGGAGTTATATTACTACGGGCCCTTTTAAGGTTAAGTTTCATTAAGAATGTCGAATCTCTAAGTTATAGATTCTAGACCTAAAAATATTAAGATTGGTCTAAAATCACTTAAATAAAATGTGGCTACTTACTGAGCTACAGGGTGTTCTATTTAAAAATTTAAGAATTATTTTTACAAAGTTCTTTAAAACTATTTGACTTATCCTTATCATACTTGGCAGAAAGTGTGGGTACTATACAATCTACTAAATTGTCGTAAATAAAAGTTTATAGCTACTACCAGAGGCGTACGATAGGGGATAGTTAATGGTTGACCCTTCCCAAATTCTACGCCACTGAGGGAATTACTATTTTAGCGAAATTTTTCGATTCTCCGATACTTTCTATGTAAATAATATAGTCTTTACTGGTAACGATTAAGTCATTAGTTTTCTAGATATTGGACGTTAACAATGAAACGGCATAGTTATTTTGATTCATTCATTCATTCATTTTAAACTTCCAATATCTCGCAAACTGATGACTTTATCGATACCAATAAAGTTATTTGCATACAAAGTGTTGGAGGATCGAAAAATTTCGCTAAAATAGTAATCCACTCAGTGGCGTAGAATTTGGGAAGGGTCAATCATTCACTATCCCCTGTCGTACGCCTCTTGCACTAGCTAGAAACGTTTATTAATCACAATTTAGTAGGGTGTATAATAGCCACACCTTCTGCCAAGTATGATAAGGATACGTCAAATAGTTTTAAAGTACTTGGTAACAATAATTTTTAATTTTTAAAATAAAACACCCTGTAACTCGGTAAGTAGCCACATTTTATTTAAAAGATTTTAGTTAAATCTTAATATTTTAGGTCTAGAATCTACAACTCAGAGATTCGACAATCTTAATGAAATTTAACCCTAAAAGGGCCCGTAATAATATAACTCCAAGAAAAAAAAGAAGAAGAAAAACGACAAAAAAATTTTGTTAATTAGTAAAAAATTCCCCAGGAACCCAATTATCGAAACGGCATTTCAAAATACTAATCCCCACGACGTTATTAAAAAAACAAATTATAAACAAATTTGAATAATTTTCAAATGCCATTTTAGGTGGGAGTTTAATCGAAATTTGAATTTATCAATACATTTATCGAAAATATATAAAAATAAAAATAATGAGATCTTATGCAGGTGAATATTTCTTTGACAACAACCGCGTTTTTGCAATTGAAAGTATAGTAACATGTAATAAATAAATTCAATATCTCAAAAAATATTAAATATTTTTCGACCAATTTTTTTTTGCTTAATGCTGGTAACAGAGCGCAACTTAGTCTGTAAAATAAGATATTTGATAGTGCTTATTTAAAACGCTAAAAATAATTTTTTGCAAATTTGTTTTTAAAGTTTTATATACAATTATTTAAATAAATAGGGGGTCAAATTTAATTTAGTAAGTCTTATGTACAAGATTTACCCTTAAACTTTGCAGAAAAATATCCCATAGACCTTCATTAATAAGAGAACTACCTAAACAGTTTATAAAGTATTTTTTTTGCAAAAATGACCCCTTTTTAATTATTTAAACAATGATCCCATTATATGATTTGGATACTTTCTTTGATATAAAATTTGTTTCAACCTGTACGAATTTACATTGTGACTTTTTTTTATTTTATTAGGCTATTCGCCTAATATTAAATGGAGCTAGTGCAAATTTTACCCTTTTTATATAATTTATAGTGCAGTCACTGAATGTTTTCACCCCCGATTTTGTTGAACCTCCATCGATTTTCATGAAAATTGGTGAATAGTTAGAGGATACCTCAAGAAACAAAGGTGACATGATGCCAACTTGCGCTTTTACCCTAGGGGTGGATGCCACCCCTTTTCTGGGGTGAAAATTATTTTATTTAAAATAATACCATAAATCGATAGAGGGACAAATTCTAAGCAAAATTTGTTATATTAAGTTATTAACATAAATCAATACTTTTTGAGTTTTAAAGATCAAAGATTTTATTTTTTCGTAAAAAAATGCATGTTTTAAAGCTGCTTTTCACGTATATCTGAAAAACTCTTTTACAAAAAAGTTATTCTTACCAAAATTGAAGACAATAAAACATTGAATACACTATTCTCTCAAAGTACTAATGTAATTCTCTAATGTTAATTCAATGTGAGTTCTAGGTAATTGAATGTATATTTTTTTCGATGAGTACTCAAATCTAAGTATTCAAGCTTAAATAACGGGAAAACAATGCATTTTATAAAATATACCTGTTAAAAACTTATCAAAGTACAGTCGAACCCGCTTATTAGAATCCCTGTTATAGGAATATCCCGGTTTATGGAATATAAATTCGAGTTCCCGAAACGTTTCCATTTACTCCTTAATAAATTTTTCCTTTTATTGGAATAGGTTCTAATTAGATAATACCGCTTATTAGCATATTTTGCAGGTCAACGAATATTTTTTTTTACAATTTACTAAAAATTTAAATTATATTTGTCAGTCGTCAAGGCCTGTAGTGCTGGATTAGATATTATTAGGGTAATAAATATTTATTACTTTGTTACGAGTACCTACCAATTCGATCTTTAGCCGAAAAATGCATGGGTCATAAAGTAGTTTTTATTTGTCTACACAAAGGCACTGTTGCCTGCTATAAAATTGTTAGAAGCAGTTTATTTAGAATTCACCCAGAGAGTATTTACCTACTTGTTTGCAAGATGTGAATTATGGCTTTGTTAAATTCATCCATTTCTTGCCGCCAATAAAAGTTCCATTCAACCAATGGATTAAGGATGACCACACGGATTAACAATAAAAAACTATAATTACCGATAATTTCTCAAGAAAAAATTAGTAATTTTGTTATATGCATTTTAATAAGAAAATATTTACATATCTACATATTGCATACATTTTATATTAATTACCTACTGCTACTGTATTCATTCACATACATAATATAATGTAATTTGCTATTTAACACATATATACATAAATAAGTAGTAGTTACACTACTGTATTATTGACGTAAAAAGACCTAAAAACATTTACATATACTGATTATGTAGGTATATATATGATATACATATTGGCATAGTATGTAAAATTACATATTGGCATAGTATGTAAAACTACACATTGGCATAGTATGTAAATAATATTATTACGTATATTCGGTACACTTATTTCGACTAGCCACCAATGATCGGTTATTAGAATATCCCGGTTATAAGAATATTTTGCCTGGTACAAAGGCTATTCCAATAGGCGGGTTCGACTGTACTTCAAAATACCTAACCAATGAGCTCCAGAAGAAGTTAATAGCATCAAAATTAAGCAAGTTATGATAAAACTAAGAGAACCGTTTCGAATTTTTTAGGAAAATGTGAAAAATAAAACATACCTACGCCATTTCCCTTTCGAATTTGTTAGGAAAATGTGAAAAATAAAACATACGCCATTTCCATAAAAATTAAAATTTATAGTAATCCTTACAAAAATTTCTTTGTATTAGCATAAGTAATGATTTTAACAATTTTCACCGGTTTAGAATGCATATTTTTGAAAAAAAGATATAATTTAAAAAAATCAGAGTTTTTAAAATTATCGTTATTTTCATTTTCTTTTGATAATAACTATAAAAATACTCAATATACGTAAAAAATGGTAAATAACCAAATTATAGTTTTTTCTATATCAAATATTATTACCATTTCTGTAGGGTGAAAAATAACCGAGATAGAAACGTTTAAAGCTTAAATTTTGCTGCGAGAACCATGTAACCGTGACCATTTAATCTTTGATTTTTAAAAAAGTGAGGGGTTTGAAAGATTCAATTCAACGCGTTCTAATAGCCTTTGGAATTATCTTTCAAACCGTTTTTAGGTGAACCTGATCTTAAATAACGGAGTTATTAAAAAAAAACGACATCATTTTTTGGAAAAAATTTTAAAGGGTGAAAATAACCGAGATAGAAACGTTTAAAGCTTAAATTTTGCTGCGAGAACCATGTAACCGTGACCATTTAATCTTTGATTTTTAAAAAAGTAAGGGGTTTGAAAGATTCAATTCAACGCGTTTTAATAGCCGTTGGAATTATCTTTCAAACCGTTTTTAGTTGAACCTGATATCTTAAAAAATAACAGGAGTTATTAAAAAAAACGATAACATTTTTTGGAAAATTTTTTAAAAGATAAAAGGTTGAAAAATTTTTGGAGCATAAATTTTAATGCTATTAACTTGTTCTGTATCTCATTTGATAGATATTTCTAAGTACTTTCACAAATGTTTAATGCTTTTTTTACTAAGGAGTGTAGTTAATTTTTTATTAGCTTCACTTTTGGCAATAATAACTTTTTTGTAAAAACTTATAGTTTTTGAGTTATCTATGAAAAATCGGTTGAAAACATGCATTTTTCTTACGAAAAATTAAAATTTTTAATCTTTAATAACTCAAAGAGTTTTGATTTATTTTAATAACTTTATATAACAAATTTTGCTTAGAATTTGTCCCACTATCTAATTATGGGGTTATTTTTAATAAAATAATTTTCACCCCGAGAAGGGGTGGCATCCACCCCCAGGTTAAAAGCGCAAGTTGGCACCATGTCATCTTTGTTTCTTCGGAGGTAATAGCTCATATCCACCTTCAGTGACTCCACTATTACTTCTTCCAATAATTTAATAACTTGTCTTCTGTCTTTCAAATAGTATACGTAGAGGCTGGGCTATATGCAAAATGCATAATGTGCATAATACATGCAGCATATTTATGGGTTTCTTTATAAATGCATATGCTATTCATATTTACTTGATTAAGAGCATATTGCGGCATATTTTGATGTATGCATTTGAAAATATCACATAAATAAAATAGTTTTCTATACATATTTAGATAATAGGTTCTTGGAATTATTCATAGCATTGCTCGATTTGTTAATGAATCTTTGACAAATTTCTTTTTAACAAATCAAATACCTCCTGAAAAAAATTTGCTACTAGTTAGCGATACCGCTTCCTACACGATTAAAGCTGCTACTAGTCTTTTTTTTTTCGAATTCGACACATGGTACATGCTTAGCGCTTGGTTTAAACAGAGTTGCAGAGAAAGTTAGCTCGAATTTTTAAATGTAAGCACTTTAATCGGCAATGTAAAGCAAGTATTTTTAAAAGCACCATTGCGAGTAGAAGCTTCCCGATATTCTTTTGCCACCTGAACCATTGTTGACTAGACATGGTTGTCAATGTCATGACACAATAGTGCCATATTTCTTACAAATACTTATATTTGTATCAAAAATGTTATATAAAATTTTGAACCTTCTTGTAATGCTGTTCAGAAGTGTCAAAAAAATTTTAATGAGAATTCTGTTCAGATTGAACTGTACTATATAAAATCAAATTTTGACATTGTAAACTGTATTACATAACTAGAGAGTGAAAAATTATCTTTAAATGATTGGACAACATTTGTATTGTTGATTATGTCCAAGAAAGGATAATAAATCTTTCAGGGACAATTGGGAAAAACATTAAAGATAAATTTAGTGAAGTTTTAAACAGAAATGAAGGTTTAGAGGAAGGAAACAGAAGGAAATAAATAACACGGAGGAAAGTTGGAAGCAGTTGTTAATATGAATCCCTCGCTAGTGTCAAACTTTAGATTTGCGCCAATTACATTTTGTAATGTTAAAATATCGTTTTCCTCATATAAACACATATTAACGGATAGAAGGCATATCATTACTCTGGAAAATATTGAACATTTTATGATTAATAAGGGGATCAGCAGGTCCTGTAATAGCAGGATCGAGGACATTTTATTGTGAATTTTCATTTATGTTTTATTATCAAATTTAAAGTGAGGTTACTTTGTGACACTTTTTTAGGTTTTGTGATGATATAGTACATACACTTTCGGTTTATTATGATTTTAAAAATATCACCTGAAAGCTCAATCTTTCCTCTATGTTCAGTGACAACTAGAATGCGCTATATGTTATAGAAATCAAGAAAATGTCAAAAAAAGTTGTCACAAAGTCGCACCACGGGTGTTTTTGCAATATTTATATGGAATTCTAACTGTGGCCAAAAGAAACACCCGTACATTTTTTACAAATAAAATTTTAATGTTAAATGTAGGTAACATATTGTGTTAAAATATAAATTTACTTTGGTAGAAATATCTTCTAAAAATTCTTCTTCAAAAGTCAAAGTTTTCACGCCAACCTAAAATCACCTGTTTTGAAGATGATCAAATCAGCTGTGGCATGACGAGCAAAGTTGCACTAGGAACTTTGGTTATTGTTCCCTAGATAATGCATATAGTCTACTATTGAAATAAAACATTTTCATTACTCCAGCATTTCTAATGACTCGACCAAGTTAATAAGTTTAACTTTAGAGGCCACTGTCACAAAGTAACCATATGTGTCACAAAGTAGCCTCACTTTACATATAAACACTCTATAAGTTACACTATAATTTTATTTCTCACCGAATCTCAATCCTTGATCAATCCTTACATGTAATAAATACATATTTGGTTACTTTTAAGTGCATGTTGCATGCATATTTTAACCATTTTTTAGTGCAATAATCCAGGCTCTAGGTATAAGACATAAAAAATTAGATTTTTAAAACGTAAAATTATATATTAAAGAACTTATTTCATGTATGTCTGTTTGTTGTTTGAATTTATTCAGTATAATTATTACGGCTTAGGATTTTAAAATATCTCGTTGCTTTTTTTTTTTCTTACTATACGCATGCATTTGGACTTGATTTCAAAGTAAATTAGGTACATAAAAAAGTACTAAAACAACAAAAGTAAATTACTAGATTGTATAAAGATGGGAACTAAATTATTACAAAGAACAATTCCTTAATTAGTTTCAAATTAATTTATTTGATACTTAACTTAATCAGTAGTTTGTATTATGTCTTGGTTGTTGGTTCTATAATTTCGTCTTTTTATAGAATGACGCATCGATCATTATGAATTTCTAATACGTAAAAATCGTCAGGTGTTTTACTTTAATAGTTTTTTAAAGTTTTTTGGGAATAAGAATATTATTATAGTTCTTTTTCACCAAATAGACGAGGGCATTTAGCACAAAATAAATAAATTTTTAAATACAGCACATAGAGACTTGCAGTTTTTTGCATTATGTTCAGGATGACGCCAGGAAAAAAGTCTACTATTCAAAAATGGGTGGAAATGCATAATTGCACTGTAAAGTGCATAAAATGCATCCAAAATTGCATAAATATAAAAATAAAGTCAAAATCAGTATACTAAGGAACAAAATTTATTATTTGGGGGGTTTTTGGTTAACTGAATACGATTACGCAATCAGAACTGATTATGCAATCACCTGGTGCCCAAAGTCAGTGCAAGAGACGTCATCTTCTGGAATTTCGATGGTTTTCGGCATTAAATCGATGCAAACGGATTACTTACGGGTTTTAGTAGTCACTAAGTACTAATATGCCATCAGAATTGACATACGGAGTACCTGGTGCCCAGGGTCGCTACTAACGCACGTCATCTTCTGGAGTTTCGAGGGTTTTCGGCACTAAATTGATGCAACTGGACTATTCGGGGGTTTTTGAGGTGGTTAAACACAAATATGCCATCAGAACAGACCTCTGGATCACCTGGTGCCCAAGGTCACTGCAAGGGACGTCATCTTCTGGACTTTCGAGGGCTTTCGGTATTAAATTGGTGCAAACGGATTACTCGGGGGTTTTGAGGTCGCCAAACACGAATATGCCATCAGAATAGACCACCAGATTACCTGGTGCCCAAGGTCACAGCAAGGGACGTCACCTTCTGGAGTTTCGAGTGTTTTCGGCATTAAATTGATGCAAACGGATTACAAACGGGTTTCTGGGGTCGCTACACACGAATATGCCATCAGAATTGAATTCCGGAGTACCTTGTGCCCAGGATCGCTACTAGGACACGTAATATTCTGGAGTTTTGAGTGTTTTCGGCATTAAACTGATGTAAACGGATTACTCACGGGATTTTTGGGGTCGGTAAACACGAATATGATATCAGAACTGAACGTCATCTTCTGGAATTTCGATCGTTTTCGGTATTTAATTGATGAAAATGGATTACTGGAGGGTTTTTGAGGTCGCTAAACACGAATATGCCATCAAAACCGACCCCCTGGGCACCTGGAGCCCAAGGCCACTGCAAGGGACGTCCTCTTCTGGAGTTTTGAGGGATTTTGGCATTAAATTGATAAAAATTGATTACTCGGGGGTTTAGAACAAACACCGGAGCACCTGGTGCATATCATCTTATGGAGTTTAGAAAAATTTTGGTACTAAATTGATGTAAACGAATTGCTCATGGGTTTTTGGGTTTACGGAATACGAACTCTACTATGTTGATCTATCTAATTTTTTACATGAGTTTTATTATGCGTTGACATTATTAGTGATTACCGTAATCACTAGATACTCCAGAATTCCTCATGTAAGCCATATTCGTTTAGAAAAATTTTGGTACTAAATTGATGTAAACGAATTGCTCATGGGTTTTTGGGTTTACGGAATACGAACTCTACTATGTTGATCTATCTAATTTTTTACATGAGTTTTATTATGCGTTGACATTATTAGTGATTACCGTAATCACTAGATACTCCAGAATTCCTCATGTAAGCCATATTCGTGTTTAACAACCCCAAAACCAAAAAGTAATCCATTTTTCATCAATTTAGTACCGAAAACTCTCGAAACTCCAAAAGATAACGTGTTTTAGGCACCAGGTGCTTCGGTGTCTGTTCTGATGGCGTTTTCGTGTTAAGGTACCTGAGAAACCCATGAGTAATCCGTTTTCATCAATTTAGTACTGCAACCACTCAAAACTCCAGAAGATGACCTGCCTTAAGCACCAGATGCTGCGTGGGTTGGGTCTGATGGCATATTCATATTCAGGAACCCCAAAAACTCAAGAGTAATGCGTTTGCACTAATTTAGTACCGAAAACTATCGAAACTACAGATGAAAACGTGCCTTAGGCACCAGGTGCTCCGGTGTCTGTTCTAATGGCGTATTTATGTTCAGAAACCCAAAAAACTCCTGAGTAATCCATTTGCATTAATTAAGTACCGAAACCGCTCGAAACTCCAGAAGATGACGTGCCCTAAGTACCAGGTGCACTGGTGTCTGTTCTGATGACGCAATCGTGTTCAACAAAATCCGATTAGTAAGTAATCCGTTTGCATCAATTGAATGCCGAAAACCCTCGGAACTACAGAAGATGACCTGCATTAGGCACCAGGTGCTCCGAGGGTGAGATCTAATGGCGTATTCGCGTTCAGCAACCCCAAAAACCTACGAGTAATCCGTTTGCATTAATTTAGTACCGAAGACTCTCGAAGCTCCAGAAGATGACGCCCCTAACAATAACCTTGGGCACCAGGTTCTCCGGGATTCGGTTCTGATGGCATATTCGTATTTAGCGACCTCAAGAACCCCTCAGTAATCCATTTGCATCAATTTAATGCCAAAATTTCTCGAAACTCCAGAAGATGACGTCCCTTGCAGTGACCCTGGCCACCAGGTGCTCCGTGGGTCTGTTCTAATGGCATATTCGTGTTTAGCGACCTCAAAAACTCCCCGAGTAATCCATTTGCATCCATTTTATGCCGAAAACCCTCGAAACTCCAGAAGATGACGTGTCCTAGTAGCGATCCTGGTCACCAGAACTCCGGAGTTCAATTCTGATATCATATTCGTGTTTAGCAACCCCAAAAACACGTAAGTAATCCATTTGCATCAATTTAATACCGAAAGCCCTCGAAACTCCAGAAGATGACTTCCCTTGCAGTGACCTTGGGCACCAGGTGATCGAGAGGTCTGTTCTGAAAAACTCCCCGAGTAGTCCAGTTACATCAATTTAGTGCCGAAATCTTTCGAAACTCCAGAAGATGACGTGCCTTAGTAGCGACCCTGGGCACCAGGCACTCCAAAGGTCAATTCTGATTCCATATTCGTATTTAGCGACCCCTAGAACCCCTGAGTAATCCATTTGCATCGATTTAATGCCGAAAACCATCGAAACTCCAGAAGATGACGTCTCTTGCAGTGACCTTGGGCACCAGGTAGCGTTGCCAGGTGTCCCGATTTGCGCAGACGTCCCGATTTTCAGGGGTCTGAGGACGCGTACCGATTTGTACCCGATCGGGATACCAAATGTCCCGATAAATTTCACCCACGAAAACCAATTTCAGCATGGCTTGCAGTGAATTTTATATGTAACTATGTTATAAAAACCAAGGCACTCCTAAAGGCGACAATATCGAATGAAAAATATAATTTACTTAATCTACAATTTTATTTTGTAATTTCGTCTGATTATTATTATTATGTAGGATTAAATGCGGATTATAAAAACACCTTGTAGTCCAGTAAATGAACGGGAAATACGGCGATACCGTGTAATTTTCAGGGTTAACTCCAAATTGCATGAAAATTTGGACTTAGGTTCTACTTACCATCCCCTCAAAGTTGAACTTCTGCTGTTGGTTGCTTTTACTCGGGAGGTGACAGTCACCCCTAGTCGGGGGTGAAAAACCGCTCGTTTAAAATAAGTGTAACTTAGTTATTACTTTTCGAGTTATTTGCGATTGATGTTTATTTTTCGACAATAAAAATCACGGTTTGAAGCGGTTTTTCACAAATAACTCAAAAAGTAAGAATTTGATCGAAAAAAATATTCTTAACAAAGATGTAGCATATAAAAAAATGAAAAAAAATGTGAATTCGTAAAATCTATAGACCCAGCAAAAGCAAAGTTGTAGAAATGTTTAATAAAGCTTTATTTTTATGTTTTAAAAAAGTTTCTAGCATCAAAACTAAGCGAGTTATGCTTAGTGTGACCAACTCCAATTCAGTCGAATCCGGGACAAGGCTGAAAAAAATACCTGAAATCCGGGACTTTTCAATGAAAATCGGGCCATTTTTTTTTCAGAAGACGATAATTAAAATACAGAAACGAAAAAATGCCCACCGTTTTAGTTTTCGTAGAACTATAATACCACGATATAAAATGCATGCGTTTGGGATGTGGTATTAGTATTACACTTTAGAAATTGTCCACTTTTTTCGTCCCACCAATTCAATTTGATGTGACTTCTTAGGAGAATAACGTATTCAAAATTGCAAAATAGAATTTTACCAAAACTTTGAAAATTCGGATGGCCCGGAAGCCTTGTCCGGGACGCCGGGACACGACTTCGTAATTCGGGCCATGTCCCGGATTTTTCGGGCTAGTTGGTCACACTAAGTTATGCTCAAAATCAAGTTTTTTTGAAAAAAAAAATCGTGAAAATCTCCTCCTATTTAGCACCCCAAATGAAATTAATCGTTACCGCTTTACAAACAATTTACTTTTCTTATGTATTTTTTATATAATCTCAAGTTTCACCGGTTTCAAGGGCTTATTTCTGAAAGGGTCATAATTGAAAGGGCCTGATGGAGTCACTAATCACACGTGTATGCAAAATATGAACAGATTCTGATATCTTAACCAATTTGTGTCTTACAGAAAAACACAATGAAACTATCATATTTATAAAAGCAAAACCTACATTTTTTTTACTCCTTGAGATTTTTCGTATCACTAATACTTTTCAAGTTATTTTGAAAAAAGAGCATTTTTTCGTATAAACAATACACATATAAAGTAAATGGTAGAGCGGCAATTTTATTTAGGGTGCTATGTAGGGAGATATTTTCACGATTTTTTTTTACCAAAAAAAAGGGTCAACTTTATTTTGAGCGTAACTTGCTTGGTTTTAATGCTAGAGACTTTTATATAAAAAAATAAAGATTTTTTTAAAGACTTTAAATAATTTCAATAAGTGCTTCCCAAAAATTGCTTCACTTTTTGATTATTTCACGTTGATATATTCAATTTGGAATTTGACGAATAAGAACGTATTTTTGATGAGCTACAACTTTGCTTTTACTGGTTTTATAGACTTTCTGAACACACAAGTTTTTTGTTTTTTTATAAGCTAGATATATTTTTGCTAAGACAATTGTTTTCGATAAAGTACTTCTTGACTTTGCGAAAAACCGTCTGAAGAAGTGGTTGTTTTTATCGAAAAATAAACATGTTGACTTGGTTAAAATAAAAGTATTGACTTGGTTAAAAAGTCTATAGAAAAAAATTGGCTTAGATTTAGTAAATTTATCCATTTTGGGACTTATTTCAAACGCGCGTTTTTTCTAACCCGAGAAGGGGTACTTGTCACCCCCCAAATAAAAGCAACCAACGGTACAAGTTCAAATTTGAAGTAGACGGTAAGTAGAACCTTACGACGGTAAGTAAAACACTCCAAAACAGTTATTTACTGGGCTATTGTTGTTTATTTGTCCCGATCTACAACCCTAAATCCCCATTTGGTTTACCTTATGTACCGATTTAAAACAAATCGGACCTGGCAACACTAGCACCAGGTGACCCGGGGATCAGTTCTGATGGCGTAATCGTATTAAGTGACCCCAAATAATAAATTTTGTTCCTTAGTATACTGATTTTGACTTTATTTTTATATTTATGCAATTTTGGATGCATTTTATGCACTTTACAGTGCAATTATGCATTTACAGTGCAATTTTAAAGTAAGTAAGTAAAGTAAAGCATCCTGAACATAATGCAAAAAACTGCAAGTCTATTTAAAAATTTATTTATTCGTGTGTTTTTAGTGCTAAATGCCCTGGTCTAAAAAGACCTCATATTGAAAAATTTATTCAAAGAGTTTGTTATTTTTTAAGTCCTTGTTTTTTCAAATTTACGTTGATTTACATACTTTTTTATTTGGACCTGTTTTTTAACTAAAAAATAAAATGAGAATTAGTGAGAAACCAATAAAGTATCCGTTTTACCGTAGTTTGAAACGTAGCAATTCGGCCTTATTATTTGCAGATCCAATACTTTATTAATGTTATTAGTTATTGGTCTTAGTCGACTTGTTTGACTTGTTGGATCTGTAGGTCAATTAAGACTGATACCTAAATATTTATCATACTTACTAATTTTTAAGGTTGCGGGTCGATTATCTTTTATTAAATATTGATTAAATTTATTGTTAGGTGAGACAATAGAGGAAAAACAATGACTTATACGAATTACTGAATAATGTTGCAAGAGAATATTGTTCTGAAGCTATTTTCTTGTTGCATCTTAATAAAATTTACCATTTTTATTGGGAATAAGCCACAATGATAAGTTTATATTTACGTTTCAATGTCCACTTCAGAAATCGTTCTCAAAATCCAAAACATTCATCAATGTTTCACAATTATTGCAATAAGGACAGTTTAGTTTTAGTTCTTCGGGACCAGCGGCGATCGATAAGATTGTTACAGTTCTCAATTCGACTGATCAATTTAAAATGAAGCAATAAATATAATGCAGTTATCTGTTTATCATTCTGTTGAACCACTAATGTGGTTGTACCACTAATTAGTTAAAAAGTTTTACCAAACTGACACTGAAATCTCTCTCTTAATGTACTGAAATAAGTTCTTTTTAGCGGATATTTTAAAAACAATTCTACAGGGTGTTTCATTAATAATTTTAAATATTTTAACTGTAGATTCCTGGGCTCAAAATATTAAGGTTTATCCTAGATCACTTAACCCGAAAATGCTTCCTAAGGGAGCTAGAGCTCTTTGAAGATGGCGTCTTGTAATTAGTTTTTTTTTATATCCAGAACGCTTCCATTTCGAAAGACAAAAACTGGTCCGCCTTTTAATCTTCCAGAGATAAATCAATTCTATTAATCTAAAATTTCTAGTACCGGTCATAGGCGTCCGTTTTGGGTAACGGTTATTTTATCGCATAACTTTCTTGTCTTGAAATTTTAAGCATTTTTGGCACTGGATTATTAAATTGTGAGGTATTCTAGTTTCAAAAGATATTCTTGCTTTAAGTCAGTAGAATACACCATTTTCTAGAAAAATCGATTTGAAATTTTTTTTTTTTTTAATTTGAAAAAAAAAATAAAAAAACGGTGTATTTACCGACTTGAATCAAGAGTAACTTTTAGTACTAGAATACCTCAATTTAATAATCTACTGTCAAAAATGCTTAAAAATTAAAGACACAAAAAATTATGGGATCAAATAACCGTTGACCCATCCAAAACGGGCACATATGACAGGTACTAGAAATTTGCAATTTATGAAATCGATGCATCTCTGGAAGTTATATAAACGTACCAGTTTGTGAAAGACTAAGTTTTCAATCTAATGGCATATAAAACAACTTAATGTTACTCTACATCCCACCAGACTGAAAACAATGGGAACCTTCTCTGGTTACACCTCCGAGTCTTCTACAATTTGCAAGCCATAATGGATGCTGAGACTAAGGAAGATGAGGGAATTTTACAATTTATAATTCACGTCCCATCTGTTCAGCGCGGTAAAGTTCCAACGAGAATTGTTCCCTTCGTACTCCAATCAGAATAAACATGTAAATCAAAAATGAATAACCATTTTCATTTTTTAATTTACATGTTTACTTTTGGTTTACAAGGACCAATTACAAACAAGCTTTACGGTGGGGGAAATTTCATTTACTCCTCTTGATTTAAATATGTAGGCGTACCAGTTTTAATTTTTCTAAATAGAAGCATTCTGGAGGTATTTAAAAAAAACTAATTACAAGACGCCATCTTCAAAGAGCTCTAGCTCCCTTAGGAAGTATTTTCAGACTAAATGATTTGGGTTAAACCTTAATATTTTGAGCCCAGAAATCTACAGTTAAAATATTTCCAATTATTAATAAAACACCCTGTTTATAAAGATACATTAATTTTATAAAAAATTAATTTTAACCGAGCATAATTGTTTTACTTTTCTATGTATAGATTGGTCAACGTCATGGTGGTTTCTTAGGAATTTTCCAAAGAGCCTTAGCCAGAGCTTCACCGCATATCTGGTTTGAAAGGTCGGAGACTAGAGACAGAAGTGCCGTTGCAAACAGGTAAATACATTTTCCTTATGTTTTCTGCTCTAAAATTAATAATAAGTTTTCTTTAAAACCGCCCAAACATGTCCAACTTTAAGAGCCCCGCAGACTGTAGACTTTTTATCGGCCGATAGTTTGGTCGGCTTCTTAATCAGTACAAAGAGGTAGGCATATGCGCACATTACACCGATTCAGTATAGTCCATGTGGTGAGACCGCTCCCGTCTGAAAAACATTTCTAATTCGGTTTCTCTGCGGATTAATATTCAAAAATGTCCCCTTTAAACAAATCTAAAGGGTGCCGGACGGAATTTTTGGGCAGAAATTGTTTAAACAATTTTTTTAAAGAAATACCTAAGATCCCTTATTATTATTTAAAAACTCATATTTAAATTAGTATTTTAAAGGGTGCCAATAACTTGGATTAAAGTTTAAACATTCCTTTTCAAGATTCCGAAGAGTGATCGGGTCCAACTTCAATTTAGACCGCAGTTTTGTAATTGTTAATTATGCGTGTCCATCCGGTTTTTTTGCCGATGCGGCGCGCACTATTTTCAAAAATTTATTTTCCTCCGAAAAATATTTTTCTAGATTCTTTGGGAGATTCTAAATAAAATAAGATTCTTGACATTATTCTCAAAAGTTAATAGTTTTAAAGTTATAAGCGATTTAAAATCCGAAAAATGACAAAAAAACACATTTTCGCATTTTAAATCGCTATAACTTTAAAACTAGTAACTTTTGAGAAAAATGTCAAGAAACTTATTTTATTTAGAATGTACCAAAGAATCTAGAAAAAATATTTTTCGGAGGAAAATAGAAGATTTTTGAAAATAGTTCGCGCCGCACCGGCAAAAACCGGATGGACACGCATAATTAACAATTAAAAAACTACGGTCTAAATTGAAGTTAGACCCGATCACTCTTCGGAATCTTGAAAAGGAATGTTTAAACTTTAATCCAAGTTATTTGCACCCTTAAAAATACTAATTTAAATATAAGTTTTTAAGCTTCGAAAAGGCGTATTTTCGCATTTTTTAGATTTTAAATCGCCTATAACTCGAAAACTGTCAATTTTTGAGAAAAATCACAAGATACCTTTCTTGTTTAGAATGACCCAAAAAATCTAAAAATATATTTTTTGGAGCAATAAAAGGTGATCTTATGTATTTGTTTAAAAAAATTGTTTAAACAATTTCTGCCCAAACATTCCGTCCGGCACCCTTCAGATTTGTTTAAAGGGCACATTTTTGAATATAAATCCACAGAGAAACCGAATTAGAAATGTTTTTCAGACGGGAGCGGTCTCACCACATGGACTAGTATCGGAAAATAGAAAAGTTTGATGGGCCTTCAAACTAATCTGTCGGCCAACTATCGGCCGGTTTAATCAGTGTTGGCTAAGAGCCCTCGCATACTGCAGACTTTTTATCGGCCGATAGTTTAGTCGGGTTGGTGAAGAGTGAGCAGACTAGCAACAGCCGACCGACTATTCTCGAGCGAACTAGGACTTGCGCACACACGACGATTGTTTATCGGCCGATACTCTAATTCTCTCCTAGTTTTGGTGTCCGATACTCGTGCCGTGCGAATATTTTTTGAATATTTTTGCGAAAAAATAGCATCGCCTAATTCACAATCGTTAATTGTAGAAACCTGAGTGGTACAATTAGCATGACTAGTTCATTGAAGCTGGCTATGATCATCCGATAAAAGGCGAAACACTTTTTTAGGTAATCTATTAATTCAGAATACATTGTGTAGAATTTTCCAATAAATAATCTATCGCTCAGAATTCATCATCATCAACAGCTGTTCCATCCATCGTCCGAAGTAAGCCTCCCTTAGGTGTATCTGTTCCGTGGTAGGTTACGGAATCAATTAAATGCAATTAAAATAAATGTAAACACAACAAACTGTCAATAATATATTTATTTGTGTCGGTAAAATAGCGTGGATATTTCTCGAAAGAGGGTTTGTTATTCTTTGCGAGTGTGGTGGTGTGACTGCCCCGGGTGCCCGCTGTGACTATACTTTTTTTTTTATTTTAATGTTTATTAGGCAATCTGTTATAACATATAACAATAGGCACATTTTATCTGAGAAATAATGACATGAAGAGATTGTGACCAACGCCACACATCTCTATAGAGATAATATTAAATTACTGTATTACATATATTAACTTAGCTACTGTAACAATATTAATGTCTGTGCGGTAAATCTAATGGTGTCTGTCTCTTTAACCGTTTTGTTTCCTGACTGTTGTCTAACAAATTAATTGCAAGCACATTCGCGTGGCTTTCAAGACGTACGATGTATTTTGCACTTAACTCCACTATCACTTCATTGACGGTTTTGGTTTCCAGATCATTGTAAATATCCCAGTTAGTAACAAACCACGGAGCATCGATTATTGAACGTAACACCTTGGACTGGAATCTCTCAATTATGGATACATTCGACTTGGATGCTGTTCCCCAGAGCTGCAGACCATATGCCCAGACTGATTTGAATATTGTGTTGTAGACTAGCAGTTTATTTCTTATCGTGAGCTTAGACTTACGCCCTAGAAGCCAATAATGCTTACTAAATTTTATGCCCAGTTGTTTCCGTTTGTTCCATATATGGGTTCTCCAGGTTAATCCCCTGTCCAAGTGCATGCCCAGATATTTTACAGAGGTAACTGAGGGAATTACCTTATTATTTATTGTTACTGTAGGTGATTCACCGTGACATTTTGTAAAAACAATATGGTTTGATTTTTGTTCATTCAATTTAATTCTCCAATTTTGTGCCCATGTATTTATTTGATGTAATACTCTCTGGAGTTTTGCAGCAGCTTCGACGGGATTTTGGTGTACTGCTAGGATTGCAGTATCGTCTGCAAAGGTGGTGGTCGTTATATCACGATTTGTGGGTAAGTCGGCTGTGTAAATCAGATACAGTTGTGGTCCCAGAACACTTCCTTGCGGTACCCCTGATCTGATGGGATAAAGTTTTGTATAGGCTGACTCAAACTTCACTCGAAAGTATCTTTCTGATAAATACGACTTAAGGAGTGTATATAGTTCCTCTGGTAAGTTCTTTTTCAGTTTATACAACAGTCCTTGATGCCAAACTTTATCAAAAGCCTGGCTAACATCGAGGAATGCTGCTGAACAGTAACTTTTTTTCTTCAAATGTTTTATTTATAACGTTGACCACTCTGTGAACTTGTTCAACGGTGCCATGCTCTTTCCTAAAGCCAAATTGGTCGTCGGGTATCATATTTCTGTCTGTTAGTATTTGTAGAAGTCTTTTTTCTATTATTTTTTCCATTATCTTAGACATTACTGGCATTAAACTAATTGGTCGATATGAAGTGGGCTCATTTGGAGGTTTTCCTGATTTTTGTATAAGGATAATTTCCGCAATTTTCCATTGCATTGGGAAGTGTTTTAGCCTTAGTACCGCATTACACAATTGAGTTAGCATTTTAATTGCTTTGGTAGGTAGATTTTTAATTACCTCACCTGTGATTAAGTCATAGCCAGGTGCTTTCTTTTTTATTAGATTATTGTTGATTATGTTTTGAACTTCTTTGGGTGAAGCGTGTAGTGTGTTTTCTCCTGTCGGGGTTTGGTTCTGTAGGAAATTGTAGATTTCTTGATCGTTATTTGTTGCAGCAGCTGGTATAGGTTTGAAAACTTCTTCTAGGTATTCGCCGAAAGTTTCTGCCTTTTCATTGTTTGTTCTGGCCCATGTTCCGTTGGATTTTCTAATTGGTGGGATATGACGATGTTGCTGTTTTAATTTTTTTGTAGCCTTCCATAGCGCATAATCGCTGGCATCTGACGGCGTTAAATTTTCTAGGTATTCTTGAACGCTGTTATTTTTTAGTTGTTTTAGTAGTTCCTTCAATTGTCGTGCTGCTCTATTGAGCCTTAACTTGTCATCTGGATGTCTGGTTTGCTTCCAAGTTCTACTCAGATACCTTTTTTCAATTATTTTTTCTCTGACATTTATTGGACAATTCATTTTTTGTTTTGCTTTTGTTGGTGGAGGTGTTGATTTCCATGCAGCTTCCTGAATCGTTGTTGTGTAATTTTGGATTTCTTTTTCTAGTTCTTCTGGTGACTTTAGTGATACGTTTAGTTCAATATTTGCTTCAACCCTTTCTCTGAAAGCTTGCCAGTTGGTTTTGTAATTGTGCAACTTGGACAGAGGCTCTTTTTCTTTAATTCCTGAATGTACAGTTGCTACTACAGGAGTATGATCAGACTCTATATCAAAATTTGATTCGATACTTAGATATCCTCTTGAGAACCCTTTTGTAACAAAGAAATCTAAACAGTCGGGAACTTTCTGCGGGTCTGATGGCCAGTATGTAGGCTGATACGTAGACAAATGGTCCAAGTGTTGTTCTGATATGATTTGATGTAGTACCCTGCCTCTTCCAGGAGCGCACAGTCTTAAACCCCAACTAGTATGTTTGGCGTTATAGTCTCCACCTGCCAGGAAACGGTTACCAAGTTGGTTAAAGAGTTTACTTAAAGAATTTTTGTTAGCTCTATAATTTGGTGGGCAGTATACAGCAGCTATCGAGATTGGTCCGATCCAATCTTCTATTTCAATGGAGACTGCTTGTAGATCTGGTTGTTCAATCTTGTGTAAAATATGGTGTTTTATACCCTTTCTAATGATTATAGCTGCTCCAGCACTGGCTCTTCTTGCTGCGTCTGGATGGGCAGCATTGTACATTAAATAGTTGGATGTTCTAAAACTATTTTCTGATGTTAAGTGAGATTCAGATATTAGAATTATATCTAGATTGTGAAATTTTAAAAATGCCTCAATTTCATTCTTCCGATTTATGACCCCATTGGCGTTCCATAAAGCTATTTTAAATATTTGAGCCATTAATTGTTGGATTTAGTGTTTTGCTGTACTAGATCTCTCAAATGTCTTATTTCCTTGGTTAGTTCAAGGATTGCTTGCTGTTGCTTTTCTATTTGTTGTTGAAGTTGAACGTATTGTTGCAGGAGATAATTATTTTGTTGTTGAAGAAACGTGGTGAATTGATTGTTTGTTGACTGCGGTAATAACTCTACCCTGTTTATATTTTGAACTTGATTTTGATTTGAAGCTGCTTGTGCATATGTTTTTACCTCTGCTGGAGCGTGTGAGCTGCTTATAGTGTTTTGTGATTCTTTTTCTTGTACTTTTGGTCTTGTCACTTGATTTTGTACAGCCACACCATTACTGGAGGGATATCTTCTATTTAAAATTTCAAGGTATACCTGACAACCTTTATAATTTGCAGGATGTGCTCCTCCACATAATGCACATTTTGCTGGATTGCCATCCTCTTTTTTCTTTTTGCAGGTACGGTAGTCGTGATACTCAGCACATTTCACGCAGCGAAATTGTTGAGTGCATTGGTTTCTTGTGTGTCAATAACTTTGGCATCGTTTACATTGCACTATAGTTTGCTTTTTGTGGGGTGTTTCGAATCTAACAACTGCATTTAACAGTTTTGAGATTTTAAAGATATCACCGTTATTTCGATTTCTCTCAATGTCAATAAAGAACAAGTTTTTGGGTGATTTTGTTTGTTTGTCATGGACATTCATTATTTGTTTTACCTTATGACCTTCTTCAGCTAATGCTGCTGTTATGTCTTTTTTGTCTGTGCTGTGGTGTATGTTACGTAAAACTACTCTGTACGATTTTTCTTCTGGTAGTTTATAGGTATGCCTGACGATTTTATTGTCGTCCAGCAGCTTTTTGATTGTTTTGTAATTGTCGATAGTAGTTGTCTGGATTTTTATTTTGTTTTCTGATAACAATTTGTAAGCAAAATCTGACGTAGATGAGCGAATTAATGTTAGAAGACCTGGTAAATTTGAGACTCCATATAGTATAAAAGGAGGAACTTTATCTATTTCCTTTTTGTTATTATTTCTTTGCTCTGTATCATCTTCATTTGATAGTGAAGAAAAACGATTTTGTGTGCTAATAGAATTTTCAACTTCACTTACCTTTAAGGATTTCTTTTTCATTTGTGGGCTGTTGCTATTTCTTCTCCGCTTCTTATATTCAATTTTTTGGAACTCATTTGGTTGAAATACTTCATTATCTGAATTTTCTTGCTCCATTTTTTCGTTTTCTGACAGTGAGACATTTCTTATTTGGTTTTATTACTTGTAGTTGGCTTTACTGCATCATAATAATAATTTATCTTCTGCTGAACTTTATTATGGTGGCTTTGATCGGGAATGGCCTGTGTTGACATCGTGAATGGTGTACATTGCATTTGTTGTTGAGTGAGAAACATCCCCTGTTCGTAGTTGTTATGAGCCGCATAATTTTGTGGTACCATTGAGATGGATTGATTTGCATCTAATGCAGTTGGATACTGAACATTTTGCGTACCGTAAATGTTTGGGATGGGTTGCATTTGTATATATGGTGTCATTTCCCCTATATTCGTATTTTGATACATTTTTGGTTTAATAATTTATTCACCTAATTTATTAAGTTACGCCACTGATTAAAATAGTCATACCGATTATTGTGTTTGACTTTTTCACAGTATTAGGTATTAATTGTTATTTGCTTTGTTTCTTAATGATGGGTAATTAATAAATAAATAAATACCTTTATACGATCACTGATAACAGCTATCACAAAGCCATAAGACACCTGCACCGGTTTTCGCCTTCAGATGCAGGTAACTTCTTTGTATGTAGCGTAAGTTGTTGTTAAGTTTTATTTTTAAAACACAGCACAGTTTAAAACAGATTAAAAACAGTTTAAAAACGTTGTTTCGAATATTTGTATTTGCATCGATTGGCCATTCGACCTTATCGGTCGACGTCTGAAACGGAACTGTGACTATACTGACCTACAAACATTAGTTTTACATGTCTCTGGTTTTTAAAGAAGTGGAAGACTGATTTATTGACATGTGGAATTCTGTTTCCCATAAATTGAACATACCATTAACATCTGGTGTTTTAAAAGCTGAGAAGGCATTTTACCTGAATACTGATATATTTCGTTTCTTAAAATTTAACAGGCCCTTTTATGCATATGGTTTGTGAATTTTAAATGGGACGCACTATTTCATTTTGAAAAAGTTATTAAAAATTAAAATTAGCAAAATAGTAATTGAAGCGTGTCGCCACATATCCATTCATTTCTGTTTGTTGTTATTGCATCCATTCGTGGCCAGCCATTTACTTGATGACATCAGTCCATCTTGTTTAAGGTCTGCCTCTACTTCTCTTGCTTGTCCTTGGTCGCCATTCAAGAATTCGCTTCGTCTAACTGTTGTCTTCCATTTTTCCTATGTGTCCTACCCAGTTCCATTTTACATTGGCAATCTTCTGGATCACCTCCGTTAGTTTTTATCGTCTTATTATTTCTTCCATTGTGAATGTAATACACTCAATACTCTCGGAATCTCTTCTTGGTTTTCCTCGTCCATTTTATGAGAGCGATAATAATATTTCTGGATAATTTTTGCATTGGGCGACTACTCACTTCAGTAGTCAAATACGAACTTGAGTACTAAATCGTTCCAGAATAGTTGATCGACAGTTGCTAGTCTGCGCCCCCATCACCAACCCGACTGTTTAGTTGGCTCGGTATGCGCACTACAGCCCAACCCGACCAAACTATCGGCCAATAAAAAGTCTGTAGTCTGCGGGGGCTCTAACTGTTCCAGTAGTGTGTTCGTTTAGTTCAGTTAATCAAAATTAAGTGTTGCGGTACGCTTACTTCTTTTAATATATGCCATAAGTGTTGCCATTTGACCCTGTCGAACGCTTTACGATAATATATAAATCAAAAAATATATTGAATTTCCAAGATTTTTCTATTATTTGTCTTATAGAATAATCCACCCTAGGGCGTTTATGGCCTCTCTGAACAAATTGAAATATAAAATACCTCTTAATTTCGTTTTACAGCGAATTATTTTATATTAGTTTTACTCCTGAGTATCGGAACCAAGTTTTAATTGGAATTTGGTCATGATGAATAGACAGGTATACCGAATTCGCTCTACCGAGATTAAATTTGACACATTCGGAATAGGGTTTTCATCGATTGTCATTTGTTTCGAGCTTCTGTCATGTGTCACATAATATTAATATATCTACGTCATACGTCTCTGGTTTGTATCATTGTTATATACCAATAACGTAGCATACTTGTAACCTGCAGCTTTCTAAGACTAAGGCTTTTCATTCACAGTCATTTGTTTCGAGCTTCTGTCATGTGTAATATTAATATATCTACGTTATACGTCTGTGGTTTGTAACATTATACCAATAACGTATGACGTAGATATATTAATATTATGTGACACATGACAGAAGCTCGAAACAAATGACTGTGAATGAAAAGCCCTATAGGAAACATACAACACAAAAATTCCTACCTCACACTATTAACTGCTAAAATCAACTTAATCTTTCATTAAAAAAAGAAGAATTATTAGAAATAGTGGGAGTTGTCTACTAATCTCATAAAATTTTGTGAAGTTTATTTCTACAAAATATTTTTTATTTTGTACAATAAATAATTTTCTCATTTTTTGTCAATACATTATAATGGTGTAAATAAATAATTATTGATTGGCGTAAGGTTTATGATATTTTTATGTCTGTTTACTATTAATAATATTGGCTATGTGAAGGTGCATTGGTTGTGTAGTAATTTTCAGTCACTTCTGACAACTGAATTTCCCAAAAAAGAAATTACTAACGTCACTGTCAAAGTGAATCTCGATAGAGCGAATTCAGTATATAGTCTTTTTACCACAAAGGCAAGATTACGTAGGTCAAAATTTCTGACGTAAGAGCACTGAAATATTATTAGAATGTGACTTGTCATCATGGCTACGTTAATGTCATTACTTGTCAGATATTTTCTTTGTTTTTGTTTACTGTATAAATAATATCTCTAATTCTTTATTCTAATAATTTTCATTTGCTGATAATAAACTGATAATAATCAGTTTTCATTTCTTGCCGAAATATATTAATAATACGCCGAAATATTTGTAATGTTAATTAAAGTAAATAAACATAAACTTTAAAATTGACATTTCTCTAGCATTTCTTACAAGTGTCAAAATGGTAATATAAGAAAAACGTAATAATATTTTTTCTTATTAATAATATAAATTGTATGAAACAATCCTTTAAGTTAAATACTCCAGAAAATAATAAGTGTATTTAAATATATTAGAAAATCGTACGCTACTGATCTGACAGTTCTGTGTTGTTACATTTTTACTTTGTTTCGTACACAATTTGATTCAAAATATAGCTTTAAAACACTACTGTTTTTATAAATACCTACATATTAATATAGCTTAATTTAAAAACTATTGTAATTATTGTTGTGTGCCTATTAATTGTGTTTATGTTTGTATTGAGAAACATATGCCAAATCAAAATGCTTCTTTAATAGATTATTTTGAACAAGAACGAAATAATGGGGTTCTCTTTTACCATTAACTGTAGAGAAGTAAGTTAAAGAATTTAGATTTCTTAGATTAGGTTTATTACAATTAAGATTATTATTAGATTTACAGATCAGAAAGTTTTCTTATGAATTTTGTTGTTAATTAATATATTTCGGCAACTAATGAAAACCAATTGACATCATTCATTAGAATAAATAATTATAGATATTATTTATCATAGTAAACAAAAAAAAAAAGAAAAATAAAGATAAACATGGCCATGATGAAAAGTCACATTCTAATGTTTTGACAGTGCTCTTACGTTAGAAATTTTGACCTACGTAATCTTGCTTTTGTAGTAAAAATACTATAGTAAGGTGCAACTTTTAGATCTCCCCGTTGTCTTCTTTCATTCATCATTCGTTTGGTTTCCAAATAAGAGAAACCACGAATAAGCGTAACCATAAACTTGGTTCCATTAGACGTTTTATTTTTTCGGAAATAAAACTTCAAATTTTTATTTGTGTGTGTGTGGGTGCAGGTGCGTGGGCGGGTGCGTGTGTGGGTGCGTGTAAGGGTGCGTGTGTAGGTGCGTGAGTGTGTGTGGGTGCGTGTGCGACTGCGTGTGTGGGTGCTTGTGCGTGTGCACCAATTCAACTTACAAGCTAGTGAAGCGTTCTAAACATTAGGTTCTTCTTCCATTTCTTCAGGCGTTAGATAGGTACCCCAACACAATTTCTATATATTTATTCTGTCAAAGATACAAGTCCTCGCATTATTTGTAACGATATTCCATTCTGGAATCAATATTACAATATTACATTGAAAGCACCGCCTCAAAAATTGTTTAAGGTAGTATGTGATTAGTAAATAAATATGCTAGTCTTCTTGATTTAACAACTTACACATGTTTTCGTTGCAAAGATTTACTATTTGTGTAGTAATTTGTTTCTATGAGTGATTTCTCTTGCTATAATAAATTCAATAATTTACAATAACTTAATTCGATTAATTTAATTTGCCACAGTGCATGTTGTACTTTTAATTTAATTTTTTTAACAGGTTAAAGGAACACGTCAGCAACCCTAAGAACCCCCCGATTTTGATCTTTCCTGAAGGTACTTGCATTAACAACACCTCGGTCATGCAATTCAAAAAGGGCAGTTTTGAAGTCGGCAGTGTGATTTACCCAGTGGCTATAAAGTACGATCCTAGGTTTGGAGATGCTTTCTGGAACAGCAGCAGGTACTTTTTATAATCAATTTCTACGTTTTTGCACATTTCGGTTAAGTTATGCTATAGTCTGGGCTGATTATCGGAGAATAGGCCATTTTTGGGAAAAGTTATTTACCAGCAATTTTATTGCTGGAATCGAATCTTATGATTGTATATATTAATAATATAGGTATGCAAAGTCCGCAGATAGTGTGCTACTTTTTTATAAACAAAATGGCGCCCGAAAATCGTGTTTTTTTCAATTTTTGCTCTATAACTCCAAAGATTTTAACTTTACACCAAAAACACTCAAATAAAAATTCACCGCAATTAAATTCTGCATAGAGATGTTTTTTTCCGATTTACTTCGACGAAAACTTTCCCCGGAAAAAGCGGGTTTTTCCAACAAAATCTTTAATTTTTAACTAAACTTTTAGGTAAGTAATTGTTAATCAATAATTAAATAACTTGGTAATGTAAAAGCCCTTTTTATATAGATTATAATTCCACAAGGCGATTAAAATTGAATGAACAATTTAGCAACAATTGAATTGTTAATTAAAAATTTACGGTCCCTATAATAACGACAATAATTATGATGCATAAGAATAATTATGATTTTTTCATAAAAAAAAACTATACCTATCTAATGTACTTTACAGAATTGAAATTGGACTATTTAAGCGGCCTCAGGAATATTTTAAAATTATAAATAATTTTTTGGCTTATAAACAAATAGAATATCTCGGGAAATATTAAACTAAATTAAATTGTAAAAACGGTATTCGAAAAGCAGCGACAGGACGCTTCTTTTAAAAGAAAAAACGTTTAATTATGATGAGTAGTTCCTGAGATATAACCGGTCAAAGTTGACCGGAATTTACGGCAAAGATATAAAAATAGGATCATAATTTTCAAACCATCACCTTTTTATTTTTGTCCTCTTTCTCCACACCAATTTTCATATCCTTAAAATACTCATAACATATATTATTATAATAAAAACTATCGATAATACGTATGAAAATTGCCAAAAATAGCAAAATTCCAATCAAAAATTAGGTTGGAGAAAATGTAACCCTCAAAGTTCAAAATCGGTATACGTTAAAAAAATGCATTTTCTTGGCTTCCCATGGAGCAATTTCCTTCATTCTTTTTTTGCTCCCAAGTAACTCGAGTAGAGCCATCGAACTAACGCATTATTAAATGTCAGACTTGCTTTTGTTTTGTTATAATAAATTAATTAATTTATTATTGTTATAATAAATTAATTAATTTATTATAACACAAAATTTTAATTTGTTTAAATAAAAATTGTTTAAATTATTATACAGCTTTCAAATGAAAATATTTATATTTTTAACTATAGAAGGTACACTTGTAGTAAGTTTATCTAAAAAAAAGCCTACAACTGGAAAAAATATGTAGTTTTCTGTTCTTATAAATAAATTAATCTATTATAACAAAACAAAAGCAAGTTTGACATTTAATAATGAGTTAGTGCGATGGCTCTACTCGAGTTATTAGAGAACAAAAAAAGAATGAAGGAAATTGCTCCATGAGAAGCCGAGAAAATGCATTTTTTTAACGTATACCGGTTTTGAACTTTGAGAGTTACATTTTCTCCAACCTAATTTTTCACACGTATTATCGATAGTTTTTATTATAATAATATATGTTATGAGTATTTTAAAGATATGAAAATTGGTGTGGAGAAAGAGGACAAAAATAAAAAGGTGATAGTTTGAAAATTATGATACTATTGTTTATATCTTTGCCGTAAATTCCGGTCAACTTTCACCGATTGTATCTCAGGAACCACTCGTCGTAATTAAATGTTTTTTCTTTTAAAAGAAGCGTCGAGCCGCTGTTTTTCGAATACCGTTTTTACAATTTAATTTAGTTTAATATTTCTCGAGATATTCTATTTGTTTATAAGCCAAAAAATTGTTTATAATTTTAAAATATTCCTGAGGCCGCTTAAATAGTCCAATTTCAATTCTGTAAAGTACAGTAGATAGGTATCGTGTCTTTTTATGAAAAAATCATAGTTATTATTATGCATCGTAATTATTGTCGTTATTATAGCGACCGTCAATTTTTAATTAACAATTCAATTGTTGCTAAACTGTTTATTCAATTTCCATCGGCTTCTGGAATTATATTCTATACGAAAAGGGCTTTTACATTACCAAGTTATTTAATTATTGATTAACAATTACTTATTTAAAATTTTAGTTGAAAATTAAAGATTTTGTTGGAAAAACCCGCTTTTTCCGGGGAAAGTTTTCGTCGAAGTGAATCGGGAAAAACACGTTTCTATACAGAATTTAATTGCGGTGAATTTTTATTTGGGTGTTTTTGGTGGAAAGTTAAAATCTTTGGAGTTATAGAGCAAAAATTGAAAAAAACACGATTTTCGAGCGCCATTTTGTTTATAAAAATAGTAGCACACTATCTGCGGACTTTGCATACCTATATTATTAATACATACAATAATAAGATTCGATTCCAGCAATAAAATTGCTGGTAAATAACTTTTCCTTGTATTTTGCTAATTAGCCCAGAGTACTAGGTTTATTCAATTTAATTATACAGAGAGGGGCTAAATTATGGAATAAATTCATTTTCTCTAAAATGGACCATGGTGGAGAAAAACCCCGAGACAGGTCGATTTTTATTTTTGAATTACAATTTTTTGGCATATATGTATTTCACACTAGTGACGTCATCCATCTGAGCGTAATGACGTAATCGATGATGTAAATGGGAATAGAGGTCGTGTGGTAGCTCATTTGAAAGGGTGTTCAATTATCTATTCAGTAATATACACAATACCTAATATCATTATTTATACAGGGTGACCAAAAAATATTTTTTAATTAAATTAATTGACGCAAAAAGAAGAATGTATGTAATTTATTTAACACAAAATACATTGTACTGCTGTCAGAAAACAGAAAAAAAAGTTTATTTCACAAATGAGGCGTTGCGTTGCGGATAGTAAGGGCGAACTCAACAAAAGCAAGTTTCGAGAAATTTGGGTTTAAAAATGCAGGTAGTAAGGGCGAACTAAACAAAAACAAGTTTTGAAGATTTATTTTGAAGGCGAAACAAGGTCGAACTCAACAACTCGACAGTTCTATGATGTAGGAAATTTAATTTAAAATGGTATCATCAAAAAAAATTTTTGACCCAATGTTGAATTCGCCCTTGCTATCGGCAACGGCTCAAATAAACATTTCTTTTCGCTTAAATTAAATCACAAACAGCCTCCCACCTACCTCTTGGCAGTTTGAACATTTAATTTAAGCGAAAAGCAATGCTAATTTGCCAAATAAATATATTTTTTTATTTTCTGGCAGCAATAGAATGTATTTTGAATTAAATTAATTACATACATTCTTCTTCTTGCGAAAATTAATTTAATTCAAAAATTATTTTTTGGCCACCCTGTATAAGCAATGATATTAAAAATGAAATGAAAATGAAATTGAAAATGGTTATTCATTTTTGATTTACATGTTTACTCTGATTGGAGTACGAATGGGACCATTCTCGTTGGAACTTTACCGCGCTGAGCAGATGGGACGTGAATTATAAATTGTAAAATTCCCTCATCTTGCTTAGTCTCAGCATCCGTTATGGCTTGCAAATTGTAGAAGCCTCGGAGGTGTTACCAGAGAAGGTTCCCATTGTTTTCAGTCTGGTAGGATGTGGAACAGCATGTTTTGGTGTTATTTTATGTGCTATTAGATTGAAAACTTGCTAGCAGTTGCCGCTAGGGCATCCCTGCCATTTCGTTCGTTGCAATCCGTGACTGCACGCCGGGGTTTGTCCTAGTTGGGTCAGAGATAGCAGCATATGTGCCTCCTGATGGGAGACTAATAAGTTTCGAAACCGGTAGAGGTGCTTGCTGCACTCTCTGATTGAACTGGAATAATGATGCGGCTGTAGTTTCGTGTTGCAACGAAATTGAAAATGGTTATTCATTTTTGAATGATATTAATGTTTATATTACTGAATAGAGAATTGAACACCCTTTCAAATGAACTACCACACGACCATTTAAAAAATCATCGATTACGTCATCACGCCCAGATGGAGACGTCACTTAGTATGAAATATATGCCAAAAAAATTAAATAAAAAAATAAAAATCGACCTGTTTTGGGATTTTTCTCCAAAATTTAGCCCCTCTCTGTATAGTAAACAATTCGATAAATAAATAATATAATAGATTTTAGAACAGCGTGCATATTTCTTCAATAACAAATAATTACTTACTTTTTCGTTTTTTGCTTCTGTAGACTTTTAGAATGAGCCATTTTTTTCCTGGAATCCGTCTGTTATAAACCGGTCGTACTGCAGTCTATCGGCTTAATGTACGTCTTCCATTCTCTCATGATAGCCATTCCAGGATTCTGGAACCCTGTTACAGCTTATACAGGTCTATTGGATCGGTACCATATATTTTTAGACTCACTTGGTTGTCTCCAAAAAGATTTCGCTGCCTGCGATCTAATACCTTGCAGTCATACAATATATGGTTGACTATTTCATGTTCTCTGCTCTAGAGCCTACAGCTTGTCTCCATGAAACATTCCTATTGAATTTTTACAAAGTTAATGAACGGCGGGGAACCCAAAAAAATTACATTGTGGAGACCACGAGCAGTGAAAAGTAGCAAAGGTAGACCACATACACAATGGACAGCCGACGTCAAAATAATCGCTGGGAATTGGCCGCAGGAAATTGCTAAAAAGACCGGCAGAATTGGCCGGTCTTATTTAGAATTAGAGGAGGCCTCTATGTTCAACTTTGAACGCAGAAGGCTGTATGATGATAGTATTTTTCTTGTATTATTTAGATTAGTGTTTCCTAACCTTTTGTGCCATGCCCCACCCTAATACATAATTTTGAATATTAACAAATTTAATCGTTACTTAGGAAACCTAAATGATAAGTTTTAGAAAGAATCACTATGAAATTGTTAACGAAACAGCAAATTTTCAAAACATAATGGCGCGTCCGCATTGGTAAATTTTTCGTGCGTATTGAACTAATCGTTCGTCGCAAGAATTTACGTGGCAAATTTTTACCAGTGAGGACGCGGTGCTCAAATCATTTGATCTTCGCTCGAAAACGATAACCGATGGAGCGTGTGCATTGTGTGCGTCGCAAATTCTTGCGTCCGATTTATGCGACGAACACGTCCACAATAGCACAATTTACTTCGAACACGCAAATATTTGCGACGAACAGCTGGTTCGACGCAAATTTTTACCAATGCGGACGCGCCATAATAAACACTCAAATTAAAATTCCAAATAATTTTCATAAGGATTTTTCTATAGTATTTTATTATTTTAATTTAGAGAAATCCTTGCGCTTGATTCCAGCTGCACAGAGTTTTTATATTAGGTTCCTATTTGGTTAGCTTCAGTCTCAAGTCTCCACGTTGTATTATATCCAGAAGTTATTTCCAGTTATATCTTTCTTTTTTTACCACTAAATCATTTACAACACTAAATCCAAATTCGGCTAAGCATGAAGATGAAAACGCTACCAACAGATTTCTAGCACATTTGGTTGGATTTGGGTATTCTATTTCTGATTCCTCCTCACAAAGCCATGCCGATTTTGAAATTCTAATTCTGAATTTTTGAAAAACTGATTCATCATTTTGAAATTCTATGAGATTTTCTTGATACTGCATTATTGATATATCAGACAAATCCACTAACATTGGCTGCATCATGCATGTTGGAAAATCAATTTGTTTTAAGAAAATTCTGTATGTAATCAGAAAATTTTTCTTTTAAGGTACTAGTACACTTTATAAGACCAAAAATAAACATTTTTTTAAGATATTTTTCTCAGAACCTTTATTAAAAATGAAGATAAAACTTTTTACTTGTTAATATCTAACTTTTAGAGAATACAAAAAATATATCTTTGTTCATTTATACATGTACACTAATATTGTAGAGGGCGCCAAAGTCGAGGCCTCGAAAAAAAGTAGTTCTGATGGCGGACAGTTAATCTCAGGATTGGGATCTCTGAAACAAAACAATCGTACGGCATCTGAAAAAGGAAGGTTTCTTACGTGATAATTTACCACCGTTACTAAAACATTCCGCAAAAAAAAAAAGATTTTACGACAATTTGAAAAAATTTTGTGAAAAAATCGCCCGTTTTTCTTCAGTTTTTCATGGTTAAAAAATATTAAATTTTTATTTTCTGGTCAAATTGTGGCAAATTGTCAGGTAAAAAACCTTCCTTTTTCAAATGCAGTACTATTTTTTTGTTTCAGATATCCCAATTCTGAGATTAACTGTCCGCCATCATTTTTCGAGGCTTCGACTTTTGCGCCCTCTACAATATTAGTGTACATGCATAAATGAAAAAAGATATATTTTTTGTACTCTCTAAGAATTAGATATAATATGTAAAAAGTTTTATGTTCATTTTTAATAAAGGTAATGAGAAAAAATTCTTGAAAAAATAGTTATTTATGAAACAGTTCGTGAAGTATGCTTTTTGCGAACGCACGCGATGTTTAGAGCACGAGCGACAGCGGCGCGAGTGCTATATATTGCGTAAGTTCGCAAAAAGTACTTCACGCACAGTTTCATACAATATTTCATCTACGATAAACAAATAAAAAACTGTAACTCTTCGTCACTGGAATTCATTTCTATTCTACAATTTTTAGAACTTTGACATATAAAAATTGTAACTTCTTTCAAACCACAAAACTGTCAAAACTTTTGTTGTAATTTATTGCTCACATGTCATCACCACGACAACGCGAAAGTTAAGGATATTTGATTATATGGAAGTGTGTCAAAAAACAGTGCGAAAAAGTAAATCCCATGTAAAATACATTGTTACTTCACGCACACTTTAAATCCTTCACGCACTGCTATCTATAATGACAGTTTTCACAAACTAAAAACTTATACATAATATATGAGATAGAGTAGATAAATGATTATTTTTGATCTTCTAAAGTGTACTAGTACCTTAAATCAGCCCTTGTAATATTCAGAAGATTGACAATAAGAAGTAAAGCTGTATCAGTTACTTCACATTGTGGGAACCAATGAATCGGTTTCAAGTTTTTTCAAGACTTTTATTTCTTTTTTTTTTGTTTACTCACAAATACTTTACTACCGATTGTTAACAGATACTTCATTTCAAGTGTATCGCTTAAAAAATCACAAAGTATCACAGTATCAAACAGTAGTTCCATAAATCTTTTCAAGCCAAAATAAAATTCAGAAAATGTGGAAAAACTGAACGTCAAAAACAGTGCGCATTCATATCTCAAATACAAAGTGAATTTGGTCGTTCTGTAACACTTAACACACTTTCTTACGGAATGTAGTACTTCATTTAGAACAGACGAGATGTTTCTAGCTATGCTATTTAGCTTGGGTATCAAGTTTTTGGATTCGCATCGTTCATCAATTTTAAGCAGACATTGTTCTTGCCCGTCATATTAGGAACACCATCAGCAGCACAATATGTTATATTTTTCATTGTTGTGCGTTCTAATCTTTTAGAGAGCAACATTTTTTCAACAAAATGCTCTGTCTCAATATGTCTTACGTCAGTTATCAATTCTGCCTCGCGGTCTCTCAAAATTAATTGATTCATTTGTACTGAGAAATTTCTTGTTTTCCGCTTTTCAACAAGTTGTTATTCAATATCTTCATCAGTCTCGTTTGTTCTTCTACTAACAGTATTGTTACGGAGTGGCATAGCTTTTACATTTTTCTCATCTTTTTCCAGAACCGTTTTAAGAAATGCTGATATTTTTTCTGACGGTTTTATTCAATTCTCTCCTATAGTAAATTCAGTTTTAGAGATGAATAAAGAAATATGATAACTAGCGTGAATAATACGAACATTAGTTGAAGTACGAGCAGTAAATAGAGACTTTAATGTTTTTCACCGAAATCTAGCATTGCATTTAAATGGCCCGGAGCGAAAGGGTTAAACTGGTGTCGAGTCCATATTCGAATTGCCCCCCTTAACAATCAAATTGCCCCCCTGTTGGGAGCATGTAACGTTGGGAAACAGTGATCTAGATATATTTACAATATATCAATTTATTACATTTTATAAGATACTAACCGATGTTAAAACGGTATACTGATCTGTATAAAAAATTCGTATTGTAGATTTTCCATGGTACAATACTTGTATATGATGATGACTAGCTGGGCAATAGTGTGCGATGTTTGGTATTTACCTCCGATGTACCAAAGAGAAAATGAATCAGCTATAGATTTTGCAAACAGGGTAAAAAGTGTGATAGCGAAACAGGGAGGATTAGTAGATCTAGTCTGGTAAGTAGAATGGTAGAACCATCATTCATTATTATATTCTTCGGTTGTACATATTTGAAAGGAAGGCGGTAAGAGGTAATTATCTATCTGGTTTAAATGATTTGTAGTACCTTTGGTGGTAGCATTACATCGATGTACCAGCGCTACATCGTTTAAACTAGTTCATCCAATAAAACCGTCCCCGAAAGAAAGTGTTTCTTTACACCGAAATGCCCTCCTGATGGACTGTTATATAGCTGACGAAGTACTTCGGCTATTCTGCTCTTTGAAATCACCAACTGTGTTCTCTTCTCGGAACCAGTACATTTTCCAGTACTAGTTTAAGCAATTCTTCTTTCATGATAAAGAGTCCCACTGGACCCAAACTACTGAGCAAAGGTTTCATATTTCTTACCACCATGGTCGACGGTTTTTTTCTTTCCACGTTCGAATTTTCTGAAAAACTGGTTCTCTCTCTTGTTCTTTTCTGAACTTAGTATAAAGCCACTTCTCGTTGACCACTGTTGTTCTTAACACAACTGCTAGGATTGAATTCTGTTTTGTTGCAGCGGCAACAATCTGCTGAGCGTCACTAGAGCAACCAGCGTCCCTCTGGCTAACTCCGACACGATGCTCAATCTTAAAATTGTATTCTTTGAGTTCAATCCATCTACATTTCTTCATTTCGGGAACCATCGTCCATTTAACAAAGAAAATATGTTATGTTTTCCATGGGTTCTCATATTTATTTGAGCTACTCCTGAATGTTTATTATATTATTTGAAATTTTTTCATTTCAGTTGAACCATTTCCGCCCTGACTTTTTTACCTTAACATAAAAATTATTTTGGTTCATTTTTGTAAAGATATATGTGTAAATACCTGGTATTTTTTTAAAAATTTTTCTTCCATCATTAAGTGTCCTATGAAACTGGGAATTTCCACCACTAGCTTCGGATGGATAAAAAACTATTACCGCATGTTATTTACATACTTAAAAACAATTTATTTCACTATATTTTTTAATTTTTTAAAATAGCTTTTTTTATTGTGACAAAAGAAAACTTGATATATTTCACACAGTACACGACCCTTACAAGATTCAAGTTTGCATCTCTGTTCGCGCCCATCAACAAGCTGGGCCAATGAGCAATATTGTAAAACCTTACGTCTTGAACTGGTACCAATTATTGTTTTTGCCTTTTGGCTATTGAAGGAATTTAAGCAGGAGATACAAAACGAGGTCTTCTAACTTTAGGTATCCTTCTTGAAAATTTACTAATGATGTCTGTGACCAGATGATTGAATTGGAAAATACTTTAGAAAAAAAAATAAAAATAAATAAACATTTTCAATTTCGTTGCAACCGAAACCGCAGTTGCATGATATTTCTAGTTCAATCAGAGAGTGCAGCAATATCCTCTACCGGTTTCGGAGCATCTTAGCCCTTCATCAGGAGAAACATATATGGTCTTCTCTCTGAATGAACGAGAATACTACGTCTCGTGCCGTCCCGGATTGCAACGAACGAAATGGCGTGGATGTCCTAGCGACATCTGCTAGAAAAAAGTTTAAGTTTTCAATCTAATAGCACATAAAGTGATATTTTTTAAAATACCATTTTATATCCTACCAGATTAAAAACATTAAGAAAAATAAGTTTATCAATATACGAGGGTCTTACACATCAACTCTCCTTCTCTCTTACCCCGCCAGTTTCCCCTCGCTGCATTGCTCATTGTCGGCCTCGCAGCCTTCGAAGATGGAGGTCCCGGTCGCTGTTACTGCCAATGTGAAATTCATGCTGTGATACGTTTTTTTTAAATGCAAACTGAATTTCACCTATTCATGATAAAATTTTTTTTTTAAAAAATACAGGATCCTTTGTAAAAGGTATATTTAAAAAACCCCAATAAGCGTTACATCACAAAACAAATCGTTTTCGGATTAATAGGTAATCCATCATCAGTGTTAAGCCCTAAAATAGTAAGTATAACCTAATTAATAATAGACAATGTTATAAAAGTTGACTAAGGTTAAGAATTGACAGAGGTCATACTTACAATAGCATGCATGCGTGAGCCACCAAAAAGTTATGGGTGAAAACCCTTTAAAGTTTCAAGATCTTAAATGATACTACATATATTATTATTAATACAGATGGATGTTGCAAATATTCCTGGATATAACCCAGGGCAACACAGGACTCTAAGGCCCGGCGCAAATTGAACCTAAGCGAGACACAACCTGCGCCGGCGGGACGGGTGACCCGTGCATATATTTTTCTAGCGTGCCGCATATTGAACACAAGCCAACCCAACCGTTGGCCATCGACGTGGCGAATAGAGACGGGCAAAATCAGTGCGGACATGTAACAGTTACTTTTGATACCGGTTCTAAGTGGTACTGAGTACAAATACTGATTACAAAATACTGATGTATCTGATCCTTGTACTGAATTGATTAGGCAACTTAAAATCGGTATTTCCGTACTTGTAAGTAGTAACGTTTTAACAATATCTTACACGTCCCTAGTTGTCGTAGCGGTATGACTTTCGAAAACATCGAATTTGATCATAAGCGGGTGCATAAAAAGATATCTTACACTGAGTATTTTATTTCTACATACCTTTATAATAACAAGCATAAGTTAAATAAACACTGCATTGATTGTGTTTGCAAAAACGGTTCGCATGTTTTAAATAAGATTTTTGCTGATTATGTATTTTGCTAAAATATTAAATAACACAAAAAATACAATTCACAACCATCATTTAATTTTTAACGATAAACAAAAGTCTAATATGATGACAAGTTTGAAATTGATCGACTTTGTCGATAACAGTGTCATTAACAGATATTTTTAAATACCTACCATGAATCATTTTCCAATGATTATGTGGATTTAAGAAATACATACTAAACAATTTTTTTACCTGTATAAAGGAGATTATAATTATTATGACACCTTATGGTACTCCTTATTTTTCAAATATTATTATGCTCTTGTAAACGCATAACTTTGATTTATTGGCTAAACCTACATTAGATACGTCACAAGAAATTAAACATAATTAACATGTAATAAATTCACTGTTTTAATAAGATATATTATATTCCCTACTATTGCAATAAAATATTAAAACGAATGAACGAAAACTTGTTGAGTAGTGCTGATTGATACAACAGAGCAATAAAATGTTATTCATAAAGATAGTGTAAAATATATCGCCGCTTATCTGGTCCGCTGGTAATAAAGTTATCAGCATTTAATTGCAAAGCGGTCTTCTTAGCTGGAAAAAATACTTGTAAGCACCATCCGTAATCATTTCAGATACTTCCATCTCGCAAACAAAAATACGTAAAAATAAACATCTGGCGGTGAGTCACGCGTCCCAAGCCCAAGAAAACTATGCTGATGACAAACCTTCCCAAGCGAGACCTGCGAACGCATGAACTGATAGTAGGATGCGCAGAACGGTCTACGCAGTCCGCCGACGCAGGTTGTGTCTCGCTTAGGTTCAATTTGCGCCGGGCCTAACCCACGTGGATGTGATATGCAAGGAATCAACCTCACATATTGAAAATTGAGTGCCAACTGAACTGAAAGGTGAAAGAACTTTAGTTGCCAGTGACAGATGGAAGTATGCCAGTGACATATTGTCAATGTGACGTTATGAACTATTTTGTTACTTCAGCCAATGAATTTAAAGTTTATGTTGATGTTAAAAATAAAACATTATCAAATGTCCATATATTGGTGTTAAAAATATTCGAACATAAATGTAAAATTGTGAAATATAATGTGATGATTAAATCTATGAACATGACCAATGATAAATAGGTACTATGCAGTCAGCAACACATTAGGATCTTACAGAAGTGGTAATAGACTTAGAATTATTAAAAAGGCCTTTTACGAAATGCGTCTAGGATATCAGAATTGGTTTAATATGTACATAAATGTACAATTCTAAGTTATTGATTAATGTGTGAGTGTTTGATGACTGATAATTTGATCTAATTTGTTGAGTATAGTGAGTGAGTAAAGTGATGGTATATTTCTTTTGGCTGAAAAAATTTTGTTGTTATGTGAAAGTCTAACCATCTTACAAGAAACGGTGAGAGAAATAAAAGAACAACACCTGAAGAAAGATACAGAGAAACGGAAATCGTGGATGACTGATGAAATACTCGAGCTTATGGATCGGAGAAAAAAGAACAAAGAAAATCTCAAAGAATACACACCATCGACAGAAGAAAGATAAGAGAAGCAAAAGAGAAACAAAAAACAGAACAATGTCAAGAAATAGAGGAGTGTCAGAGTCGATATGACAAGTTCAATATCCATCGAAAGGTGAAAGAAATAGCTGGAAAGTTCCGAAAACGCAGCAGCGGAAAAATAACAAATGATGAAGGCAATCTTGCCATAACCAAAGAAGATAAAAATAAAGTATGAGAAGAATACTTGGGGAAACTTTTCCACGACCTTAGAACAGGAAAAGAACCCACCATTGAAGATAATTCAGGTCCCGAAATCCTACCAGAAGAAGTAACCACAGCCATCAGACAAATGAAGGATGGAAAGGCACCGGGACTTGATGAAATACCTGCAGAACTGCTAAAGCTATTAGATGGAGCACAAATAAAAATAATAGCTGAAATATTTAGTGACATAGACAAGGCAGAATGACATATACAGTGGCTCAAATCTGAGTTTGTACCGTTGCCCAAAAAACCAGGAGCAAAAGTTTGTGAAGACTATAGGACCATAAGCCTAATGAGCCATCTTCTCAAGCTGTTTTTAAAAGTCATCCATAATAGAATTTACCGAAAATGTGAAGAACAAATTGCGCCCAATCAGTTTGGATTTGCGAACGCCGTTGGTACGAGGGAGGCTTTATTTAGCGTGCAGGTGTTGTTTCAGAAATGTAGAGATGTCAGCTGTGGTGTTTTTGCACGCCTGATTGACTACAAAAAGGCTTTCGATAGAGTCCGACATGAACAAATGATGGAAGTGCTGAAGAGGGCAGGGATTGACGGAAGAGACCTGAAAATAATAGCTAACCTGTATTGGAATCAATCATCAGTGCTCCGAATAGATGGAGAATATACAGATCAGGTCAAAATCTTAAAGGGAGTGAGACAGGGATGCATAATTTCACCGCTGATATTCAATCTGTACTCAGAGCACATTTTTGAAGAGGCTCTAAAGTCTTGATTACATGTAACGAGTATTGTGGCGAGACAGTGTTCTCGGCCGAGTGCTCGTTTGGTATAAACATGCTACCGAGTACTCGGCCGAGCACTCGACCCAGTCAGATAGCTAGACAGTAATATAAATCAACGTAGAATGAAGTAAACACTTCTGTTGTATATAGGTATATTATAAATTTATTAAAAAATTTTTAAAATTCATCCACAAGGGAGTGGTTGTACAAAACGTTTTCGGTCAAACTGACCATCCTCAGTGTAAACCTGGAAATAAGTGAACCACTTAGATTGAAATGCAAAAGGGTGAAATTTTGACAGTTAAAAAAGAAAATGTGGTTACTTACGTCCAGTGTACAAGTAATTGAAACTAGCCACTTGAATAGGTGTAAAACCTCAAAATAACATTATTGCTACATTATGAGCTGTATAGTAATCGACAATAAGTCGATGTCTTAAGATTAAAAATGTATCACATGTGGATGTATGTCATCCTTGCTCGGAATTAGCACAAGGTTGTGATCAGGTGAGAGGTTAACAACCAACTGATTAGACAGATTGGTGCCTGAAAATTCATGACAAGATGTCAAAGAAGATAGGTGGATTTCTCAAATGTCAACCGAAAAATTTTTGACAATGTGCATTAATATTTAACTTAATTATTCAATTGTGAATATGCAACTATTAAATTTGTTTGATATGAATTCTAAATTGTAAATAAAGGTTAATAAGCTATAATGATATATTCATTAGTGCACCGTAAACAAAAGCAAAATTCTACTCATATGCTGTGACGTCATAGACTGTTTGTCTACTGTATAGGACTGATAATAATTATATTAATTTGAGCAAAGTTATAATGAATGAATATTATTGAAAATTATATAGAAAATTTTTAAAATTTTTTTATCAAAATATGATATTTTAATAGAGTAGCAGCTGTAGAATTGGAAGAAATGCCAATAGGGAATGGTCGGTTGCATATGTTTCAGGGAACCAACGAATATAATGAGAAAATACCAATCTATAGATCTGTAATGTGAATTATTGGAGGTATTAAAGGAAATGATATTAAAAGAGGGAAGTGGAATTGAAAAAATGTATGTACATATCTTAATCAAGAAATCTTCTCTAAAAATATTTTGTTATGACTGAATGTAAAAAGTTTGTCCCATATAGAACTATTGAAAATCTAAATTTAGAAAAATTATTAAAAAAGGTGATAAGGTAAGTTGCCTATGTTCAGTGGACAAATAAATGAAATATAATTACTGTTTTGAAATTAAATTGTGTGAATTGTTAAATGGATAAAGACTGATATTAAATTAGGAAAACTGCGCTGAAAGAAATGTACATGTTTTGATCAAAGAAGAAAATTAATTTTGATTGTAAGCTCTAAATGTAAAAAGAATATGTCACATATTAAACTATTGAAATTCTAGATTGAATATTGTATTGACCAAAGTTGATATTAAGTAAATTTATTAAATGTTGATAGCTGAGATTTATTTTTTAATTTTAATCTAAATGAAAAATAGAGTGAATCAATTAAAATGTTGGAAATTCAACAAAATTTTTGGTTATTGTCTATATTAGAATGTCATATCCGAAAAGATCAAGGGTTCTCTAAAAATATTTTGTTATGACTGAATGTAAAAAGTTTGTCCCATATAGAACTATTGAAAATCTAAATTTAGAAAAATTATTAAAAAAGGTGATAAGGTAAGTTGCCTATGTTCAGTGGACAAATAAATGAAATATAATTACTGTTTTGAAATTAAATTGTGTGAATTGTTAAATGGATAAAGACTGATATTAAATTAGGAAAACTGCGCTGAAAGAAATGTACATGTTTTGATCAAAGAAGAAAATTAATTTTGATTGTAAGCTCTAAATGTAAAAAGAATATGTCACATATTAAACTATTGAAATTCTAGATTGAATATTGTATTGACCAAAGTTGATATTAAGTAAATTTATTAAATGTTGATAGCTGAGATTTATTTTTTAATTTTAATCTAAATGAAAAATAGAGTGAATCAATTAAAATGTTGGAAATTCAACAAAATTTTTGGTTATTGTCTATATTAGAATGTCATATCCGAAAAGATCAAGGGTTCCATGGTGTGATTTTGATATAATGAGAAAATGATTTTGTTAAGTGAAAATAATTAAAGAATGAGATGGAAGAGATAGAGTCTTGACAGGAGCACAGAGTGAAAGAAACTGGAAGTACTAAAAGAATATTTGATTAGGTATAATGTTTGGGTTTTTTGTTTATTTTGGGTTTGTCGTGGTATGTATAGGAAAGAAGGCCAATGTGAAGGTGAATAAAAATATAGAATTATGGAAATAATTGTCTATGAATGGGGGTGAAATCACGGTTAAGAGAAAGTTGACGGTTAACACAGTTTGGACTTGTCCTTGCGTCCCTGACAATCTCTAAATCCTCATATAGGTCTAAACGAAGGGTATTCTTATCTTGGATGTTATGAATCAAAGTCACACCATCTGGGATGTTAAGGTGGTGTTTGTTGACTTTGAGATGGTGAGAGAAAGCTGATGTATTGTCACGTTTAGTGTGCTCTGCTGCTCTAGTAGACAGTGATCTATAGGTTCTTCCTACATAAGAGGCATCACAATCGGAACAAGATAATCTGTAAACACCACTACGATTCATAAAGTTGATTGGATCTTTAGTGTTAGATAATGTTTTGTTGAGAGTGTTATTGACTTTAAATGATATGTGGACATTGTCCGAAGAACAGAGAATGTGTTTGATCTTCTCAGATATGACAGTATTATGAAAAGGTAGGGACCTATAGATTGGTGTGATGACTGGGTTTGAATTGTAAGCTAGTTGCTGAAGACGATTGGATTCTCTTTTCCGGATGAGCTTGTCGATTATATTAGGGTTGTAATCATTGTTGACTGCTATTTGTTTGATTATATTAAGTTATATTAAGTATAAGTAATCAAACAAATAGCAGTCAACAATGATTACAACCCTAATATAATCGACAAGCTCATCCGGAAAAGAGAATCCAATCGTCTTCAGCAACTAGCTTACAATTCAAACCCAGTCATCACACCAATCTATAGGTCCCTACCTTTTCATAATACTGTCATATCTGAGAAGATCAAACACATTCTCTGTTCTTCGGACAATGTCCACATATCATTTAAAGTCAATAACACTCTCAACAAAACATTATCTAACACTAAAGATCCAATCAACTTTATGAATCGTAGTGGTGTTTACAGATTATCTTGTTCCGATTGTGATGCCTCTTATGTAGGAAGAACCTATAGATCACTGTCTACTAGAGCAGCAGAGCACACTAAACGTGACAATACATCAGCTTTCTCTCACCATCTCAAAGTCAACAAACACCACCTTAACATCCCAGATGGTGTGACTTTGATTCATAACATCCAAGATAAGAATACCCTTCGTTTAGACCTATATGAGGATTTAGAGATTGTCAGGGACGCAAGGACAAGTCCAAACTGTGTTAACCGTCAACTTTCTCTTAACCGTGATTTCACCCCCATTCATAGACAATTATTTCCATAATTCTATATTTTTATTCACCTTCACATTGGCCTTCTTTCCTATACATACCACGACAAACCCAAAATAAACAAAAAACCCAAACATTATACCTAATCAAATATTCTTTTAGTACTTCCAGTTTCTTTCACTCTGTGCTCCTGTCAAGACTCTATCTCTTCCATCTCATTCTTTAATTATTTTCACTTAACAAAATCATTTTCTCATTATATCAAAATCACACCATGGAACCCTTGATCTTTTCGGATATGACATTCTAATATAGACAATAACCAAAAATTTTGTTGAATTTCCAACATTTTAATTGATTCACTCTATTTTTCATTTAGATTAAAATTAAAAAAATAAATCTCAGCTATCAACATTTAATAAATTTACTTAATATCAACTTTGGTCAATACAATATTCAATCTAGAATTTCAATAGTTTAATATGTGACATATTCTTTTTACATTTAGAGCTTACAATCAAAATTAATTTTCTTCTTTGATCAAAACATGTACATTTCTTTCAGCGCAGTTTTCCTAATTTAATATCAGTCTTTATCCATTTAACAATTCACACAATTTAATTTCAAAACAGTAATTATATTTCATTTATTTGTCCACTGAACATAGGCAACTTACCTTATCACCTTTTTTAATAATTTTTCTAAATTTAGATTTTCAATAGTTCTATATGGGACAAACTTTTTACATTCAGTCATAACAAAATATTTTTAGAGAACCCTTGATCTTTTCGGATATGACATTCTAATATAGACAATAACCAAAAATTTTGTTGAATTTCCAACATTTTAATTGATTCACTCTATTTTTCATTTAGATTAAAATTAAAAAATAAATCTCAGCTATCAACATTTAATAAATTTACTTAATATCAACTTTGGTCAATACAATATTCAATCTAGAATTTCAATAGTTTAATATGTGACATATTCTTTTTACATTTAGAGCTTACAATCAAAATTAATTTTCTTCTTTGATCAAAACATGTACATTTCTTTCAGCGCAGTTTTCCTAATTTAATATCAGTCTTTATCCATTTAACAATTCACACAATTTAATTTCAAAACAGTAATTATATTTCATTTATTTGTCCACTGAACATAGGCAACTTACCTTATCACCTTTTTTAATAATTTTTCTAAATTTAGATTTTCAATAGTTCTATATGGGACAAACTTTTTACATTCAGTCATAACAAAATATTTTTAGAGAAGATTTCTTGATTAAGATATGTACATACATTTTTTCAATTCCACTTCCCTCTTTTAATATCATTTCCTTTAATACCTCCAATAATTCACATTACAGATCTATAGATTGGTATTTTCTCATTATATTCGTTGGTTCCCTGAAACATATGCAACCGACCATTCCCTATTGGCATTTCTTCCAATTCTACAGCTGCTACTCTATTAAAATATCATATTTTGATAAAAAAATTTTAAAAATTTTCTATATAATTTTCAATAATATTCATTCATTATAACTTTGCTCAAATTAATATAATTATTATCAGTCCTATACAGTAGACAAACAGTCTATGACGTCACAGCATATGAGTAGAATTTTGCTTTTGTTTACGGTGCACTAATGAATATATCATTATAGCTTATTAACCTTTATTTACAATTTAGAATTCATATCAAACAAATTTAATAGTTGCATATTCACAATTGAATAATTAAGTTAAATATTAATGCACATTGTCAAAAATTTTTCGGTTGACATTTGAGAAATCCACCTATCTTCTTTGACATCTTGTCATGAATTTTCAGGCACCAATCTGTCTAATCAGTTGGTTGTTAACCTCTCACCTGATCACAACCTTGTGCTAATTCCGAGCAAGGATGACATACATCCACATGTGATACATTTTTAATCTTAAGACATCGACTTATTGTCGATTACTATACAGCTCATAATGTAGCAATAATGTTATTTTGAGGTTTTACACCTATTCAAGTGGCTAGTTTCAATTACTTGTACACTGGACGTAAGTAACCACATTTTCTTTTTTAACTGTCAAAATTTCACCCTTTTGCATTTCAATCTAAGTGGTTCACTTATTTCCAGGTTTACACTGAGGATGGTCAGTTTGACCGAAAACGTTTTGTACAACCACTCCCTTGTGGATGAATTTTAAAAATTTTTTAATAAATTTATAATATACCTATATACAACAGAAGTGTTTACTTCATTCTACGTTGTCTTAACAAAGGTATACAGCCAACTACAGGGTTTACCCTTTTAATGTTTTAGTAATATAAATGACTAGACCAATGTATAAACCATCTCTCGCCCTCACCACTGTCTCGGCCTAGTAACGGTTTGCTGTCTCGCCACTGTACTCGTTACGTGTAATCAAGCCATAAAAGATATTGATGAAGGCATCTCAATAAACGGAGTTAAGCTCAGTAACCTGCGATATGCAGATGATACAATAGTGTTTTCCAATACCATAGAAGGGCTGCAAAACTTAATGAATAAAATAACTGAAACCAGTAGAACATATGGACTAGATATAAATACCAGCAAAACCAAGCTAATGATCATCAGCAAGCAAAACATAACTGGAGTAAATCTGTATGTGAACCAAATGAGAATTGAACGTGTCTCACAATACAATTATTTGGGAACTATAATCAATGAGTCGTGGGACAATACTCAAGAGATTAAATGTCGCATCGGAAAGGCAAAGAGTGAATTCTTGACTATGAGCTCTGTGTTCAAGAGCCATGACATCACTCTAAAAACAAAAATAAGGCTCCTTAAATGTTATGTGTACTCAGTGCTTCTATACGGAGTAGAACGTGGACATTGAAGGCGGAAACTCTATCGAAACTTCAAGCTTTTGGGCTATGGTTGTACAGAAGGATCCTGAAGATACCATGGACAGACAAAGTCACCAATGAAGAAGTACTACGGAGGATGAACACAACCGCAGATTTAGTCAACATCGTGAAGGGCCGTAAGCTGCAGTACTTGGGGCATATAATCCGAAAACGTTTTGTTTTGTAATGTAACCCTTATTGGGTCTTTTAAATGTACCTTTTACAAAGGAGCTTGTATTTTTTGTGATTTATGGTATACAGCCAGCTACAGGAATTTTATTTTCCTCGTGAATTTCTATTCATGATCAGTTATCGAAGTTTATGGGTAAAAATGCATATCTCTCCAACATGTTCGCAAATGGTGTAGAGAATTCAGTGAAGGCCCAACGGAAATTCTCGATAAATATCTGAGCGGAAGGCGTTCAGATTCATCGTGAATTTCCGTTTAGCCCTCACTGAATTCTCTACACCATTTGCTGACATGTTGAACAGATATGCACATTTACCCATAAAGTGCGATTAACTGACGATGAATGTCAATTGGTGAAATCGATTTTGCATTTAAAAAAGTATCACGGCATGAATTTCACATTGGCGTTAACAGCGACCGTGACCTCCATCCTCAAAGGCTGCTAGGCCGACACTGAACAATGCAGCGAGGCCAAAGTGGTGGTGAGAGAGAGAGAGGGAGAGTTGATGTGTGAGGCAGTGTTGCCAGATTCTCCTAGCACGTCACACTTTTTACAGGGAACTTTTTTTATGAATGACCCTCGTAATAAAATTTAAAACAAATTGCTATACATAATAGAAAATGCATTCGTGTATGTCTATTACTAACTTACTAATAATAAATATTTTAGGGATGGAGGATTGAAGAGAGTCAAAGCAAAGAAAGAATGGAAGGAGAGGCAACAAGAAGAATTCTCCAGAAGATTGAAAGCAGAGTAAATAAAGAATCCTACATATTACGTCACCTATTTATAGTGTAAATAAATAATCAAAAAAACAGTCGATTTCGATAAGATGTGTGGTGGTTTAACAAATTAATTTTAATGTATTATATGTTTGATATTTTCTGTTTTCGCGTGGCTAGAAAAGGGCGGATTTATGTAATTTTTTGAAATTGTATTCAGCTTTACAGTTTGATTTTTAACCGATGTTATACATGCGGTGCAATCATCAAGTAGTTTTAATCTATCACTTGAATACACATACAAATTGTCTATTACGTTGTGTAGAAGACAGGTATATAGTTTTTCGGAAATCGATAACAGGAAATCTCGGAAACGGAAATCACATTCATTGGAATTTAAAAAAGGGGATAATTTTACCATTTTCTCTCATTTTGCACATTTTCTATCTTGGTCAATCATATATATGATCAACAATCCACTCTACACTTTGTCCATATCTGTTGCAGTGCATGTCCATGTTTCACTCTGAGAAAATTGAGATTGAGAAGAAAAGAGACAACTCAAATTTTGCGAAAGCTAACGTCTATTAACTTATCAGTATTTTCGTTCATCCATTTTTGTTATTCAAAATTTGTGTTTGAAAGCAAACACAGAAAACATGGAAATGCTCATTATACAAGGAAAAGTGGAAGGCCGAAGATCACGAGGAAGATCCCCAACAAGATGGATCGATCAAATTACAGGAATATGCAAAATACCTATGCATGAGTTAAAAGAAATGACCAGATACAGAGATCTTTGGAGAGGGACAATACACGACATCACGTCGAACACTACACTCCCTCCGGGGTGCTCAGGATTGAAGAGAGAGAGAGATAGAGAGAGAGAGAGAGAGAGAGAGAGAGAGAGAGAGAGAGAGAGATTTCTAAGAATTTCCACTAAGACATCTATTACATTATGTATGGGATCAGATATTGGTATTTCGTTAGAGTTGAAAAAGGTTAGAGGTACTAAACACCATCAAATCTTGAAAGTTGAAATACTTTGGACACATTATGCGAAATGAATCCAGATATGCCCTACTACAAGCCATCCTGCAAGGAAAAATATTGGAAAGCGAGGTTCAGGAAAAAGAGAACGTCCTGGTTAAAGAACCTCAGAACCTGGTTCAACACAACATATGTGCAGCTTTTCCGCGTTGCTGCAGATAAAGTGAAGATTGCCATGATGATCGCCAACATTCGTCACGGATAAACACACCAAGAAGAAGAAAGAGTTGAAAGAATGTAATTGAACAGTCTTATTTTACACTGGAACTGAAATACTGAAAGTACTTTTTGTATATAACTATATAAGAGCTTCACAGATGCTGTTAAAGCCTTCTGCTTCTCTTTGAAATTGTGGTTTATCTCTGTGGAATTGTGATTTTTTTAACATTTTTCAACTTCAAAAAAAGTTGTGAAACGTGTTTTTTAAGGTTTATAAAGGGTGTTTCATTGGGAAACGGAAATACTTTAACGGTGAATAGAGGTCACCGAGCCGGTTCTAGATATACCACATTTTTTGCCCTACCGACTTTTATAACGGAGTTACAGGGTGTTTTATCGATTTTACCCATTTCTTTCCTAAGCCATAACTTTGGAACCACCCTGTATATTTTTTTGATATTCGGTACACATATGTCGCATTCAAAACCCAAACGCGCGACATACTAACCATACGAAAAATCCAGGTCCGGATTAACAAAAAATTATAAAGTAATTGTGACCTTAAAACAACACCCTGGATATTCAAATTATGAAAATCTGTTTGCATATTTGAAAAGAGCACAAAAAACTAAGTCGAATCGTTCGCTTCAATTTTTCGGCCAGACAATTTTATGACTTTAATTTTGAAATTATGTTGAATTTTTTAAGAACTCTGACATTAAAAAGCAAATATTATTAACTTTTAGTTATAAATTATTAACGTTAATGAATAAATACTCATTTTAAAAATAATCAATACTTATTTACAACATTGGAACGACCCAATTACAGTGCCGGCAAAAAAATCTTTACATTGTCAAATAAATCACCAAATTTGAAGACAATTTGCATGCGTGCTGACAGTGCTTGAGGGGAAGGGGAGGGGAGGGGGGATAGCGTACTTCCGACGGCAATTATCTGTAGTTTACGGACCGCTTGGCTTATTTAGGGTATTCTGAGCGTTTGCACTGTAAACAGTTGGCTTTGTGTGGGTAGTTAGTGTTAAACTTCGTCCCATTTACCGCATAAAGTTTGTGATCGTCAAATTCTAAATTGAACTGACAAATATGTGTCGAAAGAAACTTACAAAAGAAGAGAAGGTTCATGCTTAAACATTACTGGAGAAAGGAGACTCTGTAATTACCATAGAACGTGATATTGGTGCTTCAAGAGGGGCTATTTACCAACTGAAACGTTCGGCTGCAACGTTTCAGTTGATAAATAGCCTCTCTTGAAGCACCAATATCATGTGCTACGGTAATTACAGAGTCTGTAATGTTAAAGTTTCTGTAATGTTCTCCAGTAATGTTAAAGCACGAAGTCTCTTTTGTGAGTTTCTTTCGACCCATATTTGTCAGTTCAATTTAGAATTTGACGATCTCAAACTTTATGCGGTAAATGAGACGAAGTTTGACACCGACTACCCGCACAAAGCCAACTGTTTACAGTGCAAACGCGCAGAATACCCTAAATAAGCCAATCGGTCCGTAAAGTACAGATAATTGCCGTCGCAAGTACGCTATCCCCCCTCCCCTACCCTCCCGTCCAAGCGCAGACAGAACGCATGCAAATTGTCTTCAAATTTGTTGATTTATTTGGCAATGTAAAGATTTTTTTGCCGGCACCTAATGACAAGAAAAATCCAGGTCCGGATTAACAAAGAAATATAAAGTAATCGTGACCTTGAACCAACACCCTGTATATTGAAATTTAGAAAATTTGTCTGTGCATTTTAAAAGAGCATAAAAAACTGTGATTAAAGGTCCATTTTAATTTTTTCGCGGTTGATTTAATTACATCAATTTTGAAATTTTAAAGAACTCTGAGATTAAAAACCAGGTATTATTAACTTTTAATAATTTAATGTTAATGAATCAATACTTATTTTAAAATACTTAATTCTTATTTACTACGTTGGCTTCATGGATTCTCTGGATTTGTAGCTGTATGCACATCATTAAAAATTATAATTGCGAGAATTGGGATATTTTAATGATTTAGTAAAGAATTTAAAAAGCAGCTATATCTAATAAAAAAAATCGTTTAAACAATTCAACAATTTAACATAAATTAAAAATATTTAAAATATAACAGTTGCTCAAAATGTCTGCTATTTTGTTCGACGCATTTTCTTGCTCATTTTAAAAGATTTCGAATCGATTTTCTAATTACATTGGGATTGTTCTTTATTTTCTGGCAGCTTCTTGTGACCTTGACATAATTAATCAATATGATTTCAAAATTGCCGTAATTAAATTATCTGCGCAAAAATTTGACATGCACCTTTTAACGCCGTCTTTTATGCTCTTTTAAAATACACAAACAAATTTTCAAAATTTCAATATACAGGGTGTTGTTTCAAGGTCACAATTACTTTATATTGTTTTGTTAATCCGGACCTGGATTTTTCTTATGGTTAGTATGTCGGTCGTTTGGGTTTTGAGTGAGACATATGTGTACCAAATATCAAAAAAATATACAGGATGGTTCTAAAGTTATGGCTTAGGAAAGAAATGGGCAAAATCGATGAAACACCCTGTAACTCGGTTATAAAAAACATGTAGTATATCTAGAACCGCCTCGGTGACCTCTATTCACCATTAAAGTATTTCCGCTTCCCAATGAAACACCCTGTATAGTACTGACAACATCTTTACTTGATGTAAGTATATTCTGAAATAAAATAGATAAATTCAAACTGTATGTTCGGAAAATTTGCACTGGATTCCCTTATATATAACACGACATTTCACCGCATTGTAATTTCTTCAGATGTTAAGGATAGCCTAAAACTTTTGGATGTAATTTTTAGTAAATTATTTTATAGAAAACTAAGGAAAACGTTTTCTTTGGTTATGCACACACGATTTTATGATGTTAATTAGTACCTAACGTAAATTCGCTCTTGTAGTAAACACATCTAGTCCATATTTTATCTGGGTAAAGTAACACTTGAAACACACACATTTAGTGGTGTTGATTTAATTCATATTATACACGGTGTCAATTCAATACAATTCATATTAAACATCGGATCAAAAAAACTGAAGAACACGTGTTCAATATTTTTCAAAAATCTATCAAATGACACCAAATACGACCCCCGGCCGCACCCCCTAGAGCGGAAAGAGGCTAATTTAAAATCTTACATGGAAACCCCCATTTTTATTAAATATTTCGATTCCTGATAAAAAATAAGTAACTTTTATAAGGAACATGTTTTTCTAATTGTTGATAGATGGCTGTGTTCCGATGTGTGGGTTAACGGAATCGATTAAAAATAAGTGTAAACAACGAACAGTAATATTTATTTTATTTTTGGTTAAAAGGCGTGCTTATTCATCTCGTAAGAGGGTTGTTTATTGTTTGAGGGCAGCGAAGGTGCGTCTGAACTGCCTGCCTGCCGTGACGATACTGCAGAGACCACACCACTATTATCATCATGTTTGCGGTTTTACAATATGGCTAGAAAAGGCAATAAATTACTACATCTGGCGTTTTAAAAGCTCAGAACCTTTCTGTAGTTTTAAGAAACGTCTTCGAATGCATTTCCAAAGTGCGTTATTGACATAAGGTCTGATAAGGTAATTAATTTATGGGGAATTCAGTTTGTTAAACTGAACACACCAAAAACATATGGTTAGGGATACATTTCGTTTCGTAAAACTTAACGACCCTTTTTAGCATCTGGTTTGTATATTAAATGTGAATTTTATATGACCCATATTATTTCGTTTTGAGAAAAGTTATTAAAAAATAAAATTAGCAAAAATAGTAATTAAAGCGTGTCGCCACAGCTGATTGGAAAGAACGATATAGCGTGATATCCTAGGGAAAGTATGAAAACGCTTTAATATCTAGCTAGAGAAATACACTTCCGAATGAAAAACCAAAAAAAGCGTGTTTAATATTTTAAAAAAATCTGTCGAATGACACCAATAACAACTCCGCACCACCCGTCTGGAAGTGGGGTGGGGGACAACTTTGAAATCTTAAATGGAAAACCACATTTTTTATTGCCGATTAGGATTATACGTGAAAAACTATCTATCCATCGAACCTTCATCTATCCATCGTTGGACATAGGCCCCCCATCTCTTTCCACTGGTTTCTATCCAGCGCTGTGGTCATCCATCTGGATCTGGCATGCTTTTTGTGGTCGTCGCTTCATCTCATCTGAGGCCTTGACTCTCTTGTGTTCCCATGGTCGCCAGTAGATCATCTGCTTGTTCCATCTTTCTTCTGCTTGTCGGATGATGTGACCTGCAAATTTCCATTTGAGTTTTGCCACCTGTTCCTTAACGTCTTTTACTTTGGTTACCCTGTGATCCAGACGTTTCTTTTGCGATCTTAAAGTTTTATATGCAGCATCTGTCTTTCCATCGATCTTTGCGCTTTTGCCACTTTATCGATATTCTCCTTTGTAAGTGTCCAAACTTGGGAGCCAATTGTGAAGATAGGAAGTATTCACTGGTTAAAAATTCGCGTTATAAGATATTGCGGGTATTTTTTGTTTTTTTTTTTAAATGTAGCTTAATTTACCGAATGCTACCCAGGCCAGTCTGATTCGTCTTTTTATTTCTGCCGTCTGGTTTTCCTTGCTAAAACTATACAAGTTTTATCTGAATTTTTTTCGATTCGCGATAGATGGCGCTGAACCGCAGAAAAAAATATGCAGATTATACAGAGTCTGCAAACTAATTTGTATGGTACTGTAACGACGTACTGTAGGAGTAATGGAAAATAGAATTTGACAAGATGTTGATATGTCATATAACGGGATGTAACGTGTTACACAATTTGAAGAACATGTCCTCGGTTGCTCAGTATATGGAAGAGATATGGGGATGGTTCTTAACGGGGTGTTATCCGGGGTATCCTCTTATTAGCTTAGAAACAAAAAAAAAATAGTAAAATCAAATAAGAATATCAAATAAAAAGAAATAAAATATTGGGCGACACTGGTTTCCTTGTGGGAACCATAAATATACAAAAATAGAAACGTAAAAGAAAAGATAGCTAAATCAAAAATTAAACAAAAACCTAGTCAATACAAAATATATAAAATACTTATGGCGTGACTTACCTTATCTATGTCTTTACTAAGAAAATTCTTTGTTGTACTTACGAAACAAGAGAAAGGGAAAAGACAATAATAAATAATATTTTGCAATGAACCAAACTTTTTTATTGAAACAAAATAAAATAAAATTAAAAAGATCTGTGATCTCCTGCGGTTTTACATAAAAAGATCATGTTTACCAAAAAGAAAATGAAAAGTTTACAAAAAAATAATACCTTGTATACTAGTCCTATATCTTCTCTTGGTTGGTTTTAAGTCCAAGGCACAGTTCACTTCACTAAATGTCACTTTACAAAGGAATAGATACATTAAGAGTACATCAATGGTAGTTCCCATAGTTTATAGAAAAATTCAGCCTTTATTTCTTAAAACAAATCGGCACTGCTCGAACAAAATATTGAAGAACTCATTAGTCCTTTCGTATATTAAACGCGATCAAAAAAAATATAAAAGCAACTCCATGCTTTAACTATGATGTCATAAACTGCTAACACAAAAAAATTATAATCCTGCCTGCATGTAAGAAAAATTTATACCAATAGTGGTATGATAATACATATCGACATCCGCCTAACAGTAGCGAAAATGCCGGAGTACACGTTGTATGCCGGGCTGAGTTAAGCTACAAGCATTAGCCAGCCGGCCGAAGAAACTCAAATTCAACTACATCTTAAACTTCGACGACTCAAACTAGACTTCTCTATAGCTCAAACGTAACTGCTTGACGGTTCAAACGTAACTGAATTTTTCGATCTCTCAAACTCAATCCTCAGAAATCAAACGCCCCTTCCAAAATCATTTAATTTCCCCATCAATAATCCTCAACGACCAATTACAGACTTAAGGCACTCACTTAATCAAAATCTTAACCAATAGGAGAATGCAAAATACGTTCTGGGTTAAACCTTCTGGCGTAAACCAAAAACAGCTCGTTCAATCACCAAGAGGATAAACAAAACCGATTTCAGTAGTTCCTACGACCCTCTTCCCACGAAAAATGCCAAATCAACGAAAAAGACACTTGGACTCTCAACCAAACTTAGACCCACTTTATCCCGATAAGATAAACAGTTTCCAGTTTCACAGTCGCCAAAAACACATTAGTGAAAGATTTATAGCCAAAGATCACTTTGGCGGTTAGAATTAGCGTAAACACGTGGAGAAATAAAAATTTATCTATTCACGAGAAACACAACCTCTGCCTATGGCTGATCCAATATCTTGAGAACGAAAGAACCAAACATTTCCACGCAATACACGGTACAATTCCTGAAACGGATTTAGTATACAGGGTGAAACGATAGTATTAGGGATTCAAAAACGTTAATGATTTTTGTACCCGTTACAATACCGAATACAGTTTTCATGTAGAATCAGAACCTGCAATAGAAAATAGGGTTTCCTATATAAGGCAGCGGTTAGACACCGCGATAAATTCGAGTAATTTATCGATATCGATCGAGTTGTTTCAATTTATCGTTGTGTGTAAACGGTACATCGTAGCGATTTATCGGAATTGGAGTTGGTATCGGATTGCATCAATTTATTGTAGCGATCTAGTTGTTTCAGTTTATAATCAATCGCGACAATATATCGCAGTGTCTAAACAGCTTTAAAAAAAAATCAATAAATCGTAGCAATTTATCGTCACAATAAATTGCTCGCATTTATCGCGGCTTCTAAACGCCACTTAAGATTTCAATCTTAAAAAAACAGAAACAAAAACAATTTTTCGACTGTTTCGCTAAACTGCTTTTATTCACAAAAACATAATCTTTCGTTGTTTATTTACAACGCGATTTTGGTTGTTTACAGTATTATTATTACTTTCCAGATTAATGATCAAATTATATGGCTTTAAACTTATTGATATTTATGACTTAATAAAGTATAGTTTAAAAAAAATGTATTCTTATTTGCTTTTGTCATGTTTTAAGTGTTATGTTACCCAGGCCATTTGTAGATGCATATGTCGTGATATACTATTACCAGACTCATTTGAATTTGTACAATGTCCTTCTATTTTTAAATGAGCCAACCTATTTGAGAAGGCCATTAAATATATTTCACTTTTTAATAATGACAGTAGTAAGGATTAAAAATATATTTTAGCTGAGTAGTGGTATTTTTGGTAGCGCAGTATTTTTCTACGAATCAAGGATTTTTAAGAGCTTCTTTATAGTTGTTCTATTTTCTTCGATGTTGCTAGATATTTTCGCTAACAGAATAAATGAGGTCCGTAGAATAAAAATATTGAATATAGACGGTAATATTTCTTTTCAATTCGATGATCACTATTTCTCTATACGTATTTTATGGTTTTTCAGTCGTCAGGAAAACTCAAACTGCAAGAATTAAACTGTATCTGATAATTATTATCAAATAATGTACCAGTGGATGCTTGTAGCGACGACGTTCTTCTTTGTTTTCTTAATTTTAAATTGTCACCGACGAGAGGCATACACTATTCCTATACATATACAGGGTGTGAGTAAATAAGTATGAAAAACTTTAAGCGGCAATTCTACATGAAAAAATAATTTCAGTTTGTTCTATAAACGTATGTCCGCAAATGCTTAGTTTCCGAGATACAGGGTGTTGAAATTTTTATTTCAAACTGCGAATTTTTTTATTGCTTTAAGACCGTTTGAGCTATGGAAATTAAATTTGGTGGGTTTTCAGAGGTAGCTATTGCGCATTTTTTATATTCAAATATTAATTTTTTATTCATCATTGGCGCACCTACGGGTAATGATCTGAATTTTTTTTTTAAGAAAAAAAAATAGTACGCCTTTGAGATATTTCAAATTAAAAATTATTTTTGTATTCCACGTTTAATTTATAATAAAGAACCTTTCTTATCTTTTTTTCATATGGTGCACCGTTTTTATGCAAAAAATAAAACATCTACGCGCGTATTTTTCATTTCGTTTCAAACTTGAACAATGACAGAAAATATTTCTAAATGTGCAAGGCTACAACAAATGTTCAAAATGACCTCCTTTGAAGGTGACAGAGTAATTTTATATTCGCCATTGGCGCGCGTACGGGTAATGGGCTGAATTTTTTTAAAGAAAAAAATAGTACGCCACTGAGATATGTCAAATTAAAAATCATTTTTGAATTCCTCATTCAATTTACGACAAAAAATGGTTCTTGTCTTTTTTTCATATGAGGCGCCGTTTTTATGCAAAAAAAAGAATGTGTGTGTACTTTGTACGCACGTAAGAAGTTATACTTCTATTACATATTATGTGATTTTAACGAAATTGATATAATGTACTTTAAACAGTTTATTTATATTTTATTTAAATATTAAACTAATTTTAATACTTACTACGTTCCAAAAATTTTTATTAAGACAATACCAAAAATTAAAAAAAATAAAAGAATAAAACGCACACAAACACATTGAAAAATGCCACAAAGAAAAAATGATTTCTGAACGATAATTGTTGGCAAAAATTTTAAATACGCATTTTCTGAAAAAAAAATTATATATACTTACAATCATAAAATGCATAAAAAAATAAAAACTTCCATCGGGATTCGAACCCGCGAATTTGGGGGCGCTTTGATTCGTAATCGAAGCCTAGACTCACTCATCCAATTACACATTATTTGTCTTGTGGAAAAATAGGGTAACTGAACGTTTTACTGGTTGACAGTTGTTCTGAATTTAATCAAATTATGTAGTTTGATTTTTGTGGAAGAAAATATTAAAATATAACAAAACAGTAAGAAAACAATATATTAGATGAATATTGGTGGAACTTTTGTTGGTAATCAAATTAAGTATGTAAATCAAAGCATTACATACCTACCAGATAAATAAAAATACGCCAAAAAATCATAATTTAAAAATAAAAATCGGACCTAATTTCGGATTTCTCTCTAAAATCCTCATTCTTGAGAAAATAAATGTATTCCAACCTAATCCAAATGTATAATTACAATATGATTATAATAAAAACTACTTACCAAATTAGAATGAGTTTTCCTTGTCCAAAATAGTCCAAAAGTCCAAAAATATATATGAAAACTATTTAAAAAGGCAGTATAACTATTAACTAACTTTTGTTTGTTGTTTCTATTCCCACAAATTTCAAAACGCAACAACCATAAATAATCAAACCACAGCTGTGCCACAGCCGCCGTATTAAATAATTTTTGACATGTCATTTGAACATCCAATCAGAACAAAGTTATAATGCGACTGTGCCCAGACTGAAGGTTTTAATCATATTATTCACCCTCATATCGCGGCTAAAGAAGTATAACTTCAATAAAACATCTTAACGTTTACAAACTATTTGAAATAAGTTTCTATGCATATGAAATCTACCTCGAATAATTTGTAAGCGTTAAGATGTTTTATTTTTTTGTATAAAAACAGCGCCGCATATGAAAAAACGGTAAGAATGATTTTTTGTCCTAAATTGAACGAGGACTTCAAAAATGATTTTGAATTTAACGCATCTAAGTGGCGTACTATTTTTTCTATTTAAAAAATTCAGACCATTACCTGTACGGGCGCCAATTGTGAATATAAAATTATTCTGTCACCTTTAAAGGAGGTAATTTTGAACATTTGTTGTAGCTTTGCTAAAATCTTTGCCTAGTTAAAATCTTTTTAGTAATATTTTCTGTTATTGTTTGGTCCTACTTTGGTATTATTATATTGGAGGGTTTTTGATAATGTATTAAGAAATAAAAAATACGCGCAAAGATGTTTTATTTTTTCGCATAAAAACGGTGCACCATATGAAAAAATACAAGTAAGGTTCTTTTTCATAAATTAAACGTGGAACACAAAAATAATTTTTAATTTGAAATATCTCAGTAGCGTACCATTTTTTCTTTAAAAAAATTCAGACCATTACCCGTAGGCGCGACAATGATGAATACAAAATTGTTATTTATTAGTCAAAAAATGCGCAATAACTACCTCTTAAAACCCACCGAATGTAATTTTCATATCTCAACCGGTCTTAGAGCAATAAAAAAATTGGCAGCTTGAAATAAAAATTTTAACACCCTGTATCTCGGAAACGAAGCATTTGCGGACATACGTTTATAGAGCAAACTGCCATTATTTTTTCATGTAGACTTACCCCCTAAAGTTTTTCATAGTTATTTACTAACACCCTGTATAGTTAAATAAATAGTCATTCACGAATCAGAGACGTGAATCTACGGACACATAAGCAGATTTAGGTTTCTCGGATAGGGAATATTATGTAAAAATTAAAGTACGGTAATGGTACTTTTCGATAGTGATATAAAATTCAGGGCGTTGCATTTAAAATTTCTGAGAAAAGAATGTACTTGCGTTTTGACTCACCCTGTATTCGATATGAAGAAAATTAGCAACTTCAACAGTTCTTAAAAATTTTCACAATCAATAAAAAATATGGCACCAATAAACCATTGCTGTTGTGCTTATTTTTATGTATGCAGGGAGCTAAACTTGTTACAATGTTCATAGAACATTGGTTATAACTTTGTAAATATCCTGTATAACATAACAAACCTTTATATTTTTGTGATTGGGAAGTTAAGAAGATTTCGAATATAAAATAAAAATATAGGGTGTTCCATTTAAAAAAACATAAGTTTTTTCTGCCACTATGTTATCGAACACCCTGTAACATTCTAACTAATTTTTTAATGTGAAGCTCAAAGTTGGCTACAATTTTTGTTATTAACTTTTATTGCTATCTATTACTATAGCGGATCTACTGAGCTTTATCACACTAATCAATCACCCTGTATAATTTTAATTTTGTTTATAAAATACTTTGTTGACATACCCTGTTCAGATTTTTAAATTATTTACTGAGTTTAATTGGGAATTAACCACAATTTTTGTTTAAAATAAGTTTATTTTGACGTTTCTATTTCCACTTCGGAAAATCGAAGCATCAAAATAAAAATATTTTAAACTGAAATTGTCATTAATTTCTAATAAAAATAGTAAATTATATTAAAATGTCACAAGAAAATAGCTTCAGAACAATGTTTACTTATTGTCATCATATGTTTGTCATATAAACATAAGTTTTTTTAACGAAGTAACTATTCAAATTGTGATGGAAGTACATTGTACATAATTTAAATACATAATTTTATGTTTATGTAGTCGCTTGTAGAAAAAGGGTTAATCGTGATATGGATACGCCAATATTCCCTTCTAGAATTAGGCAACCAATTCTTCAAAAAAATATACTTTTAATTTTAAGATAACAAACCTTTAGTTAGTAATTTTATTTATTTTTTTAAATGCAAAGTGTTCACAAAGTGATGGGTAAAATATTAATTAAGAATATTGTTAAGTTTGTCGTAATTGAGTTCTATTCCACCATATTCGTTGAATTTCCAAAATTTTAGTGAATAAAAAACAGATTATGAACTTTTTTGTAAAGTGTAAACAGAGTTTAAATTTTTATGTGAGCTTCATATGATCTATACACTGTTTTTGAACCAGGAGGAGTAAACTCAAAAACTTACACCAATAATGTCATTAAAAATCACCAAATACATCTTTTTTGGTTAATACGTCGCTAAAGAGTTTTAAAAACAACTGTTCTTTATATAAGAGCAGACTAATAATCTAAAAATTAAAGGAATATCGCAGAAATCGCAAAAATTCGCCGATATAACTTAGTTAACCTATGAAATGTCAATAGTGTCAAAATTTCATAATAGTGGAGTGAACTTGCCTGATGTTGAACCAATTACAAACAAGCATTGAATTACTCCTCCTAGTTTAAAAACAGGGTTTGGTTAAAATCAACATTGTGTATTCAACATTAATCACAAGAGAGTGAGAATAAATTGAAAATATTGTGGCAATTTTTTGAAAACTTGTTGCCTGGCAATAGACAGGAGAGTCCACAGGGCTGGAGTGACTATTTCCGAATGGAAACAAGTTTGATAAACACATTGGAGCATTATTTTCTTATTTATTCTTACTATCGTGTGATATTCGTAAGATTATTTTTAGGACTTACATACAAAATTCAAGTCTTTGTACCTAAATAAACATTCAGTGACATTTATCACATCTAACGTTTTTCAACTTGTCGAAGTGAACAGCACAATTCAGCAAATATTCAGACGAAGATATCAATATATTGGTTAAATATAAAGAATTAGTTAAAATATAGTTCAAAATATTAGTTAAAATTATTTATAAAAATACAGTTTTATTCATGAAATAATCTTACCGAATTATGCAGAACCGATCTTACCGATTATTAGATGCAGAACTCTAAGTTCATTATGATTCATTTTCTTAAATGTCACAGTTGTCAAAACTATAAAATTCGTTGCAAATAAACAGAAACAATCTACTTAAAATTATTCCCACTGTAATAATCCACAGTAGAATATGCCCCAACATTAATATCACAAGAGAGTGAGAATAAATTGACAATAATGCGACAATTTTTTGAAAACTTCTTGCCTGGCATTAGACACGAGAACCCGGAGGTGCTGAGTGACTATTGCCGAATGGAAACAAGTTTGAGAAAAAAATTGCAGCATTATTTTCTTATTTATTCTTACTATCGTGTGATATTCGACAGATTATTTTTTAATACTTACATACAAAATTCAAGTCTTTATATAAAAACATTCGGTGACATTTATCCCAATTAATGTGACACACCTATTTCAACTTGATGATGAAGTAAGTGTGAATATATACACGAGTCAGTCCTAAAACATGGATGTAATTTTAATTTATATTGGACAACCGTTAGTACTATCATCGATGTACGGTACTGATATGGTCAAAGGATAGAAGAGACTAATCTATCAAATCTGCTATTAAACGGGATATCGCTAGATAACAGAAAAAGTGGTAGGTCTAAAAAAATATCGAGAGACGACATAGAAAAAAAAATATCACACAAATTATGAGACGTTTGACAAATTTGACATAACGTATGTCACATTCATCTTTTTTACTGGCGTGATACTTCTTCCTAACTGTTATATTTTAATAATCTTCAAAAACATGCATATCAAGCTGGTATTCCTTTTTCTCATGAGCATCTTTTAGTGCGTCATAGTTTTTCGATTTCTTTCTAACGCATTAAATTGTATGTGACAGAAAAAAGGCACGTCGGTGATTACACAGACATTTATAACATTTATTCTAGTTATCGATAGATGGTGCTATAATCGAAAAAAAATATTTACGAATTACAGTAGAACCCCGATTATCCGTGTGCGGATTATCCGGGCTGCGGATTATCCGTGCTATTATTTTCTATTACATAAATTGCATTTTTGAGGTTTTATCAAAATAGCGTCACTGTAAATCACTCGACGGAAACTCTATACGCGGAGAGGGAGATTCATAATGAAAGATTTATTTTTTGTGTTTCTTTTTATGGTAGGGCTATATGTATGGATATACGTACATATGTATAACAATAAGAAATAAATGTTCGGATTATCCGTGCTTTTCAATTATCCGTGTCAACGTCCGGTCCCGAGGAGCACGGATAATCGGGGTTCTACTATAATATATCTACGAATATAATCTGTACAATTTATAAGACTACACAAATCAAAGAAAATACCATTTTATAAATGCAATAAACACAATTGATTTGTTTTTATGTGACATTATTATGACATTTATGTTATTATGTGACATTTTTATGTGATTTTATGAATAAAATGTGACAACTGTCAGATTTAACTAAAATGCCATGTTAGAATAAATGTTATAAATGTGTATTATCACGGACTTACCTTTTTTTCTATCATTTGTGGCGCACTGAAAAATGCTCATGAAAAGGACCATAATGCAGTCTCACGTTTGAGATGTTCTGCCTTATGTTCACAAAATATTATAAAGTTTATACGTAAAATACAGGTTATGGTGAAATACAGGTTATAAATACATAAATACAGGTTATGGTGAAATAGGACTCAGATGTACCGTGTAATGATATTTGTATTGATGGTTGTGCTTTTAATGTTTAATTTTTTTAATTTAGGCTTCAATTTTCACCTGTTTTTGTTACGTATATATAAATGTAAAATTAGTGTTGAACATTTATATAACTGTAACATTAAATGTTACATTGTTAAATGTTGTAATCTAGCAAAAACTTACTGTAACTTACTGTAAGTAAAAAAATTGCTGTAAGTTGTTGATCTCTTCACATTTTTCTCTTATTTACATTTAGCCTTACCAATTCAAGCTTTTCGACCGTAGTTTGTCTGAATATCTGCATGTAATTTATTAAAATACTATAAAACCTATAAATCATTTAATATTGGTATAAGATAAAGTATTTAACTACACTTTAAACTGCTGGTTTGATTTGAAAAAAAAAATTGTAAACTAAAACTGCAGAAAATTATTAAAAATAATTTGCTTGTCCGAATACGTCACCGAGGTCTTTAAGGCCATTCACCGATAGCTATAAGGATGACACCCTTAGGAAAATTGTCCAGCTTCTACCAGCCCTTGCTTCAATTTTTGTTACCATGATCTTTTTACGAAATGAACACAAAATAAAACTAAGTTACATTGAAATAATAATAAACACCTACAAATAAGTCCAACATGACTTTATCATGACCTTAATTTGCCTTATTGTTTCTTTAAAAATTTGTTTTTGCCGGAAATGCGTAAATAAGCTAGCATAATTCCAAATGGCAAAAAGAAAAAAATCAGTGATATTAGTGATATCACAATAAAATGCATCTGGGTCAACACTAATACCGATACCGTGTAGGCTCTCCTCTACTTTTTATGACTGCATTTATGCGTTGAGGCATACTTGATACCAAATGTTCAAAAAAAGCTTGCGGAATATTCTCCCATTCTTCAATAACGGCCTCAATGAGTTGGTTGTGATTGGCAATAGGGGTCTACGACTTCGAATCTTTTTTTGAGATAGTCCCATAGATGCTCTATAGGATTAATGTCCGGACTGTTAGGTGGCCACTCTAATAATGGAATATCAACATCATTTAGGTAGCCAATAACCTGTCGAGCCACATGAGGACGAGCGTTGTCTTGCATGAATAAAAAATTATGTCCAAGAAACGGAGCAAAAGGCATTACATGTTCGACAATAATGTTGTCTAAGTAATAATGGGCATTCATAGACCTCGTACGTATGGGGACCAACTCCGTACGAGCTTCAAAACAAATTCCCCCCCCCCAAAACATTTTAGAGCCACCACCAAAAGGTACTTTAGGAGAAATATTGCAGCTGACAAACCTTTCTCCTCGCCTTCGAAAGACACGTTCACGACCATCTGGAGCTTTTAGGCTTACTCTAGTCTCATCGGAGAAAAAAACTCGTTTCCAATCATCGATGGTCCAATTTTGATGCAATCTTGCAAAATTCAATCTCTGAACCCTGTGTTCTCTGGTAAACAAGGGTTTTTTGGCCGGTTTCCTGTTGCTCAATTCCACTTCATGTAAACATCTTCTAACTGTTCGAGACGATATCGTGACATTTCGAGCATCTGCTAGTTCATTTTTTAGCAAATTGCTGGTGACTCTCCTATCTCTGAGAGCACGTCGTCTCAAAAAACGATCATTAATTTGATTAGTGCAACGTTTTCACCCTTGCCCTGGTCTTCGATGGTACGACCCTGTTTCATTATATCGCCTCACCTTGCGACTGATGCTGGAATTATGTCTTCCCAACAAACCTGCAACGTATCGCATTGAATAACCTTCATCTAGGAGAGTCGATGCTCGTACTGCCTCCTCCATTGATAAATTTCTTTGGCGGTTCATTTTTTTATTTGATTTTTATGCGAATGAACTTCCAAACATGCATGTGATGAAAAATATCACAATAAAAAACTTGTTTCTCACAAGCACTTTGCTTTAATCGGCACTTTTTATGAAAAGTTTATCTCACTTTTAGTATAAAACGAAGTTTAATACAAATTGTTGTTAAAACAAGACTATTATTATACAAATTATTGTTTGTTGTTGTTTGTTTGGGTTTATATGACTGCGGACACTAAATCCATTCGCCAAAAATTATTGTTAAAACAAGACTATTATTAGCTTACATAATAACTGTCACTGTCAAACAAAGTCCATAGGCAACTTGTCGTACAGTAAATTGTCAATAAATAAAGATTATTGAGAAAAATATGAGTGGTGCGTTAATTTTGTCCAGGAGTTTATATACGAACACGTATAATACTAACAGAACCAGTAACAGCTAAGTAATACACTCACGGACAAAAATAGTGCATATTTTATTTTACATCCAAGTTTATTTCTTTACATTTTTGTGATTTATATTGATAAATATTATTCACTGGGGCGTTTTACTTTATTAATAATCAAAGTAATTACATATTTAATAAAAAAAAAAAAAACAAAAATGGTGTAATAATTAGTATTTCCTCTTCTAACTGTAATGATAGCCTGCCTTCTTTAGAGTTAGAGTTGTATATCTGATAAATTCTCTATGAATTTGATTCCATTTCTCCTGTATAATAATTCTTAATTGTATGATTGGAATGCTCTGTGCCCATAATTTTTTTTTTTGTAGTTTTTAGCTCGTTCCACAGATAGACTGGGAGATATTATACAGAAGTTCAGCCACGATTTTCTGAGTCCTGCTTTTTGCAATAGTGGAAGGGTAAACGAGGTACTCACAATTTGTGGAAATATCCACAAATTTCCTGTGACATTTTCCTGTAAAAATTAGATTTTCCCAAAAAATAAAAATAGGGTTTTGCGATGAATTTCTGAGTCCTGCCATATCCGTAGAATATGGAACAGGACACTATGGATTTTATGAAGAAAATTTTTTGGGCAGGAGTGTTGCAAACGAGCTAACGGAGTATATATGTATACAAACATGTAAGGAAAATAATGAAATATTCATGATTTTCTGGGTCCTGCCAACTAAATCAATTAAACATATTTATTTCAAAATGATCAAAAAAAAATGTTGGTATGACGTCTCCTACTGTTTTAGTATACTTGTCCCTTGGAAAATTCTGCGGAAAATTTTCACCCTGACTCCGTGATTTTCTGAGTCCTGCCTTTAAAAAGTTTTAATACTCAAATGCAATCAATACTTTTTCGGTACTCGGCAGGAAGGTTAACCGGTTCTTGTAAGACGGCAGGAGTCCTAGATTTGTAAGAAAATTCGTGAAAAATTCCACGATGTTCTGAGTCATGCCATTTTGCATATGTTTCAAGAATCTTAATATAAGTCTATTTACAAAGAGGCAGGATGGTTTTATAGTTATTTCGTATACAGGATGGGGCATTAGTGTGACAAAGTCCAATTAACTCGTTTGTCGTAGGAGATACGAAAAAAAGTTATTTAGGTAAAACATGGGGCAAAGATGGGATCATAATTTAAAAATATTTTCTAATATACAGAGCTACCCGTATTCACAGGGTGACACAAACTTATGTTTTTTTTAATGGAACACCCTGTATATAATTTTAAGATTTCCAAGATAATTTAACACAATTCACCTAATCCAAAAAGGTTCCTAAGGGAGCTAGAGCTCTTTGAAGATGGCGCCTTGTAATTAGTTTTTATATCTCCAGAATGCTTCCATTTCGATAGAAAAAAAACTGGTCCGCCTTTTTATCTTCCAGAGTAAATCGATTCCATCAATTGCGAATCTATAGTACCGGTCATAGGAGTCTGTTTTAGGTAGGGCAGCGGTTATTTTATCGCATAACTTTTTTGTCTTTAGCTTTTAAGCATTTTTAACACTATATTATTAAATAGTATTTTAGTACTGAAAGGTACTCTTGCTTTAAGTCGGTAGGATGAACCGGTTTCTAAAAAAATCACTTTTAAAATTTTTTGTGTTTTGAATTTAAGAAAAATTAAAAAAAAAGGTGTATTTACCGACTTAAAGCAAGAGTAACTTTTAGTACTAGAATACCTCATAATTTAATACTCTACTGTCAAAAATGCTTAAAAATTAAAGCAAATTATGAGATTTCGTTGATCTACCCAAGACGGATGCCTATGACCGACACAAGAAATTCACAATTGATAAAATCGATTCACCTTTGGAAGAGAAATAAACGTACCAGTTTTCGTTTTTCTGAATAGTTTTTTTTTTCAAATTTAAAAACCGAAAAATTTTTCGAATCGATTTTTCCAGAACACGGCGTATCCTACCGACTTAAAGCAAGAGTACCTTTTAATACAAGAACAGTTAAACACAGAAAAGTTATGCGATAAAATATCCGTTTCCCTACCCTAAACGGACGCCTATGACAGGTACTAAAAATTGACAATTGATGGAATCGATTTATCTATGGAAGATAAATAGGTGTACCAGTTTTCGTTTTTCTAAATAGAAGTGTTCTGGAGTTATTTAAAAAAAAACTAGTTACAGTACGCCATCCTTAAAGAGCTCTAGCTTCCTTAGGAAGCATTTTCGGACTAGGTGAATTGAGTTAAATTTTTTAAAATTATCTGAGGATCTCTGGGCTTCGTTTGTTAGAAGAGTTTCTGGACACCCTGTATAATAGGTACAATCCCTACTATGTATAAACAATTAATTGTAAAATTATATTATTGATTTTCTTCCTATTACTTTTATTGCGTTTACTTAGATAGAAAAATGATCTAATCGCTTAAAATAAAGATGTTACAGTTTGATATTTGATTTGAAAGGTGTGTAAAAATCCGAGACGTTACTCAGGAAAATAATATTTAATACCGTACGATTGTTTTAACGATATAAAAATTAATTTTTATGTATTAAATATTTTTGCAGTTATCCTGCCACGTTGTAAACGGTTTTAGATTAGTGTTTTTTAAGCATATTTGACATGGCATGACTCAGAAAATTGTGTTGATATGAATATATTTGTATAACAACCTGCAATAATTTTACAGACTTAAAATTTTATTTTTATATACGAAATATCTACACAACCATCCTGCCTCTTTGTAAATAGCTTTATATTAACATTCTTAAGATATGTGCAAATGGCATGACTCAGAAGATCGTGTAACTTTACACGAATTTTCTTACACATTTTTTAACTATGTATAGTAAATAAGGTGTAAATAAACATCCTGCCATTTTGAATAATGTGTTATTAAATTACTTATATTATAATAAAATTTATTTTATGACTCAGAAAATCACGGAACCAGCGTGAAAATTTTCCACAGAATTTTTCAAGGGACAAGTGCAGTTAAACATTAGGAGACGTCATGCCAACATTTTTTTCGATCATTTTCAAATAATTATGTTTAATTTATTAAGTTGGCAGGACTCAGAAAATTATGAAAATTTCATTATTTTCACTACATGTTTGTATATCTATATACTCCGTCCTTTTGCAACCCTCCTGCCCAAAAAATTTTCTACATAACATTGATAGTATCCTGTCATTCTATGGATATGGCAGGACTCAGAAATTCATCGCAACTTCCCATTTTTTTCGTCATCTAAAATGTAATTTTCACAGCAAAATGTCACAGAAAACCCGTGGATTTTTCCATAAAATGTAAGTACCTTTTCTAACCTTCCAGTATTGCAAAGGGCAGGACTCAGAAAATCGTGGTTGAAGTTCTGTTAATATCTCCCGGTCTAAGATGATTTATGGGATTTGCTTGGAATATTTGCTGGCCGATCATTTTAATGCATTAACACAAAATTATCTTAATAGTCAATAAAGTCTACGTAAGGCGAAACGTGTTCTTTTGAGAATTAAAAAAAATTGAAGAAAGACTTCTGTGTAAAAGGTATATTTATTAAAACCCCAATAAAGGGCTACATTAAAAGACAGAACGTTTTCGCTCTAAAGAGAGCATCATCAGTGTTCTAAGCAAGCTCTACATGCGAAGCCACCAAAAATACATAGGTTAAAACCCTTAAAACGCCGACCAAAAGTCTTACATTGGCGTGTATTATGTTAAACCCTGGCGATGGGTAAAAATGAAAAAGATATACCTCACAGCATTATATGACTCTACCACGTGTATGTGGGTGGTTGAGTTGATTTCTCTGTCTTCACAAAGAGAAAGGTGAAAGTCAACTGGCTGTTTATTGGGGTTTTAATAAATATACCTTTTACACAGAAGTCTTTCTTCAATTTTTGTAATTAATGGTATACAGCCAGTTACGGGAAATTTTTCCTTATGGATCTTTTGAGAATATTGTGTATATACTTTTATTTGTAATAAAATGAAAAATGCCTAAAACACTTTTAAGTAAACAAATAAAAAAATTACAGAACACGAAATATGCAATATTTTTGTCTGTACGTGTATAATCTTATATTTTCAGTTTTGTTCGACGACTTGAAAATGTCATTTTCTGTTATATGTGTCATATTTTACCTTGAAGAATTCTTTAAATTCATAATTACTCGTATTTAGGCGGTGGTCTCCAGTAGACGCTGTAGGCTGCGTAAACTTTGAAGGACATAAACTATTTTACACCCGAAAATAGTTAAAAAAAGATTAATTCTAAAACAAATTTAAGTTACAGGGTGAATTGAAGTGACCACTGACTTAGCCGGTTGTCTCCAAGAGGCGGTAGGCTGCGTACAGCGTCTATCGGAGACCATCGACTTAGATTTTTGTATCAAAAGAAACGAACAACTATTTATTATACGAAGTATTGATTTGCTTTAAGAAATTATAAATTTAGTGACAATAAAAGTATTAACGAATTAAGAAAAAAACATGAATATGTGGTTCCTGTGAACACTTTGTAAGGTGCGTGATTAAAATGTGAACTGATGTCGGCATTTATTTTGTATATTTTTGTACGAAGTGGCACAATTAAAGCCTTTTGTAATCATTAATGCGGATGATTTGCGTAATAATTGTTTTCATTTTGTAGATGTAATATTTATTAAATTGTACATATTCTTTCTAGTTTTATATTGTATAAAATAAAATTCATCATATCTAGTTTGTTTTTAATTCCTATATAATCATCATCAACCCGTACGCGTCCACTGCTGGACATATGTCTCCCTCAGCTTTTTCCATCTGTCTCTGTCCTGTGCGGCTTGCATCCAGTTACTGAAAACACGCTTGAGATTGTCGGTGTCGGCGTTCTCTGCTCCGTAGTGCTTCTTCTCGTGGCCAAGACTTGACAAAAGATGGAAAACATAATACATTGCAAATCAAAACGAGATGAAACTAGTGGAGGTGGAAATGATCGTTATAAACGTATAAATTAACATTAGATTGCATACATACAAAATTCTACTGTCACAGTGACAGTTGTCATAGTCCTCCGATACATCTAAATGTGGGAAACTGTAATGTAATGTTAATTTATACGTTTATAACGGTCATTTCCATCTCCACTAGTTTCATCTCTTTTTGTTTCGCAATGTATTATGGTTTCCATCTTTTGCGCTATTTTGCCGGTTATTACCACGCTTATCACTGTATGTATTTTAATCATGTTAATGTAGCGATAGTCTATTCGGCCTTCTGTCAATGCTTTTAACATTTTGTGCTGACTTGTGGTATCGAATACTTTCTCTAGGCTGATAGAAGTTTAACTTAGCCTCTAGTCTTTTTTGATAATTTTTCTGAAAAGTTTATAAACTTACGTGCATAGAAATCGGCCCACTTAAAAATTTGGTCATATTTGATGTCTCATATTTCCTAAACCTATTGGCCGATTTAAGTGATTTTTAGAACATGATATAGCCTGATTCTTTAACAATACCACTGTCATAATATTGTTGCTAAACAGGTAAATTTTCATTGTATACCGGGTGTACCAATCAAACTGTGTTTTTTTCACAAAGTTCGTATCACCCTGTGGAATATTGTAGCATTTATAAAATACTGAAATTAAAACACAACTATAGCCTCAGGTCTTCTTAACATTCTGTTTTTTTATTCATTCGTTTATGTTGGATAATAAAAAAGTTAGGTATCTACTTTAACAACTACACATGTTCTTCATCAATACACGGTGTTTCTAAATAAGTGCGACAAACTTTAAGGGATAATCCTGCATGAAAAAATGACAGTTGGCTTTATAAACGTATGTCCGCAAATTTTTCGTTTCCGAGATACGGAATGTTGAATTTTTTCTTTCAAACTGACGATTTATTTTATTGCTTTAAAACCGGTTGAGATATGCCAATGAAATTTGGTGGGTTTTAAGACGTAGTTATTGCACATTTTTTGACATACAATTAAGAATTTAATATTTACTATTAGCGCGCATACGTGTAATATGACCGATCTTATTACCCGTATGCACGCTAATGGTGAATATATAATTCTTAATTTTATATCAAAAAATCCGCAATAACTATCTCTTAAAACCTACCAAATTTCATTTGCATATTTCAACTGATTTTAAAGCAATAAATAAATCGTCAGTTCGTAAGAAAAAATTCAACATCCCGTATCTCGGAAACGAAACATTTTCGGACATATGTTTATAAAGTCAACTGTCATTATTGTAGTTGTTAAAGTACCTAACTTTTTTATTACCCAACATAAATGAATGAATCAAAAAACATAATGTTAAGAAAACCTGATGCTATAGTTGGATTTTAATTTCAGTATTTTATAAGTGCTAGAATATTTTTGAAACACAGTTTGATTGGTACACCCGGTATACAATGAAAATTTACCTGTTTAGCAATAATATTATGACAGTGGTATTGTTAAAGAATCAGGCTATAACATGTTCAAAAAATCACTTAAATCGGCCAACAGGTTTAGAAAATATGAGATATCAAAAATGACCAAATTTTTAAGTGGGCCGATTTCTATGCACGTAAGTTTATATTATGTGTGATACCAAACTAATAGGATGGTAGTTTTTTAGATCTGCCATATCTCCTTTCTTGTGTAATAAAACAATGACTGCATTGCTCTATTGAGCAGGGGTTTTTCCTGGGTAGATGCATTCGGTGAAAAGGTTGGCCAAAGCCTGGATAATTTTATTCCACCTTGTTTGATTGTCTCGATCACTACTCCGTCATCGCCAGAGGATTTGTTATTTTTCATTTCTGAAAGTGTCTGACTTAGTATGGTGTTACTTATGGCATTAATTCTGATTCCTGGTTTGTGATTTTGGGCATTGCTGATCTTGCCTTTCGTTGGTGCTCTGATACATTTCGCGATAAGACGATTCGACAACCGTGAAGATTTCGGCTCTGTCAGTAGCAATGGTTCTTATGCTGTACATATTTTTGTTGCAAATCATGGGCGCCTATACCCATGGGCAGGGGGGCCGTGCCCCCCCTTATTTTTCGGGTGCTTTAAATTATATATGGTTTATACAAAATATAATGTGCAACATCTTCACGTCGCCCCCCCCCCTACACATTTTTTATGGGCGCCAGTGTTGCCAATGTTGTTCGTATTTCGCTTCAAAAATTTTGTTTGCTTGAATTATTTCTCTTCTATTGTTTTCTCGTATGTCTTTTCGGACTGATCGGTGGATATATTTATTTAATTTCTTATAGTATAGTTAGTCATTTTTTTCCGCCAGCTGTCTTTTACTTATTAACTCTTTGATATTTTGACTTAATTTTTAATACACTATTTATAACTCGAGAACGACTGAATAACAGATTTTTATGAAATTTTACACGTATATTCTACCGGACTGGGAATAGGATAATATCCGTTTTCATACCAGTACGTCATAAGGGGGGTTGCCCTCCCTGATATTTTTTTATTTTAGGACAAACCGTTTTTTTTCTAATTTTATATGATGTAGAACCAAAAGATACATACAATCCTAAATTTTCACTTTTCTATCTTCAACCGTTATTTTTTAATAGTAATTTAAATATTTTACATCTATACATATAAAATTTATATATTATAAATATATAAAATTTATATATTTATATATTATAAATTTATATGTATATATAAAATTCTCCTGTCACAGTGTTAGTTGCCATACTCCCCCGAAACGGCTTGATCGATTTTTATGAAATTGTGTAGGTATATTTTATAAGACTGAGAATAGGTTATCTATTTTTCATACCCGTACGTCATAAGGGGGGTGCCCATGATGCCATAACTCTCACAATAATGACATGAAAAATACGAAATTAAGCAGTTATACTCCCAGCTGAATTCCGAACAGAACGGTACTATTTTTTTTTTCTCTAACGTAGTCCGTTTCCGAAATAGCGAACCATAAGACGTAGAAAAATTCTGAGCCCAAGAGAAGAACGAGCGGCAAATTTCATAAAAGAGAAGTGCAACAGTTTAACTTTTGGACTTACATTGGACAAAATATGAATTTTTTCATTTTGCGAAATTTTCCAAAAATATCTTTTTTTTTTCACGAATCGTCAACAGTAGAAAAATTCTGAGCACAGGAAAAAACGAGCGGCAAATATTATGTACGAAAAGTGCAACACTTTTCAGGTCAGATTGGACAAAAGATGAATTCTTTTATTTTACGAAATTTTCAAAAAATTGGTATCTACAAACGGAATTTTTACTCACGAATCATAAGCCTTACAAAAATACTGAGCTCACGGGTAGAACGAACGGCAAATTTCATGGAAGAAAAGGGCCACAGTTTAACTTTTGGACATACATTGAACAAAATATTAATTTTTAATTTTATGAAATTTGTGTCAGTGTTGGTTGCCATACTCCACCGAAAGAAATCGATAATGTGAGATATGCGGAAAGCCTATCAGGCTACCGACCAAATGCTCTTTTATATTGTTACAACACACATGATTCATGGATTCACTAATTCACGAAAAGGATGTCAAAAAGAGATGGAGAAAGTATTTTGACAGTTTATTAAATGAAGAATTTGACAGACAGCCTGTGGAGTTAATGGAGACAGTAACAGCAATGGTTACCAGAATAACAAACGAGGAAGTGGCTCAAGCGCTTCAAAAAATAAAGAAAGGAAAAGCAGTACCTGATGATATTCCTGGGGAAGTATGGAGCGCATTGGAAGAGACAGGAATAAGTTGGCTAGCAGGTCTATTTAATAGAATTATGGAAGTTGGACAAATGCCAGACGAATGGAGAAGCAGTATATTAGTAGATACCTGTCTACAAAAACAAGGGAGATGTACAAACTACAGGGCTATAAAACTACTTAGCCACACCATGAAAATATGGGAGAGAGTAATTGATAGACGGATACGTGAAGAAACCGAAATATCGGATAATCAATTTGGCTTTATGCAGGGCAGATCAACAACATATGCAATTTTCATTGTAAGGCAACTGATGGAAAAATACAGGAATAAAGAGACCAACGCTCATATGGTATTCATTGATCTTGAGAAAGCATATGATAGAGTTTCTCGAGAGATTCTGTGGTGGGCACTCAATAAGAAAGGAGTCCCCTGGCGAATATGTAGATTGTGAGAGAAATGTATGAGGGAGTAACGACTAGTGTTAGGACAGGTGTGGGAGAGACTGATAAATTTCAGGTGAAAGGATTGCACCAAGGCTCGGTGCTTAGTCCTTACTTATTCTCATTAGTTTTGGACCAGATAACAGCGAAACTACAGGATAGCATTCCCTGGTCCCTAATGTATGCCGATGATGTAGTGTTAGTAGGAAATAGTGAAAGACACTAATAACAAAAACTGGAACAGTGGAGACAAGCTCTGGAGGAAAAAGGTTTAAAACTTAGTAGGACAAAACAGAGCATTTGGAATGTTCATTTAAAGATGGAGTTACTACAAATAAAATGGTATCTTTGGATGGTGAAATGATGAAAAGCAATAGTTTTAAGTTCCTAGGATCGGTATTACAGAGTACTGGAGAAATAGATGGAGATGCATGCAGTAGAATTAGGGCTGGATGGATGAAGTGGAAAGAAGCGCGTGGTGTGTTCTGTGACAGAAAAATTCCAATGAAGCTGAAGGGAAAATTCTATAAAACAGCCATAAGACCGGCTATGATGTACGGAACTGATTGTTGGACAGTGAAAAAGAAAGAGGAACAACGAATGCATGTGGCGGAAATGAGAACGCTTAGATGGATGAGTGGAGTGACAAAGAAGGATAAAATTAGATATGAGTATATTAGGGGAAGTCTAGGTGTGGCACCAATTGATGCCAAAATGAGAGAGCATAGGTTAAAATGGTTTGGTCATGTTCAGCGTCGAGACGTTAATCACCCAATACGAAGAATAGCTGAAGTGCAGATTCCTGGAAGGAGTAGGAGAGGAAGACCAAAGAAGACCTGGGGGCGACGATAAGGCAGGGCATGTTGGTAAAGGAGATTAAAGGGAAATGCAATAAGGGAAGCCGACCCCGCATAGGGATAAGGCAAAGAGAATGATGACACATGATTCATGAATTATTCGGTAATTTTAATAGTTTATCACCATGCGCATGGCAGATAAAAAATGTACCAAAAGTTTTTCTAATACATTTACTAACGATATGATCACAAAAATATCGACGAGTATCAAATCATGTATAAAAAATATCAATAAGACAGACACTGACAATCGTTGGTTGGTGCCATATTTGCCTATGCTGAGCCAGACATTAAGTGCTCATATTAATGTTGGGTACTGCAGTTCGGTGAAGAGCACAAATAAATGTGCAAACATGTGACGAAAGACAGTAATACAGCTGTGTTTCAAGTTGAGAAGACCAATATGAATGCTCCTTCAGTTAATAAAAACGATAAAATAAAAATTCATGAACGGGATTCAGCAGTTATTTATTTAGCCGTCTATCTTGAAAAAGGTCAACACGTGTATTTCACGAACGAGGCCAGTAATTGAACGTGTTATAAATCCACCAAAAATTGCACTCACCGAATGTTTCAAGGTGATTAATCTTATGGATGGTTTTAGTTTCTTTGAACCAACATTATAATAATATTAGACGATGATAAAATGATCGTAAACTTTTTCAGTATAACAGAGCTACATCGGTAATTATAGACCTTACAAGAATTAGACACTACCAATTTAAATCTTAAATGTGCATTTGTAACTGTTAAATTTCCCGCCTTGCAATATTTGTCCGCCATCGAATGTCTTATTAGTTACCAACAGTGTTGCCAGAGAAATTTTTGTAAATGCACTGGAATGACTGAAATAGTGACTCAAAATGTACTAAACTAACACATTTTGTACAATAACTTAAAAAAACGTCGTTTAATGTTATTTGACGCAAATTTCTTATATCACAAAATTTGGGGTTTTTACTTTAAGATACTTTAGTATCAAAAGTTTGGTTGTTAATTGTATCAAATTGCTACAATAGGGCTTTTCATTCACAGTCATTTGTTTCGAGCTTCTGTCATATGTCGTATAAGCCGTGTATATTAATATTATACACAGATTATACAACATGTGACAGAAGCTCGAAAAAAATGACAATCGATGAAAAGCCCTAATGTACCGATTCTGACAACGCTGGTTACCAACTGGCCCGGCGTATTTCATCTTCATTACTTCATTTTCATTATTAATGCTCCTAAAATAAACAATTTTTCTATGTGCATGATGCTACTTACGCCGCCATTAACTGAATCTCGTTTTATTAAATTATTACATACAATAATAATATACAGTGCTAGTCAAAAGTCCGTACCCCCCTCGTATCTTTTGAACGGTTATACATATAATAGTGAAATTTGGAGGGAGGAAATAAACGGACGTACGCTTCTTAACTAGTCATGATAGGTGACGTAATAGTGACAGATAACTTTACAGCGCCACTGTGACAGATAATTTTAAATGGGACCTTATGGCAAGTGACACCTCATTTGAAAGGTATTTAAAATACCTATTCAGTCATACTAATTTTTTGGGTTTAAGTTGATTTTGGATTTTGGTGAATAAATGAAATAAATATAACTTTGTAGTTTCGCATTTAATTATTAAAAATTCAAATCTCCGCCCATGGTTATTTTGTCAAAAAAGTTGACATTTTTCAGCTCTCTAGCATAGAGGTATATATATATACCTCTATGCTCTCTAGTAGTTTTTACGTCAACGTCAACCTTTTTGACAAGTAACCATAGGCGGAGGTTTGAATTTTTATTAATTAAATGCGAGACTACAATTTTATATTATTTCATTTATTTATCCAAATGAGCTTAAACTCAAACAAAATTAGTATCGCTGAATAAGTATTTTCAATACCTATCAACCGAGGTATCGCTTACCATAGGGTACCATTTAAAATTATCTGTCACAGTGGCGCTGTAAAGTCATCTGTCACTTTTACGTCACCTGTCATATCTAGTTAAGAAGCATACGTCCGTTCATTTCCTCCCTCCAAATTTCACTATTATAAGTATAACCGTTCAAAAGATACGAGGGGGGTACGGACTTTTGACTAGCACTGTATAATACATCCTGTGATAATACCTTTGTGTTTGCTGTTTATCGTGCAAGTTCAGTCGTGCATTAATGCAGTTCATATAATAAAGTACCTTTATATTATAATAAAGTTGTTATAGTAAAGAAAAATAAAAAACACTTGTGTAATATTTTAATGTATAAGTTTTAGTATTAAAGGAACTATTTCCTATAAAGGCTTTTTGCTATGTATTCAAAAAATGATAGATACTAGATTGCTTTGTGAAAAGTGGGCTAAAAATGTCCATAAGACGTACATTGAAATGGATGCCCCGCAAGCAAGGCACACCGATTGATGCATGTCCCAATCAATTCAAATCACACACATGGTGCGAAAATTTGCAGTCGATCCAAGGCAGATTAAGTACTTTTTTCTTCGACTGTTGTTGACCGATACATTGTTCTTTCAAGATATACCTACGTAATGTGCAGTGCTGCGCCAGCACGTGTTAGCGCCTGTGTGCAAAACATTTAATGGCGCCCAAAAATACGATTTTTTTTAAATCGTCTCGTTAATTTAAATAATGTGAAAATGAAGAATTATTTATTGTAACCTAAAGGCCGCGTCTCACCATCAAATAATTTGATCAAACAGTTTGAGCAAACTTGACGTACTGGAGGAAGTACGTCAAAGTGACGTCACAATTGCAGTTTTTTTGAAATTCTAAAAATCTGTGCTCTCACTATCAGTCTAGTTTGATCAAATTTTTTGTATTGAGTTGTCTAACTTGTTTGTACTTTATTTAAAATTAAAATTTTTCATTATTATCCACAATGAACACTCAGGATGTGACGTCACTAACTGTCACTTTCAGTTTGCTCAAACCAGTTTGATCAAATTATTTGATGGTGGGACGCGGCCTTTAAAAAGTAACTAAAAATTCTCATATATGCAACAGGAAAGAAAACTAAGTTAAAATAATTAAGTAAAAATAAATCTTTGGTGTAACAATAAATAACTAAAGATACAGGTAAACTTGAAAATAAATATCTATTTCAGAAAAAAATCGCTTTTCGTGCAATCCAGCATACACTGGATTCAGACTGCAAACCTCAGAGTTGAAGGTGAATAACACACCGAATACGTGAACATCATGCGTGGAGTAAGGCAAGGCTTTATTTTATAGACATAGACAAGAAACAGTTAATTCCTTTAAAAATATATATTTAAAATTTTTAAAAACATCATTATTGAATTCTTTTAACAAAGGCTGAAGCTGTATAATTCATATAATTCTTTACACAAATCGTCTCCCTCTATAATATAAAGATGATCATTAAATTTTAGTTTTTTCCAAATTTCTACACAAGAGTTTTATATGAGTTTTCTGTACTGTCGTTCAAATTATATAAAAATTTGAAAGAATTAACATGATTTTCCAATATGAAAATCTTTCATTTACTGACATTAATGCTTGCTCGAGAACACAATGAAAGAAATTAACTTTAACATATAACAGATATGCCAATTCAATTTAAATGTGTTCAATTTCCAATGGACATCCTAAGTCTTGACGTCACAAAATTGGGAGGAGCTTATATTTGGCTCCAAACAATTTTGTTTATAATGTTAAACACTCATAAGGAATTTTTAATTTCTTGTTTACGTGGTTTGTGTGACAAAATAAGAATTTTCTTTTAGGTATTTAGTTAAAGAAACGTGCCAATTAAGAGATTTTTATTCGTTTTGGCCCAGGTGAGTTAATTTAATGCAATGATTAGAACGTAAACAGTGTTGAGGTTATGTTTATTTTCAATCACTAAGGAATAAAAACCACCTGAGCAAAAACGAACAAAAATCTCTTAATTAACACGTTTCTTTAACGAAATACGTAAATGAAGTCTTATTTTGCCACACAAAGCACATAAATGAAAAATTCCTTATGACCATTTAACATTACAATCAAAATTGGTTGGAGCCAATATTAATATAAGCTCCTCCCAATTTTGTGACGTCAGACTTAGGCATAGGCTGTCCATTAGATTGGCATCTATTCTTTTTCTCATGATCATCTTTCAGTGCGTCACAGTTTTTCGATTTCTTTCTAAAGCATTAAATTGTATGTGACAGAAAAAAAGGCACGTCGGTTATTACTTCTAGTTCTGTGATTATTCTAGTTGTCGATAGATGGCGCCATAATAAAAAAAAATATTTTTTTTTAATTAGATAATAATATTACAAATATAATCTGTATAATTTATAAGACTATACAAATCAAAGAAAATACCATTTTATAAATGCAAGAAACACATTTGATTTGATTTTAATCTAAATTGAAAATAAAATGTGACAACTGTCAGATTTAACTAAAATGTCATGTTAGAATAAATGTCATAAATGTGTATTATCACGGGGACTTACCCTTTTTCCTATCATTTGTGACGCACTGAAAAATGATCATGAAAAGGACAATATAATCCGTTAATTATATTCTTTTTTCATGATCATCTTTCAGTGCGTCACAGTTTTTCGATTTCTTTTTAACGCATTAAATTGTATGTGACAGAAAAAAAGGCACGTCCGTGATTACAGACATTTAAAACATTTATTCTAGTTATTCTAGTTGTCGATATATGGCGCCATAATAAAAAAATAATTGTTTTTAATTAGATAATAATATTACAAATATAATCTGTATATAAGACTATACAAATCAAAGAAAACACCATTTTATAAATGCAATAAACACATTTGATTTGTTTTTATTCCAAATTGAAAATAAAATGCGACAACTGTCAGATTTAACTAAAATGTCATGTTAGAATAAATGTGCATTATCACGGACTGCTAGCAACCCTTTTTCCTATCATTTGTTACGCACTGAAAAATGCTCATGAAAAGGACAATACAACATATGACAGAAGCACAGAAGCTCGAGACAAATGACAATCGATGAAAAGCTCTATTGCTATTGTTTTTTTTTTGTAAGCATTATTAACAATCAGAATTACATATTCTATAAGCTAATTTGATAACAAGTACAATAACATATATTCTTGTTCTCATGATCATTTTTCAGTGCGTCATTAATTATGACGTCATATACTGTATTGGGTGTGTCGAGACTTATTTCATGTAATTATTGACGAATCTGACAGATGCCACAATCGTACTTAGCCTTAGGTGAAAAGCTTGTGGAATTAAACTAATTAGTAATTTAGTAGATTTGATTTTTACACAATATGTTAATGTTAACATGTAGGTATTTTTTATAAAGGGGAATAAAATTAAAAAGTAAACAATATTGTTAATTAAATTTATAAATAATTATTTATATGGGAAATAAGCCACAATTAAAATGAAAAAAATAATTTTATTAACGTTTCGACGCCCAAATAACGTTAATAAAATTATTTTTTTCATTTTAATTGTGGCTTATTTCCCATATAAATAATTAATCATAAAAATGCCACAAGGAAATAGCTTCAGAACAACATTAAATTTATAAATATGGAAACATTAAAAAATGACACAAAACTGTCCATAAACTGTGTTTTTATCTTCTTCTCTAGGTGCTGTCTCCGCTTCAAAAGTTAGCAATCATCAGAGAGATCTTTATTTCTGAAACAGCGGCTCTAAATAATTCATTGTTATTACATCCAAACCAGTTCCTAAGGTTCTTCAGCCATGAGTTACGTCTCTTTACAATGGATCTTTTTCTTGCATAATGACCTGGAGTATTAGATATACATCTCTCATCACATGTCCCATATATCTGTTTTCTTCTTATTTATTAGTTCTCGTTCCTTATGCGTAAGTCTCATTACCTCCACGTTGGCTATTCTATCTACTCATAAGATATTTAGCACTCTTCGGTACAAATCGAATGTCTCTAGTCTCCTCACGCCAATGACTAACTTTTAACGAACTAAATTCTAAACCAAAACACAAAATAATGCACAAAGACGTTGTGAAACACAAGTGAAGTCGAATTAGAAATTTCAAAATGACAGGTACACAAAATACTGACCTGAATAATAACCGTCACTTGACTCTTTGACACTTCTAAAAAATGGCCAAAATGGACGAAGTTTTTGTCAAATGTTCGTAATACGTGTATTTGATTGGCTAGAAAAAACGCGCATTCTAAATATCAACGAATCAAAGGTAGGTTAGGAATAGACATCTTATGTATATAACCATTGTAATGCTGCATTATTTTTGTGTTTAATCACGGAGCTACCGCTTTTTCCGTCTCATCTAACTTAATGCATTAGAGAGAAATCGAAAAACTGTGACGCACTGAAAAATGATCATGAGAACAAGAATATTCTTGTTCTCATGATCATTTTTCAGTGCGTCACAGTTTTTCGATTTCTCTCTAATGCATTAAGTTAGATGAGACGGAAAAAGCGGTAGCTCCGTGATTAAACACAAAAATAATGCAGCATTACAATAGTTATATACATAAGGTGTCTATTCCTAACCTACGTTTGATTCGTTGATATTTAGAATGCGCGTTTTTTCTAGCCAATCAAATACACGTATTACGAACATTTGACGAAAACTTTGTCCATTTTGGCCATTTTTTAGAAGTGTCAAAGAGTCAAGTGACGGTTATTATTCAGGTCAGTATTTTGTGTCCCTGTCATTTTGAAATTTCGAATTCGACTTCCCTTGTGTTTCACAACGTTTTTGTGCATTATTTTGTGTTTTGATTTAGAATTTAGTTCGTTAAAAGTTAGTCATTGGCGTGAGGAGACTAGAGACATTCGAGATGTACCAAAGAGTGCTAAATATCTCATGAGTAGATAGAATAGCCAACGTGGAAGTAATGAGACTAAGGAACGAGAAGAACTAACAAATAAGAAGAAAACTGAGATATATGGGACATGTGATGAGAGAAGTATATCTAATACTCCAGGTCATTATGCAAGAAAAAGATCCATAGTAAGAAGACGTAACTCATGGCTGAAGAACCTTAGGAACTGGTTTGAATGTAATAACAATGAATTATTTTAGAGCTGCGGTTTCAGAAATAAAGATCTCTCTGATGGTTGCCAACTTTTGAAGCGGAGACAGCACCTAGAGAAGAAAATAAAAACAATTTATGGATAGTTTTGTGTCATTTTTTAATGTTTCCATATTTATAAATTTAATTAACAATATTGTTTATTTTTTAATTTTATTCCCCTTTATAAAAAATACCTACGACACGTTAACATATTGTGTAAAAATCAAATCTACTAAATTACTAATTAGTTTAATTCCACAAGCTTTTCACCTATGGCTAAGTACGATTCTAGCATCTGTCAGATTCGTCAATAATTACATGAAATAAGTCTCGACACGCCCAATACAGTATATGACGTCATAATTAATGACGCACTGAAAAATGATCATGAGAACAAGAATAGAGTGACTATCAATAAGTTCCAAGGCCAAACCAGGCCAAACGATGTTCGTTCATGGCTTAAATTTGAGTATACCATGCTTTCCAAGCGATCGGTTATGCGTCGCGTGCTCTCGCCTGAGCAAACCATTCAGTTTCAGGAGCGTCATTTGAAGCATTATACAGGGTGTAACAAAAATACAGGTCATAAATTTAATCACATATTCTGGGACTAAAAATAGTTCGATTGAACCTAACTTACCTTAGTACAAATGTGCACATAAAAAAAGTTACAGCCCTTTGAAGTTACAAAATGAAAATCGATTTTTTCCAATATATCGAAAACTATTAGAGATCTTTTATTGAAAATAGACACGTGGCATTCTAATGGTAGTAGTATCTTTAAGAAAAAAATATAGTGAAATTTGGACACCCCATAAAAATTTTATGGGGGTTTTGTTCCTTTAAACCCCCCCAAACTTTTGTGTACGTTCCAATTTAATTATTATTGTAGTATCATTAGTTAAACACAATATTTTAAAAACTTTTTTGCCTCTCAGTACTTTTACGAAAAGTCAGTTTTTATCGAGATATTTTGAATATTTGTCAAATCCACCACATATTTGTATATGGCTAAGTACGATTATGGAGACTTTGTAATAATATGAAAATTTATTTATGATTTACATTTTTAGGTATATTTTGAACCATATTAAAAAAGAAGTAATATCTCGACAAAAAGTGTCTTCTCAAAAAATACAAAGAGGCAAAAAAGTTTTAAAAACACTGTGTTTAACTAAAGGTACCGCATTAAAAGTTTAATTGAAACATACACAAACATTTGGGGGGTTTAAAGGAACAAAACCCCCATAAAATTTTTATGTAAACATATTAAAAAAGAAGCCGCAACTCGATAAAAGCTGCCTTATCGAAAAAATACTAAGAGGCAAAAAAGTTTTAGAAATATTGAATTTAACTAATGGTACCACAATAATAATTTAATTGGAACGTACACAAAAGTTTGGGGGGGTTTAAGGGAACAAAACCCCCATAAATTTTTTATGGGGTGCACAAATTTCACTATAATTCTTTTTTAAGATGTTCCTGCCATAAGAATGCCACATGTCCATTTTCAATAAAAAATCTCTAATAGTTTTCGATATATTCGAAAAAATCGATTTTCATTTTGTAACTTCAAAGGGCTGTAACTTTTTTTATGTGCATATTTGTACTAAGGTAAATTAGGTTCATTCGAGCTATTTTTGGTCTCAGAATATGTGATTTAATTTATGACCTGTATTTTCGTTACACCCTGTATATACAATACATTATACATATATATGATGTAATGATGAAAATTGATGTGTATTTTTTGTAAATTTCAGTCATTTTAAGGGGGGTGGGCAAAGGCCCCCCTGATCCTATCAAATGACGCCCTTGGTTTATATGTGTTTACTAGATAGACTAACGAAAAATATCGTGCATACTATAGTATTCAATTATGGATATTATTTGTTTTTATTGTCATAATTCATTAATATATAAAATTTTAAGCTATAAATTAAAAAAAAATAAACGTTTGATGGTGGCGGGTTAAAATTGCACTGAGTCTTATTTATAATCAATTCTGATATTGAGGACATATTGGAAAGTTTCATTTTCCACTGTCACAAAGTGGTGCCAAATGCTGAAAATGTGATCATGAGGCAAACAAAAGTCCATATCTAGAGATTTTCATGTTTGCAGTTGTTTTCTCATACATAATACCGTATAAAAATCATATCGGATGTATTCTTATTCATAGCTAAGGGACAAGTGTACAACGTTATCATGGCCGACAGTGAATGTGAAAAAGAACGCCTGTATTAAAAACGCTGTAAAACGTTTTGTACTTCATCAATTTTATCGTTGTAAAGCAGATTCTTCTTTTTCAAGTATGTATTAATGTTAGATGACTTAAGATTGGATAACAAAAAATGTATAAAATTTGTTAATGAATAAACAGTAAGATATGTATAGGCGAGAGTGTTCCACAGTGGATCATTTTTTTTTTCAAATGACATTTTTTTAGAATAATTAGATTTGTGTATAACTTGTTTGTAATATCACGAACATTAGACATTTCTTTTTATTATAGCAGCGATTAATTTGAATTACCTAATAATGTTACATATCTTTATTATTTTTTTTTTATTATCATGTCATTTGTTTCAGTGTGCCCCAAATATGGGGCACACTGAAACTATCGGTGGGGTACAATGGAACACTTTCTGAATAAAAATATATTTTCTTAAACACAAATGAAAAATAGTGTTATACAAGTTTTACTCACTAGAGCCTAAATAAACTTAATCAATATATTTTAACGAACGTCATAATTGTTAAAGTTTATCTCAAAACTCATGTCACTTTGTCTTGAGGTTGAGCCCGAAAGAATGGGTTGAGGTAAAAGCATTCTAATATCTACTAACTGAACAACCGAAATATCTGGATTTGTAGGAAAAAATAATTTGCCTGTTGCTTTTGCGCTTTTCCCCGTAAAGGAAATTTCAAATTCATCGTTTTCCAAAACGTTCAATATTTTCCCAACAAAGTAGATCAAATTCTTGGTCATAAACTGTACCAAAACGAAGTCATTTTTAGTTGGCGGTCTGGTTAATTCCTCAGTAAGATCTGGAATTGGCTCTTCAGGTGTCCACTCGCTTTCACTTGATGATTCGCTGCCATTCTTGTTCTTCCCAACGGCGGATCCAGCAACCTTGCAAGGTGGGGGCAATGAAATAAAAAATTTCTCGTCACTGGCGTATGCAGGATTCTTTTTGGGATGGGCTGCTATTTTCTTCTTCTTCATGTACCATATCCTTTCAGAGAGCTGGTTACCGTCATAGCTATCTTAATTTTATTCACTGCCACCCTAATCAACCATGAAGTTCTTCGTCGTCCTGGACTGCGTAATACTGTCACTTGCATAATATTTTGTAGCAACCTATATTTGGGACCTTTCACTACATCGAAATACTCCAGCTTTCTCTTCTTGATGCTTTTTAGAATCGCAGTAGTCTTGCTGAGACATTCTAGTATTGTGGAGTTATGAATCTTCTCGTCCCAAGAAACTATTAAAATTATTCTATAGCATCACATCTCCAGAGCCTTAAGGCGATTTAGATCGATTTTATTCACAGTCCAAGACTCGACATCATACAGTAAAACCGAGAAACGTAGGTGGATCCTTAATGCCAATTTTAAGTCTTTGTTACATGATACTTTGGACATCCTTCTAAAAGTGGCTCTTATTCGGGCTCTTTGTTTTAGAATTACAATTTTAGAAAATAAGACAGTTTTTGCCCTTCAAAGTATCCTTTGTTTATTAAAAGTAACGAAAATGAATAATTTTCCTACGGCGTGATGTTGTACGCAGCCTACAGCGTCTATTGGAGACCACCGGCTTACTTTATTGCAGTCAACAATACAAACCTTTCTAGAAAACAAATTACCATAACATAGCAGCGGTCATTACTATTTTTATCTATAGTTCAACTATTTTTAATTGAAGGTGTTTCATTGGCAACATCGCACTTAAAACGAGTCACCAATAGTTCTCTTGTCAACTTTGCAGTGGCGTACCAAAATAATATTTTAATTACTTATTATTTATATAAACAGGTAAGTAATTACGTAAAAGTTAAATCTAAGATCTATGTAATTATTAAATTATCATGTGTGTTTTGACAGGTATTTTCTAATTTTCTAGCAAAATAAAGTAAATATTCTTCTGAATTTATTTCTTTGTGGCATCTTATGCAATTACGTACAGTATGATGCATGTTTGGAATAAATTCGTTATTTCGTAAGCCACCGACTTTAAGGAAAAGTCCTAAAACAGGCCGATTTTTACTTTTAAATTATGATTTTTGAGACATATATCGTACTAGTGACGTTATCCATTTGGGCGTGATGACATGATCGATCATTTTTTTTAAATGACAATAGGGGTCGCGTGATAGTTACTTTAAAGGTTATTCAATTCTCTATTCAGCAATATAAACATTAACATAATTATTTATACAGGGTGTTCAAGAAAAAATTTTTTGAATTAAATTGACTCAAAAAAGAAGAATGCATGAAATTTATTTAATTTAAAATACATGCTATTGCTGTCAGAAGACAGAAAAAAATGGTTTTTGATAAATAAACATTGCTTTTTGCTTAATTTTAATGTTCGAGCTGCCATCCATCTGCCCCTTGACAGATTAAACATTATTTAATTTAAGCGAAAAACAATGTTTATTTCTGAAATAAACAACATTTTTTCTAAAAATCAAAAATGAATAACCATTTTCAAACATTTTTTCTATTTTCTGAAAGCATTAGAATGTTTTTTGAATTAAATAAATTATACATATTCTTCTTCTTGCGTCGATTAATTTATTAAAAATAATTTTTCTTAGACACACTGTATGAGTAATTATATCAATGTTTATATTACTGAATAGATAATTGAATAACCCTTCAAATGAGCTAGTACACGACTCCCATTCTAATTTAAAAAATTCACCGATTACGTCATCACGCTCAAATGGATGACGTCACTAGTATGATATATATGACGAAAAATCATAATTCAAAAATAAAAATCGGCCTGTCTCAGAATTTATTCTGAATGTCGCTGGTTTACTAAAGAACGAATTTATTCCAAACATTTGCACCATACTGTATCCAATATTAGTTATATTAATGATTATACACTATTTTGCTTGGAAAATAAGCCACAATTTAAGTTGGAAAAACAATTCATTTGACGTTTCGACTGCCACTTCTGAAAGTGATAGGTACCTATTAATATTTTGTATTTTGATAACGACTCCGAAGTGGAAGTCAAAACTTCAAATAAATTGAATTTTCAACTTAAAGTGTGGCTTATTTTAGAAGTAAATAGTAAATAAAGTAAAATTTTATTAATAGAGAGTACCTATACAGTATTTCAAGGTCAGTTTTCTCTTCAAATTGTCATTATGATGTGTGTTTATAATAAGTATTGAGTTTCATTTACTATCCTTGATCTTTGGGAACCGCATGAATATTATTTTGCAGATATTAAAACGTGAAAGAATAATGGCAAATGGCACCACCAAAAAGCAATGTTTGGTTTCATTTTAATGAACTAAGAACAAACTCGCTGCAATTTTTGCTCCAAAGTTTTAAAAAGATCAGAAAATATTTCCAATTTACACGCCTATTAAAAATAAAAACATGGTGGTGTTTTTTTTAATCAAGTAAACGAAAGAAAAGACAGCGAGAATACGAACAAGAGTGAAGACAATGAATCGAAGATTAAGATTTAATAAATAAATCTACTTTAAAATGTACATATCATATATTATGTCTGAATTGTCAATATGAATGAGTGAGATAAAATTAAATCATTAAAGTTTTGTATTTTGATAATGATTTCCAAGTTGGAAATTGAAACGTCAAATAAATTTAATTTAAAACTTAAATTGTGGCTTGATCCCCTGTCACAAAAAAAACACACCACGTTTACGTCTATGCAGATAAGGACACCTGTTGACGAGTAAAATATTTCTTGGATTCTCACCCTACCTTGGACGTAAATATATAGACCAGCGAAGTATTGATAAGGTTACCAATGATTCACAGTGTTCAAGGAATTTGTTCAACTTAGCCGCCCGTAAATATGACCCATAGACCGGAGGTATATTGTTACCGAGGCAAATTTTATGAAATCATCTTCCTTTTTCCCTTATGTACATTGGCAAGGCATACCCAATAAAAATGCCCCCGGTATAAATTTAGTTTTAAAATTTAACATTGTTGCCGATAGTTCTCAGTTCAATTTGTAGTCACCTTCAATTAAAAATGGTTGGAGTATAGTCTATGGCATTGAATTACATAGATGGTAATAAACAGATTTATTATATGAATTTTTCATTTGTTATGTTCCAAAGACTTTTAATAATTTTCGATTAAAAGGAATTCTGCCATATATTTAGGTAGATATGTTTCAGTTATTCAGTTATCAACAGGACACAAAACTCGCTATTTTTTTTTCAACGGTAATCTCTTTCTTAAAAGAAGTGTCAGCAGACACCAGGCGAGGTCTCAAGGAGGGGGCAATTGACCCCATTGACCCCACCTTGAATCCGCGCCTTTTTCTACTCAATTCCCTTTTATTCGTCCTTTTCAGGCGTGTCAGTAGCAATAATTGTTTTTCCTTGCCTTCTAGATTTCTGAATTTTTCTTTTTTGTGCCTTTGGAAATCCTCGAAAGATTTGTAGAGAAACAAAAGAAGGTTTATTATTGGTTTTATTTTCTGCTGGCGTTTCATCAGTTCCCCCGATACCTTGTTCCCACATAACAATGATGTTCGCATCACGTTCTAAGCATATACTACCAACATTCGTCGGAGTATATTCTTTTTAGTATATGTGTAGTACAAGCATAGCATCTACCTTAAAAAACATTCTAAATTTCATGTTCTTTGCATATACTTCAAAGTATATTCTCGTACCGAATATACTAAGTATATTCGTGTACGTAGGATCTCGGAATATTCGTAAAAGTTTATTCTTAGAATATACCTTTATCGAATATTCTTAACACATACTTATAAGTACATTCTTAACACATACTTATAAGTAGATACTTTTAAAATATCTTAAAAATAATTTGTATGTATAGGAAGTATAATATTAGCCTTATAGATTATCAACTTCGTTATTTTTTAGAATACATAATTAATAAAATTTATGTATGTAGGTAGTATTGGACGAATTTCATTTCAAAATTGTTGTAGGGTAAAAAAGTTTAAACATTAATTGTATTAACGTTTACATAGATACTATTAAAAATTCGTTTTCATAATTGAAATGACTTTACCATTTCGAGTTTATCATGAATCATTAGTATTTTTACATCCTTGGAATTTGAATTTAGGTACATTCAATTCAATAGGCCATTTCGCAGAACCAAAACGTGCCAAACTGCACAACCAAAGCAACCAAAGGCTTTGGCGTTGCCAACCGTCGAGTAAGCTTTTTCCGTCAACTTACCTTAAAAATTCCCACTTTTATAAAAAAAAACTTCCCTCCTGTTTACAAAATCTGAGAAGATATGTTGAATTATTTTCAAATATTTTGATTTTTTCTTAATATTTTACAATTTGGACTGGAACAGTAATTCCCTTTTGAGTTAACTTTTTCCCTTTATCACCGTTTATGTTGAAAATTCCCGCAAAAAAGGAAATTTCTCTCCGTTTGGCAACACTGACCACCGATTTTGTTATTCCACAATACATTCATAACCCCCCCCCCCCCACCCCCCATCATATTCTGACCATTTCTATTACCTGAATGGATCAGGGATAGGAAAAAACCGTAAAATATGAAAAAGAAAACAGGCATTATTTCATTATTTGTATCATCTATGGATCTATGCAGTGTTAAGGATGAAGGCGAATGATGTAGTACTAGGACTAAAGAACATACATAATCTGTTTATTTTGTTTGCGGTGCTTCAAAATACATATAATCTATTTTGATAACTCAATATTACTTAAATAGGTAAGTACATATAAGTATTATATAAATTTTAGTTACTTATTATGCATAGTTTAGTTTAGCTAAATATTATATAATGGTTTATATAAATAACTAAAATTTATAAATATGTACTTACTTTTTAAGTAGGTAATATTGTAGAATGTAGGTACTAACTACATTCTCATTTGCAATTAAAATATGTAAATAGATATTTGGTAGAACCAGTAGAACCTATAAAATGAGATTAGGTGATGCTGAAAACATACTTCTAAGCAATATAGCACTTGATAGCACTTTCTTAGAATATTCTTAAAAATATAATATTCTTCCCATACAAAGATGTGCGGTAGTACGTTCTTAGTATATAAATAGAAGGTTTATAGCACTTCCTTGGAATATTCTAAAAAGTACCTTCTTGGTATAAACTAAAAAGATGTGCGGTAGTATGTTCTAAGTATACACATAGAAGGTTTATAGCACGTCCTTGGAATGTTCTAAAAAGAACATTCTTGGTATATACTGAAAAGAAGTGCGGTAGTACATTCTAAGTATATACATAGAACGTTTAAGTACTGTAATGTAGTATATACTCAGTATCTGCTTTGCACATTCGCAATGGTAATTACGCACATTCTCAGTATATACTTTTTGTGAAAAGTATGTTCTATGAATCTACTAAGAACATGAAATTGTTATGTGGGTTGTTTTTCTGTTTCTTGCTCAGGCTGTTGAATAGCTGTTGGTTCAGAATGCTGTTCTGGACTGTCTGTAACAGCAGATATGAGGAAATCGTCACATGAAAATATTTCTGGATCAAAAGGGTAGATGCCAGTTTTCTTGAATGCTGAACTGATGTTCGTAGGTGTCATTGATCTTTCATGCGCAACTTTAACAAAACTTCCGACATTAAAAATATTTACTGGAATACCAGGGTGATTAAGAAGCCAACTTTGCGTGGCATTGTTATAATGTGCCTTAAACGATGAAAACATTGCTACATCTAAGGGCTGCATTTTGTTTGAGCAGTGAGGAGGTAGTGTCAATATTGTGACCTCATTCGACTTTGCAAGATCCAAGGTTTACATCGACAAATGGCTCTCGTGATTGTCCATAATGAGAAGGCTGGGGTTGTCACAAGAACTAGAAGAATATTTTATAAAATGTTTCACTACTTGCGGAAATAATTCCCTGTTCATCCATCCGGAGGAAGTAGCCAATCCCAACGTACTAGCTGGAGCATCTTGTATCATCATTTCCTTGAAATGAACTCTGGGAAATACCATAGCCGGAGGTAAGGCATATCCACCAGCACAAATGATACTGCAAGTCGTTACAAGAACCCCTCTTTCTCCACTAGTACATTGAGAGACCTGTTTCATACCTTTTTTGGTAAGAATTTTAGGAGCATGAACTGTGGTGGTTCCAGTTTCGTCCAAATTAAAGATTCTACTGCCATCACTAAAACGAGGCTCACGCTAAAGAACTGTTTCAAGATTTTTGTAAAAAGTTGAAACATTGTGCCTGTTAAACGAAGTAGAACGGAATAAACTGCAAGCTTCTGGTTTTCGACAACTTAATTCTGGATACTTTTCCTGAAGCCAAAATATCACTCTTTACCTGCCATTTTTTGATCTTTCCAATTGTTAGGGATATCCTTATTGTTTTTTATTGCTGACTCAGACGTGAGCTTGCGGCATTCCAGTGGAGCGTGAGTCCATAGCACAATCTTTGCAGACTCCAAAATATTAGCAACACCATTTTTGTTTATTTTAGTAGTATTTTGTATTTTGACAACGAAACCCGATTTGGGCTTCGAAACGTTAATAAAATTATTTTTTCAATTTAATTGTGGCTCATTTCCCATCTAAATAGTTAACCAAAATATAGTCCACTAAGGTTTTCTCTTCATCATATGTAAAAATCAACCTCACATCATATTTGGGACGAAAAACAATGTTTGAATAGGGGGTTCGCTTTAACTCTGCGTACATATCTAAAATAAAAAAAAAAACTATTAAAAAAACGTAGGCAACACCTTGTAACTCGACTGCTCGTCTTATAGGCAGATTTTCTTGAACAACCAGGCGCACAGCTGCTTTCATTTGCTCTTGACTGAAAGTGCCAATGGTTGTTTTTCGCTTACGGTTACGAACAATGTTAAACTCGGATGACAACTAAAAAATAAATAATTAGAACATTGTTTTGTGGCATGGGGTACAGTGAAACATGTTTCACTCTGGCCCATATGGACTTGTTTCAATCTGGACCATTAAGCACTTTTACCAACAATTAGGCATTCCAATGAACTGTCAAACATGGCCGGAGGAGGGCAAAATCTAATTTTACATCGACTTTAAATTTGTAAAGAAAATCCTGTTTGTTTGTTTTTTTTTGTTAATTGTGTAGGGAAATCTGCGAAATTGTGATAACAAATTAAATGTGAAGTGGTTTATCGCCTATAGAACTGAATTATCCCATAGTAGTTACCAGTGTGTGTCAATAACTACTATGGGATAATTCAGTTCTGTAGGCGATAAACTACTTTATATTTATTTGCTATCGCAATTTCGCTGCACAATTAACAATAAAACACAAAACCAAACAGGATATTCTTTAAAAAAACTGATGTAAACCCTATATTATTAAATTTTTGTCCTCCTCCGGCCATATTTATATCACGTGATTTGGAATGGTCAATTAACGTAAATTTCATAAATCAAATATGTACCTGACCCCACAACATTCTTAGCAAACATTAAATTACATAATTGGAGACTTACCGGGTTCAAAATGTATCACTTAAAATTTACTTGGAACTACAAAAACAACTTTTTTGACGCATATTAGATGATTCTGGCGGTTGTACATAACATGAATATGTAGATATTGGCGATTGTACATAAATAAAAGGTTCTGAATGTTTTACTTCAAACCGAAGATGTATTCATAATCAGCAATTACAAAAGTCCCTTATAATATTAAATTTAAAAAAAATTTTTCGCCATAAGGGATCCGCCATTTGGTTAAACAAAAAATAAAAACAGATTTGTAATCAGCGACCTTAAATTACCAAATTTGGATAAAATATTGCGCTTTCATTGATATTTTCAATTTTTCCCGCATTTGGGATCCACCATTTTGTTTTTCAAAAAATAATGCCAGATTAGTAATCAGCCATTCCAAAACCTACAGCTTTTGCATATGGAAGATTATTTGTGCGTCGGAAAAACGTCATGGTTTATCAAAAAATATATTCATTCAACTTTTTTCGGACATATTTTTAAGTATTTTTTTTGGTTCTGTTAATTTTAAGTTAGGCATTGAATTATGACACACTAGCTAATTAGGCGCTACGAAGTTCGCCAAGTCAGCTAGTATCACAATATACAGGTCTACTTAAGTTGGAAACATATGGGAAACTTTTTTATTATTAATTTTACGAAAAAAAGTTATTCTTCATAAAAAGTTCTGCATGCTCTAAAACCTAAGATTCAATCATTAGATGTCAAATTTTATCAATATTATACGAGATACGTCAAAAAATATGAATTTCGTTCAAGGGTAAAGTACCTTTATTTCTCTGAATATCGAAAATTCTTATTATTGAAAGTTGTTTGGAATTAAAAACTAAGATCAAATATGCAATTACATGCTTCTAGTTAAAAAAATATTTTACAAATTTTTCTCAAATTTATGAATACTTAACATCGTTTTTATTTATTACAAATATGATAATTCTTTTATGATTCATTTTACTAAAAAAAGTTATTCTTCATAAAAAGCTCTGCATGGTCTAAAAACTAACCTATCTCTAAATACAACCATGATATATCAACTTCTTTTAATTTTATACGACATGTGTCAAAAATATGAATTTCGCTCATGAGTTATGTACCTTTATATTTCACAATATTTCAATTAGAAGGATGTAATTGTATATTGAAACATTGTTTTTAATTCTAAACAACTTTTTTGTAATAAAAATTTTCAATATTGTGAAAAATAATAGTTATTTATGAAACAGTTCGTGAAGTATGCTTTTTGCGAACGCACGTGATGTTTAGAGCACGAGCGAGTGCTATACATCGCGTAAGTTCGCAAAAAGTACTTCACGCAGAGTTTCATACAATATTTTATCTACGATAAACAAATAAAAAAACTGTAACTCTTCGTCACTGGAATTCATTTCTATTCTACAACTTTTAGAACTTTTACATTTAAAAATTCTAACTTCTTTCAAACCACAAAACTGTCAAAACTTTTGTTGTAATGTATTGCTCACATGTCATCACCATGACAACGCGAAAGTTAAGGATACATATTTGATTATATGAAAGTGTGCCAAAAAACAGTGCAAAAAAGTAAATCCTATTTAAAATACATTGTTATTTCACGCACTGCTATCTATAATGACAGTTTTCACAAACTAAAAACTTATTCATATGACATATAGTAGATAAAGGTATGTACTTTACTCCTGAGCAAAATTCATATTTTTTGACATACCTCGTATAAAATTAATAAAATGTGATATCTGATGGTTGCATCTTAGGGCTTAGGACATACAGAGATTTTTATAAAGTATACCTCTTTTTCGCAAAAGTAATAATAAAAGATTATTACACATAAATCTTATGTGTAATAAATAACAACGAAGTTAGGTATCCATAAATTTGAGAAAAGTTTAAAAAATATTTATTTTTTTAATCAGAAGCATAATATAATTGCATATTTGATCTTCGTTTTTAATTCCAAACAACTTTCTATACCTAATAAGAATTTTCGATATTCAGAGAAATAAAGGTACTTTACCCTTGAACGAAATTCATATTTTTTGACATACCTCGTATAATATTGATAAAATTTGATATCTAATGATTGAATCTTAGGTTTTAGATCATGCAGAACTTTCTATGAAGAATAACTTTTTTTCGTAAAATTAATAATAAAAAAATAATGTGTGTGTACTTTGTACGCACGTAAGAAGTTATACTTCTATTATATGATTTCAACGAAATTAATATACTTTAAACAGTTTATTTATATTTTATTTAAATATTAAACTAATTTTAATACTTACTACTTCTCAAACATTTTTATTAAAACAGTGCCAAAAATTAAAATAATAAAAGAATAAAACACACACAAACAAACACATTGAAAAATGCCACAAATAATTTCTGAACAATGTAGGAAAAAATTTAAACTAAATACGTATTTTCTGAAAAAAAAAATTATATAATACATTTACAATCATAAAATGTATAAAATAAATAAAAAAAATAAAAGTTTCCATTGGGGGGTTGGAACCCGCTTATTAGCGCAGTTAGTATTGAAATTCATTCACCTTAAACTTTTACCCACGGAGACCATGTGTCATCATGTGCGAAGATTAACTAACTAAACGGATTAAACTTTTGACGGTTCTGAATTTAACCAAATTATTTTGATTTTGAATTGAAAGAAATATTAGAATACAACAAAACATAGAGTTAAATCTCCACATTGAACAATTATTGACAGATGATTTTAACACCCAATCAGATCCCGTATAACGTTTATACCATACTGTCTGTGCGCATGCGCGCAGAATTATGAAATTTTACTCTCAATCGCGCCTAAAGAAGTATAACTTCAAAAAGTTTTCCATATGTTTCCAACTTATGTAGACACGCTGTATGTTTTTCGTTGGCTTTAAAAGGCCTTTGTAGTAAATGTTACCAAGCAGCTCTCTTCTATGATAAACAGTAACATACCTATAATTAAAGGATAATAACTCCAAAAACACGTTTTGATAAAATTTTTATTTACTAATATACTAGGAAACTTAAATAATAAAAAAAACTTTAATAACTCATTAATTGGTAGCTTTAACTGCTTCTAATTCTCCAATTTTCTGCTTTTTAAATAATTCAACTAATTCATCTTGACTACTAACAGCAATATTTTCTGTTCGGGATAATTCTTCGTTGGGATATTTGGCTAAATTTAAATTTGGATCTTTAAATGTAAATGGTGTCCATGGTCCTTGAATGGAAGGGTTTTCAGTGTGCCATAACTTCCTAATTCGTGTACCTTCATGAAGTTTTTGCTGTCTTTTTAAATGTTCAATCCATTTGGTAATCTCTTCTCTTGTAAAGTTTCTACAATTAAGCCACTGAACCTCACCATTTACTAAAAAATGTAAATATTTGTATAAATGCATTACTGGAGTACAAATAAATCTATCACTGCTAAACAATCAGCTCAATGTACAATGTTAACAAATAAAAATACTGATCCTTTCTAATCATTGCTATAGACATAAAAAATAAAAAAGGAACACTAATTAAAAATATTTAGACTACAACAAATTTAAAATTAGTAAAACAAGGACATATTATGTTCAGCCAACCCTGAAAAAATACCCGCAAACAGAAGTCAGTGCCAGTATTTAGATTTTGTTGTTAACGATATAGTCGTTAAAGGGGAAATACACCATTCAGTTCCGTTGAACAATGTGGATGATTCAACCAAAATGAATCATGCATTTTGCAATTCAATGAAAGCGTTCAACAAAATTGAACATTGAAATAAGTTGAGAAAATTTCTACTTTTGTTCAACTTCGTTGTACAACTGTCGATTGTCGATTCAACCGTTTATTTCATTTTGACTTGCGCTGTGTGAGTTTCGTATTTTATTTAAAGAAGTACGTAATAATTTCATTTAATAATGGTGCATAGATGGAAAGACGAAAAGACTTCGATATTTCTCGACTAAAATGCACAAATTGAATCATCCACAATAATCAACCGAATTGAAACGTGTATATGTATGCTATTCAATTTTATTGAACAATGTAATTTAATCATCCACATTATTCAACCGAAAAGAATGGTGTATTTCCGCCTTTAGGTTTTTCCAATAAGCCATAATTATAATATCTGTTGAAAACGTCATTTATTGTACGGGTGTTCAAACAATGAATGGATAAAAATTAAGAATTTAGGGTTTTAAGAACAAAAAAAAAAAAGAAATGTAGAAAGTATTTAAGAAATATGAATGTTTTGTTCGGAATAAAAAAAATTACTTTTTTGCCATTACTACACATATAGAAAACACATAGTTTGTAGACTATGAAAGACTAAATTTATAAGCAGAAGGCAAAATGTATAAAGGACTATGCAAAAATGCATCCTAAGGTCATTCAGGAATTGATTATTCACATTTACAAATGAAGACATTAAAAAAGAAAATGGAGAACTACTTATTTTTTGAAGAACTTTTGCTCTCAGAACGAATTTCGAATAAACAATACGTTCTTCAGACTCAAAGATCAACAAAAATATACATTCCAAAACACAAGAGGACACAGATCCGTTATTGATTATATATTGACAAACAGAAACATCCACCACTCTCAAGTACTAGACATAAGATTTTTAAGCGCAGCTAATATTGGAAGCGATCACAACCTAGTACTTGGAAAAATCAGAATACAGCTACAAAGAAACAGAAAAGAAGACCCTATTGAATGTAAGATAAGAATAAAGGTGGAATAGCTACGAGACTTGTCAACACGAGATCTATACCAGAGAAGACTGCAAGAAGTACTGAATGAAAACTACATAACACCGGATGAAGACATAGAAGAAAGTTGGAGGAAGATTAGAGATAATATCAAAATGGCAGCAACGGAAGCACTTGGAGAACGTAAAATAAGTAAACATATACCAAAGAAAAGGAGAACACCATGGTTCAGTGAAGAAATAAAAATAAAATGAAGAATATAAAAGACTACGAAATGAATTAAACTAAATAGTAAGAAGGAAGAAAACAGAACATTGGGAAGCATTTTCAAAAGTGATGGAGCACGACTTCTATGGGATGCAAAAGGAAATGTGGAAAATTATACGAGGTCAAAGAGCAGAGATGAAGGAATTGATAGAAGTAAAACATAGTGATACAAATACATGGACAATTACTTAAAAATCTGTATCAAACAGCTAATCGCGAAGAACTGGAAACACCAGGATTAGAATCGGATGAGCAAACAGAAATTAAAGAGTAAGATATAACGAACGCCTTAAAAAAGATGAAAAATCGAAAAGCATCGGGGAAAGATGGAATAGCTAATGAACTTTTCAAATACGGTGGAGAGAGACTTCACAAAGAACTGAATATCCTGATACGTAAAATAATAAATACAGGAAGAGATACAGGAAGATACGGTGGAGAGAGACTTCACAAAGAACTGAATATCCTGATAAGTAAAATAATAAATACAGGAAGAATTCCAGAAGAATTGAGAACCACTCAAATGAGAGCGTTATTTAAGAAAGGTGATAGGGTAGACCCTATAACTATAGAGTGATAAATTTACTGAGCACCATAGTGAAACTCACAACAAAAATACCGATGAAGAAAATATTGGCGTGCATAAATATACATACCGGATGAACAACAAGGATTTAGAAATGGAAGATCATGCAAGGATGCAGTGTTTGTGATAAGGCAAATAGCGGAGAAATCATTAGAAGATAACAAGCCAGCCTTTTTCTCTTTCATAGACCTAGAGAAAGCGTTTGATAGAATACAATTAAAAGTTTACAAAAATTTACCACTGGATATCATAAAACTGATAGAAAACATACCTATATGTAAGAAATAGAAATGAAAGTCAATGCAATAATAACAGAACCCATAGAAGCAAACACAGAAATCAAGCAAGAAGATTCACTAAGCTCTCTACTGTTTAACATAATGTTGGACGCAATAATAAAACAAGTGAAGAAAAAAGAGGGTACAAAATGGACGAGAGAGAGATAAAAATACTCTGTTACGGTGATGACACCGTGTTAGTAGCAGAGTGCGAAGACGACCTACAAATATTACTACACGAATTCAACATTAACGAAAAAGAAATGAATATGAAAATGTCAGCCCAAAAAACCAAAACTTAGTAATAGCCAAAGAACCAATAAGATGCAAATTGAAGTAAGACAATCAAATTACACAACAAGTAATAATGACTTTCAAATATAGTTCAAGTAATGAAGCTTAAAATAGAAAAAAACCTCACAATTTTTACAGAATGAATCGATTTGCTTGAAAATTTGAGAATAAGTAGTGGTTAGTGCAGGGATCAAAATCTATATCATGCCAAAAGGCGCTTTTACTATGGGGGTGGTCACCACCCCATCTCGAGGGTGCAAATTTTTTCTTATATTTCAATCACAAAAGTTGGTAAAAACGTTCATTCTTAGCAAAAAACGTCCCATACATTTTTTTGATAAAATTTATAGTTTTCGATTTATTCGCATTCGAAAGTATTAGTTTTATATCGAAAAAATCAATATTTTTAATAAGTTTTCTGCTAATAACTCCGAAAGTTTTCGTTTTATCAAAACAACTTTACTTAACAAAAATGTACCTTTTGAAAAATAAACAAAACCGTTTTTTTAAATTTTCTTTAAGACGAATAGTAATCGAGCTATACTGTATTATATGTTGGCTCTTCTTCGTCAAATGCCAAATATTGTAGTTTCAAAGTCAAAAGACGGGAAAACTATGCAGTTTTCGAGGACAACTTTTTTAAACTAAATTAAAGCACATAAAAATATCTATCGCCAGAAATAAAAAAAAAGTCTCTAGCTCAAAAATTAAGTGACTTATAATGAAAAGAATGTCACTCCCTATTTTTTTCAGCGAAAAAGTGATCGCAAGCAACACCCTAATCACCACCCTAATTAAAATTAGTCATTGATCTTATTTGGTCTTTTTTAATTATGTATTATTAAAAGGTTCTAAAAGTTTGACCGGCTTAGAATGATTAGTTTAAAAAAAATGGAGTTAAAATTAATAACGAATTTTTGTAGTTTGAAAAAAAAATGGCCTTTTCTTCAGAAGAGCAAGATTAGCATCAGAGATACGAAAAAATGTTTATATATGAAATTGTAGCTGATTTAATTCCCAAGAACCTGGTTTGCAAAAATTTTTTTACGGCAAAAATTGAGTGAGCTATTGATAATAATTAAAACTTGTAATAACATGCAAAACCCACCTTTACTAACCCTTTCAAAGTCACCTCTTTTTGCGACTGAGGATTTTGAAAAGATTTAGTACTAATAAACTTATAGATCTTGCAAAAATTAGAAAATTATTTTTTACCAAACTTCCTGCGATTAAAAATAAAAAAGTTACGGTTAAAAAATCAATATATTTTTTGAAAAAAAAGGAGAAATCCAGTTTGAAGCATAATAATGTAAGTTAGCAGTGTTTTTAGTCATTGTCCTTATTCATTCTTATTTATTTATGTATTATTAATAGATTCTAGAAGTTTGGCTGGCTTAGAATGATTCGTTTTTTAAAAAAACTGAAGTTAAAAGCGAATAACGAATTTTTGTAGTTTGGTAAAAAAGGACATTTTCTTCAGAATAGAAAGATTTGTATCAGAGATACGAAAAAATGTTTAAATATGAAATTGTAGGTTATTTAATTCCCAAGAACTTGGTTTGAAAAAATTTTTTCTACGGCAAAAATTGAGTGAATCGTAAATGAGTAAGTATATCAAAAAACATTGATTTTTCTATACAGAACTAACACTTTCGGTAGCGAACAAATCGAAAACTATTAATTTTATTAAAAAAATGTATAGGACATTTTTTGCTTAGAATGGATGTTTTTATCAACTTTTGCGGTCAAAATATAATAAAAAATTTCCACCCCCGAGATGGGATGGCAACCACCCCCATGGTAAAAGCGCCTTTCCGCATCATATAGATTTTGATCCTTGGACCATCCACTACTTATTCTAAAATTTTCAAGCAAATCGATTTATTCTGTAAAAATTGCGAGGTGAAAAGCTTCAGTTCCTGACCTAATACCTGGGAATTAATCTATCAGCCGACAACAATATCGATGACGAGGTAAAAGACCAAATAATTAAAGCCAGTAGAACGGCCGAATGCCTAAACGACACAATTTAGACAAACAAACACCTAAGACTGGAAACAAAGGCCCGAATGTATATGTCAGTTATTAGGCCAGTTATGACTTACACGGTCGAAACAAGACCAGATACAAGCAAAACACAAAGACATCTGGAGACCAACGAAATGAAGATCTTAACAAGGATTTCTGAAAAAGGACTATAGGACAGGGTAAGAAGTGAGGAAAACAGACGCATATGTGGGGTAGACAATAAATACCTGGGTAAAGAACAGAAAAGAAGAGTGGAATCAACACATAAGCAGGATGTCTCAATCAAAGATAGTAAGAATAGCCAGGGACAAGTCACCGTTAGGCAGAAGAAGTATAGAACGCCCAAGGAAAAGATGGAATAACAATTTAGGGACAGAACGAAAGGCAACGTTGAAGAAAAACAGGCAGTACTGCCTATATAAAAGAAAAAGAAGAAGACATTTACTACACATAGCTTTCACTTGTCTCGAAGATATTGCCATTCCAGATAGAGACGGTATCAAAGAATTTAGCTTTAGGGAGACTCTTTCCATGTTATCCGGCCCTAGATGACCTGGTATGATGGATTATCTCCCAAAAATTTTCGTATGCGCATAGAAGTCTCTAACAATACAGTTTTTTATATTTTCACTAAGACTCAACTATTTGATGTCTTAAGTTTCTTCAGAATGCCTCCAGTAATAGAGAAGATAATTGGTATCATTTGGGCACTTACGTTATTATTATTATTTAAATATAATGTAAAACTTTATCATAGAATAAGAAAGAAGTTTGGCCAAGAAAATTGCAGAGAAAAAGTAAGAAAACCGTAAATCAACAGGTACAAACTTTCTAATAAAGTAGTTTATCTGACAAGAATCAACATAAATGTTGAGCTTGCACACCATATTGTAATAATACCTTAATAATTTTCATAATAATACTATCGTTATAATAATATAAGGGTCTATCTAATTAACAAGTTTAAACATTCCTATTTTTAAGAGGTTATTGGGGATAAGATTAAGTATATTAAATCCAGTCTACATAAACCTATGCTAAACAGAAAAGTAGTTGATTAAAAGCAGTAACTATCATGCAGAGTTGAATAAATGCAAGATATATCAGTTCCTAATGAACCAGTTGTGCAATGAGTGACATGAATGCTTGTAAAAGAATAATTATAAAATTAAACATTTAATGACAATTTGCAACAAGCTCCTGATGCATTTATTTTTAATTTAAATGCAAGTTATGAGATTCCATATTATATATTTTTTGCGATTTTTCTTATAAAAATACTTAGTGGAAGTAACTAGTTTTGAAGCAATTCATCATTAATACTTACAATATTCTGCTTTTATAATAGCAGTACGATGTCTTCTTGGTTTCAGATATACTACAACTCCAGGATTATTCTGAGCAAAGTTCACTAGGTCTGACTCGATATATTCTCTAAAACAGGTTATCATAAATTAAAAGTATCTTATTAATACTTAATACCAACTATGACTAATTTTACTTTTGATCTGACTAAGATAACAATTGTATCATGCTGTAGTACATCTGAACATCATGTGCAGTTATACAGTGTAGGAAAACGAAGAACTCAACATATCAGATTTAACATGGTACTGAATATTCTACTTTCATATACAGCAGACAGAAACATAGGACAACCTTAGAAAGAAGATGGTACCTTAAAAAGAAGAGACCTCCTTTACCAGCTGAGCTAAGCCAATTTTCATTAGACTGAATGAAAGTTGTTCAATTAATTTCATTCTCTGGCAGTATGACGGTAAGTCTAAGCCAAAAAAAAAATTTCATTCTTTTAATTTCATTAAAAAAATCTTTTCAGCATTTTTTATTTATTTTCCTGTTTTCATAACTTGAACATTTAATCCTTTGTCTCCGTAATCATAATAATCCAAACTTTGTAATTAGACATGAAAACCAGATATATTGTTTTTTACCCTACAACAGTAAGGCAGAGAGTATGGCACACTTGGAATATAGTTGTAGATGACCTGATTTATTGGCGCTAAGCGCCCAAAAAATCTGGGTCCAAAATTTTGCAGACGACATTGTAATACTGACTAGGGGAAAATTTCCCAGTACTGCTGGGAATCAGATGTGATATGCGCTTCATTGCATAGAGTACTGGTGTCTGAAAAAGAACCTCTCCATGAACCCTTCCAAAAATACATTGGTAGCCTTCACTAATAAGAGGAAGCTTACTGGACTGAGTGAAAGAAACCAATGAGGTTAAGTATCTAGGGGTAACCCTCGATTCCAAACTCAATTGGAGCACTCACATTTTAGCAATATAACCAAAAGGGCTAAGCTACTCTTCTGGAACTGCAGACAAGTTATAGGTAAAACCTGGGGGTTGAAACCAAAGGCAATCTGTTGGTTATACCAAAGAATATAGACCTTATAGAAGGGTACTGCCCTGTAACGTTTCAGCATAGGATTTTGTACACCTACTGAGTAGGTGCATGTGGCCTGGCAATGACTACTACAGTATTTTTAAGGGACAAATAAACGTGACCATCTGTTCCATTTAAACTCTTCTTCTAGGAGAGTATATATTCTTTGGTTATACTCATCAGTAAAGCTATCAACAGTTACTTATGGTTCATTACTATGACTAGGGTTTAAAAAGTTTTGCAATCTTGTGTGAGATCTCTCACCACTCTACAAAGACAAGAGCTCATAAATATAACAAGAGCCTTGAATAGTATAGGAACTGCTTTGTTAAAGGTATTACAGGGCTATCAGATAGCCAGACAAACACTACTGGGACTACACTTGAGGAATTAATTTTTATGATGAACTCACCAAATCAAAACTAGTGAGGAACTGCAAAGATCTCCTCAACAACATGACAGAAGACAATGTAGTGTCTTTAATATGGGTGCCAGGTCAGGAAGGGGTGCATGGGAACAGATCTGTTGGCAACACATTGCTCAAGACAAACCTTTGTAGGCACATAACCTTTCTGTGGCATAACTAAAACGACTACAGCGCAAAAAATGAAGTTCAGAAGTCCATGACAAGGAGTCATCAAAAGAAATAAAGAGCCACTCAAGCGAGAGATCAAAACGGTTACTGAAATGGTGACTGGGCATTACTGTCTAACAAATCACCTATACAAACTAGGTAAGGTGAAACAACCATAGTGTAGAAAGTGTGAAATGGAAGAAGAAACTGCCATACACATACTATGCCATTGTAATGTGCTGTGATGTGATGAAGAAATTCACTGGTCAACTGACGTTTGAACCAGAACAGAACTTTGTTGGGGCCAAAGGATTTTTAGAGTTTAAGAAAAAAACAAGGTATGGTATAAAGGTCTTATGAACAAGTGCCAGAGACAACCAAGTCTTGCCTAATTTAAGAAGATGGCACAGTTGTATACATGTTTGTGTATGCAGACAACACAGTTAACCTTCCGTGACTAACATTCGGTCTATGAGAGGTACAACTTACAATTTTTACGATTATATCCAAATCATTTGTTATGTATCTTCATCGCCATCAGTAGCTGCCTGATTCAGGTGCCTGTTTTTAGTGTTGGTTTGAGTCTTCAGTGTTAAGTGATTATGCAATTATCAGCAAATTTTGTCTCAGAGACCGATGTTAGTTTTGGTGTTATTAAATCGGTCTGAATAAAAGGGTAAGATTTTATTTATAAATACAAAGTGTTTCTACATTTTTAATCGTTATATGGGTTTCTTGTGGTGCTCTTTCATTTATTTTTTTGTTGTTTCATTTCACAGTTTTCTATCAGAAAATGGCTACATGCAGTTATAAAGTTGAACAAGAGAGAATTGGATGACTACTTGACGCAGTTTCATTTGATGTAGTAGAGGATAGTGATTCAAGACTAGATGGCAACCACTTTGAAGTTCAAAATGAGAATAGTGATGCGAAATAGAGATACATTTATTATGTCTGACGCTGACTTTACATCTATATTAGCAGATAGGGGAACGACCCGTGAACCTTGTTTTATTGGGCTAAATGTTATCGATGGAAAAAATATCGAGAGAATGTGTGAACAAGTGCTGATAATTTAGAAACCCAATTTCCAGGAGTAAAAGGTGAAGCTCGGTCCAAGAAAACAGTAATAGAAATATTGAGCTTTTGTTTCACAAAAAAATGAGATGTTATGTAATTGTTTTTATTTTCTTTGGTGTTTTGCTAATGTTTAATAGGTATTATTCTTGTCTAATTTCACTCCTTCAAGGAGTAAACACAATCCAACGCTTGAGAGTGTGTCAATGGAAACATTTTTTTTATGTTGGTCTATGACACCAATGTTAGCTTTAATGTTCAGAAAAACTATGTTAGTCGCGGAAGGTTAATGTAGTTAAAAGTATTGAATATTTGCAACCAGTGATCATGGGAAATACAGATATTTTTAACACATTGATGGACAGTGCGTCAAAGGTATAAGCAAGTGTGATACTGTATGTATTTTGCAAAGTGGAATAAGGAAATTGCTGAATTTCTTTTAGGGCTTTATGGAAATAATGAGTTTTTTTAAACATGTGAACATGTGCACATGTAAACATGTGGACGATAACCATGAACGCCATGTCACATTTCATATGCATCTGCAGATGTAATGTGACATTTGTTGACACTGATCTTTTGTCCACAACTTGTTATTTTAAAAATGTCGTCTATAGATGTTGTGTCACATTACATCAATGGAAATTAGATGTTCTGTCCATCAACCTGTTAAAGAGCTAGATTGAGGGATCAAAATCTATTAATGAACATATTTTTTAATAAAAATTATTATGAAATATAGGGTATATTGTGTAAATAGTATCATTAGCATCTCTGACAGCAAGATGATTATGGTGATACTAGAGAATTCTCTATTTGATCCAATATACAGTAGACTCGCGATTATCCGATGTAACTGGGACCATGACTACCTCGGATACGAAAAAACTCGGTTAACACTGAGATTGTTTATGTTGATAGAAAAACACGTAAATAGCCATAACTGTGGATATTTTAATTACAAAACTAATACAGTACTGTCTATAAAAGATAAAAACATTTACGTTATCAATATTACTGTTTTAAAAAGTCTTTGATTGATTTTTGCGTAAGCTTCATTCCTCTTTTTGAAACGGCGATGTTGCGCCAAGGTTGAAAGTTGTAACTAACCAGTTATGACTTTTGCCTCGGTTAACCGAGGGGCTCGGATAACCGAGGCTCGGATAATCGCGAGTCTACTGTATTTGTTTTGGCATTTTTACATCTCAAATAAATGAAATATACTGCAACAACGATAATTTACAATACAATTAATCAGTAGGGGTTTTAACATAACAATTAAGCCATTATTAAGGACATTTTTACCTCATTCCACGACTGGATCCATTATTTTTGCAAAATTTTAATACAATTCTTTGCAACTGTCCAATATAACGACCAATACCGTTTTGAAGAGGTACATTTATAAATCCTGGTTTAAGAAATATATTTCTGTGTGACATTTTCAATTAATTATTGTGTGAGTTTGTTTAAAAGTTTAAAGATTACACTGAAGCAACATTTAAATTTGCTATAACCTAATTCTTCTTTTTCGTGATGTCATAACTTAGTTCAAATATTCAAATATCCATCTCTTAAAATTCTATAATTTTTTATGTTTTATCATTACCTCTTTAAAAATAAAAATGTATAAAATTTGTATCAATATTTTTATGATATAAAATATGTAATAGTTGTACAAGTCATATTGTTTCCTAATTGTTTTTAATTGTTTAAAATATAAATATATTTTTTTAATATCAATGATAAATTGTAAAATTGGAAAGAATAATTCAGAATATTCATATTATCATTCATTTAGAAATTACAAATTTAATGGTTTTAAAATATATCTTTTTAGTGATTTGGTTTTTATAGTTCTGTATTTTCGAATTTCCTGTATTTTTTTATTTTAAACTACCACCAGAGAAATCAGACTACCACAGACATTTCAATCTGTCATTAGTAATGCGTCCATTTTCCGACAGGTGGAGGAAAGAGGGCATACATTTTTTTGTTTGAAAAAAACAGGGAATAGTAAAATTCACAAAAAATTATTATGTAGTACTTATATCTCTGTTTATATCTCTGTTAATATCTTTAACGTGAATTTTGTTTTACTAAATAGTTTATAAATTTGTGATTTCGGAAAGAAAATGAGTTTTTCGAACTATCGCGACGCGTCTAATATGAACATATACTGTTGTGTGTGTGAATAAAATACGCTAAACAGCCAACAGATACATTTGAAACTGAGGTAAGTTGTAAGTTTATATGTTTTACTTTATTTAATGTCTAGTGCAGCGATACTCAACCTTTTTCTTTCATGGGCCACATGTAGCTATTGGGTCTATTGAATAAAAAGAAGTATATTTGCTTTTACACAAGTATTTACTTAATAGTAATTGATTAAAGTCATTTCTTTAATGCTTTATTTAATTACTATTAAGTAAATACTTAAATACGAGGAAGTAAAAGCAAATACTTCTTTTTATTCAATAGACCCATGTCACAGCTTGCGGGCCACAATCAAGATGAAGTAGTATACAGGGTGTTTAATTGGGAAACGGAAATACTTGAATGATGAATAGAGGTAAATGAGGCGGTTCTATACATACTAAATGTATTGCTCCACCGACTTTATAACCGAGTTACAGGGTGTTTAAAGGCCGCGTCTCACCATCAAATAATTTGATCAAACTTGACGTACCTACTTGAGGAAGTACGTCAAAGTGACGTCACAGTTGCAGTTTTTTTGAAATTCTAAAAATCTGTGCTCTCACTATCATCAGTCTAGTTTGATCAAATTTTTTGTATTGAGTTGTCTAACTTGTTTGTACTTTATTTAAAATTAAAATTTTTCATTATTATCCACAATGAACACTCAGGATGTGACGTCACTAACTGTCACTTTCAGTTTGCTCAAACCAGTTTGATCAAATTATTTGATGGTGGGACGCGGTCTTTATCGATTTTGAGCATTTCTTTCTGGACCCATAACTTTATATAACCACCTTGTATATTTTTTTGATATTTGGTACACATATGTCACATTTAGAACCCAAACCACCCAACTACTAATCACAAGAAAAATCCAGGTCCGGATTAAACAAAATTATAAATCTATTGTGACCTTGAAACAAACATCCTGTATATTGAAATTTTCAAAACCCGTTTGCACATTTGAAAGGAGCTTTAATGAAGCTTCCATTTTTTGCGCAGACAATTTAATGACTTTAATTTTGAAATTATTTCGACATTTTTAAGAACTCGAAATTTCAAAACAAAAATTTTGATATATAATTTCAAAATTATATAATGTCATTAAATTATCTGTGCAAAAAATTGAAGCGAGCAATTAAACTTAGTTTTTTGTACTCTTTTCAAATGTGCAGACGAATGTAAAAAATTTTATTACAGAGGGTGTTGTTTCAAGTTCACCATTACTTTAATTTTTTTTTTGTTAATCTGGAATTGAATTTTTTTTGTGATTACTAAATGGGTCGTTGCAATGTAGTAAATATAAGTGTTGATTATTTTTAAAATGAGTATTGGTTCATTAACTTTAATAATTTATTATTAAAAATTAATAAAACCTTGCCTTTTAATCAGAGTTCTTAAAAATGTCAATATAATTTAAAATTAAAGTCAACAAATTGTCTACCTCACGCACAAACACGCCTCAAACACATCGGCACACTATCAAATAATTTGAAAAACACGTGAAATTTGAGAAATAATTTGATCACAGTGCGCTTTAGGGTCGATTCTCAGTATACCTCCCGTTTACTTTGCATATCCGTGGCATTCCGTTTCCATAAAATATTATTAAATACAAATCATATAGTATGTGCCCACTTTCCATTCCTTTTACCTACCATTTCCGAAGCCTTGCGTTCAATATCGGCCACGTATTTTTCGGCGACATCTCGGGTACCCTATGGATAGTGTGAATATTGCTATTACCTCGCGGTTCAGTCACCTATTTTTTTCTGCGACAAGGTGTGACTTGTCGGGTAGGGTTGGGTATGGATAGGGGGAATATATTTACATAGTGGTTCTGTCGAAGTTGTTGATATCATTTTGAACGACAAAAAATTTATAGAACTTGTCTGGGTTGCCTTTATAATTTGGAAAATAAAAAATACAGTGATAATACATTTAAAGACAACATAATTTTGGCCGGCTGTTGCGAAGGAATTAAAATATTTTCTTCATCCAGTATCTTAATTCCTCTTTCTAAGAAATTCTGATTGTTCATTGGCAGATTAATAACCTCTATGGAAGATTAACACGCCATCTTTTGCTTGGTCGGCTGATACTTCTTCTACCAATTGGTGATTTATTTTTTGTTATTTTGACCACACGTGTCCCTCTATTCTGCTATGTGGTTGTTCTTTTTTCTTCTATTTAATGCCCATTTGTTTATACATTGTATGTTACATTTTATTTTAATGTTTTGTTCCTTTTTCGATCTCTCAGCATATTTCCTGTAATTCTTCTCAGTACATTCATCTCTAGTAGTCTCTTTTCCAGTACTCTTTGTGTTGTGGCTTTATCGGGTCTTGTTTCTGATGCAATATGTCATTATTGGTTGTACACTGGCTTTATAAATTATTGACTTCATCGCAGTGTTAATATGTCGGTTTCGTCATATAGTGTTATTAAGACACCCTACCAGTCTAGATTAATTTTGTACTTAATTTCTCACTTTTTTGTTCAGGTCTCAGTAGCTGGACAATGTAGTTCCAAGGTTTTTTTTATTTCCAGTACTTGTTTAATACTGATTGTTTTTTTACTGATATATTGTTTTAGTTTTCATCATTTTAGTTTTCTCAGAAAACTAAAACGATAGTAATCAGTAAAGAACCAATCAGATGTTAAATAGAAATTGATAGTATCAGTATTGAAGTAAAATACCTTGGAATTACATTGTCAAGTCACGGAGACCTGGACAAAAAAGTGATAAATCAAGTGCAAAACACCCCAGGCAACCAAATAACGTTTAGAAAACGTTGAAAAAACGTCATAATTATCACCAAACGCCGTCAGTTTATCACGTTTTTTCGACGTCGAACATCACGTAAATATGTCCCACCATAAGTCACGTCATTTTTATCACGTTTTAAATACGTGATATGAAAAACGTCGTTTTTACGTCGATTTTGCGTCGTTTTTTAGATTTAATTTTCATATTATGGTTTTAGAAATACACAATAATTGAATGGGTCCACGGTCCACCACATGGTTTGTTTTTGAGAAGTCAAAGAAAAAGTTTTATATTGTGATAATGGTGAGTTTATACATTTTAAAGGTGAGTAATACAATTTGTATTTTGTATTTAAAAACTGTCTTAAAATGTATAAACTCACCATCATCACAATATTAAAACTTTTTCTTTGACTTCTCAAAAACAAACCATGTGGCGCTTACAACGTTATTCGGCGGGCCCATTCAATTATTCGTATGGGCATTGTTAGTATTGCAATTTTTCCATTTAAGTTAAACCAAATGGAAGGCTTGTTAAAGTGCATAGAATTACAATATCCTCAATGCAACATATATAACATACATAGAATTTTCACTTTTTATATTATAAGTATTTACTCTGTGTCAAAAGTGAAACAACATATAAACTAATAAATCATTTATTAACAAATTAAACATTTAAGTCACAATGTAATAACAAACTTAAGATTAAACCATTTAAGTTATATATATATATATATATATATATATATATATATATATATATATATATATATATATATACACAAATGGAAAGGATTAATGGGTAAGCAGCTGAAATAACGGAGCCAAGAGTACTCTTTTTTCAATATCAAATATATTTCGGTATTGCCTTTATACCATCATCAGTGATTGCTACAAATGTGTTATAAGTGAGTTGCTTTGTGAAATAATTAAAAATGTTATTAAACTTACAAAGTTGAGATTGCGGCTCTATGGTTAAAATTTTTTGTAAAAAATCTTCCAAAAGGGGAAACATCAAACATGTTAAAATTGTAAAAACACAAGAAAAAACAAAACATTTAAATGAAAAAAACTGTAACAATGCACATTTAAAAAAATAAATTAAGTTTTAAAATCTTTTTTGAATCTTAAGAAACCAAAATATCAGGTAGGTACAACCAGTACTTTTTTTGTACAAAAAAAAAAAAAAACTTGAAATTAAAATGAATTAGCGGTAATCCTAAATGTTATGTTCTATGTTCTATGGTAGAAACAAATGATAGCTGACAATGACATAATGAAATTTTGTTTTGTGGTTTTATTCACCCTAACCTAACCTTACTTTTTTTCCACTTAAAAAAACATAATTCTCAAATGCAGATATTCGAGATGGAAAGAAATACGAAAAAACCTACAGCCTACAGCTTATATGCTTTTGGTTTATTCATATTCATCAGAAACCATGGTGTTACGATGTAGTTTGTTTGTATTGAATTCTTTATCTAAGTGAAGTAAGTGTGAGTAAATCTCACTTAAATGGCTGATGTCTGATTTTTTGTTTATAGTTAAATCAGTCTCAGAAATAAAAGCCATTTCAAGAAACAACCTTTTAAAATAATTGTTTTCCACTGCTAGAACTTTAGCATCTGTATAGTTCATTTGGTGATCATTTTCATGGACATGCATGGATAAACTACATCTGTCTGGATATCTTCTGGCATCACTTCTGTGCGACGTGATACGATCTTTCAATCGTCTCGAAGAATGGCCTATGTACTGCAGATTGCAATTTGTGCATGGTATACTATACACTATATTTGACATATTGTCTTTCAAAGTTTTGTCTTTAAGTTTTGAGAAAACTGACTTCAAAACTTAAAGACAAAACTTTGAAAGACAATATGTCAAATATAGTGTATAGTATACCATGCACAAATTGCAATCTGCAGTACATAGGCCATTCTTCGAGACGATTGAAAGATCGTATCACGTCGCACAGAAGTGATGCCAGAAGATATCCAGACAGATGTAGTTTATCCATGCATGTCCATGAAAATGATCACCAAATGAACTATACAGATGCTAAAGTTCTAGCAGTGGAAAACAATTATTTTAAAAGGTTGTTTCTTGAAATGGCTTTTATTTCTGAGACTGATTTAACTATAAACAAAAAATCAGACATCAGCCATTTAAGTGAGATTTACTCACACTTACTTCACTTAGATAAAGAATTCAATACAAACAAACTACATCGTAACACCATGGTTTCTGATGAATATGAATAAACCAAAAGCATATAAGCTGTAGGCTGTAGGTTTTTTCGTATTTCTTTCCATCTCGAATATCTGCATTTGAGAATTATGTTTTTTTAAGTGGAAAAAAAGTAAGGTTAGGTTAGGGTGAATAAAACCACAAAACAAAATTTCATTATGTCATTGTCAGCTATCATTTGTTTCTACCATAGAACATAGAACATAACATTTAGGATTACCGCTAATTCATTTTAATTTCAAGTTTTTTTTTTTTTGTACAAAAAAAGTACTGGTTGTACCTACCTGATATTTTGGTTTCTTAAGATTCAAAAAAGATTTTAAAACTTAATTTATTTTTTTAAATGTGCATTGTTACAGTTTTTTTCATTTAAATGTTTTGTTTTTTCTTGTGTTTTTACAATTTTAACATGTTTGATGTTTCCCCTTTTGGAAGATTTTTTACAAAAAATTTTAACCATAGAGCCGCAATCTCAACTTTGTAAGTTTAATAACATTTTTAATTGTTTCACAAAGCAACTCACTTATAACACATTTGTAGCAATCACTGATGATGGTATAAAGGCAATACCGAAATATATTTGATATTGAAAAAAGAGTACTCTTGGCTCCGTTATTTCAGCTGCTTACCCATTAATCCTTTCCATTTGTGTTTAATATTGTTCAGCTGTGATCAAAATTGGATTTATATATATATATATATATATATATATATATTATATATATATATATATATATATATATATATATATATATATATATATTTTTAGCATCTTATGACGTCCCCCCATGTTAAACCGTAGTCTCTCGTGGCTTCCAGGTCTTCGTGAACTCCGATATACGGTTGCCACGAGGACTTTCCCTAAAATGTATCGCAAATGAAAGGTACCACTTCCTACAATGCTTACACAAAATATTGGCCGGACGTCCTCAGTCACGTTATCTGTATAATAATATACACATTACTTGGAGCAATTGCCGTCAGGCGCGCCATGTTCGCTTGCTGTATATCTAAAATCACTTTAACGGTTTTGATGGCATCCAAATATATATTTATTCAGTTTGCGGTTGTAGTGGTCTCCGTATATTTGAGTTTATGTCCTCATGGCTTCCACTGCGCTGTTGTCACCTCAAATGTTGGAATTTAGACTTCGGATATTTTTATAATTGATTATTGTAGTATGTTGAAAAAAATATTGTTGTGATATATTAATGATATTTTTTTGTATAATTAACAATGTATTTTTTTTTCACTGCAAAAATAAAAAATTAAAAAGTATGTTCATTAAAATTGATGAATTTATCATAACCAGTTGCCGAATCTGCTGGTCTAATTGCTCAATTGTAACATATTATAGAAGTGTTAAAATTGAATTCTTAATTTTTTATTACAAAACTTTTACCTCGACAGCGTAGGGTACAAGAGGACGGCTTAAGTAAAGTAAGTACAAAATTTTTAATAATATAATTTGTTCAACTAATAGGTGCAAAGGTGTCTGGAAAATAATAAAAATGTTTAAAACATTGCTTACTTATTTCATACACTCAATGTATTTTTTTATGTAAGGATATAGAAAATAATATTTTGAAAATTATTTAAAATATAGTAGTAAGTCTTAAATTTCACATTACATAAAGTAGTTAAGTCTGCTAGTCTACAAAATTAAAAACAAATAGAATACATACTTAAAAAAATTAAAGCACTCATGCCATACCAAACGAACTACATTCTTACATATTTTAAAAAGAAAAATCTTTAATTTTGCCCAACCCGACTAAACTATCGGCAGGTAAAAAGTCTGCAGTATGCGGGGGCCCTACTGTTGAAATAGATTAGAAAATTAAAATAAACTTATCTACCATTATGAAATTCTAATTTGACACAAAAAACTGTATCCTGGATTAAGAACATGTGTGTAGAATACTCTCGTGAATTAAGAAGCGTTCCTACTGTAGGGTGACCATATCATAAATTTGAAAAAAACGGGACACATCCAAGCAGCAGTAGCGCACCTATAATTTTTCTCTGGGGGGAAGGGGGTTGGCTTGGGCGTCGAAATTTTTTTCTATATTTTGTGAAAGACAAGTTACATTTTCCTGCTATTATTTATATATTTTTCATATGCCCTGGGGGAAAGGGGGTTTAACTCCCAAACCCCCCCCGGGTGCGCTACTGCCAAGAAGGGTTTGGAGCGATAATACACAAACAGGGATTGAAACACCGTCTTTTAGCTAATTTGAAACCTATAAATCCTTTTCAATTTTAAATGTGTAATTTACGTACGATCAAGACTGCGAAACGCAGAAAACTAAAAAACTACGCTAGAATGACGTGGATAAACAACCAATATGTCAAAACAAAACAGGGAAGAATAAAAAATAGCGAGAAACACAGCAAACTCAACAAATAAAAAGAAGAAAAATGACGGGTTTCGCTGGAGGACATTAAAAAAGACAGAAAACCATCAAATATAACAATTTACAAAAAAGTCAGATAAAAAAATACGTCCAGCATTAAAACAAGAGTACTAAAAAACTAAAAAAAAAAGAGAAACCCTCTTTGAAGACAAACAGATCAGCTGAATATGAGAAGAATATTACGAAAAAATGCTATTCGGTATGAAGGAAACAGATGAAGAAGAACAAGATAACAACGAAGTAGAAATTTTCACAGAAGAAAACGTACAAAAACAAATATTAAAAACATAGAAAACGGAAAAGCAGCAGAAGAAAATGAAATAACAGTGGAAAAAAATACAGAGGAAGAGAATTACATAAGGAAATAAACCAGCTAATACAACAAAAAATATGAACAAAACAGACTACCAGCCGATTGGAACGCAGATATTATAGTAGGTACCTATATACAGTAAAACCCCGCAAATCCTAACTAATTGGGGGGACAGCCTGTTCGGATTCCGAAAAGGTAGGATTATCCGAAAGTTAGCCTAACTAATAATTGAAAGTTTACTTTGTCGTTGATTTTGAATCGCTGTGCCTGTCTCTCTCCCTCTTCCACCCATCTCAGATTGATGTCACTGATGCAGAGCCAGTGTCATCATTTGTGCTTAGTCGTTAACTCCATGGCTTGATTTCTAATTTGAATAAGCTCCATTTTTCCCCGTTCCCCTATACAAGATGGATCAGAAAACTAAGAAGAAAGTGTAATTACAGAATGGATTGAAGCTGACGACAAAGGGAGCGAAGAATTTACGGATGAATACATTGTAGACTTGGTTCAACCTCAAGGCAACCCTAATGACTAATGAAGATGAAGAAAGCGAGGAAGAAGTTTCCCTGTCATATTGAGTGTCACACGCAGATGCCACTAAAGCTCTGGGTGTGGCTCTACGTTACGTGGAGCATAACTCTGCTGCATTACCAGTAGATGCAATGTTTATGTGTAAATAGAATTAGAATTAAACAATGGTTTCGAATTCACCTGTATAAGTTGCAAGTTGGGAGGGTCAGGTAGTAAAAAAGTTACGAATTGGCCGGTGTACATTTTGATTTGAAAAAGTTTGTCATTAAGAGTTACGAGTTGGCGCGTGTCCATTGGAAGAAGGAGAATGTCACGGTTAAAGAATTTAAGGGACTGGTTTAGATGCAGTTCTATAGAACTCTTTAGAGCAGAGGTGGATAGATTAAAGATAGTGATGATGATATCCAACCTCCGATTAGGAGACGGCACTTGAAGAAGAAGAAGATATTAGATTTTACTGATTATGCCGCCCCCTTGTGATGCCGCCTGATGCGGCTGCCTCACCGCATCATAGAACGGCACGGCCCTGAAAATTACAGTCTTTTCGTTTAAGTCGCTACAGGTAAAAATAAGTAATTAAATATCTTATATCAGATAGAGTATTCATTTTTAGTAGATGAACAAAGGTTTAAAATGGCAGTTTTTGAATTTTGGTACGATTATTTGTTGCTTCGGAAGTTGCAAAAATAAACTTTTGCAAAAATAAACTTAAGACTGATATTACATGAAAAATTGGGTCAAACAGTCCATGTTCAGTCCAGATATAACAAAAAATTTCAAGGTGATTCGTCAATTAGTTTACATTTTATTCAATTTGTTTAATAAAAAATCCTTTTCTTTGCAATGATAAAGCATGCTTTTCTTCATAAAATAATAATGATACAGCAATTTTGTGGAAACTACATGAAAGAAGAATACTTATGTTTTCAAAGTTTTTAAAAAAATAATAAAAACTCATTTTTATCATTCCGAAAATATTTTAGTAGAGTCATTTTTGGCTTATAAACAATTTGAATAACTTTGTTAGTATTGACTGCAAACTAAATTAATCGACTAAGGGATGGAAAAAACCTACCGGTTATAACCTAAACCCAGTTTTTTTAATTCGAAACAACCGGTTTTACCGGTTGTTTTTTTGTCCCGGTTATAACCGGTTTTTTTCTTTTTAAAGTAATAACCATTGAAAAACCGAGTAAGTTGCCTGTGGAAAAAAATTAATTTAGAGAAAAATGAAGAAATTTCTATATATTTTCGATCTTAATCATATAATATTATAAATAATAAATGCGAAGTAATTAACCCAAACAACCATAATTCAACTTTTATTTACTAATAGAGAACTGGACGAAAGTGTCACATCAGCTTTTATGAAACAATTTTGAGAATAGTTATTTAGATTAATAAATATTTCAAAGACTGGTGAAATGGTGCATGTGATGATAATATTTACATAAAAGTATGTGATCTGCTTGAAATCGATATTCCAACCATCATCAGCTAAAAAATTGTTTATACTTGAGTACTTGAGACTTGAGATTCTTGTATAATGTGAATACCGAAATACGATTAGGAATCTCCATTATGTAATTTTTAAACAATAAATATTTCTTACGAAATAAATGGTAGGTATTATACAAACGTATTAAAAAATATTACCTACTGAAATTTTTTGATGGCAATAGAGAAGTAAATACTGAATTGGTTTATCGAATTTATTTTGTAAAATACCTATAAGTCATTTGGACATTTTTTAAAACTTGATAGATCCAAGGGACATTTTGATAGATCGATAGGATCATCACTTTTGGGAATATCCCAATTATTGACAACGCAATATACCCCGACGCCGTCTACAACGAGCGACGAATCAGAGATTGGGGTACTCTGGCCTATTTTTAGGGTAACTTGAAAGCGCCTGGGAAAATTTTTATAGGTTGAATTGGTTGGGGAATTTTTCGGGAGGAAAATTGAGCAAACTAAAGTGCAATATAAATGTAACATTATAACTTATTGAGTATTTGCTTTTGATTAAAAAAAACCGAAAACCTGTTTTTGGAACAACCGATTTTTTGACCGGTTATAACCGCCAGGTTAAACCGTAAGTTAAAAAAACCGGTATAACCAAAAACCGGTTTTTTGTTCAACAAGCGCCATCCCTAGACTTTAGGATTTAAAAAGCTGGTACTTTTACATTATTATTATATTATCGGTTTATAACGTTCTTCGTCTTCCGATACCCGTTGGCCATTCCTCTCTGTCTGTACATTGATCTACTTGCAGACTTCTTTCATCCATGGCTTTGTTTATTCCTGCCTGCCAACTTTTCCTCGGTCTACCTCATCTTCTTCTATCTTGCAGTTTCCATTTTTGCCCTTGTTTTGGGATTCTGTCTTCATGCATTCTTTATACGTGACCAAACCATCGTAGTTGTATTTCGTTGGTTTCGTCATTTATTTTATGTGTGACCTTCATTATTTCTCGTATCCGTTCATTGGTGACATGTTCTCTTCTTGATCTTCCTGCAGCCCTTCTCCAGAAATCCATTTCGGTGACCTCTAACATTCGTTTTGATTTTTCCTTCATATGCCATACTTCGCAGCTGTATGTTATAATGCTTTTCACTACGGCGTTATAGATCTTTTTCTTGTTTTGGTTGTTTACCTGCTTGTCCCAGAGTACTGAGTTTAGGAGCCTAATTGCTTTCCTGCCCTGAGTGTTTCGTTCTTTAACGGCTCCGTCTAGTGTTCCATCATTCGTGATTTTCATATTCATACCCAGGTATTTATATTCGTTACATTTACTGATTGTTTCTCCTCCTTCTATAGTCGAGGAAATGAAGCATTTTGACTCGCAATTTTTTCGTCCAGCATGGATTTACTTGAAATTTTCACAGAAGGTAGGGCGTAGGGAATAGGCCAAGGATCATTTTCTATATCATGCCGCTGTACGCTAAAAGCTTGGGGTGGTTGCCACCCCATCTCGGGGACGGGAAATTTTTATTGCATTTTAACCATGTAAATCGATGTAAAAAGTAATTCTAAGAAAGAAATGTTTTTTACATTTTCTTCGTAAAACTAATATTTTTCGAGTTATTCGCGCTTGAAAGTAACAGTTTTTCGACGAAAAAATCGACTTTTTTAGAGGGTTTTTTGAGAATACCTCGAAAAATATGCATTTTATCAAAAAATACTGTAGATATGAAAAATTTATCTTTTAGTAACACAAATTACCTCTGTAGTTATCACATTGTTTTCGATGTGTACTTTTACATAAATGTTAAAAAAAACTTTTACCTTGATTAATTATGGTCAAAGTTAGGCACTTTTTTTTATTTAATTCACAGCTAGTTTCTTTATAACAATTAAGAAACCTAACTAGCGCTATTTTAAAGTTCAAGGTATGTATATAGTTTATGTGTAAAAGTTTGAGTAAACTTGAACAGAGTTGTTAATATATCTTTAAAAATGACGTCCTAACGAAATCGACTCGTGGTCTGTGGAGCGGAATTATTAAAATCCGTGCACTCAAAAAATGAAATTAACTTTTCAAAGATATGTTGCGCTTAATATCTCCGGAGTTTGTTGATGGACTTTGATCATTATTTTTTTAATTTATATATACCTGTAGTTTTGTAGAGTATGTTATGTACATATATACCCACCTAACAACACAAAATGTTATGTATACATATACAAGTATATGTATACATATATAATTTCATAAAAATCGTTCAAGCGGTATCGGAGGATTATGGCAACTAACATTACGACAGGAGAATTTTATAGATGTAAATAAATAGATAACTATTAAAAAATAGGGGTTGGTGGTAGAAAGGTGAAAATTAAGGGTTATATATATTTTTAATGGTACATAATATAAAATGAAGGTAGACAATTTTCTCCAAAACAATAAAAAAGTGGCAGGGGGCAACCCCCCTTATAACGTATGGGTGTAAATAATAGATTACCACCTATTTTCAGTCCTACAGAATATACGTGTAAAATTTCATAAAAATCGGTCAAGCCGTTTCGGAGGAATATGATAACTAACACTGTTACAGGAGAATTTTATGTACATAGAAGTAACTGTGAATTAAATAAGTAATAAAAGTGGCTAACTTTGCTCGTAATTAACCTAGGCGAAAAGTTTTTTTTTGAAAATTCGTGTAAAAATATCAGCTTTTCAAATCCCAACGCAGATTTAGTCAATATGTTAATATGGTTATTAAAATTGTTTAGAAGCCAAAAATGATTCTACTTTCGTAAAATGTTTTCAGAATGCTAAAAATGACTTCTTATTGATTTTTTAAATAAGTTAAAAATATAAGTATTCTTCTTTCCTGTGATTTCCACAGAATTGCTGTATTATTATAATTTTCTGAACAATAACATTGCAAAAAAAGCTCTTTGTGATAAACAAATCGAATAAAATTTAAACTAATTGACAAATCGTCTTCAAATTTATTGTGCATTATGGACTGTTTGACTCAACATTTCATGCAATATCAAAGTCTTAATTTCATTTTTATAACAATTTTTTTATAAGTTATAACAATTTTTTTATTTTCGAAATTTAGTTTTATTTTGCAATTTCCGAAGTAACAAATAATCGGATCAAAATTTAAAAAATTTTAAACCTTTGCTTATCTACTAAAAGGTAAATAATCTAAATAAGATATTTAATTACCTTATTTTTACCTGTAGCGATTTAAACGAAAAACTGTCATATTTGACCCTTATTTGTTAATTACTAAAATTCTCGTCCGAACTGTGACGGGCATTGTTGTATTTATAATGTAATAGGTATAACTCGAAAAAACCCATTTGCAACCTGGCTGGTCAAGTGTCCCGACAAAAACCTTATTTTTCTGGACTATTGCAACTAAGAGAAGAAAGAAAGAAACTTAAAAAAAAAATGTTACAAAAAGTAGCAACCGAAGAAGGAAAAAGCAGTAGAAAGGAAATACAAAGAAAAAATATAGCGGTTAAAAAGCAAGCCAGGAAAGACAAAAGATACTATGTATATGATATGGTAAAAATGTCAGAAAAAGCTGCGCAAGAAAACGACCTGGAGATACAGTACAATATCATCCGAAATTTGACAGGGAAAGCACTAAACAGTAATAAACAAATCAAAGATAAACAAGGAAATATAATTAAATCAGAACATAAAATAATACAAAGATGAAAACAACACTGCGAGGAAATATACTTTAAACACCAGATATAGACGAAGATAACGTAATACAGGAAATAAACATTAGAACAATTGAAATTACGAAAGAAGAAATACAAAACACACTGAATCAACTAAAAAAAGTGCAAAGCCGCTGAAAGCGACAACCTACCGATAAATTTAATAAAGGCGGGCGCAAACAAATTAGTAGAAATGTTACACAAACTCAAGATATGGGCCGACCAGGAGCTCCCACAGAAATGGAACGAGGGTGTAACCATTAAGACACCAAAAAAGGGCGATTTAAATAAATGCGAGAATTGGCGAGCAATAACACTGCTAAGTGCCACATTCAAAATAATGTCAAATATCATATTGAATAGACTGAAGCCAGAAATAGACAAGAAACTAAGACTAAGAAGCAACCAAGAAGGCTTTCGCGCAAAACGCTCCACTATCGACCACATTTGTACTCTATCAGCACCTCTGTATCTTGTACCTGTACCGCTGTATCTCCTGTACTCTATAATTATCTTGGAACAAGCTAGTGAATGGCAAAAAAATATAAACATAATGTTTACTTTGACTTTGACTTTGAAAAGACATTCGATAGTATAAACAGAGAACAAATGTGGAAGATTCTAAAACTATATGGACTACCGATAAAATACATCAACTTAATCAGACTATTTGACAAGAAATATACAGCCAGACTAGAACATGCGGGAAAAATGGTAGTAGATGTAGTTATACAAAGCGGAGTTAAGCAAGGATGTGTGCTATCCCCGACATTATTTCTAATAATAACGGACTGGATCATGCAGAAAGTAAGCAATAATAAAACAGGTATTAGATTGAAATTGCATGACTAGTTGGAGGATTTGTAGTTCCCAGATGACATTTTTCCCCTAACCGAACATAGCAGCCATAAGCAAAAGAAGCTTGCAAAATACTCCAGGGTAATGGGCCTGAAGATACAGACAAAAAAAAACAAAACTTAAAAAACAGCAACCAAGAAACTAAAATTAAAATACAAGGAAGACAAATACAGGAGGTAGATAACTTTACATATTATCTGGGATCAACCATGGAAAAAAGGCGCTAGTAGATCAGATGTAGAAAAAAGGATAGTAAAGGCACAATATGCACTCATTATATATTCATAATGCATTAAGGAAAATCTTGAACACACGCGATATATCAGAATTAACCAAAATCAAAATATTTACAGGAAGAGACAGGAAGAAACAACTAGCAAAAAATTAAAAACCTTTATAAATAAATCGTTGAGGAAAATCCTAAAGATATACTGGCCAGATAAAATAAAAAACATAGATCTACGGATAAGAACAAAATAACAGAAAATAACAGTCACGATTAAAAATAGGAAATGGAAATGAATTACACGGACTCTGAGGAAGGATCGAAATAATATAACCAAACAAGCACTCGAATACCAACCAGACGAAAGAAGAAGAAGAGGAAGACCTGATAATAGCTGGAGAAGAACTGTAATAAGAGATCATGAAAGAATTGGCCTGAGATGGAGAGAAGTCAAACAGAGAGCGAGAAACAGAGAGCAATGGAAAATACTTGTATAGCAAATTTCGAAAGAATAAAACAGATAAGGATGCGCTGGGAAGGGATTACAGGAAGAGAGAGAGAGAGAGAGAGAGAGAGAGAGAAACAGTACCGATTATTATCAAAATAAAATTTAATAATATACCTAACCTAACTTATCGAGAGGCTCTTCAAACAATTATTAACTTTAAAAAATAAAAATTTGTCAAGGGTATATAGTGGTATTGTTAAGTATATTACAATATAACTTATTCCATCGAAATCTTCCGAAATCCATAATCTTCTTCCATCGAAATAAAATAGAAAATCTAAAAGTTTAGAAAATACATCATTCATAACTACACCCAAGAAATAAGTTTTTCTAACCTGATTTAAGAGTATAAAAAAACGAAAACAAACAATTTACAGCAAATCCTTATCGTATATCCGAGCAAAACCACCTAATTGGCAAAAGTTATAAATAGAATTTGTGTGGGTTCTACAACTAAATTTGCACTTAAACACGACCAAGGTTAAATATTTTACTTGATATTATAAGTACGTTGTTGCCAGTATAACGGATGCCAAAGCGAGCGCTAACTGTATGAAATTATTCTTGTTAATATACACGCTGTATATTGATCGGAAGTCACGAAGAGTCAAAACTATACAGAAGCCACGAGGGACGCAAATACAATATATATATATATATATATATATATATATATATATATATATATATATATATATATATATATATATATATATATATAATTATTATAATTATACCACACACTTTAAAGGTACGATTCCGACAACGACTGCAGATGGCAGTTACAGTTGTCACCATGACAGACGTCATTATTTTGCACTAATAATTTGCATAATTATTAGCAACTGACGTTCTGCCGGACAGCAGTTGCAGTCAGATGTCGGAATCAGTCTCATACAGATAAATAGTGCAAAGTAGTAACGTCCATAACGCCGAGAACTGCAACTGATGTTTGCAGTTGCTGTCTGCAGTCATTATCGGAATCGTATCTTTAGTCAAAAATGAATACATACAAATAAGACCCAATATATTGAATTTCAATGAAAACTATCTGCTTTATATTTATAAATTTTAAAGAAGACCATTGAATGATAAAAAATGGACAAAACTATAATAGTCTGTGTTCTCACATATATTTCCATACTCTTATAATCCTCAAAATGATTTCAAATAATTATTACAAATTTTTGAATACAAAAAGATCTACAGACACCTGAAAAATATATTTTCTGATTAAGGGACTGTAATGACCAAATTAAAATGATAAAAACAATTTACATGTCACATCTGATAATACACACTTAGAAGACTAATAGGGCTTTTTATCGACTGTCATTTGTTTCGAGCATCTGTCATGTGTCACATAATATTAATCTATCTACGCCATATGTCTTTGGTGTGTATCATTGGTATATACCAATAACGTATGACGTAGATATATTAGTGACACATGACAGAAGCTCGAAACAAATGACTGTGAATGAAAAGCCCTATACATAAATACTCATGATGAACAAGTACATTATAATTAAAAATGACTAACCATTTTCATATCGCTGCAACATGAAGCCAAAGCTGTCTTATATTTCAGTTTGTTTAGAGAGCGCAACAAGCACTCTGACCGAACAGCTTGAAAACTCATTAGTTTTTCACCAGAGAATGTACATAGCTGTAACATCTGTACATGTATTGGGTTCTTCTTCTTCTGTCTTGCTGTGGGCATACTCAGCTGCAAATAAAATTGCTGCAATATGGCTGCAAACTTCACTATTACCGGCCATACACATACAATGTGCATTTGCTATACCGTTGGAACTGGCTATCACCCAAGCATCTAGTGGTTTAGCATTAGCTTTTTGGGAATATATATATATATATATATATATATATATATATATATATATATATATATATATATATATATATATATATATATATAGTGGCTAAACACCCCTTTAGGGGTTACGCCGCTTACGCTCTCTAGATCTATGTTTTGAGGTAGATCAGTCCTCATGTTCGTTATTTAATTTTCTCTGTTATTTTTCTCCACTCTTTCCTGTCTCTGGTTTTCCCTTTCCAATGTCGTATGCCCGCATTGTTGAGATCACTTACTACTTCTTGTAACCATGTAGATCTTGGTCTTCCACGTCTTCTTTTGCCAGCTGGTGTCCATTCCAATATTGAGTATATCGTCGTAGTTGATCCGGATCTCCATATGTGTCCTAGCCATTTTGCTCTTTGCTGTTTTATTTTACATACTATATCCTCCTCAATTTCTTCCAGTAACTCAAGGTTCGTTCTTTGTCTAAATTCATTGTCATTTATTTTTATTGGTCCTAATATTGCTCTTAGTATTTTTCTTTCTTGTATTCTAAGGTTTTCCTCTTGTTTTTTTGTCATGCTAAGAGTTTCGGCTGCATACATCATCGTCGGTCGAATTATTGTTTTGTATACTTTCATTTTTGATTTCTTACTCAATAACTTATTTTTAAGTAATTTTTTATTTGCATGGAAGCTCTTATTTGCTGTAATAATCCTTTCTTTGATTTCGGTTTCTCTTTCTCCATTGTTTGTTATTAATATTCCTAAATATTTAAATTTTTCGACTTCTTCAAAAGTGTATTCTCCTACTCTAACCTTTCTGTTTCCAAAGTTTTTGTCAAATCTCATTATTTTGGTTTTCTCTTGGTTTATTTTTAATCCCATTACTTTTCCTTCTGTTACCATTTCGTTTAACATTCGTTCCATTGTTTTTCTATTTTTTGTTATTAGCACAATATCATCAGCGTATGCTATTATTTGTCCTTCTCTCGTTCGGAGGGTGCCTTTGTTGATCTTCCTGACGACGTATTCTAGGGCAAGATTAAACAGAGTTGCTGATAATGAATCTCCTTGTCTCACCCCTTTATTGATGACAAATTCTTCTGTGTCGCCTACTTGAGTTTTTATACTAACTACAGTTCTACTCATTGTCATTTGTATTAATCTTCTTAATTTATGTTGTATTCCCATTTCTTTCAGAGCTACCATTAGTTTTGATCTATTTATTGTATCAAATGCTTGTCGAAAATCTATAAAAAGCAGTTCAATTTCTATTTTATATCCATGAGCTTTTTCCATAATTTGTTTAACTGTATGTATGGCATCTGTTGTAGACTTTCCCTTAACAAATCCGCATTGATAGTGTCCTATGATATTCGTGGTAGCTTCGGTCAGTCTTCGTTGTATTAAGGCGGACATGATTTTATATGCTGTGTTTAATAGCGTCAGTCCTCTGTAGTTTTTACACATCTGTTGATCTCCTTTTTTATGAATCGTGATAATTTGTCCTTTGTACCATTCTTCCGGCATTTTTTCTTCGTCCCATATGTCTTTTATTAAATTGTATAATCTATCTTTTAATTCTTCACCACCATATTTTATAAGCTCCATATTGATACAGTCCGATCCTGAGGCTTTACCATTACGGCTGCTATTAATAATTTCCTCAACTTCCTCTTTTGTTGGTATTTGTAGCTGGTTTCCTAACATCATTGTCTCTTCTCCTCTGTTTTCATTTAGGTCTTGATCTTGTTGTTCTGTTAATAATTCTTTAAAATAGTTAGTCCAAATTTCTTTATACTCTTCATCGTTTTCTGATACTTTTCCATTTTTATCTTTTATGCTTTTTATCTTTCCTTTAAACGTTTTGTTCTGCTCACTAATTTTCTTATAGAATTCTTTTGTGTTTCTGTTCTTACTCTCTTTTTCTATTTCTTTTATCTTATCATCCAACCACTCACGTCTAATTTTCCTTATTTTTTTCTTACATGCATGCCTTATTATATTGTATTCTTCCCTATAATCCTGTCTATTTGTTCTTATCCACATTTGTCTCATTTCTACCTTCTTTTTTAACATTTTATGGCATTCTTCATTATACCATTCTTGTCTTTTTTTGTTTCTTTTTATCCCTACGTGTACTTCCGCTGTTTCATTTATACATTTTTTTATATTTCTCCATTCTGTTTCTATATCCTTTGTAGGTTTAGATTGTTCCTTCAGTTTTTTGTTCATGTCATCAGCATATTTAATCCTTATGTCTGGAGTATTCAGTTTTTCTACGTGCCATTTATTTTTTGTTGTCGTGTTTTTTAGTGTTCTTTTGACTTTTTGTCTTACTTTTGCAGTCACCATAAAATGGTCTGTGTCTGCATGTGCACCTCTGTAGGACCTCACGTCTGTTACCGATGTTTGCTTCCTTCTTGTAATCAGAATATGGTCTATTTGTGACCATGTTTTTTGGTCTGGGGAAATCCACGTCACTTTATGGTATTTGGGATGTTCGAATTTTGTACTAACGATAATCATATTGGTACTAGATGCTAGATTACATAATCGTTGGCCATTGTCGTTAGTTTTTTCGTGTATTGTGTGCTTACCTGCTACTTGGTTAATGTAGTCTTCCTTACCTATTTGGGCATTAAAATCTCCCATTACCAGTATTGTGTCTTCTCTAGGTAACTTCTCCATTTCTCGTTCGAGTTCCTCATACAATTTGTCTTTTTCCTCCGCAGTAGCACTTTCAGTTGGGGCATATACGTTTATGATTGATATATTAAATGGTTTGGCGTTAATTCTCAGGTAAGCCATACGTTCATTTATTGGTTTAAATTGCATAATGTTATTTTTTATTTTTCCCATAATTATGAAAGCAACTCCATATTGACCTTGTTTTTCATGTCCCGAGTACTGTAGTGTGTAGTTTTTTCTATTTATTTCTCCTTGACCTGCCCATCTGATTTCTTGAATCACTGCAATATCAATTTGGTATCTTTCTAGTTCTGAGACGATATCCTGCATTTTTCCTGGTTCAAGCATTGTTCTGATGTTCCACGTACTTATTTTTAGTTGATCACATTTTTTCGGTTTTTTATTATATTTTCTTGTGTTCGTATGTTTTATTTTATCTAATCTGTTCAGGTCCTTTTCCTTTGCCATTTTCGTGTCCGTTTTTTGTGTTGTATCCAATATTTGTTTTTTTATCAGTTTTTTGGCGTGTCCTGCTTTGCCCTTTCCAGTTCATTCTTCTCTTTGTTCCATTTCCATTCAGTCCCGTCAATAATTAATTTTTGATAACCTACTCTAGTGTTCTTACCGTTTTCTTTTTGAAATTTTGCAATTCTCCGTATTTCTTGTTGTATTTTCATCTCTTCTTGCGTTAGATCGTTATTGATATATATTTCCGGCTTTGAATTCCTTAGTTTGTTTTTGTTCTTCATAATTTTTATTTTTTCATTTTTGTTTTTTAGTTTTACAAGACATGTTTTGTCCCCTATTTTATAAGCTTCTTCTATTTCTACTTTAATACCTAATTCTCTTTCCACAAAATCTGCCATAACCTCATTGACTACATTTGGGTTATTTGTATCCATCGGTAGACCCTGGACAATAACATTGTTAGCTTTTCTCTCTTTCTCGAACTTTTCTACCTTCATTTTCACTATCTTTAGTTCCTGTTTCATTTCATCATTTTCTTTTTGTAGTTGTTGGTTACTTTGTTTGAATTCATTTATTTCTTTTCTTAATTCTCGGAGGTCATTTCTATATTCTCGTTGTTCTTCTTTTATTCCTTTTACCTCCGATGTTAAACTTTGTGTTTGATCTGTTAAATTTTGCATCATTTTTAAAAGCTGATCAATTTTGTTTTCATCTTTCTGTTGTTTGGTTGGTGTTCTGGATAGTTTCTTGCTCTTGTTAAAAATATTGTCTGCATCTATCTCTAGACTTCTCTTTTTACTGTCTTCTGAGGTGTAATCATTATCACTATCCACCATTTTTTATGTATTTGTACTCTATATTAAAGCAAGCGATAAGCTCTAGTTCCCCAGTCGACCCGGCGAAGGCTCTAGAACTTCTCAAGCAATAATTGAGTATGACTTTCAATATATTAAAATTCTTTTTACTTCGAAATCTTGTTTACTTAGTTTATTATTAATTGATTGATTTCCTTTCTTGGATTTTTAAAACTTTTTGGAAAACCGGCAACGTCGCTTTTAATTTGATCAAGACTTGTTCTCTTATCTGTTGTCAAAAGAACTGGAATTTATAAAATGTCGTTTGTTTTGATTAACATAAAATGTTCTATAAGTTACTTATAGGCCGATTTTTGCCACTATTTTTTGCACTTTAGATAGTTTATGACCTTATACAAATGTTCGCATATAGTTAATATTTTATTTCGCACTATTACCTCAAAAATCGGAATAAACTCTGGTGAAAATGTTTAACACTTTTATTTCGCACAATGCGTTGTTGCCACCCTTTTTGGGAATTCTTCACCTAAAAAAATATTTTATCTTTGTGGGAATGCTTCAACTACAAAAATTTATTTTCATTAGAGTATTTGCGTTCTTTACAATGATTGAGAATATTTTAAAATCAGACATTCATTTAATATAATTTTAGAACAAACAATCATGACTGTTTATTATTCTCTTTTCTATCATAGCAATTACATGTCGTCAAATTTTACAGAGGCACAAAAAATTATTTCTCTAAATATGACTAATGCGAATACTACGTATCTCCCATTTTAAAAGATAGAATGCTAAAATGGAATATTTTATAGATAGGTACTAACATTTGTACCTATATTGTTTAATGAGTGTATTAATATTATTTAGGTACCACCAACTCTTTCTTAAAAATATCACTTTCTAAACAGTGAGGTCAATCGTGTGGTATGACAAACTGGGGAGTTACATATTTTTCGTACTAAATTTGCTGCAAGGGAGATACAGTGTATACGAAGATGTCACTATTTATTCTTCTGGTAAAAATATGCATGTGCATCCTTTTTTAAACGAGTAGGGATTTTTTCAAATAAATGGCAGTAATAACTCATTTTCAGAGAAATATGGAGTTCACAGTTTACAAATTAGGACGACAATATGTCTGGTTTCATACAGATATATAAACGTAAATAAATCTAATATTTAAAACCCATTTATCCGAAAGATACTAATACTGTTATCCATATATTTCTTAATGGTGAATAAATAAAATAAAGACTTACACCTTTCCAACAATAATATAGAAATCATCAAAACATCAAATGTTTCAAAACAAATCCAGTTGTGAAGGCTTTTATGTGCCTGGAGGCTTTTGTATGCTTTCATCTGCTGCTTAAAGTAGTAACTGTGAGACTCTACCAGCCTATCTATAATAGCATTATAACAGTAATTGATGGAATGCACTGTAAAATCCAATTCTGATGACTGAATTGTATATGGATCTAAATCTCCAATTATTTTCAGCTTCAATGAATATCTAAAACAATAAAAGAAATAATGTTATTGCTTGCAAAATTCATCATTATTGATAAATATCAGGGAAAAATGAATAGTAAATAAAAATTGTTTCGCCTACCTTTCTAAAACATCTGCGCGGAGTTTCCAATAATAATCACTTTGCGTTGTGGTAAATTTATAAAATTCACAAATGACAAACAAAATTTTTAAAAAATACACACAAAACAGCCAACAAAATCCAAATGATTCCAAAATAGGCAAAATACTAGGACAAACAAACAATGAAATGATGAAATGAAACGACAACGACGATACAAACATAACCTTAGTTTTGTACCTTTTAAGCTCCAAGCTCCTCCCAATTTCGTGACGTCAGACTTAGGCTGGCTGAAATGAAAACGTATTTTAACGTCATTAATCTTACGTATTTAAAATCACCTACAAAAGACGTCGATATGACGTAATGTTCAACCACGTGTATATATTCCACCAAATACTGACGTTTCCTCGACGTTGTTGACGTCACTTGGTTGCCTGGGACTCTATGGCGAAACCGACATATTAACACTGAGATGAAGTCAAGAATTTATAAAGCCAGTGTAAGACCAATAATGACATAAATATGTATCAGAAACAAGACCCGCCGATACAGCCACAAGACAAAGACGACTGGAAACGGCAGAGATGAGAGGACTAAGAAGAATTACAGGAAATACGCTGAGAGATCGAAAGAGGAGTGAAGATATTAGAAGACAATGTAACGTACAATGTATAAACGGATGGACACAAAATAGAAAAAAAGGATAGAATAACCGCATAACCAGAATGGGGGAGACACATGTGGTCAAAATAACAAGAGATAAATCACCAATCGGTAGAAGAAGTATCGGCCGACCGCGCAAAAGATGGAGTGACAACTTTCCATAGAGGTATCACCCACATAACAATGATGTTCGCATCATGTTCAAAGCATATACTACCAACATTCGTCGGAGTATATTCTTTTTAGTATATGCGTAGTATGTACATGCATAGCATGTACCTTAAAAAACGTTCTAAATTTCATGTTCTTTGCATATATGTACTTCAAAGAATATTCTCGTATCGAATATACCGAGCACATTCGTGTACCTCAGAATATTCGTAAAAGTTTATTCTTAGAATATACCTTTATCGAATATTCTTTAAAAGTATAAGTACATACACACTTTTAAAATATCTTAAAAATATTATATATCTAATAATATTAGCTTTATGGATAATTAACTTCGTTATTTATAGAATAATTAGTAAAAGTTATGTATGTAGTTAGTATTGGACGAATTAATTTCTTAAAATTGTTTTAATTGTATGGTAAAAAAGTTTAAACATTAATTGTATTAACGAAACAAAAATGTTCGTTTTCATAATTGAAATGAATTTACCATTTCGAGTTTACCATGAGTATTTTTACATCGTTGGATTAGGTACATTCAGTTACAAAGAATTGAAAGAATACACCATCCACCATTTTTATCACCAGATCGTAAAAGCAAGTATTTATAAAAGATCGGATTGGAATTATATCGACGTGATATTGGCCATTCCATTCAACTGTAAACGGCCAGTCTCATTCTGACCATTTCCTACCTGGATAGGGATTAAGTACGCAAGGGTAAAATATGAAAACGAAAACAGACATTTATGTCTAATTATGCAGTGTTAAGGATGAAGGCGAACGATAAAGTACTAAAAGGAGTAGGACTAGGAACATACATAATTTCTTTAATTTTGTTTGCGGTGCTTCAAAATATGATTCATTTCGGTAACTCAATATTAATATTGGTAATAAATAGTAGGTAAAGTACATATAGGTACTTAAGTATATAAATTTTAGTTACTTATAGGTTAGTTTAGATAAATATTATATAATATTTATAATAAATAACTAAAATTTATATATACTTACTTTTTAAGTAATATTGTAGAATGTACTAACTACATTCTCATATGCAATTAGAATATAGTGCGTCTAATTTTACTTACCGTTGCACGTCATTATCTACGTTAGATATCTAGTTGACATTGTTGCCCAATTACAAAAAATTCTTGAATTCATTTTAAATTAAATACATCACACAATTTTTGCGGAAGTGGATTATACAGCAAAACAAATTAATATTCAATGTAAATAAATAAAAACTTTAGAAATAGAAAACAAAAATTAAGTTATAATCTTACGTTAAAGTACATAATAAAAACAGTAAATATAATGAAACAAATACTTATAGTAAAGTATATAAACAAATATGAAGTGTCATCACCGCAACTGTCAAATACATGTTACCAATTTATACCAAAATATCACCTTCGTTCGATTATAGTTACAGTGTATTCCGAACAAATGTGCTTCATAAAAACGCTTTATAATCCATTTATACAAATTAAATGAAACATATTGGCCACTTAAAACAAAGGAACAGACCTAATTGTGTATTTCTTTAAGTTAACACCCAGCAACCTTATTGTGTATTTCTTTAAGTTAACACCCAGGCAACCAAACGACGTTTTTATAACGTAGATAACCCGTCATAAAAATGACCAATTGACGTGTTTCTATGACGTAGTACTGACGTTGAAAATCACGTGTATTTGTCTCATGGATTTGACGTCATAATTGTGACGATTTTAAAACGTAATCGTATCTACGTTTTTTTCACGTCGGTAAAACCACGTCTTTAATACTTTCAAAAAGTGACCTCTTTCAGATGTTTCAAAATAGTATAAAAAATAGGTACATAACATAAAACCTATAGGCCTACATCCCATGTGTCGAAGATATAAGTACTACCATATTATAGAATTTTCACTAGTTATATAGGTACCTACCTACTTACTGTGTCAAAACTGAAACAACATATATATGAAACTAATAAATAATTTATTAACAAATTATCCAGCATACTAATATCTTAATTTAACGCTGTCTTAATATCTTCATTTAACGCTTAATTAAAAACAAATAAACGTAACCTCAAATAGTTGTCAAGAAGAATTACTGCATTAAACTAACTCACTGAGCAAAAACATATAAAAATCTCTTAATTTACACGTTTCTTCAACTAAATATCTAAATGAAAAGTCTTATTTTATCACACAAGACACAAACCACGTAAACAATAAATGAGAAATTTCTTATGAACATTTAGCGTTATCTATACCTAAACGAAATTTTTTAGAGTCAATACAAACGAGCAAGCTCCTCCCAATTTTGTGACGTCAGACTTAGGCTGTCTGAAATTAAAACGTTTTTTAAACGTAATTTTAACGTCATTAATCTTACGTATTTAAAATCACCTACAAAAGACGTCTATATGAGGTAATGTTCAAACACGTGTTATATTCAACCAAAAACTGACGTTTCCTCAACGTTATATGACGTCACTTGGTTGCCTGGGCATTAATAGAAATATTTCAATATTATTTCTACGCGTATATAATAAAATATGTCTAGTGGCTATAATGCCAGTGTACTCGACAAAGTGATTCTAAAAAAGAACACACCTACCGCCTAAATATTTCGTGTTGGTATCATGTGACGTCACGGGCTATGACGCGGATGACGTACAACGGTAAGTAAATTAGATGGAGTATATGTAACTAGGTACTTGGTAGAACCAGTAGAACCTAAGATGAGATTAGGTGATGCTGAAAACATACTTCTGAGCAATATAGCACTTCCTTGGGATATTATTAAAAGTATATTCTTCCCAGATACTAAAAAGATGTACGGTAGTACGTTCTAAGTACATAAATAGAAGGTTTATAGCACGTCCTTGGAATATCCTAAAAAGTATATTCTTAGTATATACTGAAAAGAAGTTCAGTAGTACATTCTAAGTATATACATAGAACGTTTAAGTACTGTAATGTAGTATGTACTCAGTATGTGCTCTGCACATTCCCAATGGTAATTACGCATATTCTCAGTATATACTTTTTCTGAAAAGTATGTTCTATGAATCTACTAAGAACATGAAATTGTTATGTGGGCAATCCGCCAATGAACAAGCAGAATTACTTATAAAGAGAAGGAAGAAGAAGAAGATTATTGTTTCAATCCAATACAATATTACATTTTCGTCAGTCCACGTTTTGTCAGACCGGAAAAAAATACGCGTATTGCTGTCAAAAACTTAGTATAAATGCAGTGATATGGGAGAGAGTGGATATGACACGAGGTGAATTAGATGGGATCGGTTTCACAGACAAAAAGGGGAAAGTAATATGGCGGAACAACTCTTTGATAGTATTTCTGTTCGATATAAAATATATAAGTATAAAATTATATTAGATTATACAGTAAACTCCCTCTATAACGAGAACTGAAATGGCGGACTGGTTACCTCGTTATAAGCGGATCTCGTTATATCAGACAACAATAATATTGAAATGTTTTGATGCTCCTTACATAGTTTATTAGGTGTCGATGGTCAACCTGAACAGTGAACAATGAGACTTCGCCATCATAAATTGTAAATTTCCTACAATATTCACTATCAGTCGATAAACAGGCAGAAGTTTATTACAGCACTGGCCTCGATAATGACACAGATGTTGGGCATTAATATGTACAGGCAATTGGGGTATTTATTTATGGCCATTACTGCGTTCAAAACAGGTAAAGACACGTTATTCTTCGATTTCATTTTTCCTTGTTATAACCAAATATGCCTCGTTATAGAGGGTTATAGTTCAATAGCAATTTCATGGGACACCTAATGTACTTTGTTATAAGCGAAACCTCGTAATATCCGTGTTCGGTATAGAGAGTCCAGTTTATAAATATATTATATAATTAATAAGTTTAATAATTAATTAATAACATATAAATTCCATAATTACCAGAGAACGGTAGTTCTCGTCAGTGGCGCACAATCACAACCCCATAACAACAATACCCCTACAAGCGACACTAATATATATATATATATATATATATATATATATATATATATATATATATATATATATATATATACACACACACACACACACGAAATTTTCGATTTTCTAAATCTGACTGAATTAAAAATTGGACCAAATCCCATCTTAAAGTTTAGGAAAAGACTCACCCATCCATATGTCAGCCATCTATTTTGTTCCAAGGCGGTGGATTTTACGGCCCTTCCTATTTATTGTGTTTTTCGTTCTCGTCCCCAAAACTCTTTCACTAAAAATTTCAAAAATTTAAGTCCTACCTTTACGGTTTCTAATAGTACTGCTTATTACCTTTCCAACGGAGGTCAAATTTTGAAAATCGGTTATACCATTCAAAAGCTACCGAGCTCAGAAGTATGACTCAATTTTGACCCCTTATTTAAAAAGGGGAAAATGTTTGTGGATATGTTTGTATGTATGTATGTATGTATGTATGTATGTATGTATGTATGTATGTGTGTGGAAAAGTTACACCGATATGAATTTTTTTCTGTGTTTCAAGAGAGTGTGAGGGCCGATTCAAAACCGGTTTAATTTTTGACTTCTGACTAACCGTAAGCCCGCTAGAGAGCTAGGGAGATACAAAATAGCATATTTTTTGGGCGTATATATATTTTAGGTTCAAGGAGAGACAGGAAACCCGCAGATACACCAAATCAATAGGGTTTAGTTAAACTTTCAAATGGTGTCCTAGCTATCAAGCTGAAACATATACACTGCTCACCATAGCCAAAAAACTGGAAAATTAAACTTTGAAAATTTTGATTTTCGACAATTACTCAAAATTTCAACCTACGAATTGCGCCAATAACTGAGCGTTTGTAGGAGGTCTCTAGTCGTGTGTAATGGTGTATACGTCATATCTGGGAAAATGAGAATTTTTAAGTTATAGGCTATAAAATATGATCAAATCTATTTCTTATGGGAAAAAACGGTTTTTCAAGCTCAATAATTCCTGTAATACGTTCAGTTATCATACTTGATCTTGAATGCATCAGATACTACTTATCAATACGTTTCAAACTCATGTTTATTGATCAAAATCAGTTAAGCCGTTCAGAAGTTATAGAGCTCCAAAAGTATAATTAGTCCAGGAACTGAAACTTTTCACTTCGCAATTTTTACAGAATGGATCGATTTGCTTGAAAATTTGACAATAAGTAGTGGATAGTCCAAGGATCAAAATCTATATGATGCCGAAAGACGCTTTTGCCATGGGGTGGTTGCCACCCCATCTCGGGGGTGGAAATTTTTTATTATATTTTGACCGCAAATGTTGGTAAAAACATTAATTGTAAGCAAAAAATGTTTTATACATTTTTCTGATAAAATTAATAGTTTTCGATTTATTGGTTATCGAAAGTGTTAGTTTTATATCGAAAAAATCAAAGTTATTAATCAGTTTTCTGCTAATAACTCAAAAAGTTTTTGTTTTTTCAAAACAACTTTACTTAACGAATATATACCTTTTAAAAAAGAAACAAAGTATTTTTTTAAATTTTCTTTAAGACCAATAGTAATCAAGCTGTATTTTATTATATGTTAGCTTTTCTTCGTCAAATACTAAATATTATAGTTCCAAATTCAAAAGCCGGAAAAACTATGCATTTTTCGAGGATAACTTATAGAAACTAATTTTAAATGTTTAAAAAGATCTATCTTCAAAAATAAAAAATAAAGTCTGTAGATTAAAAATTAAGTGACTTATAATGAAAATTTTTTGCTCAATTAGAAATCCAATGAAATCAATTAATTTGTGGTCATCTGATTGAATACAACCAATAAAACCAACATTATACTGAAAACAGATCCCATGGGCTGTTTTCACTCAATCATGTAGCTATGGATACCTACATTTCGTTTCATTTCGATTTTGACATTTCAAATATTCAATATTTCAAAATGTCACGATTTGGTTGTAATACTGATGAGAATATTAATGAAATTATCGAATCAAATATACCAAAGAATACTGTTTACAGTAAAAAATTTGTATGTTAATTGCACATTTAAATAAATTGTTTCTGCTCTGTATTTTTTTTCATAACCAGCAAAAAATTTTCTATCCGAATAACCCTCGAACATTGATAAATGCTCAAAAATTTTTAACAACTTTCTCAAGCTTGTTGCTTACAGGCAACAGACCTCCGCCTACGGCGTCGGTCTGTTTCCAAGCAACAAGCTTTCGAAATCTGTTATAAAATTTTTTCGAACAATTATCAATGTCCTTGGGTTATTACTACTGAAAACAATGTCAGTCCCTATTTTTTCAGTTAAAAAGTTATCGGAAACGACCCCCTAATTATCGTACTAATTAAAATTAGTCATCGACCTTATTCCGTTCTTTTTTATTTATGTATTTTTAATATATTACAGAAGTTTGACTGGCTTAAAACAATAAGTTTTTAAAAAACTGGAGTTAAAAGCGAATAACGAATTTTTGTAGTTTGGTAAAACATGCCCTTTTCTTCAGAATAGAAAGATTAGCATGAGAGATGCGAAAAAATGGTTAGATATGAAAATGTAGCTTGTTTAATTCTTAAGAACTTGGTTTATGAAAATTTTTTCTACGACAAAAATTAAGTGAGCTACAGACAATTAGAACTTGTAATAACATGCAAAAACCACCTTTACCAACCCTTTCAAAGTCACCTCTTTTTGCGACTGAGGATTTTAAAAGGATTTAATTTGAACAGTCTTATAGACCCTATAAAAACCTAAAAAATAATTTTTTAACAAACTTTCTAATATAAAAAATAAAAAAGTTAAGGCAGTTCTCGCCAGTGGCGCATAATATCCCTACATGCGACACTATTTATAAAGTTTAACGTGTATTCGATAAACATTGCATTCAACTTCATACATTTAATTTATAAATAACTTTGAAAAACTCCTGATACAAGAGTAAAAAACCGCTATACGCCGGAAAAATGAGTGGCGCACACAATATTCCAGCTACAAAAGAGCTGATATGAATATTACGTGGCGCGATAATGTATTTTCATTTTAATGGAAAATAAAATTCTAGTTTTATTTTAAAAGATTTGTCCATAATATTTGCTAAATTTGAAGTAAAACGCGCCACAAAAGAGCTTCAAATGCAAATTGTGTCAAAGTTATCCTTTTGTGGCGCGTTTTACTTCAAATTTAGCAAATATTATGAAAAAACTTTTAAAATAATACTAGAATTTTATTCTCCATCAAAATGAATAGTACATTATATACCGCGGGACTGAAGTAGTACATTTAATCCTGAAGGTAAAGTTTATGGCCCGACCGCAGGGAGGGCCATAATTTACCTGAAGGATTAAATGTACTTCAGTCGCAAGGTATATACGATACTTTTCGTACTTCCGGTATGATTTTATTAATTATTTCAATAATTTCAATCAGTTTTTTCTCTCTTCAACTCATTTAATAAACTGTCTTTAAAATAAGTTACCATAGTAACATTGCGTTGTGACAGTTATAATTTAGAAACATTGTCATTACTAGTGTCATTGTAAAGAAACATTGTTATTGATAATTATTGGTATCATGAGTGAAGAAGGTGTATCTGATATTGATAAAAGAGCAGCCGAAGTAGGTGAAGAATTGTTACCACCGAAATCTAGAAAACTATACGAGCAGCAGTACGATGCTTTTAAAAAGTGGTGCCGCTTAAAAAATGTGAGACAACCTACTGAAAATGCGCTGTTAGTCTACTTCGATGATAAATCAAAAGCGGTTTGTGCCTCAACTCTCTGGGCACATTACTCAATGCTGAAATCGGTTATTAACATTAGAGAAGATATTGATATAAGTAAATTTCCAAAATTATTAGCTTTTTTGAAGAGAAGAAATGAGGGATTTAAGCCAAAGAAGTCAAGAATTCTCACGTCTGAGCAGGTAGATCAGTTCTTACGGGAGGCTCCGGATGATAAATATTTAATGCTTAAGGTAAATTTGGAAATTTGTTTATATTCAGAAATTTTAAGAAATCAATTTTTTTGTAGGTTGCACTTATTTTGGGCGTTGCGGGAGCTTGTCGTGGAAAAGAGTTGGTTGATTTAGAAATCGACGATGTGAGAGATTTGGGCGATTCCTTCCTAATTGCGATTAGAAACACCAAAAATAAAATTGACCGAAATTTTGTGATCAAAAATTCAGAAAACAGTGCCATCAGTTTTGTGGCGATATTTCGGAAATATGTGGCATTGCGAAAGACAGGGACAACTCATTCAAAATTTTTTGTTCAATACATCAACAAAGAATGTACTACGCGAGTAGTAGGAAAAAACATGTTTGGTACAATTCCACGGCAAATAGCAGCTTTCTTGAAATTAGAAAATGCGACGTCTTATACGGGACATTGTTTTAGACGCACATCTGCGTCTTTGTTAGCTGATTCGGGAGCAACAATAGACGTGCTGAAGAGACATGGAGGATGGAAATCCTCCAACGTGGCCGAGGGATATATTGAATCGTCTATTAAAAATAAACAAAAAATTTCAGATAAAATATTTGGTCAAGTCGCCGATTCGTCCACTATAGTTATGCCACAGTCCTCATTCTCGCTTCCTGTTTCCGCAGGATCTTCGAAACAAACACCAGTTCAATATGAAAAGGACCTATCTGTTACTCGTCAGTTACCTGCTGCATTAACCCAGGAAAGACTGGTCAATATGACGAACTGTCACAATATTAATTTGAATATTAACGTTAATTACCATTCTAATTAATTATATTTTTCAATAAAATATCCCTTAAATTCGTTTGTTTGTGATTTAATCGTTCCGGGAGTTTCGTCAATATTTAATCCCGGAGGGATTAAATGTGACACTTTAGTACCTGTCACAAGGGAGTGAAGTTGTCACTTTAGGCCCGGAAGTACGAAAAATACATTATCGCGCCACATAATATTCATATCAGCTCTTTTGTAGCTGGAATATTGTACTCATTTTTACGGCGTATAGCGGTTTTTTACTCTTGTATATGGATATACGTTATATATACGTTAAATTAAAATCATTTACAGGAGTGTTTTGCCAAAGTAACCACTAAGTTTGGCAACTAAGACATCTTATAAGTTAAAGATGACTGAACATTATGTTTAATCTGTATGCATTCATTAAAATTTGATGCTAACTACTGATTTGTTTTTACCTTTTTTTCATAAAAAAATCTGGCCCCCCGATAAACACACAGCGTTATAAAAATTAGTAATCTATCTTAGGATTTCTAATTTTGTTTTTAATTTAATTAATAGGTGCACTACAGTTTATTTTGCACCAACAGATAACAATTTTTAAATAAATAAAATCTGGAAACTTGGAAAATAAGTTGGTGAATTTATTTTATAATAATTGTGTTCTGGAAATTACGAAGTGGTCGGGATATTTTGCATAACAATGTACATTGTATGTACAGAATATATACTACATTTTATTTATTTATTTAATTTTACAGTCGCTTAAACATTAAAAAAATACTACGTTTAATACAAACCTTAAATTAACAAAATGTGTGATTTGGCATTGGTTAATTTAGGTCATTACGTAGAGTATAATAGGAATGAATACTGAGGAACACTGCAATAGTTTTTTTAAGTCGAAATTATTGTTAATTACAACATAAACTGACCGCAAATATGTACACAAATTAATGGCAAAGTCAATTGATTTCCTTGAGTTGATGCTTTTCAAATTTGCCACCAGGCGTCGCCCACTTTGCGGTTCCTCGGTTGTTGCTTGTTGTCATTTGTCATGTTCATGTTGTTTATATCTTAGACAAGGAAAGAGAGAGGACGAGTAATCCTTGACCAAAAGTGAAGCCAAACTGACACCAGAGATTTTGATCATCGACGTATCTTTGGGGTATTGTTATGCATTGAGTATTTAAAATAAAAACATGAAATGTATTTAAAATGAAGAATTTGTGTACGGTAAATGTTTTATTAAGTTGCTCATATTACGTACATATGTTTCAATACATACATATGTTTTTATTACGAATTTTAGATGATGATTTACTTTATTTTTTATAAAATTTTAACCTTCAACGAACACCCACCACTGGCAACCTATTGTTATTTTTGACGTGGCCGCCATGTTTCTGGTGACAAACAAACCAAAAACTGGCTTCACTTTTGGAACGTGTGTTTTAAATGAGTGTTACCCGTCCTCTCTTTTTTCCTTGTCTAAGGTTTATATGTCTAAGGTTTATTATGGTTATGTTCATAGATTTATAATACTCTAGATTGCGCCTTACGATCTTAAAATGGGTGACGGTTGCGACAGAGATAAATGAGGCTATTTGGTCGGTAGTCTCTTTCTAATTCAAGGGGAGTATCGACGACGTCACTATCCTACTCGGTCGTCAAGTATTTTAGATGGTTTGACAGTTCGAGCGGATGGCGACGAGAACTGGTCGTTTGTCTTCGGACGTGGATAATCCTGGTTCGAATCCCATACCACTTTACTTTTTTTATTTTTAATTTAATCAATATTGTGTTTATTAGATATTATTACATCTCTAAAATAAATCTATGCAAAGAAATATATAACAAATAAGAAAAACTGTGTAGGTACCTATAGATTTTTAAAAATATAAAAGCCAATGTTATTTTTTTAATAAGTTAATGGTAGAATAGTATAAAGTAATTAAAAATATTCGTAAAAAATTACCAATAATTAATATCAACATAATGTACCATCGATTTATTAATTGAATCGGTCATTTCAAAAACAACACGAGTCACATATTCCTAATTTTACAGAAGAGCAAAGAAAACTTAACTATATAGTCGAAAGATGGATGAAATGGATGACATCAAAATTCAGAGTTATATTGTAGTTTTGTTCCTAATGTTTTTACTGGACTGGTGTTGTTTTTGCACACAACGTTTATCTTAAAGGAGTCTATTCCTCTCAAAAAGTTAGTTTCTGAAAATTGTGGACTTTGCTGTTTTTGAAATGACCGATTCAATTATAAGTAATTAGACATTATTTTTATTTATGAAACTATTGTTACAATTTTTTAAAAAAGTAGAACCAAAACAAATATTATTCACATCATTCGAATAAGGACGAATTTATATTAATAACGAATGACTTTTATTTTACTATGCAGTTCACAAATATGTATTCCAATATTAACTTACTATACATAGGTACATTTATTATCTGCTAGATTTACTTAGGTCCATTTTTCAGATGTAAAAATATCTAATAAACGCAATATTGAGTAAATAAAAATAAAAAAGGTAAAGTTGGTGTGGGATTCGAACCACGATTATCCACGTCCGAAGACCAAAGACCATTTCTCGTCTCCACCCGCTCTAACTGTCAATACATAATACTCGATAAAGTGGGATAGTCACGTCGTCGATATTCCCCTTAAATTAAAAAGAGACTACCGACCAAATAGGCTCATTTATCTCTGTCGCAACCGTCACCCATTTTAAGATCGGAGGACGCAATCTAGAGTATTATATCACTTCCTGCGCAGATCCCATCCGGTGAAGAGTTAACAAACAAACACACCAAGGGTAAGCCAAATATTAATAGCTGTTTACAACTTTTTGTTTTCATTATATTATTTTCTTAACATTAGTAAGGTTAGTTATAAGCTTAGGATATTAAAAACTGATCATTAAATAGATTGGCCTGGTCTTTGCGGTCATGGAAGACCCCGGGGGGATCCTTGTCCCCCCAGAATATAGCAGATATTATAGGTGTCGCAGGCACTGAAACGAAAGCCATCGAAAAAGAACAGATACCGAAACCAGTATTTCTATATGAACAAAACGACCTACCACCATATGTTACATATATTGAATCGAATACTAAAACAAATAACAACATAGGTAGACTTAACAACTTAAAAATAGCAAGGGAAATCTTTAACCTACAGTTGAAAGATGTAAAAAAAATTGACAACAAGGGTACCAACAGACTGGCTATAGAATTCAACAACTACCAAGCTGCAAATGAATTTATAAGCAATAAAAGTCTAACAGAAAAAGGATATAATCTATTTATACCTACAAATTTTGTTACCTGCAAAGGTATAGTAAGGGGCATTGATGAAGATGTTGATATTACAGAATTCTCTGCTTTCTGCGAAGCATCTGTACGTATAATAGGTGCAAACAGGCTAAATAGGAAAATATTTAACACAGAAACGAATAAACCGGAATACCACCCTACAAGAACAATCTGTTTCACCTTTAAAGGCACACGTCTACCCAGATATATAGAGATATTTAAACTGGCCTATCCAGTAACGATATATATCCCACCAGTATCCCAATGCTATTCTTGTTTTTTATATGGACATACTAAGAAAAACTGTAAGTCAAAAGCCAAATGCTTTACTTGTGGGAGCAAGGAACACAGTGAAACTACTGAGAACTGTGTAGCAAAATGCTACCACTGTGAACAAAATCACAAATCCATAGATAAATCCTGCCCAGAGCACAAGAGGCAAATCGAAATAAAAACAATAATGGCTTATTATAATTTAACATATTATGATGTGGAAAAAAGTTGTAAAAAATCATATACAACAAGCAGAAATAACAAAACTATCTATCATAACGAGATAAATTACAACCCACAAAACTTCCCAGAACTACCAAATACTAGCTACAACCAACAAAATAAAAGAGATACTATTACCCCGTCACAAAGAAGAAACACAGACTTTAACTTAAGAACAAAGAGATCCTACCAACAAACATTGGAATCACAGAATGCAAAAAAAAGACCTACCCAACAAAGATACAACATAGAAGAACACAATGCTTGCCTTCTATCACCCAACTCCAGACCAGAAAGGGGTTCACAAAAGAATTCTCCAATAACTCAGCTACCATCAACTTCCAAATCACAAGAAACACATTTCGATTTGCCTACTAGTGCCTTTAAGCAATCCTCAACAGACAACGATTCACCTATTAAAGATGAATCACAATTTGTAAAAATTTTCTTTGATCACTTCAAAACCTTATCAAACCAAAACCAAAATTATATAAAAAATTTTATAAACTCTAACCTATACACAGATTCCTACACAAAACAATTAAGTTTTAACAACTATACACCATTATACTTCACTACGAATTTACTCTGCTATCTTCTCTTCCAAACAGGTTTTTTTTTTCTCTTTAAAATATAGTATACCAAAAAATGGATCAACAATTTACATATCTAAAGTTATATCATATAAAACAAACATGAGTGATACAAAAAAACAAACTAAAAATACTTCAGTGGAATATTCGAAGTGTGAATTCTAACAGATCAAATCTAATATCACTAATAAGGAAATATGATCCAGACATTATCTTTTTAAACGAAACATGGCTAAAAAATAGGTATCAGTTGCACCTAAATAACTATTACATCTTAAGACAAGATCGAGAAGACGGATATGGAGGAATTGCAACATGCATAAAAAATAATATCCTATTCACGCATATCAAAGACTTTAACAATGAATACATCCAATACACTATTATTAAGATCACAAATATACATCTGATAAACATATATGCAAGTCCAACCGGTAAAATTACAACTGAAGTCCTAGACCAAATTTATAACAATCTACCAACTAATACCACAATTCTCATGGGTGATCTAAATTCACACCACCCATTATGGGACAAAGTAAATACTAATGCAGGAGGCAGAGCTATTAGCAACTATCTTTTAAATAATGATATAATATTAATGAATGATGGAACAGGCACCTTATTACAATCTCCGAACAACAATGTCAGTGCGGTGGACATCACAATGGTAGGTTCCAAACTTTCTGCTGCTTCTAGCTGGGAAGTAATCCCTGATTGTGGAAACAGCAACCACTTTCCAACGATGCTAAACATTAATAAAAAAAGTAGTCAACATAGCATAGAGAACTACAAACAGCACACATTTCAATCAAGGAACTTCCTCAAAGCTGACTGGGAGGAATATCAGGAAAAGATCTCAAAAGAAATGAACACCAACAAGAAGATAGAAACTTTCGAAGAACTAAACAGCATAATTAACATAGCAGCAGAAACAAGTATCCCAAACAAGACTCATAATAAACAAAATAAGATAAGTAACCCCTGGTGGGATGATGAATGTACAAATATTATAAGAGAAAGAAAAGTAGCAATAAACAACTTTAATTGTTCACCAACGATAGACAACTATATAATAGCAAAACAACAGATAGCAAAAGCAAAACTTTCCTTAAAAGTCAAGAAAAAAAAATAAGTTTATCGAATTTTGTGCAACTCTAAATAGAGATTCAAACCTATCATATGTATGGAAAAAAATTAAAAAATTCTCCCACCAAAGGAAAAAATACAACGCATTAAAAATCGATGACTTGAAACGACAACAATTCTTGAAAAATATGACAATAGTTAATATCATTCCAGACTTTAGCTTTACAATAAATTACATCAGTCCATCATTCACAATGGAAGAACTTAACATAAGCCTTAAAGACAAAAATAATTCCGCACCAGGTATGGACGACCTGTCATATTCCATGATTAAAAATCTTACAGACGATGCCAAAACAGTGTTACTACACATATACAATCAAGGCCTCTATGGTGAACCCCTCCCAAGTCTATGGAAAAAATACAATGTAATCCCAATTTTAAAACCAGGAAAAAACGCTGAAAACCTAGATAATTACAGACCCATTGTACTATCATCTTGTTATGTAAAAACACTAGAAATAATGATAAAGAACCGGTTAGACTACTTACTAGAAAAAAATAGTGTATTCAGCGACTTTCAGACAGGTTTCCGTAAAGGATTGGGGATCCAAAATAATTTAGCTTACCTCACATCTCTTATTCAACTTGCTTTTCGAGAAAATGAATCTGTTCTGGCGGTGTTTATGGACATCAAATCTGCATATGATGGAATCAACATATATAGTCTCTATAACAAACTGATAGATCTCTCCATACCTAGTGACCTAGCAAACCTCACATTCAAAATTCTAGAAAACAGGTTATTATACACCAGAAAAACTGATGGTTCTTTTATTGGACCAGAGGTAGCCACAACAGGAATTCCACAGGGTTCTCCTCTTAGCACAATATTGTTCAACATTTATGTATATGATCTCTTCAGAACTATAAATGAGAACCCTAAAATAATAGGATATGCAGATGACCTGGTGTTAGTATGTAAAGGTAACAATATAACAAATCTAACAGAAAAAATAAATAAAAGCCTAATAAAATTAAAAGTATGGCTAAACGAAAACAACCTATCTCTATGCAATGAAAAATCCAAAGCAGTATGGTTTACTAAGGGGAGAAGGAAAACCATACCCATAAACATTAACATAGACAATAACACTATCCCATACAGTAACAATGTCAAATACCTAGGAGCAATCCTACATACAAACTTAAAATGGGATCAACACATAGAACTTATTACAAACAAAGCAAAAAAAGCTCTTAATGTATTAAAATATATTAGTAGAGTATGGTGGGGTGCAGATCCTAAAATACTCTTAAACATCTTCAACGCATTGGTGAGATCCCACCTAGATGTGGGATCAATATTCATTAAACCCACATCAAAAAATAACCTAGAAAAAATAAATACAATTTTTTATGAAGGAATCAGGGTTTGCCTGGGGTGTATGAGATCCACTCCTAAAAACGTCCTATTGGCAGAAGCCTCAATAATAGATCTGGAAACCAGAAGAAATATATTAGCGAGCAAATTTTTAATTAAACCTCTCTCAAGCATTAACCACCCTCTAATACAAATCTTAAGCAAAACACACACCATACATAAACAAACAATGGACCCACAGGGATTCACCAATATGCCATATCTTATTTCAGCATTTGACAAATATACACCATTCTTAGAAAAAATACATAAAGCCAAAATTCCTCCAAGCTATGACTTGGAATATAACTATATTATGTCCCCTGTTGATATATTGGATTTAAAAATAGCCAAATCCACTCCAAATATAAACAGAATTTTCTTGTGGCCACAGAAAAGCTGAAACCAACATATACTTTTGTATATACAGATGCATCTAAAACCAAAGATCGGGTAGGCTTTGGCATATACATTCCATCAATCCAATACAGATTCTCATCTAGACTGCCAAATGAAGTATGCATCACAACAGCGGAAATGGCAGCCATAAATGAAGGAATATCAACCATTCTAAGGAAAGACCTAAAAAACGCGGTAATACTTACAGATTCAAAAAGTGCTGTAACAAAACTGACAAAAACTGGTATAATCAATTCAGAGGACTATATAACTATTATGACAAAAAGACTAATACTAGACGCCAACAATAATAACAACAATATCCTGATCGCCTGGATACCAGGGCATGCAGGTATTCCAGGGAATGAAGAGGCAGACACATTAGCCAATCTAGGCAGAACCTTAAATGTACCAAAAGATATTAAAATTGATGCACAAGAGATCTTTAACATCGTCAAAAACAAGACCATAGAAGAATTCCAACAATCATGGAAGGAGTCACTAAAACAAAAGGGAAAACAATATGCAACAATACAAGACAAGTTTCCTCAAACTAACTGGTTTAACAAACTACCATATATTGATAGACGACACATAACCATGATCACTAGGATGCGTACTGGACACTGCCTAACTGGAGAACACCTACACAGAATCGGAATTAAAGACAATCCCTATTGCGAATGCGGGCAAACAGAATCTCTAAATCATATATTCTTGGAATGTCCCATTAACAAAATTCCGAGAATGGATCTATATGAATTCATAAAAAGAGAAGGTTTCGAATATCCTTGTAATATGAACACAATACTCTCCAATATAAACTTGGAAATTAGCAGATTTTTAATCAAATTCCTGGCTTATAACAAAATCAAAATTTAATTAACTTTACATGAAATGACAGCTATTTTATTTTGTCTCAAGCCCATAAATAACATAACCCTAAAACCTCTCATTTCCTAACCTACAAAAGTATCCTTGTTTTGTTTTGTACAGACAGAAATATTTTCTTTAAAAGTCCACAGAATCAAAAAACAATTTAGTGTACATCAAAAAGTTCGTGTTTTAGCTATTCGCCCCGAGCGTTAACAAAGTGTCAAAGCAAAATCGACCGACCTGCTCATGGTGGCGGTTTTTTGAAATTTTATAAGGACGCTTTGTGTATCTTTAAATGAGACATTTAAAAAAATGCCGTGTCACGCTAGTGATATTATGTATTAATATAAACAGAAAATAAAAACGCACTTAATCTGATATAAATTCTTCACTTTCCAATATTGATTATCAGTTCGATTTTGTATACATAACCTCACTATCGCAGTTTATGTCAATAAATCTTTATTAACGCAAAAGAAAATATTTTTGTTGCACTATAAATTACAGTATAAATTAATAACTAATGAATTCTAACAATTTTTTTCGGGTATTATCACTACAAAATAAAATATTCAAGTTTAACAAAATAATCCCATAAGACTCAATGTTAAAACGTCCTTACAAAATCTGACAGCGTGTCACGTGACTGTAAGTAGAGGGGAGACGCACGGAGCCAATAGGAATTCACAGGAGTATTCCGTACTCGACCATCTGGAATTCCTACGCATCGAGCTGGCAAATTGCCCAAGAGCAGTGCCAAAAAAGGAAGAAGAAGAAGAAGAAGAGTATTATATATCTATGGTTATGTTTATGTGGAAGTAGGCATAGATTTATAATACTCTAGATTGCGCCTTACGATCTTAAAATGGGTGACGGTTGCGACAGAGATAAATGAGCTTATTTGGTCGGTAGTCTCTTTCTAATTCAAGGGGAGTATCGACGACGTCACTATCCTACTCTGTCGTCGAGTATTTTAGATGGTTTGACAGTTCGAGCGGATGGCGACGAGAACTGGTCGTTTGTCTTCGGACGTGGATAATCCTGGTTCGAATCCCATACCAATCTTTACTTTTTTATTTTTAGTTTAATCAATATTGCGTTTATTAGATATTATTACATCTCTAAAATAAATCTATGCAAAGAAATATATAACAAATAAGAAAAACTGTGTAGGTACCTATAGATTTTTAAAAATATAAAAGCCAATGTTATTTTTTTTAATAAGTTAATGGTAGAATACTATAAAGTAATTAAAAATATTCGTAAAAAAATACCAATAATTAATATCAACATAATGTACCATCGATTTATTAATTGAATCGGTCATTTAAAAAATAACACGAGTCACATATTCCTAATTTTACAGAAGAGCAAAGAAAACTTAACTATATAGTCGAAAGATGGATGAAATGGATGACATCAAAATTCAAAGTTATATTGTAGTTTTGTTCCTAATGTTTTTACTGGACTGGTGTCGTTTTTGCACACAACGTTTATCTTAAAGGAGTCTATTCCTCTCAAAAAGTTAGTTTCTCAAAATTGTGGACTTTGCTGTTTTTGAAATGACCGATTCAATTATAAGTAATTAGACATTATTTTTATTTATGAAACTATTGTTACAATTTTTTTAAAAAAGTAGAAGCAAAACAAATATTATTCACATCATTCGAATAAGGACGAATTTATATTAATAACGAATGACTTTTATTTTACTATGCAGTTCACAAAATGTATTCCAATATTAACTTACTATACATAGGTACTACATTTATTATCTGCTAGATTTACTTAGGTCCATTTTTCAGAAGTAAAAATATCTAATAAACGCAATATTGATTAAATAAAAATAAAAAAGGTAAAGTTGGTATGGGATTCGAACCACGATTATCCACGTCCGAAGACCAAAGACCATTTCTCGTCACCACCCGCTCCAACTGTCAACACATATTACTCGATAAAGTGGGATAGTCACGTCGTCGATATTCCCCTAAAATTAAAAAGAGACTACCGACCAAATAGGCTCATTTATCTCTGTCGCAACCGTCACCCATTTTAAGATCGCAGGGCGCAATCTAGAGTATTATATATCTATGGAAGTAGGCAATCCAAACCACGTGACCTCTGGTTGGCACACAAACTAACAAAGAGGTTATGTTTGCATCTATTTTTCAATGATTTTTCATTGTTTATCGTCCTATTTTGGATTCATTTGGATTTTGTTTCCTGTTTTTGTGAACTTTATAAACTTTACCACAATGCAAACTGATTATTTAAGGAAATTATTATTGGAAACTCCAGATGTTGCGAGAAAGGTAGGCGAAACAATTTTTTTTACTGTTCATTTTGCCCCGATATTTATCAATAATGATGAATTTTGCAAGCAATAACATTATTTCTTTTATTGTTCTAGATATTTATTGAAGCTGAAAATAATTGGGGATTTAGATCCATACGCAATTCAGTCAGAATTAGATTTTACAGTAAAGTGCAGTCCATCAAGTTACTATTATAGATATTTATACATATCTGGTGGAGTCTGATATGTCACAGTTGCTACTCTAAGCAGCAGATGAAAGCATACAAAAGCCTTCAGGCACATAAATATTTTACAGCTGGATTTGTTTTGAATGGAGTAAAAATTGTTAATGATTTCCTGATTTCCATATTATTGTGGGAAAGGTATGCCTTTATTTTATTTATTCACCATTAAGAAATATATGGATAACAGTATTAGTGTCTTTTGGATAAATTGGTTTTAAATATTAGATTTATTTACGTTTATATATCTGTATGAAACCAGACATATCATCGTCCTAATCTGTAAACTGGGAACTCCATAATTCTCTGAAAATGATTTATTACTGCCATATATTTGAATTACTGTCATGATTGTTCTAAAATTATATTATATGAATGTCTGATTTTAAATAAAATATTCTCAATCATTGTAAAGAACGCAAATACTCTAATAAAAATAAATTTTTGTAGTTGAAGAATTTCCAAAAAAATAAAATATTTTTTTTAGGTGAAGCATTTCCAAAAATCCAATGCTAAACGACTAAATGCTTGGGTGGGGTGATAGCCAGTTCTGATGACATAGCAAATTCACATTGTATGCGTATGGCCGGTAATAGTGAAGTCTGCAGCCATATTGCAGCAATCCTATTTTTAGCTTAGTATGCTCAGGGCAAGACAGACGAAGAACCCAATGTATGTACATATGTTACAGCTACATGGTTTGGAGATAGCAACATATGCATTCTCTGATGAAAAACTAATGAGTTTTGAAACTGTTCGGTCAGAGTGCTTGTTGCGCTCACTAAACGAATTGAAATATAAGATGGCTTTGGCATTGTGTTGCAGCGATATGAAAATGGTTATTCATTTTTAATTATAATGTACTTCTTCATCATGAGTAATTATGTATTGGTCTTTTAAATGTGTATTTATTTTTGTAATTAGTATCAACTTGTAATAATAATATTCATTTATCGTTTAAGGTATGACTATGTTTTGACTCTAAAATAAATGTTTTAAAAATCGAATCCTGCCTCTTTCTGTTAGTAACTACCCATGGATATCACAAATTGTGCTTACTGATAGGTTTGTTCGTAGAACGATCAGCAACTCTTGCCAACCATCAGACACATGTGCATTCGTAGTCTATGAATGCTAACTATTAACTGCACAACGCTAACTGTTAACTGCTCATGCATCTGATGGTTGGCAGCAGTTGCTAATCGTTTGTGTCGTACTATGAACAAACCTATTAGGTCTGGATCCCGTGTACCAAAAAAATTGATTAATAGCAAGCTGAACATTTGTTAATAGCTTAACGGTGTCTAGTTGGACAAACTTTGATGTATTGTGACACTGGAACAGGGGTAGTTTTAATTGTGAAACAGTTTGGAAACTCAGATTTGGAACATCAGATTACAAAAACATCCCATATATTTTGTCGGACAGAACATCCAATTGATCTGTTATCCTTTCATTAAATTCTCATGCAAAAATCAGACTGCTATTACTAACCAACATGATTCCTGTAGTTTGACATGGTCTTCGTGTTCTACTCATTAAAATGCCCAGTTGGTGATTTTTTCACCAGTCTGGTTTTTGCATGAGAGTTTAATGAATTGGTAGCAAATCAATTGGAAGTTTTATCTGACAAATTACATAAACATTTTCGTAGTTTGACGTTCCAAATTTTTAACCTGTTCCACAGTTAAAACTTCCAGTGTTCCCGTACATCAAAGTTTGTCGGACTATACACCATTAAGCTATTAATAAATTTTCAGCTTGCTATTAATCAACTTTTTTTTGGTACGCGGGATCCAGGTCTATATGGAATAAATAAATAACAAAACAAATTCCTTGTCAAAACTGCATTTATTTTGAATAGAATGAAAAACAAAATAATATTGTTTTAACAAAATAGGGGATAAATGTTAAAATTTAGTACTATTAATAAAGTTTGTCACATTGGCCTAAAAATGAATGTCACTAGTTACGTTAGTGTCACATATAAATAATTGTAATAATATTAATAAAAACCATAATTCCTAGCATGAGTGCGTCCTGTTATTTGACAATTTAGTTAGGTGAGGAAACATAAATGAGTTTCTAATACGGCTTTTCATCGATTGTCATTTGTTTCGAGCTTCTGTCAGATGTTGTATAATCCGTGTATAATATTACTATACACGGATTATATGACAGCAGCTCAAAACAAATGACTGTGAATGAAAAGCCCTATAGAGGGAACACGAAAAAAATTAACATTATCCGATCAGCTCGACTTCCACAGTTCACTACTATACAGATTACAGGCATGTTCTCAGCACTTAAAATCACTACAAACGAAAAGTTTATAAAATAATCAATCTAATGAATGTCTTTAAGTACTATATTAAGCTCAAAATCACGACAAAAAACAAATTAAAATTAACATTATTCTGATAAGTTGGACTTCCACAGTTCACTACTATACAAGTCACAGGCATGTTGTCAGCACTCAAAATCACCAAAAACGTAAAGTTTATAAAATAATTAATCTAATGAATGTCTTTAAATACTATATTAAGCTCAAAATCACGACAAAAAACAAATTAAAATTAACATTATTCTGATCAGTTGGACTTGCACAGTTCACTATTATACAAGTGACAGGCATGTTGTCAGCACTCAAAACCACCAAGAACGTAAAGTTTATAAAATAATTAATCTAATGAATGTCTTTAAATACTATATTAGCTCAAAATCAGGACAAAAAACAAATTAAAATTAACATTATCCCGATCAGTTGGACTTCCACAGTTCACTAATATACAAGTCACAGGCATGTTGTCAGCACTCAAAATCACCAAAAACGTAAAGTTTATAAAATAATTAATCTAATGAATGTCTTTAAATACTATACTACCTCAAAATCACGACAAAAAACAAATAAGAAAAATCAATAATTACATTGAGTTTAGGTTAAGAACAGTTTTGTGTGCCAACCAAAGATCACGTGATTTAACTTTGACAGGTCGATGGATTCCCTAAGTGGAAATATAGGTTAAATGGTGAAAGCTGAAAGTTTGTTTTTCAATTTTTCTCAGTGGCCTCCGTTAGTTAATTAATACTACAGTTATTTAATATGGAATGCAATAAAAATATTAAGGATTCTAGAAATCAAGAAATGTTTCCGTATATCAAAGACGAAGGAGATTCTCTGCAGAAATATAACAATATAAAAGTTAAATCTGAACTAGATGGAAGCAGTTATGGACAGGAATCTGTATTAGATGGGTATTGTTCAGATTCAGAGGATATTAAAATCGAAAACCATGTATTAGAAGATGTCTCTAATGATATTAAAGTTGAAATAAAAAAAGAACTGGAGGAGTGTTATAGCATTGGTATGAAACTCATTTCTTTTCTTCATTTTTAAGTATCTTACCTCATGAATGTGATATTTCACTAAAGTAGATACTGTATAAGATTTTATATTTGTATCTATGTAATCAACTATTCTAAATGGGAAAAAGCCACAATTTAACTAAAAAAATGATTTTATTAACTTTTCGACATCCAAATCGGTCGTTGTTATCAAAATACAAAATATTAATAAATTAAACAAAAATATTGCTTAGTAAAAAATTCGTCTAATAATTTATTTAATCTGACTCATTTATATCTGCAATTCAGATTTATATTTGCCTCAGAAGCCAAACAGTGTAAGTCAATAAGTGTTTAAAATGAGATACTAAGATGTTTCTGAATGTAGTTGCAGAAATATAAGTAATTATTAAAAACCAATTTAAACCGTCTTTATTTATGATAATATGGGTAACATATTCATACCTACAAGCAAGGAAATAATAATATTATTATATATAATAATGTGTGTTAAACTTCCTTAAGTCATTTCCTTTGGGAGAATTGACTTACACCGTTTGACTTCTGAGGCATCCAATATTACCTATACATTTTAAAGTAAAAGACTTTAAAATGATATTACCAATATTTACGAGTTGTGTTCCTGGGACGACTTTACTGGAAGATAGTTCATTCGATTACATGAAAACAATCCCAACTCAAGAATATTCGTCACAAAAAAAATCATAGCATGTGATCTGTCTTTAAAAAGACAACCACACGCAACGGTGACAGTAAAATTCTCATGTTAGAGATTCCATAGTCATTCATGAGGGAAAACCAGGAAAAAACCTCATGATACTATCCCAACATCGTAACTATTTGGTCTTACATTTAGTTTACTTTCAAAACTAACACCAAATTCTGATGGTAAGATAAATGTAGGTATATATATTTTATTTTAAATTCTAAATAATATTAATACAGTAGACTCCCTCTATAACAAGAACTGAAATGGGGACTAATTATCTCGTTATAAGCGGATCTCGTTATATCATACAACAATAATATTGTGCATACATATCAGTGGTGGCTCGTCAGAGGAGGCAAGGGAGGCTTAGCCTCCCCATAAATTTTTTACACATGCTACACTGTTTTGTTTATCTTGAATCGCGAAAAACAACAAGCACTCTCACTATTATACAACGTGTAAATTCCATATATAAATATATATGGAATATATAAATATCCATACGCATGGAGCATTAGCATTAGAATGCATGATTGCATCTCAGTTTTTTTATTATTATTGTAGGCAGGACCCTGGGTTATCCCGAGATGCATGAATGGAGCCGGCCAGCCTCCGTTGCTAATGCTCCACTCAGCGCAGCTGGCGTTTAAGGAGACCCGGTTTCCTAACAGTGGCATCTACGGTGCCATCACACGCTGCCTGGAGATTTACCAACTGAGGCTAACTAGCTTCTCAGCGCTGTTGCGTGTATCTCGGGACAATGAATTTTAGGGTCCTGACTAAAAATAATGAAAAAACTAAAAGTGTGAAGTTTGTTATGAAATTTGGGATTTGGGGTTAGAATAATATTTGGAACAACTTGTTCAAATAACTTTTTCCGATATTTGTAACGCAAAGCAAAATATCGATAATTTATCATGTTTTTGGATTCGCAGTAGGCTGCGATTAAAATTAAAAAATTCAGTTGTGTATCTTAAAAAATGTGAACCCTTAACCTGTATGGACTGCAAAACTTCAAATCTGTATTTATTTTGATATGCATATTACAAATATGGAATTGTTAACAAATAAATGACAAACTTTGGTATTAAACTTTTACAATTAGACTAATTTATTTTTAAAATATTATGATATTATAAATTATGATATTATGAAATGAAAATAAAAAATGGTCAAAAAATGGGGATTTACATTACATTTTTTGGCGCATTTTTTTGCTAGTGCAAATTTGTCTAGATATTTTAGAGTTAGGTATAGCTTCCCCTATTGTAAAAATCACGAGCCGCCGCTGATACATATGAATATACAGTTGAGTCCGTGAGTCTTTACCCGTGCGTCATCACTTAAAGCATACGAAATAAGTCGGAAATCTATTTCACGCAACAACAAGTGACAGAAAGTGGCTACTGTTCTGATTACGGGTTTTATTATAAAATTTGACGTTATCTAATATATAGAATGTCAAATGTAAGGTTTGTTTCAAAATTTTTGTGCAGAATTACAGCTACATTTGAAGTAGCTTAATAAATTCTTTTATTATTATTGATTAATAAATAAATAAACAATTTATAAAAAAATTCAATAACATATATATTTTATTTTTATTTTATTCACTTTGACGGAAACCTAAATACAATAATTTCTTTACTGTGTGAATGACGTTAGCTTTGTATGTTTTAAATTTTAATTGCCAAAATATAATTACTTACCTTAAAATTTCAAAGCCCAATATAAAATTAGTTGTGAAAACAACTGTTTGTGTAATATAAAGAAACTTCAAAACGCAAAAACTCGACAAAAACCGCAAAAAATTCAACTGACTGACAGCCACAAAAGTAAACAAAGCAGAAACGTCAAACAAATTGTGCTTAAAATATCTCTTTTCAATGCACTGAGTCTAGATGGTTCATAAAAATAACATGTGTTTTTACTTAAAAACAAACGGCAGCTGGTTTGTCATGAGTTTCATGCGTGGAAGAGAATGATGCTAGATAAAAAGTATCTGTTTTATCTCGCCAGGTATTAATGACGCACGGGTAAAGACTCGCGGACTCAACTGTACCTATAGTTTTCAAAAACATTAACTTCCTATAGTGAAGCTATTCGGAGCAGTATAAGATGCTAAATATTGTTTCCTCAACAATAAGGCTTCGCCATCATAAATTGTAAATTTTCTACCATATTCAATATCAGTCGATAGATAAACAGAACAGGAAGAAGTTTATTATAGGTGGTGGATTTTATTACAGCACTGACCTCGATAACCACACAGATGTTGGAGATTTCTGTATACAGAATAGAATAGAAAAAACCCTTATTCTCAGGATTCACAAGAGAGAATGGTGTCAGTTACAATTTATAGGGGTTGCTGAAACAACCTACACTTAACGTAAAAGTAATATTAAAATAAGAAGTCGCCCACGTGAAAAGTGGGCCAATTTTTTTAACAATTTTTTTTTATTCAAATTGCAAGAATAAAAATTTTTGGCCCGAACAATTTTTTCTTTAATTTTTTGGACCATTCTGGACAAAAAAGGTCTCTTATAATTTTTCTCTAAAGTTGATCGTTTTCGACTTATAAGCAATTTAAAATTGAAAAAAACTAAAAATTGCGATTTTCAAGGCTTAATAACTCGGTGGTTAAAAGTTATTGTTATGAAAGTCAATATATTAGGTCTGGATCCCGCGTATGAAAAAAAAGTTGATTAATAGCAAGCTGAAAATTTGTTAATAGCTTAAGGGTGTCTAGTCGGATAAACTTTGATATATGGGAACACTGGAACAGGGGAAGTTTTAATTGTGGAACAGGTTAAAAATTTGGAACGGTCACACCACGAAAACGGCACATTTATTTTGTCCGACAGAACAGACTTAAACTCTCCGATCAGAGATTAAACTCTCATGCAAAAATCAGACTGCTATTTATCACCTGTCATAATTCCTGTCATTTGACATATTCTACATGTTCCACTCATTAAAACACCCATTTGGTGATAAATAGCACTCTGATTTTTGCATGAGAGTTTAATCTCTGTTCGAAGAGTTTAAGTCTGTTCTGTCGGACAAAATACATGTGCCGTTTTCGTGCTCTGACCGTTCCAAATTTTTAACCTGTTCCACAATTAAAACTTCCCCTGTTCCAGTGTTCGCATATATCAAAGTTTGTCCGACTAGACACCCTTAAGCTATTAACAAATTTTCAGCTTGCTATTAATCAACTTTTTTTTCATACTCGGGATCCAGACCTATATGACTAAATCAAAGTTTAAAGCCCCCCCTACAAGATCCTGAAGGAATTTTTGTCATTATTTTATTACTAATCTGTTATTTTTAAGTAATAATAATAAGCGCTATGCACGTGTGCGGCGGCTGTAAATGCTGAGTGCGAGAGAGAAGCCATTTCAGCAGTCCAATTGTGCATCTTACTCGCACTAACATTTACAGCCGCGTCAATACGATTTAACCGCTCATTGTTATTAATTAAAAATAACAGCTTAGTAGTAAATTATTGACACAGATTTCTTCAGGATCATGTAGCGGCGACTTTAAACTTTGATTTAGTCACTTTCTGACTTTCATAATAATAATTTTTAACCGAGTTATTAAGTCTTAAAAATGGCCATTTTCGCGTTTTTCAAATTTTAAATTGCTTATAACTCGAAAAACATCAACTTTAAAGAAAAATTATAAGAGACCTTTTTTGTCCAGAATGGTCCAAAAAACCTAAAAAAATTAGTCTGGGTCAAAAATACTGATTTTTGCAATTTCATTAAAACAAATTATTGTTAAAAAAAAATTGGCCCACTTTTCACGTGGGCGACTTCTTGAAGCTCATTCTGGGATGTCTCACGAATGTGCATAGTGCAGATTATGCAACAAATATCTCATGGGAATATTTTTCCCAACGAACCCGCCGTTTCCGCCTTGCCTATTACATTATGTTACATTATAATACAATACAAAAACAACTTAATCTTAAAGGGCCTAGCCGGGTAAGATGGTGAAAAGTGCCCCCAACTTGATTTAAATTCCATATAGGCCACTTTTTAGCACATATAGAGGAACTCACTTTCTGAAATTTTTAGCCCCCTAGGTAGTCACGTGACCCCCCTAGAGCCTAATTAGTCTTTTTATGTTTTTATTTTTTATCTCAGCTGCATCAAGAGCTAGCCAAAAACGTTATTTAAAAAAGTTGTAAGCTTCAAAAAGATCTATATGAAAAAATTTTTTTTTTATTTTTTGGCGGGAAATTCGAATTTTTAGAACAATTTGAAACTTTTAAATAACTCTGAAAAAAAAACTAAGACACTCGTTTTTACGAAAATCAATTATAACGTGTATTTTTGCACAGTCATTCACTCTGAATTTTTTCAGATTTTTAAAATTGGTGAAACGTACCTTTAAAAACAAAAAACCGCATTTTTTCGGTTTTTTTTTCGTTTTTGATACAATTTTATACATATTTTTCAGAAAGGTAACACCGTCACTAGAATAGGTAAAAAACTGAAAAATAATTGGGGTTTGCTTTATAAATTTTTTTTGTAACGCCATCCATTTTCAAGATACAGGGCGTTAAAGAAAACAAAATTTTACATATTTTTTACGATTTTGCTGAAACTACTGGCAACATTGTAATAAAACTTGGCGGATTTTAAGAGGTAGTTATTGTGCATGTTTTGACATACAATTAAGGATTTGATATTCATCATTGGCGCGCATAGGGGTAATGGTCTGAACTTTTTAAAGAATAAAGATAGTACGCCACTGACATATTTCAAATTAACAATCGTTTTTGAATTCCTCGTTCAATTTGTGACAAAAAATCTATCTTCTTATTTTTTCATACGACGCGCCATTTTTATTCAAAAAATAAAAGATCTTAATCCTTATAAAGCATTCGAACTTCTAGTAGTTTCTACATCTACATACATAAACTCGTACATCCATTATAAAAATTAATTCGAATACTTTGGAAGCGTTAAGATATTTTATTTTTTGCAACAAAACGGCTCGTCGTATGAAAAAATGGAAAGATAGATTTATTGTCACAAATGGAACGAGGAATTCAAAAATGATTGTTAATTTGAAATATGTCAGTGGCGTACCATCTTCTTTTCTTTAAAAAGTTCAGACCATTACCCGTATGCGCGCCAATGATAAATATAAAATTCTTAATTGTATGTCAAAAAATGCACAATAACTACCTCTTAAAACCTGCCAAATTTTATTGCAATGTTGCCAGTAGTTTCGGCAAAATCGTAAAAAATGTGTAAAATTTTGTTTTCTTCAACGCCCTGTATCTTGAAAATGGATGGCGTTACAAAAAAAATTTATTAAGCTAACCCCAATTATTTTTCATTTTTTTACGTATACTAGTGACGGTGTTACCTTTTTTGAAAAATATGTATAAAATTGTATCAAAAAACGAAAAAATGCGGTTTTTTATTTTTAAAGATACGTTTCACCAATTTTAAAAATTTGAATAAATTCAGGGTGAAAGATTGTGCAAAAATACACATTATAATTGAATTTTGTAAAAACGAGTGTCTTAGTTTTTTTTTCAGAGTTATTTAAAAGTTTAAAATTGTTATATAAATTCGAATTTCCCGCCAAAAAATTAAAAAAAAATTTTTTCATATAGATCTTTTTGAAACTTACAACTTCTTTAAATAAAGTTTTTGGCTAGCTCTTGACGCGGCTGAGATAAAAAATAAAAACATAAAAAGCCTAATTAGGCTCTAGGGGGGTCACGTGACCATCTCGGGGGCTAAACATTTCAGAAAGTGAGTTCCTCTATATGTTCTAAAAAGTGAACTATATGGAATTTAAATTGAGTTGGGGGCACTTTTCACCATCTTACCCGGCTAGGCCCTTTAACTAATAACTGCTATACATTTATATTATGTACAAATTTGACCCATTCCTTCTTATTTCTAGCCAGCGTCCTCGCTTCTATCTACGTTGTTCCCCTTTTCTCGATTATTTGGCCTAGTGTTCTATCCCATCTTTGTCGTGGTCTACCTTTCTTCTTTGCGTTTTTGCCTGCCAAATTTCTTTCACCGGTTTTGTCTGATCCATTCTGTGAAGATGACCCCTCCAACTGAGTTGACTTCTTTCTATAAATTCTAACGTTGACTCGATTTCCAAATCTTCTCTTATTTTAGTGTTCCGTAGTCTATCTCTTTTGGTAACTCTTCGAACTCGTCTAAGGTATTTCATTTCTACTGCCTGTATTTTACTCTTTTGTCGTTCTGTTAGTACGCATGACTCGCAACCAAAGGTTAATACAGGTCTATATATTGACTTGAACACATTAATTTTTGTTTTTCGAGTTATTTCTTTTTTATTTATGAATTTATTGCTCATTGCATGGTGTAGGTTCATTGTTTTTTGAATTCTATTATTAATTTCTGTTTCCGATGGCAACGTGGCATTAGATAGAAAACAAAGTGTTTTAATTTTCGCCTGCATTTTACCCGATTTTCGCGTGGTGCAGCGAACATTGAATGCTGAGTGAGTGAAAAAGGTAAGGTATAAACTGTGCCCTACCTAATGCAAGAATAATATAAGTAAAAACGGTAAAAAATAGTATAAAATACTAAACGGACAAATAAAAGTGAGGTTAACAGCTAACAGATAAGCTTATAAACACTGGCGAACGCTGGTCAAATTTCAAGCGGTGTTGCCGGATTTAAAAAAAATAGAAACACCTGCCGAAAAACAAAAGCAATTTTGGTGCGTGGATAATTGGGCATACCTCCTCGTGGTTGAAACGGGTGTGCCCAGTTAACGCTACGTACAAAATGGCTGAGAACGAGTATAGTGTGGACGAAAAGACAAGAAAAAGAGGAGATGAATCGGAAGATGAGGCAGACGACAGCAGAAGTAAAAAAGTACATCGGTCGCCTGGGAATGATAGGCAACTAGAAAAAATATTGGAGAGCCTAAATATTATCACAATGGAAATAAGGGAACTAAGAGAAGAGCAAAAAGAGTACAGAGCGGAAATGAAGGAACTCAGACAAGAAAATGAAAAGCTGAAACAGGAAAACAGAGAAACCCAACAAAAAGTGGAAGAATTGGAAAATAAAATAGACAGAATGGAAAAGGACAAAAGACGAAATAATATAATACTGCAGGGAGTAGATATGGATACCTACGATCAAAACATAACAAAAGATAACGTCCAAGATTTTTTATGCAATGCACTAAAAGTTGAGACAAAAATAAAAAGCGCAAGAAAAATTGGAAGTAAATCCTGCTTGATTGAGCTCGAAAATGCAACGGACAAAGAAGAAATCATGAAAAATAAAGGCAAATTGAGAGACATAAAGGGAAAAGAAATATATATTAATGACGACATGGACAAAAATGAACGGATGATACAGGGTAAAATCAGAACGAAGGCAAAAGAGGCTAAATTGGAAGGAAAAAACGTCAAGGTAGGATTTCAAAAAATAAAAATAAATGAGGAGGTATGGACATGGAATAAACATCAGCAACAACTCTTAAAAATAGAAAACCAAAACAGAAACCAAAAAAACTAAACGACGTAAATGAAACGGTAGCAACAACGGTAATGGACAAGGAGACGATTGGGATTAAAAACAAGAAAATGAAAACTAATTTGGGAACATGGAACGTAAGAGGCACTTATGAAACGGGAAAACTTAAAGAATTAATTAGAGAAACAAAAAGATATGAAATAGATATATTAGCTTTACAAGAAACAAAACAATTAGACACAGAAATAGTAGAAATAGATGATATAGTATTTTTTAAAAGTGGGGGGAATAACAGATTGCTAGGAACAGGCTTTATCATACAGAAAAGATGGAAAACCAGAGTGATGAATTTCAAGCCGATATCAGATAGAATGTGCACAATCAGGTTAAAAGGGAATCAACGAAACATAAGCATAATAAATGTACATGCACCAATAGAAGACGCCACCGAAGAAGACAAAGATGCATACTATGAGCAACTAGAGAGAGAATATGACAGATTACCAGCATTTGATATCAAAATAGTAATGGGAGACTGCAATGCTAAAGTGGGAAAAGAGGATATATATGAAAATATAACAGGAAAATACAGTAAACACGATGTATCAAATGATAATGGTCAACGAATTATAGGTTTTGCCACAGAAAGACAAATGGTAATAAAAAGCACATACCAACGCAGAAAAGATATACATAAAGGAACGTGGATTTCCCCTGACAAAAGGACAATAAATCAAATAGACCACATATTAATAGAGAAGAAGCACGCCCATAATATAATAAATATAAAAAGTATGAGAGGAGCGGAATGTGACTCAGATCACTTTTTGGTAAGAGCAGCCTATAGAATAAATGCTAATATAAAGAAAGACAATCAAAGGGACAAAGAAATCAAAAAACAATTCAACACAGCAATATAAAAGATAATATGACACAGAAGAAGTACGAACAACAAATAACCAGCAGACTAAACGAAGAACCAGAAACACTAGACCCGGAAGAAAAGTGGGAAAGCATAAAAGAAGCAGTTTTAAACACCAGTAAAGAAATATTAATTAAAGGTAATAGAAAACAAAAAGCAAAAGAATGGTATGATGAGGAATGTCAAAAAATAGCAGAAGAAATTAGAAAAATAAGAATAAAAAACTTAAGAAATAATAGTGACATTAGCACACAAGAATATAGAGAATTGAAGAGAATTATGAAGAGAACATGCAGAAATAAAAAAAGAAAATACAACGAAGAAAAACTCAAAGTGATAGAGGAAAAATTCCAAAAAAAGGAAATAAGATCCTTTTACCAGGAAACAAGAAAAATGGAAAGGGGATATCAGAAACATAACCCATATATGAAAAATGAGGAAGGAATATTAATAAATGAACCCGGGGAAATAATGAGAAATTGGCAAACTTATTTTACACAACTTTTAAACAAAAACGAAGAAGAAAGGGGAACAATCCAGGAAATTGAAGATGACCATATAGTAATAGAAACACCTACGAGGGAAGAAATAGAAAATGAAATAAGAGGGCTAAAAAACAATAAAAGCCCAGGAATAACGGAAATATCGGCGGAAATGATAAAGGCAGGAGGAAAAAGACTACACAAGGAGATACATAGCCTGATAAAAAGTATATGGGAAACAGAAAGAATGCCAGGAGAATGGACCAGGGCAAGGATATGCCCCATACATAAAAAAGGTGATAAAATGAGATGTGAAAATTATAGAGGTATCGCGTTGCTAGAAGTCGTGTACAAAATATTGACAAACATCTTAAGAAAAAAGCTGAATCAATACACGGAAAAGATATTGGGCGAATATCAGGCAGGATTCAGAAGTAATAGGTCGACGACAGACCAAATATTTGCGTTAAAAGAAATCCAAACTACGTGCTACGAACATAAAATAGCAGTATACGTCCTGTTCGTCGACTTTAAACAGGCCTATGATACGGTAAAGCGGCAACAGATGTACGCACTAATGAAAGAAATGGGCATACCAAGTAAAATCGTCAGGATGGTAAAGATGACTATGGATAACTCCACAAACGAAATAGCATGGAAGGGACATAAATCAAATAATTTTGAAACAAAGGAAGGATTAAGACAAGGAGACGCACTATCAACGACTCTTTTTAATGTAATACTGGAAGGAATAATCAGGAAAAGTAAAATAAGCACACAGGAAACGATTTTTAAAAATGGCCACCAATGTATTGCATTCGCAGATGATCTAACATTATTATCGACAAGTAAGAAAGAGCTAACAAAATTAATGAGCAATATAATAAAACAAGCCAAACCTTTTGGTCTTCTCATAAATAAGGAAAAGACAAAATACATGATAATGGGAGAAACAGATAAAGAAAATGAAGACAATTTCACATTGGAGATAGAAGGAGAAAATGTATGCGCATTTAAAAGAGTTTCAGAATTTACATACCTGGGTGTAAAAGTAGATGAAAAGGGACATGGGGAAGGGGAAATAAAAGCAAGAATAGCAAAAGCAAACAAAAAGTATGGAGCATTGCGTCCATTAATGAAATCCAAAGATGTGTCAAGAAAAACAAAAATAAGAATCTACAAAACAGTTATCAGACCTACAGCTACATATGCATGTGAAACATGGGTGCTTAAAAAATCAGAAATAGACCTTTTAGAAAGATGGGAGAGGAAAATACAACGAGCAATATATGGAGGCGTGAAAATAGACGGTCAATGGAGAAGAAGAAATAATAAGGAACTTGAAGAACTATATAATGAACCAAAAATAACAACGGCAATCAAAGCACAGAGAATCCGATACTTAGGACACATAGAAAGAATGGGAAAGGCGAGAATGCCAAAAATGGTTCTATTACGTAAGCCAATACAAAAAAGAAGAATAGGAAGACCAAGAAGGAGATGGAAGGACAGCGTATATGAAGACTTAAAACAAAGTAATATTGTAAACTGGAAAGAAAAAGCTTTGGACAGAAAACAATGGAAGGAAGTGGTGAAGAAATGTATGGAAAGACTATAATGTTAAGTGTAGTATTAAGTGTTTTATACAAACAAATGTAATATTGTATATATTATAGTAGTATAGGATATAGCATTATATATAAATATGTAATAGTAATTGTAAGGAAAAATTAAATCTTTCAGCCCTAGGCCTTCACGGCCTGTTGAGCTTAATAAATAATAATTGTTATTAATTAAAAATAACAGCTTAGTAGTAAATTATTGACACAGATTTCTTCAGGATCATGTAGCGGCGACTTTAAACTTTGATTTAGTCACTTTCTGACTTTCATAATAATAATTTTTAACCGAGTTATTAAGTCTTAAAAATGGCCATTTTCGCGTTTTTCAAATTTTAAATTGCTTATAACTCGAAAAACATCAACTTTAGAGAAAAATTATAAGAGACCTTTTTTGTCCAGAATGGTCCAAAAAACCTAAAAAAATTAGTCTGGGTCAAAAATACTGATTTTTGCAATTTCATTAAAACAAATTATTGTTAAAAAAAAATTGGCCCACTTTTCACGTGGGCGACTTCTTGAAGCTCATTCTGGGATGTCTCACGAATGTGCATAGTGCAGATTATGCAAAAAATATCTCATGGGAATATTTTTCCCAACGAACCCGCCGTTTCCGCCTTGCCTATTACATTATGTTACATTATAATACAATACAAAAACAACTTAATCTTAAATTTAACTAATAACTGCTATACATTTATATTATGTACAAACTTGACCCATTCCTTCTTATTTCTAGCCAGCGTCCTCGCTTCTATCTACGTTGTTCCCCTTTTCTCGATTATTTGGCCTAGTGTTCTATCCCATCTTTGTCGTGGTCTACCTTTCTTCTTTGCGTTTTTGCCTGCCAAATTTCTTTCACCGGTTTTGTCTGATCCATTCTGTGAAGATGACCCCTCCAACTGAGTTGACTTCTTTCTATAAATTCTAACGTTGACTCGATTTCCAAATCTTCTCTTATTTTAGTGTTCCGTAGTCTATCTCTTTTGGTAACTCTTCGAACTCGTCTAAGGTATTTCATTTCTACTGCCTGTATTTTACTCTTTTGTCGTTCTGTTAGTACGCATGACTCGCAACCAAAGGTTAATACAGGTCTATATATTGACTTGAACACATTCATTTTTGTTTTTCGAGTTATTTCTTTTTTATTTATGAATTTATTGCTCATTGCATGGTATAGGTTCATTGTTTTTTGAATTCTATTATTAATTTCTGTTTCCTGTCTTCCGTTGTCTTCTAATTCTACTAAGTATTGGAATGTTCGTGCTTGTTCTATATTTACTTCTTCCATTTTTATGTTTATCTTTTCTTCTCCTTCCTTTTCCCCCATGACCATAACTTTTGTTTTATTTTTATTATTAATAATTGTCATTCCATATTTTTTTAGTGTTTCATTCCATATTTCTATATTTCTTTGTAGTTGTTTCTCATTTTCGGCCAATATGACGACGTCATCGGCGAATGCTCCTTTTGAAATGTCTACTCTTCTTAAATTTCTATAACCCACATGCATTTTTTTCACTTTTACTTTACATTCTTTAATTATCTCATCCATGTAAATTATAAACAGTGTTGGACTTAATCCTTCTCCTTGTCTTAGTCCTTCATTCGTAGTAAATTATTTTGATGTTCTGTTTTGGCTGATGATATAATTCACATTGTTGTTGTAAATGTTCTTAATTACCCTTATCATTTGTGTCAAAGGCCTTTTCAAGATCTATGTAAGCCATATACATTTTTTTTCTCCTGTTGCTGATATTTTTCTATTATTTGCTTGATTGTAAATATATGATCCTGGGTGCTTCTGCCTTTTCTGAAGCCGCTTTGTGATTCCTCGAGTGTGCTGTCAATTTTTCCGATTATTCTTTTGTTCAGTATTTTTTCGTATATTTTTATGGCAGTGCTTAACAGTGTTATTCCTCTGTAATTGTTGCAATCTGTTCTATCGCCCTTTTTATAAATCGGCACTATCTGTGCCTTCTGCCAGTCCATCGGTATCTGTTCTTCTCTCCAAACTGCATTAAATATTTTTAATAATAGCTGTGTTGCATTTTGTCCCATTTTTTTTATCATCTCACTGGTTATTCTGTCATAGCCTGGTGCTTTTCCGTTTTTCATTTCTACAATAGCTTCTTGCAGTTCATTTATGGTTATAGGGTCTACATTGTCTACTTATATTCTTTGGTTCGCTACATTGATTTCTTCTTGATAGCACTGAGTTTGTAGCATCTCTTGGAAATATTCTCTTCATCTGTTCATTATTTCATTTTTTTCTGTAAGAATTTCGCCAATTTTATTCTTTATGTTTTCTATTTCTTGAATTTTTTCTTTTCTCATTGATTTTAATACTCCATAGAACAGTTTTTGATTCTCTTTACTGTTTGTTTTCATATTTTCCCCAAATTCTGTCCATTTGTCCTTCTTTGCCTTTGTAACCAGTTCTTTTACTAGTCTCCTGTGTTTTTTATATTCTTCATAGTTTTCTGGTGTTTTGTTTTGTAAGTATATTTTCCAAGCATGTTTCTTTCTTTTAACTTGTTGTTTTATTTCTTCATTCCACCATGCAGTTTGCTTTCTTTTATTGCTCTTTTTACTTGTTCCGCATACTTCTGTCGCTGTATTTAGTATTATCTCTTTGAAGTAGTTCCATATTTGTTCAACGTTTTGACCCTCTCTATTTTCCTTAGTATTTTCTAGTTTTTGAGTTATGATCATCTGGTACTTCTTAGTATTCTCTGTATTTCTTAACTTATATTACCTAATAGTTTCATATTCTTGCTTCTTTTCTTGTATTTTGTGTTTGTTGTTATTATCTGACATATTTTGTTTTATTTTCATTATTACTAAATAGTGGTCACTTCCTATTTCTGGACCCCTTCTACCTTTTGTGTCCATTACGTTTTTCTTGTTATTTTTTTCTACTAACATGTAATCAATTATCGATTTTTATTCTCTACTTTTAACTTCTCTTGTGTACTTGTGTACACAAAGTACTTGTGTACACTTTGTGTACACATTTGTGTACACACTCTTGTGTTTTTGTGTTCAAAAAATGTATTAGTTATTACTAAATTGTGCATCATAAAAAAATCTAACATTCTTATACCATTGTTGTTTCGTGCTGTTTCTCCATATTTTCCTAATACCTCTTTATATTCCTGGTTATTTGCTCCTACTCTGCTATTAAAGTCTCCTGCTAAATATATATCTCCTTTTGCTTGTTCCGTGACCAATGCTAATTCTTCCCAGAATTTATCCTTATTATAAGCCGATTCGTCTTCATTTGGACCATATACAATATTATTGTTTTTAGATTCTTGCCTTTATCTTTCATTTCAACCGATAGTATTCTCTTTCCAATTACTTATTTGGTTTGTTAATCTGGTGTGCACTATGCATCTCACCCCTGCCGCTGCTCTCTTGTTTTCTTTTATTCCGCCATATATTAATACATGATCATTTTCAGTTTTTACCATTCCTTGACCTTTTTTCTTAGTTTCAGTTATTGTTAGTATATCTAGTCCTGTTTCTTCAAACTCCATATCCAGTTCTTTTTCTTTGCCTTGTATACTTCTAATATTCCAGGTTCCCAGCTTCCACATTTCTTTTCTGTTCTCCTTGTTTCTTTCTTCCTCTTTTCTTTTTTGTCCTTCTCTTTCCTGTCGTTTTTGATTTATTGTACTTGTATCCTTATCCATTGCCACGTTCGTTACCTTATGTTCCAATCTATCATTTACTCTTAATTTTTTGTTTGTTCTAGTTTTCTTTCCTTCCTGTTCCATTTCCATTCTTCCTTTCCTATAGTTAGTTCGGTGAACCCAATTCTCACTAGATTCCCTTTCATTTTTTCTTCCTTGGCTCTTTGTCTTATATTTTTCTGCATTTCTATTTCTGTTACAGTTAGGTCGTGATTAATATATATGCGTTGTTCTCTAATTTTTTGCAGCTTGAATTTATTTTGCATGATTTTTTCTTTGTCTTCCGCATTATCAAACTCCAGCTTACATATTCTGTCTCCCATTTTTCTCGCTGTTTTTACCTGAACTTGTACTTCTAATTGAAGGGGTGGCTGCAATAACCAGGCAGCTCCACTTAATCTTAACAAAAATCGGCCGATCGTTCCCTGCAACTACACTATCTCTTAATAACGGAACATAACTGGCAACGATATTTGGAGCTACCTTGCTTTCGGTTTGTAGCAAGAACCGGGCAGCTCCTGGAGAATCCTCTTTTGGATTTTTAGGAGTTTTTTTTTTCGATTTCCCACAAATTTTAAAATTTGGAGCTACCTGGTTATTGCAGCCACCCCTTCAATTTTTCCGCAAGAAAATTGTTCATAGTATTTTTTAATGTTTTTGAGTCTTCTGTCTGTATTTGGAGGCCGGTTATCACCACGTTGTTTTCTTTCTTTTCTTTTTCTATTCTCTCCACATTTTGCTTCAAGCTTCTTACTTCTAGTTTTATCATCTCGTTCTCTTTTTTTATTCTTTCGTATTCTTCTTTTATAAATTGGTGTTCCTGATTTATTTTATTAACTTCATGTCCCATTTCGTTCTGCTCTCTTCTCATTTCTTTGGTATCGCTCCTCATTTCTTGCATTTCTTTTCTCATCTCATTCATCAACTCCAATAGCTTGTCGATATTTTCATCTTTATTACGTTTGACTGGTGTTCTATTTGTCTTCCTACTTATTTCGAAAAGCTCTCCATTTCTTTTCCATCATCTTCTCTCCTTCTTTTAGAAATAGAATCACCAGTTGAGTCACTGTCCAAGTTAGTGTTAAACATGGTCTATATTAAAATAATTAGTAATTTGATAATATTCAATTCAAGTCTAAAATTTAATAAATTTTACTATGCCTAAGTACGGCTCTGTTCACTATTACTGCCTGTCAATAAAATTCCAATAATATTCGCGATTTAAGCCAAGTCAGCCATTTCAAAAATTCGGAGCTGTCTTTGCCAGACACGGCTAAACACAGTATAGGTAATAGGTATTTAGTCCATTCCGAAGTTGCAGTTTCTTCTTTTAGTTTCTCGGCCTCCACCTATTAGGTACTTGGCCAGTTCTCGTAGGTATTTGGAGTGACTGTAGTTGGACCCCTTTTCAGAGGGACTGGATTTTTCAATATTCCCTTCGTTAAATTCATTGCATTATTACTGCCAAAAAACTATTTTCTATTTTAATTTGAAAAGTTAAATAAATTGATTGATTTTTCTTAAGGTTTGGTCATATTATGTAGAAGATTTTGTATTAAATTGGGGGTTCGCTTTCCCATATTAATAAGTTCCTGATACAGATCAAATTGATTTGTTTTGTTAATTGAGAATTCAAGTAACATCTGAGTTATACTTCCTATTTGTCCACATTCACAAAAAGGAGTATCGCTACAATTAATTTTGTAATCCGTTTTGCCCACTCAACTTCAAATTTATAATTTGTAGTTTAATAAAAGGTAAAAGACAAGTTTATCTATTTTGATTTCTGCAAGAACATTGTCTATAGTTGCCAGTTTATCAAGGAAAGGAGGCTGTAAAGAGTTTTGTAATAAAATAACAAAACTTTACCGCGCTAGAGTGACGTCTTGCGCATGTCACAAAATAATTTAATTTAACATATTTTATAATTTTTTGATTGCAATTTATAGTTTTGCAATAACAAAACATAGCGTACGGAAAAGCGTTCATGCATCCTGCACTCTGAACATTTTTCAGAAAGTGGTAGTCTCACTTAGACCAGACGAAGCAGCTAAAACTATTTTTAGGACTTTTGTAGATAATTATTTTCTAAAAGGACGGTGTACGGGGGACTAAATTAAAATGGACGTAAAAAATATCTGTAATGTTTGTGACAAAAAGTTTCATAACCGAAGTAACCTGAATAAACATTTAAAATCTGTTCATAGCGTTAAAAATGAGTGTGAAAAAAGTGCAAAGCATAAAAAAGAAAAGTGCACTATATGTCATAAAGTTTTTTTTGATAAGAGTACATTGAATAAACATATGAAATCTGTTCATGATATTAAATACGAGTGTGGAAAAAGTGCCGAGCGTAAAAAAGAAAAATGCACTGTTTGTCAGAAAGAATTCTTTGACAAAAGTACCTTAAATAAACATAAAGTTATGGTGCATAAGGTGGCTAAAGATAATAAAACTCAAACAAGAAGACATAAATGTGATGATTGTAATATTGTATTTAACGGAAGAAAAGATTTTATTAAACATTAGTAACTGTCCACGAAGTTAAGGAAGAATATAGCAACAGAAAATTCTCTAGTATTGAAGGTAATTTTTAAAATATATCTAGGCTGGTAGTGTTTTGGGCATTGTTATTATGTCATTTTTACTATAGATTTTAACTTTCATTTATTTTAAGAGTTTCAAAATTGGTTACAACTAGAGCAACAGAAGAATAAGATCCAATACAGTCGTTCAACTCGGAAACTTGTTAGCAAGCAGTTCTGTACATACTACTATGAATGTAATCGTTCAGGTAAAAGAAAAGTAAAATTGGTTTTAAGTTTTTCACATTTTTTAATTCTAATTCTTTTAGGGATTGTACCAAAAGAGCGTTTAGATAGAAAACGATTAACAAAATTTCAAGGTTCACAGAAAATTGGATGCATGTGCAGTAGTCATATAGTATTAAAAGTAAATAATACCACAAATGAGGCTTCTATGACATATTTCAAAACTCATTATGGACATGATTTAGAGCTGAAACATATTCGCATACCTGAAAATACGCGAAACATAATAGCAAGTAAACTTGCACTTGGAATTACTGCTAATAATATAATAAATCCTATTCGAAACAGTTTTGGTTCACATGACTTAGAAAGAACAGACTTAATAACAAAAAAAGACATATATAATATTAAAAAATCATTTAATCTTGATGTAACTGATGGTGTACGCCATTCTGATGATGCAGTAAGTGTTTCATTGTGGGTTAAAGAAATGTCAGGCACATATAACAGTCCTGTTTTATATTACAAACCTCAAGGCTCTGAGGACAGTCAGCATAATTTAGATTGCTCAGATTTCTGCATTATTATTATGAATGATATACAACGTTATGCTGTCATGAAGTTTGCACAAAAATTTGTATGTATTGATGGTACCCATGGAACGAATCCATATAATTTTGAGTTAACCACTTTGATGGTTAGCGATGACTTTGGTGAAGGAATTGCTGTGGCATACATGATTTCAAATAGAATGGACACTACAATTTATAAAATATTTTTTAACTGTATTAAAACAGCACTAGGTAAAAATATCACTACAGATACGTTTATGAGTGATATAACCGAAACATTTTATAATGGATGGACAGCAGTGATGGGGCCTGTGCCTAATCGATTATTTTGTTCCTGGCACATTGATCGTGCATGGAGAACTAATTTAGGAAAAATTTCTTCACTTGAAAAAAGAAAGGAAGTATATAAGTGCTTGAAATTTATACAAAGTGCTTTAGAGGTTGACATTTTTAACAGACGTTTTGTTGAATTTTTGACCCAACTGGAGAATGATTCTGATACTGTTAAATTTTATGAGTACCTGACTAAAAATTATAGTTCAAATACCAAGTCGTGGGCATACTGTTATAGAAAGGAGTTATTAATAAATACAAATATGTACTTGGAGAGTATGCACCGTATTATTAAGTATGAATACCTAGAAGGAAAAAAGGTGAAACGCCTAGATAAAAGCATACATAATTTGATGCGCTACACCCGAGATAAACAAGTGGAAAGACTAATTAAGATAACAAAAGGTATGTTGTAATTTAATTATGTTTTAATTTTGTCAACATTTTTTTGTTTTTCAGGAAAAAGGACTGATCGATTGACTGCCATTAACTCTAGCCATAAAGTAGCCACAAATTCTAAATTTGATATTGAAAGTGTAGAAGGAAGTGACGAATTTAAAAAATGGACAATTAAAAATACAACAAACACAAAAACATATACTGTTACAGAGAAAACTATTAATGTATGTTGTATGTTATCTTGTCAGCTATGTAAAATATGCTACCATTCCTACTCGTGTACTTGCCTCGATTATTTTATAAAATCAAATATTTGCCAGCATATTCACTACCTCTGCATTACACAAGTAACTAATGAAGTTCCAAGCACTTCTACCAACAGTGATATTAGGGAAGAACTGGAGTATTCCTTCAGCATCTACGTACACATCAAAAACCGAGGGATACTTCAAAATTACAGGACATACTAACAGCTTCAGCACTAGAAGTCATTGCATTAGGTAAAAAGTGTAACAGTGAAGATATTTTAATGACAGCCATTAATCAAATGAAAGCTACCACTGCTTTATTGACTGCTACTGTGAAAGCAGACAAATTTCAGAATGATCCGAATATGAGACTTGAGCCAAGTAACAAGAAAATTCAGAAACAGGTATCATTATTTTCCACCAAGAAAAAGAGAGTGTCTATGTCTGGTAAATTATTAAGGAAGCCCAATACTGCAGAGTCCTCCAATTTAAATGAAGTATTATCTAAAGAATCCTTATTTGTTTCAGAATTGCCGGAAGATGATCATAATTATTTATAAACATTTATTTTATATCATCCTTTAGACTTGGATAACTTTAGATTTGTGTTTTCATTGATTTTAAATATATTGTTTTCAAACCAGCTGAGCACTTGGCATACTTTGTATTTGCATTTTTTAATTTAAGTAATTAAGTATATGACATTAGTTTTTAGAACATTGAATAGAGAACAGTTCGAATAGGCATCAAAATGTTTTTTAGGGTTTGGTTTTGTTAATGCCTGCATATGTTGTGTGTATACCTACAATTAAAGTAATCAGCAAACTGGATGTCCATTTATTGTTTAAGTGCACTTATTTTATCTACAAATATGTGGTTTTATAGAATGTATGTTAGTAGTAATTGCACGAGAGCTCTAAAATTATCGAATTTTTTTCCCGAGTGACACTTTGACTGTTTTAATTTTTTTGACTTTGAAATTCTGTCAAAGTTGCACGAGTCGTGGGCAACAAGTCGATAATAATTTTCGAGGTTGAGGGTAATTTGCTGAGATTATTTCATGAATAAAACTGTCTTTTTAAATCATTTTAACTAATATTTTATGGATATCTTCACCTGAATATTTGCTAAATGTGTTTCTTGGTGTTCTCTGTGACAAGTTGTAAAACATTAATTTTCATTAACGTCACTGAATGTTCATTTTTGCATAGTAAGGAAGGGCATCTGACGTAATGCTTGACAACGGGATATTATCAAAAATTATCAGTTTAATTTTTATTTCTGTAGCTTTCTATTGGTCAGAATCTCCTATGAATGAAATAATCATCAGAATATCAATATTGATAAATTAGTAACTTTGTATAAGTGATCTGACACTTGTATGTTTGCACAGTAGTGATATAAATAAACTGTCAACAAACTTTTGTTTTTGTATAAATTATTGTTTTCCCATTTGAAAAATGTAAATTACAAATTGTTTCCCTTTTAATGCACCAATTTAAATAGGACTCTCTACGTAAATCTTCTATACTTCATCATAATCACAAACATCACAGATTTTATAACAACAAAACTAGAACACCGGACAGTTTTAAAAACTACAAACTAATAAAAACCCCTCTATATTCAATAAATAAATAAAACAAAAAACAATTCAATTTCTGTCAACAAAATAAACATAAACAATTAAACATAGGTTAGGTTAGAAGTAGTAGAAAAGGGAAATGTCAAAACAAACTACAACTTCGGAATGGACTAAATACCTATTACCTATACTGTGTTTATCCGCGTCTGTCTTTGCCTATTAAAAATTTAATTATATTTTTCACTTTTTCTCCTAGTCTTTTAAACACTTATCCTATTTTATTATGTGGTTGGGTCGACTATTTATAACAGAATCACTTTACACTAAACTTTTGTAATAAATTCACTTGAAACCACCCAAAATTGAATTTAATTTCGCAGCTAATTACTACACTTGTATTGTTGGCGAAAGCAGGACCGACTCTCAGTATTAAAATATAATAATAATGACAGTGACATTTAATTCAGATAAGAGCCCTCAGTCTCCTTGCAGGTCAGCTTGAAGGTATTCTTCCACTTTGTACGGTTCTAGGTGTAATAGCAACTGTTGAACAGACTTTCTATATTTATGTATGTCAGTTTCTATTTTGATGTTGTAAGGCAGTTTATTAAAGAATTTAATACAGGCATATTCTGTGGTTTTCTCAGATATTGTTATAGTATGATAGAATTGATTCAAAATGACATAACCCAGACATCCGAAGTGAAAGTTATCCTCCAACACCAAATTGCTCTATATGGTCCATATAATGATCATAAAAAAGTCACACCTTTTTGTGCGTCGAGTTTGGGGGGGGGGGAGAGGGGGGAGAAGTCGTTAAAGTCCTAGTTTTTTAAGTTTTTCGTCAATATTTATAAAACTATGAGGTTTATCATGAACAACCTTCTATACAAAAATGTTCTACATTAAATTTGAAATAAAAAAGGCCCCATACATAATCCTGCTAAAATAAACGGTTCCAAAGTTACGGAGATAGTATAGTATAATTGGTCCAAAAAAACTCCTAACCCAGACATCCAAAGTAAAACTTTTCCTCCAACACCAAATTGTTCTATATGGTTCACATATTGTTCAGTAAAAAATTACACCATTTTGAGCGTCCGGTTTGGGGGGAGGTGGGGGAGAAGTCGGTAAATTAGTAGTTTCTTTACGTTTTTCGTCAATATTTCTAAAAATATGCTTTAGCGTAAACAATGTTGTATACAAAAACGTTCTACATAAAATTTAAAACAAAAATGGTCCAATCCATATTTGTTATAAAATCAACGGTTCCAGAGTTACGGAGGGTGAAATGTGGAGGTTTTCGACACTTTTTATATTTTTTGGGCAATTGATGATGATTCTGGGTGGTGAGGTTGACGTTTCTTCAAGGACTTATCACTAACATACCTACCATCGGCCACTGAAATAGCAAATCCTGTTAAAGAAAATTTCAATCAGTAAAAATATTATAAATTGCCCAAGAAATATAAAAAAGTATCGAAAACCTTAACTTTTCACCCTCCGTAACTCTGGAATCGTTGATTTTATGACAATTATGTATAGGACCTTTTTTATTTTAAATTTGATGTAGAACATTGTTTACGCTAAAGCATATTTTTAGAAATATTGACGAAAAACTTAAAAAACCTACTAATTTACCGATTTCTCCCCCATCTCCCCCCAAACCGGACGCTCAAAATGGTGTAACTTTTTACTGAACAATATCTGGACCATATAGAACAATTTGGTGTTGGAGGAAAACTTTTACTTTGGATGTCTGGGTTAGGCCTTTTTTGGACCAATTATACTATGCTACCTCCGTAACTTTGGAATCGTTCATTTTAGAAGGATTATTCATAGGGCCTTTTTTGTTTCAAATTTCATGCAGAACATTTTTGTATAGAAGGTTGTTCATGCTAAACTGCATAGTTTTAGAAATATTGACGAAAAACTTAAATAACTACGAATTTACCGATTTTCTCCCCCCTCTCAACCCGACGCTCAAAATGGTGTGACTTTTTTCTGAACATTATGTGGACCATATAGAACAATTTGGTGTTAAAGGATAACTTTCACTTTGGATGTCTGGGTTTGGATCTAGTTATACCATACTATTAGTCTATGTATTGGTACATTATAGTTTATGAGATTGTTTCGTGTATTAGTATTATGGTTTGTTATGTGTTTCAGGAATTTATGTCTGTTTTTAAAAATGAAAAGTAAACATTCATACAGTATGTCCCTGTAAGTTGTATCCAAATGGAAAGCTTTTTTATTATTAATTTTACGAAAAAAAGTTATTCTTTATAAAAAGCTCTGCATGGTCCAAAACCTAAGATTTAACCATCAAATATCAAATTTTTTGAATATTATACCAGGTATGTCAGAAAGTTTGTAACGATGTGATGCCTCGGCGGGCGATGAGCTGCTGTTACCGGAGGGGACTGATGGAGTGTCCGTGTTTGCGCATTCCTTCTTCACGGCACCGCTGGGGGAAACCGAAGGAGAGGGCATCGAGAGCATATTTAAGGCGAGCTAGGAGAATGAGAAAATCAGTCATGGTTCGTGTATTGAACTTACTATGGCTCAACAGCTGATGCCTGTGAGGCGGAACTGTGCGTAGGTAGACGCCACCGTAGTGACGTGGAGTCTTGCCACAATCGTTATCGCAGTAGGCGGTAGTAGCGAGGAACGAGTGACTGCATTGAAGTGAAATGCCGTCTCCAGGCTACGTTGTTTTAACGTAGCGAGATTATTATTGTATATTATATTGTTTATCGTATTATTTCAAAGTCGCTACTATGATCGGATGGCTATGATAAAGTTTAATATTGTTTTTCCTTTGCAGAAGATGGAATTATATTTTATTTTATTTGTTTTAAACTGTATATAATTATCTTTAATATATTTGCTTTATTTTTAACTTGTGTTTTACTGAGTCTGTCGTCCTTAAAAGAACTACCCGTTACAAAAATGGCGCCCGAGCAAAAATAAAAGCACCGCTGTTTGTAACTACCCGTTACAAATTAGCACCCGAACAATAATAAGACACAGACTCAGTAACAGGTCCACGTCGTGGATATATAAATAAAACCCGTTCAAAGATGATTAAGCTTCTTTGTTTTCAGATTATTAAGGAACCGAAAATGAACCAAATCGAGAATGATCCGAAAATAAACGTCGCCGATGCAACGAGCAGGAAGAGATGCGACCGTTCGCTGTAGAAAAGCCTTGGCATACTGTCCCAATGGAGTTGAGGGGATCACGCCCAAGATCTACAGAAGGAAGCACCTTCTAGCCAGTCATCCGAGACCAATTTACGAATCACCGAAAAAAATGACATTGTTAATGGAACCGTCAAAGATGAAACCAGCAAGAAAAATGTGACCATCTACTGTAGAAAAACCTTGGTAAACTGTCCCAATGGATTTGAGGGGACCACGAGCAAGATCTACAGAAGGAAACATCTTCTTGACAATCATCCCAGACCAGTTTGTGAAAGAAAATCGACAGAAAGTACATGCCTTAAGGGTAAACCGTCGCAGATGCAGCCAGCAGGAAGAATGTGACCATTTGCTGTAGAAAAGCCTTGGTACACTGTCCCAATGGATATGAGGGGACCACGATCAAGATCTACAGAGGGAAGCATCTTCTTGACAGCCATCCAGGACCAGTTTACGAAGTAAGGAAGAACCGACCAAGACCACACCGATGATGAGTCCAAGCCGTGTTTCACACACGGCACAAAAAAAATGTATGCTACATTTTTTTTGTTTTCCAAAGAGAAGGGGGTGTAACGATGTGATGCCTCGGCGGGCGATGAGCTGCTGTTACCGGAGGGGACTGATGGAGTCTCCGTGTTTGCGCATTCCTTCTTCACGGCACCGCTGGGGGAAACCGAAGGAGAGGGCATCGAGAGCATATTTAAGGCGAGCTAGGAGAATGAGAAAATCAGTCATGGTTCGTGTATTGAACTTACTATGGCTCAACAGCTGATGCCTCGCGTATTGAACGAGCTTCAGCTGGCTTGGCAAAGATGCGCCGTTTGTGAGGCGGAACTGTGCCTAGGTAGACGCCACCGTAGTGACGTGGAGTCTTGCCACAATCGTTATCGCAGTAGGCGGTAGTAGCGAGGAACGAGTGACTGCATAGAAGTGAATTGCGTGTCCAGGCTACGTTGTTTTAACGTAGCGAGATTATTATTGTATATATTGTTTATCGTATTATTTCAAAGTCGCTACTATGATCGGATGGCTATGATAAAGTTTAATATTGTTTTTCCTTTGCAGAAGATGGAATTATATTTTATTTTATTTGTTTTAAACTGTATATAATTATCTTTAATATATTTGCTTTATTTTTAACTTGTGTTTTACTGAGTCTGTCGTCCTTAAAAGAACTACCCGTTACAAGTTTGAATTTCACTCAAGAGTAAAGTAGCTTTATTTTTCGTGATATTGGAAAATGCTATTATGAAAAGTTGTTTGGAATTAAAAACTATATTCTAATATGCAATTACATCTTTCTAATTGAAAAAATTTTTTTTTGAAAAAATATGGATAACTATCATTATTTTTTCAGTTATTTCAATTCTGATAACTCTTTTATTATTAATTTTACGAAAAAAGTGATTCTTAATAAAAAGTTCTGGATGGCCTAAAACTTAAAATACAACCATCTTATATCAAAGTATATCAATTTTATACGAGGTATGTCAAAAAAGATAAATTTAGATCAAAAGTAAAGTACCTTTATAGTTCAGAATATTTCAATTAGAAGGATGTAATAACATACTGAAACATAGTTTTTAATTCTAAATACCTTTTCACAATAACAATTTTTGATATTGTGAAAAATAAACGTATTTTACTCTTGAGCGAAATTCATATTTTTTGACATACCTCGTATAAAATAAATTGATAAAATTTGACATAAGATGATTGTATTTTAGATTTTAGACCATGCAGAACTTTTTATTAAGAATCACTTTTTTTCGTAAAATTAATAATAAAAGAGTTATCTGAATTAAAATAACTGAAAATAATGTCAGTTATCCATAATTTTTCAAAAAAAAAAATTTTTCAATTAGAAGGATGTAATTGCATACTAGAATACAGTTTTTAATTCTAAACAACTTTTCATAATAGCAATTTTCAATATATGTACTCTTGAGTGAAATTCAAACTTTTTGACATCCTCGTATAATATTAAAAAAATTTGATATTTGATGGTTAAATCTTAGGTTTTGGATCATGCAGAGCTTTTTATAAAAAATAACTTTTTTTCGTAAAATTAATAATAAAAAAGTTTTCCATATGGATACAACTTACAGGGACATACTGTATATGTATGAGCCAGCCATTGTTAGTATGTTGAGATTTCTACATGAATCAGTAGAGTTCTGATTACTGTTTTTTGTAATATAAAAAAAACTTGTTGTGAGTTCGAATCCCACCAGGGTCAGGAATTTTTTCATTTATTATAAATTAATGAATGAAAATAGTTTCTGTCCTTGTGGGATCGGTACTCACCGGAGGGACCGCAGACGTTCGGATACAATTAGCGTCTCTTTGCAAAGACAATGACGTCGACTTTGCAAAGTAACAAGACACTTACTCAACACACACACTACACATTACACCTGAGTTAGTGATAAGATATACAATTACGTGGCTAAAGGTTCTAGTTCTAAACCAAGGCCAGAATCAGAGAAAAAAAATAAAAACTTGTTCAGCGTTACTTTCCCCCCCCCCCCAGCAAATTATTCCAAAATCGAATTACAGAATGAGAATTTGAAAAATATGCAACTCATTTACATTTTTCTTACAAATAATTTGCTGTTATTCTGAAAGAGTAGCAAATAGATGCTAACCTGTTACAGATCTCATTTATATGCACTCCAAAATCTAAATTTTGGTTAATATGTACCCCCCACAAATTTTGTGCTTTGGTTTAACCATTTACGATTGAATTGAGACAGTTTCTGGTACAGGCAGTTGGGGTATTTAATTATCCATTACTGTGAAAAAAGAGGTAAAAACATTCTTTGATTTCATTTTTCTTCGTTATAACCAAATATGCCTCGTTATAGAGGTGTTACAGTTCAATAGGAATTTCATAGGACGTCTAGTGTACCTCGTTATAAGCGAAACCTCGTGTAATAACCGTGTTTGTTATAGAGAAAGTCTACTGTAATACATAGATTATATAAATAATACTAAAATATAATCATAGATCAATTTTTGTCCCATTCGAAAATCTCTATTCGTTTAAGAGATATAGATAGCCTGGATAAATTAGTCTGGGACACATAACAAGAATAAAAAATAAACTGATTTTTTTTGATTATTTACGAACCGATTTTATTTTTAAAAAATCTGTTGAATAGACGATAGAAGATCAGATCCAAAACTATAAAAAATGTACAGGGTGCTATTAAAACAATTAAAGTTAGGGGTTGTAACTAAGGGATGAATATGTAGGGGATGATTTTTTCTATGCCATATTAACCCTCTAACCGTTATTTTTTTTATAGTTCAAAATTGAATATAATAAGTATAGAGATCTTTTTAGTGTTGAAATAAAAACAAAAACGTAACAAAACATAAAAATGAGAAAGTAAAACAATACAAAAAAAAAAATAAAAACATAAAAAGTAACAATCTATGATGCAAGTCATAGGAGCAGTTTTTTTCTGATGTAATACATAAATTCAGATTGAACTTCATGTAATACACCTGAGAATCAGACTTCTTCAGGTGATATTTATCTGCAAAAACAAATATCATCAGCTATCATTTATAGGGTTAAAAATTATAGTTGCTTATTTATTGTTGTAAAACCAATAATACATTCTAAAAATAGATGTTATGATGTATTCACGGTAATTTTTCAACAAAATATAAATGTTATTAACCACTTTTTCAGGTTACAATAATTTATACGCCTATTTTGACGGATGGCAAAAAGCAACTGCTTGTACTTGCTCAACGGGACGGCAAGGAATGTTCAAACGCTTATCAATGTACACCTATAAGACCATTTAAAAACAAGCAATACTATTTAAGCGATAGATATTGACAATTCTGAATTTAACTAGAAAAAAGTGAACACCGTCTACAGCCGGTCATACCGGTTAGAGGGTTAAAGTGTATTACAAATAGAATATATTGTTATATTTCTATTTGATATGAAAATTAAATTTTGATAATTATAAACAGAATTCAATTTAATATAAAATATTTTCAATTTTCTCAACCACGGGCATATAAATTTAGAACAACCTGTATACAACAAATTGTTATATGTAATTTTAAGAAGTGATTAGAAGAAGCTTACGAAACTCGGGACAATGCCCCGAGAATAAACAAAGTGAATGGCGCGTACCATTATCGTTGTTCGCGGAAGGTTCGATCATTAGCCTATGCTAAATAAGACTCAGTTGAAATATATAATAGGTCATTATCGTTGTTCGCGGAAGGTTCGATCATTAGCCTATGCTAAATAAGACTCAGTTGAAGTAGATAATAGGTCATTAAATTTTGTAAATAGTAGAAAGTAATTTTAGAATGGGAATTAACTATTTTTTTTTTGAAATCCATTAAGCATATTTAGAAAGATTAAAAATTGGTTTTGAGGAATACTGCGAATGAGAGTTGGTGGTGGAAGGTTGATTTGTGAATCTGGAAGGGATATTTAGAAAGTAGGGGAATGAATGAAAAATAGAGATCAGAATGTTTTGAGCTGTCGAGAAGTGAAGTCCAGTAGTAGACGGTAGTGTACGGAGAGTGAGAAAGCCGGTGTAGTTCCGTGAGTGTGGAGTATCTATCGTGGAACGAGAGGTAGGCCAGGTCGAGAGTAAAGAACCTCCTTGAGCCAAGAGTGTCCCGGTAGCTGATTGAAGTTTCGAAAAAGGTAGAAACACGGCATCACGACAGAAGCAGGAACGGGAGCTATACGAGCTAGTTTTCAAAGGAGAACATTACTGGAAGCCAGGACGAGGTTTTGATCGCAGCCAAGGATAGCAGGAAACGGGTCTTGTGTGAAGACATTCTCAGTTCACCAGAAAAAGGTCAGTCTCATTTGTTTGGACATGAATGTATGGGTTTTTCGTATTAAATACCACATTTAAAATTGAAGAACATAATCAATAATATCAGAAAAGCTTCATCAAACTTAAATAGAACTGTTGCTAATAAATCCTAATAGTTAAATGTTAATAAAAACTTTCAATTGGAAACCAAAAGGAAATAAGATTCCCATGTGTAAATGTTATGTTTAAGAATAATAAGATATAGCAAATATTAAGCAGTGATTGCCATTTAAAAAAAATAAACAATATTTTGATTATAATTGTAACCCATATGTGTGTATTATTTTACTCTTTTCTTTCCTATCCCGATTAGGAACCATTGAGAAATACTTAGAAGCCACGTAAGTAAGTAATTAATTTTATAAAAAGCCCTGAGATTGAAAACATATTGATATGTGATCTGGTAAATTAATTAAATTATTATAAATGCATTGATTAAATTAAATGACATATAAGAATATTATCTCATATCAATAATCAAGATCACATCAACTGGCGCCCAACGTGGGGCATTGAAAAGTATTTCTAGTGGCAAATTTGAAGGATAGAAAGAGTAAAGCCGGTATTTGAAAATTTATATGCCTGTGGTAAAAAGTGAGATACTTACATTTGATAACATAAAATTTTAGATTTCTTTAGGTACAAATTTTACATAACTGATTTAATATTTTATTTTTACATTTACATTTGATATATTTATTGACAATTTATAATATTTGGGTGAGAAAAAGTCGTCTAGGTAACATACTAGTAAAATCTCATATTTGGCGGGGACAGTACTTCTTGAAAACAAATGTCTGTGACAAGAAGCCAAAGCAAAGACAACAAAAAACAAAAAGAACATTCAAATCAAGAGAATAATTCAGACCAAGAAGATATTTTAGACACGACAATCATGGCATCAGAACAGCAAGAATTATCAGGTATAGATAAATTATTACAAATGATGCAACTCCAGTCACAAAGAATGGAACAGAAAATTGATGAAACACAACAAAAACTGGATGACAATCAAAGAGAAACAAATCAAAAAATGGATGAAACACAACAAAAAGTGGATCAAAAAATGGATGAAACACAACAAAAAATGGATAAAAATCAGGAAGAAACATCAAAGAAAATGGATGAAACACAACAAAAAATGGATGAAACACAACAAAAATTGGTTCACAAAAATGGATGAAACACAACAAAAAATGAAACAAGCAATAGAAGAGAACAACAAGAAAATGGAGGAACGCATAGAAAAGGAAGTAAAAGGATGTTTAACAACAATGAAAAACGAGATGAAAGAACAAGAAATGAAAATTCAAAATAAAATAAAGGAGATAACGAATTGCCAGAAAAAAGAAATGGAAAGTTTGGAAAACAAGTTGCAAAACGCTATTCAAGCAGACATAGAAGAAGTGGAAAGAAAGATTGCGGAAATCAATACTCAACAAAATGTCGGAGAAAGAAGAGGAATGGTTATACATAGCACAGATGACGTGAAGATAAGGTTTGGCGGGGACGTAAGAAGATTACACCCAGTGCCGTTCATAAATAGCCTGAAAAAGAAAATACAACACATCGGAAATTTCGAAACAGCAAAAGAAACTATCAGAAACCATCTCAAATATGAAGCAAGCCTATGGTTCGATAGTAAAGAAGAAGAATTCGGCAATTGGCAACAATTTGAACAAAAATTTTTGAATTATTTCTGGGGAAAAGTCCAACAATTGGAAATTAACAAGGAATTGCAAAATGGGAAATACAATGATAGGATGGGGGTATCAGAAAGGACATATGCTTTACAAATTTACAATAATGCAAAACATTTACAATATAATTACTCATCGGAACAATTAGTCGAACTGATTGCAAGACATTTCGAGGAAACGCTGGAAGACCATATCACATTGCAAAATTACAAAGACATAGATAGTTTATGCTAATTCCTACAAATAAGAGAATCACGTCTAAGAGAAAGAAAATCAAGAAGGTCGCGAGAAGATTACAGGCCCCGAGAAACACAAGATTACAGAGATAGAAATCAAAATAGGAGGGACTATACAAGACGTAGATTAAAGTAAGGAAATATACAGGGAGTTGGTTTTGCCTCGAGAAAATTTATTTAAAAATGCAGATAAATTTTATCGAATACAAGGCGGGGATTTGTTATATTTCTATTTGATATGAAAATTAAATTTTGATAATTATAAACAGAATTCAATTTAATATAAAATATTTTCAATTTTCTCAACCACGGGCATATAAATTTAGAACAACCTGTATACAACAAATTGTTATATGTAATTTTAAGAAGTGATTAGAAGAAGCTTACGAAATTCGGGTCAATGCGCCGAGAATAAACAAAGTGAATGGCGCGTACCATTATCTTTGTTCGCGGAAGGTTCGATCATTAGCCTATGCTAAATAAGACTCAGTTGAAATATATAATAGGTCATTATCGTTGTTCGCGGAAGGTTCGATCATTAGCCTATGCTAAATAAGACTCAGTTGAAGTAGATAATAGGTCATTAAATTTTGTAAATAGTAGAAAGTAATTTTAGAATGGGAATTAACTATTTTTTTTTTGAAATTCATTAAGCATATTTAGAAAGATTAAAAATTGGTTTTGAGGAATACTGCGAATGAGAGTTGGTGGTGGAAGGTTGATTTGTGAATCTGGAAGGGATATTTAGAAAGTAGGGGAATGAATGAAAAATAGAGATCAGAATGTTTTGAGCTGTCGAGAAGTGAAGTCCAGTAGTAGACGGGAGTGTACGGGGAGTGAGAAAGCCGGTGTAGTTCCGTGAGTGTGGAGTATCTATCGTGGAACGAGAGGTAGGCCAGGTCGAGAGTAAAGAACCTCCTTGAGCCAAGAGTGTCCCGGTAGCTGATTGAAGTTTCGAAAAAGGTAGAAACACGGCATCACGACAGAAGCAGGAACGGGAGCTATACGAGCTAGTTTTCAAAGGTGAACATTACTGGAAGCCAGGACGAGGTTTTGATCGCAGCCAAGGATAGCAGGAAACGGGTCTTGTGTGAAGACATTCTCAGTTCACCAGAAAAAGGTCAGTCTCATTTGTTTGGACATGAATGTATGGGTTTTTCGTATTAAATACCACATTTAAAATTGAAGAACATAATCAATAATATCAGAAAAGCTTCATCAAACTTAAATAGAACTGTTGCTAATAAATCCTAATAGTTAAATGTTAATAAAAACTTTCAATTGGAAACCAAAAGGAAATAAGATTCCCATGTGTAAATGTTATGTTTAAGAATAATAAGATATAGCAAATATTAAGCAGTGATTGCCATTTAAAAAAAATAAACAATATTTTGATTATAATTGTAACCCATATGTGTGTATTATTTTACTCTTTTCTTTCCTATCCCGATTAGGAACCATTGAGAAATACTTAGAAGCCACGTAAGTAAGTAATTAATTTTATAAAAAGCTCTGAGATTGAAAACATATTGATATGTGATCTGGTAAATTAATTAAATTATTATAAATGCATTGATTAAGTTAAATGACATATAAGAATATTATCTCATATCAATAATCAAGATCACATCAATATATTATCAGTCTTTGTCCCATTCGAAAATCTCTATTCGTTTACGAGATATAGCCTGGATAAATTAGTCTGGGACACGCTATATAGATAACTTGGTTTTTATTTTAGGTGCTCCACAGGATATTACAATGGAAGTTGCAACTACCAAACCGTTCAATTCTCCCAAAGTAGATTTGAAAACTTATACTGGTAAAAAACCATCTGAATGTGCAATTTGTAGTAAGCAGTTTTCCTGCAAAAGTTCTTTAATTTATCACATGAGAGTTCACACTGGTGAAAAACCTTATAAATGTGAAATTTGTAATAAGAAGTTTTCTTCTAGAAGTACTTTACCATATCATATGAGAATTCACAGTGGTGAAAAACCTTATAAATGTGAAATTTGTAGTAAGCAGTTTACTCTAAAAAGTGATTTAAAGCGGCATATGAGAATTCACAGTGGTGAAAAACCTTATAAATGTGAAATTTGTTGTAAGCATTTTACTAAAAACAGTTGTTTAAAGCGGCATATGAGAATTCACAGTGGTGAAAAACCTTATAAATGTGAAATTTGTAGTAAGCAGTTTACTCGATTTAGTAATTTAAATACTCATAAAAGATTTCACAGTGGTGAAAAACCTTATAAATGTGAAATTTGTAGTAAGCTGCTTACTACAAAAGGTAATTTAAAGATACACATGAGAATTCACAGTGGTGAAAGACTTTATGAATGTGAAATTTGTAGTAAGCATATTACTACAAAATATAGTTTAAATAATCATATGAGAATTCATACCGGTGAAAAACCTTATGAATGTGAAACTTGTAGTAAGCATTTTACTGAAAAAGGTGATTTAAAGCGTCATATTATGAGAATTCACAGTGATGAAAAACCTTATAAATGTGAAATTTGTAGTAAGCATTTTACTGAAAAAGGTTGTTTAAAGCGTCATATGAGAATTCACAGTGGTGAAAAACCTTATAAATGTAAAATTTGTAGTAAGCTGTTTACTTCAAAAGATGGTTTAAAGACACACATGAGAATTCACAGTGGTGAAAAACCTTATAAATGTGAAATTTGTAGTAAGCAGTTTATTGAAAAAGATAGTTTAAAGCTGCATATGAGAATTCACAGAGGTGAAAAAACTTGTAAATGTGAAATTTGTAGTAAGCATTTTACAAGAAAGTCAACTTTAACTAATCATATGAGAATTCACACTTAAATCACCATATTTATGAGAGTCCACATATCGTCGTCCTAATCTGTAAACTGCGTAACTCCATAATTATCTGAAAATGAGTTATTACCGCCATCTGTTTCAAAAAGTCCCTACTTATCTGCTACACTAAACTCGGCTTTGGAAAAGAAAGAGTCGAAATTAGCATGCAATTTGAAATAAAGAAAAGAAAGTATAGAATAGAGAAGAAGGAAGGAAGAAGAATAGAATAGAGCACCGGCTAAGTAGCTCGAGAAACAAGAGACTAAAAAAGAAGGTGGGATTCGAGAGCCAGAAAAAGGAATACAATTAAAACAGATTTCTTTCTGAAATAATTTTGGCGTGAAAGAAGGAGAGCTGGAAGAATGAAACAGAAATTAGATAAATAAAAACAGACAGAGATCCTGAACAAATTAAAATGGAGGGCGCCAGTCTTACTCTTCAGCAAATTAACAAATATACAGGGTGTAACAAAAATACAGGTAATAAATTAAAGTTCATATTCTGGGGCCAAAAATAGTTCGAATGAACCTAACTTACTTTAGTACAAATATGCACATAAAAAAAGTTACAGCCCTTTGAAGTTACAAAATGAAAATCGATTTTCTCGAATATATCGAAAAATATTAGAGATTTTTTATTGAAAATAGACATGTGTTATTCTTATTTCAGGAACATCTTAAAGAAAAATTATAGTGACATTTGTGCACCCCCTAAAAATTTTATGGGGTTTTGTTCCCCTAAACCCCCCCCAAACTTTTGTGTACGTGCTAATTAAATTATTATTGTGGTGCCATTAGTTAAATTCAATATTTTCAAAACTTTTTTGCCTCTTAGTATTTTTTAGATAAGGCAGTTTTTATCGAGATGCGGCTTCTTTTTTATTATGTTTACATACAAAATTGATGGGGGTTTTGTGCCTTTAAACCTCCCAAATGTTTGTGTACGTTCCAATTAAACTATTACTGCGGTACCATTAGTTAAACACAGTGTTTTTAAAACTTTTTTGCCTCTTTGTATTTTTCCGATAAGGCACCTTTTATCGAGATGTGGCTTCTTTTTTAACATGGTTCAAAATATACCTAAAAATGTAAATCATAAATAAATGTTCATATTATTACAAAGTCTCCATATGGTAGGGGAGCAAAGTATGCTAAATTTGCAGTCACTCGAGCGCTTTGGGGACCTATTGGGTTGTGATTATTAGGTCCTAAAACCAAAAAAAGTTAAGTAAAATTTTCTATTTTAGCGGGCGCTTACCATTTTTTAATTTAATTTTCCATTTCCATTAATGTTTTTTTCCGATTATAGCGCCATCTATCCATAATTAGAAAAAATGTTTCGAATAAAAGTTGCTTATTTTTATGCAGAGAATCCAAATCTGCAATAAAAAATGGGGGCTCCCATTTAAGATTTTAAAGTAACCCCCCACCCCACCTCCGCGTGGGGTCGCGTTTGGTACCATTCGATATATTTTTCAAAAATATTAAATAAGTGTATTTTGCAGTTTTTCGATCTGATGTTTATTTTGGTAAATATCGCGTGATTTGCATTTAAAATTTTAAATTTACCCCTCACCCCTCTCTGTGAGGGGTTATGTTTGGTATCTTTCGATAGATTTTTGAAAAATATTGAACGTGTAGTTTTTAGTTTTTCAATCTGACGTTCATTTCGCGAAATATTCGCTTTTTTCTTGTGAAACTTTGTGACTTACTAATTTCCTTACGCCCCGCTCAAATCGTCAGATTTTTTAAATATACACTGTTTTGCATGTACTTAACTTACCTTATCTTAATCTGACAATTTCGAGTATTTTTAAGGATAGATTTATTATTTCGGGCCCCCCTAAACGAACTCCCCTGTGTTAAGAGCCAATATATGGCAGAGGTACATCTGCAGGGTACCACGTTTCTCCCCATATGATAATATGACGCGCTCGAGTAACTGCAAAAATCCCCGCTTGGGCTCCCCTACCATAATCGTACTTAACCATATACAAATATGTGGTGGATTTGACAAATATTCAACATATCTCGATCAAAACTGACTTTTCGAAAAAGTACTAACAGGCAAAAAAGTTTTTAAAACATCGTGTTTAACTGATGGTACTACAATAATAATTAAATTGGAACGTACACAAAAAGTTTGGGGGGGTTTAAAGGAACAAAACCCCCATAAAATTTTTAAGAGGTGTCCAAATTTCACTATAATTTTTTCTTAAGATACTACTGCCATAAGAATGCCACATGCCCATTTTCAATAAAAAATCTCTAATAGTTTTCGATATATTGGAAAAAATCGATTTTAATTTTGTAACTTCAAAGGACTGTAACTTTTTTTATGTGCACATTTGTACTAAGGTAAGTTAGGTTCAATCGAACTATTTTTGGTCCCAGAATATGTGATTAAATTTATGACCTGTATTTTTGTTACACCCTGTATATAGACTAACTAATAACTAAACTTTCCTAATATAAAATTAATGTTATTTCATCCTAAACCAACTACCCTTTGAAGTGAAACTGGAAAGAGATATGTAATAAGCAAAAACGAATTTTACTAAATTATTTATTACAATTTTCACAGTTATAGTAGGTACAATTTACAAAAGAAAATATACAATTTTACAATGTGATACATATAGCTAGTAAATAATTGAAAATAAAAGTCCTAGTGAGATTTGATGGTTTAAAAATAGAATAACCTATCAGTTTTTATGTTTGTGCTCTTCATTGAAATTTAAATAAACCCAAAAAGAACATACAGGAATATTTGAGATATATATTTTACCGCTTTTTGACCAGCAGCGATAGAAAATCCTGGATAAAGTCTCCCTGAAGACTTTAGTGGACTGATATTCACATCAGCGATCACCACACCGTAGTAGGGACGAAATTCAATGGTACATGGTACGTGACCCATACATTCACGTACGATAGAAAGAAACCATTGATTTTCGGAAACGTCTAACCATAGACCATTCCAGACAGCCTCCAACCAGAAAATAAACCTATTTACTTTGAAAAAACGGAAAGTTTCCAGGTACCTTTGGAAAATATGCAGAAACGCCAACAAAAACCGTAAGACCAAACTCCAAAACCCTTGTACAACCCTTGAACAGTCTCACAAACGACTGCTTGCCACAACAGCAAAATGAAGACAATTAGATATTACGGGTCTTCCAAAATAAAGAACTTTACAAAAACGAAACGAATGTATAGAGGTGAGAACGGATATATTTTTGGTAGAGGCTTTGTAACTGTAACATATCGTTCAAAAAAGATCGCAGATGCGCATTTTTACCACATGCGAGTAAATAGCGACCTCAGCGGTATACACCGTATCTCCCTTGCCGACAAATTTAGTACGAAATATACGTAACTCCGTAGTTTTTCATACCACACGACTGACCTATCACTGTTTAGAAAGTGATATTTTCATGAAAAATTGGTGGAAAGTTATTGGTGATATGTGTATCTATAAAATATTTCCGTTTTACCATCCTATCTTTTAAAATGGGAGATACGTAGTATTAACATTATTCCTTAGAAATATAGTTTTTTGTGTCTCCCGAAAAAATTGGATAAATGGAGTTGCCCAGTTTACAGATTAGGTCGACGATATGGAGAGAGACCGTATAAATGTGAAATTTGCAGTAGGTAAGCAGTTTAACAATTTCGAGACGGGTATATACACTGATCAAAATGAAAAAGGAGCCACTAACTTAATTCAATGTAACCTGTTTATTTCATTAGGTAGGAATTTAAAAAATTTACATCCACCCAGTAGACACAAAGTTTTTATAAATAAAAGAAAAAAAATAAGTTTCTTTTATGCGTTTTTTGTGTATTCAGTAAAAAAGCAAAACTTGATACAATTTTGGAATCACATTTATTCCATTACTGAGTTTCTATCGATATTTACGTTAATGTTGTTGAAGCGTTTTTACGTGTCTGCTCTAATGGGATCAGGGATAAGACTAACTAACAGGGATAAAGATACTGGGGGTCGAAATGGGGTAAAGTAGAAGGAGCAGGCACATAAAGCTTCTTGCGAACGGCAGCTCATGGGTTGTGCGGTGGCAGGCCGTGGAATCGTTAGGGGGGGGGGGTAAGAGGGTTTAAAGAAGACTAACTACCATATAAACAAAGGATACTTACTCAGACTGGAGAACTTTCCTACTATTTAAAGAAATTTGGACGCCGTTTGAAAAATCCTCCGATACTTACTGCGACACGTTACAGTACTTACGGGTACCAAATGAGAGACATTCATCTGAGATTCCTCTGTTGGGTCAAACTGGGCTACTCTTTATCATCATTCTTTGGCTTCTATGCCATATTCCTTTTTTACTCTAAAATTTATTTCACTTGTATTAGACATCTGGTTAATAATTTTCCAAAAAAAGGTTACACAAAATAAAATAGGTACATTTTCAAAACATTTATTTTGAACCTCATTTTTATTTAAAAAAATATTCTTATGACAGGAAATGAATAATAAAAACAACTATATGATTTTACAATTCTTAACCTTATTTTTAGCAGTGTATCTCTAAACAAAAATTGACTTATGGCTGTCAAATGTCACTGCTATTCTATCTAATTTACAAAAAACTTTCCATGTTGAAAGGAAACTATTGAAATATTTAAAACCTTTACCAAATTAATATCCACTTTTAATTTAATCAAAAACAAATATTATTTCATACCTTTTTTTTTAAAAAACAAAATCCCATCGTCACACGTCACACTTCAAACACTTGTTCAAAAATTTTCCATCCAGGACAAAGGGGGAGGCATTCAAATCATAACGAAACAGGAAACAGGATAAAGTTGATACCAAATCAGAAATCTCATCCGGTAATCAGGAATTCAATACAGGAACATGACCATAACATCATAAAAACTGGAAAAGCTTCTCAATACTATAGAATCGCGCACTTCTCTACCGGCATACCTAACTGCGTCACAATAATACTGTATACTCGATTTTCACATAAATATATCCAATGTAATGGAGTGAAATTTTCTACCAGTATTCCATAATTTACAGGACAAATTGCAAGTCCTTTTCTTCGTTTACCATAACGAAAAAAGCCAATTTTAAGCCGGTAAGTGCGGTTCTCTGCGAGTCTGTGAGTTCTACGGGAATCGATGTTTATCTTTAAAACATACTTTTAGATTTAATATTCTTTTCGGCGGGGTACCTAACCTTCCTAAAATTCTCCTTGCGCGTCAAGCCGAAGCATTTCTCGAACGAAGATGTTGACCAAACGTACGAGACACTCAACGATCTTTCAGAATTCAGACCAACAGTAACAAAAGATGCTTCGCGCTCAAAAGAAAGGGAAATATACTCGGGACTTTTTAACGAATCCTTCTAGAATAAAGATGTTTACACAAATAAACAGGAAATTTCCTAACGTTTCCAAATGTTAAGCAATAATCCGTAATACTTAGAAACAGGGGTGGTTCAGAATATTTATGGTAAACTACTTTATAAAGTAAATAAGAAAAATAGATATTTTTCTTGAGATAGGATATAAAATTAATGAATTCTATTAACAAAACATTGTAGCGGAAATTTGTAATGCTACATTGTTAAGAATTAATGATTGATTTTGATGTGCTTGGAGGTCCCAAAGGCGCATAGTGTGTCTCACAGATATTCATATTGCTAGGGCAATAACTTCAATTCAAGAAGGTTACTCAAGACGCTGTATAGCAGAAATGTTAAATGTTAGTCGTGCTGCAATAAATAGAGCCTGAAACAGACATGCAATGTATGGAGTTATTAGGTTAGATATACAGTGAGAGACAAAATTATGGAAGAAATTAAATTTCTCAAGATTAGGCGATTTTGGAAACAAATCCCGAAATAGATCGATGTTAATTTTTAAATTACAATACTATTACAATTAGAATAGAAAAGGCTAGAGCGAATTTTAACAAAATGAGAAAAGTGCTCTGCACAAGAGATCCAAGTTTAGAGCTAAGAGTAAGGTTGGCTAGGTGCTACGTTTGCTCGACTCTGTTTGACGCGATGACGGCAGATCGGTACCGGTACATACATGCTGTCCAATTTGCTGAAAATATGGATCCAGAATTTATCGTTCAGCAAGATAATCCGAGACCGCACGTGTCCAGAATAGTGCAGAATTATTTGACTAGGTACCCAAAATATTCAGGTTATGGAGCGGCCAGCGAGGAGTCCAGATTTGAATCCCATTGTACACATTTCGGATACACTCGGAAAGCGCTTGAAGCATCGTCCGTCACTAAGAAACCTACAACATGTCAAGGAAGATCTAGTGGAAGAATGGGAAGAACTAGATCAAGGAATTATTCGAAATTTTATTAAAAGCATGCCTGGACGTTTTGCAGAACGTTGGCCACTTAGAGCAGCCCATACACGCTACTAGTTTTGTTTTAAAATAATTTTTAGCAGTTATTAAACAAATAAATCGAATTTTTCGCATTTATCACTTTTTATTTTTTTTACACCAGAAAATTTGCAGTTGAGTAACAAAAACTTTGCTGTTTATAGCGAAAAGCCTTAATTATAATTGTATAAAAATAATATAGTCATAAAATGATTTAGTTCAAAATTACGAACATCGTCATAAGTGGCTCCTTTTTCGTTTTGATCAGTGTACTTCGCAAAGTCGGACGCAAAATTTTCGCAGTCGGCCCTGCTTGATCGTAAAATATATTCCTTTTTCAAACTAAGTTCAAACCAATATTAGGCCAGTCAATGAGTTAGAGAGCCCAAAACCTACGAAATTTTTTCAGTGGAATGACGATTTTTGGAAATTTTTGCAAGAGACGAGTGCCGGATGGCATACACTAATTTACGTCGCCACAGGTTTAACAAACAATTTTTTTTTCAATATTGGAATGTTTCTTACAAACCATTCCACATAATAAGACGGTATTTACTTAATATAAAATTGGAACAAGGAAGGAGAAGGGAGTTCGTCTTTGACCCCAAATTCAGAAAATATTTTTTTTCGTAAAATATAGGGAATTTTTTTTATTCCAAAATATAAGGGGATCTAGAATGATATTAAAGTTAAATAAAAAAATATTGAATTGAAAATTGAAAATATTTCTGAATTTATTAAATAAAAACATACGTTGGGGTCCAAATTTACCCCCTTGGTCATCCGAAGGTTAAAAACATAGTTTAATTAAATTTCATTTGTTTATACTTATGTAAGGATTCTTTAAAGACAATCGTAATAAAAGTCCGTGTGATGTTTAACAGTTTTAATTAATAAAATAGATAACTAAATTATTGATACTATTAAATTGATGAAATGTAAAAGTGTTTGTGTAATTGCGACTAAAATTTTACGAGTTCTTGTTCTTACAAAAAGAAATGTATTTAGAGATAAGTAATTGCGTCTAAACAATATTATAACTTGCTTGTCATAATATAAGTACGTCTTAAAGGGTCTTTTTACGTCTTATCCCCAAGAACCCGACTGTCGCCGTTCTCATCTTAAAATCGACTGCCACACTAACTAACTAACCAAAACAGTCTCCTGTCTTCCCCTCTTCATGCTTAAAATCCGAAACTATTAAAATTCTACTGCAATAAATTTCGATCCCTATTAGTAATAAAATTTGATTCACAGTGGCGAATGTTATTCTTACTTATAAAGTTAAAAGTAGTCCGCTACCGTCGCGTCGTAATTCCCAATCCGTTCCACCCATCTGGCCAACGTAGGTCCATATGTGTGAGACTCTGATTTCGTTTTCGTAATAATAATTAAGAAAATTATATATACAGGGAAATTTAAAATATAAGGTAAAATATTTACAATTCTACACTTATTTTGTACTTATTTTGAATAAAGCGTGTTTTATCTATTCAGGATTGTTTTTTATTCTATTCAGTACTATATCTTTAGTTTCTCATCTATCTTTTGAGATATTGTTCAAAATACAGATTTACACTATCCAGTTCCAGTTAACTCAGATTCATTGCTAACTGGAATCTACTGACAAAAAGTTAAAAAATTCTCTTCAAGCTCAGAAAAACATTTTTGGCGTTAACCGCTATTCGCAGTGTGCAAGTACTTGGAGGGGATACGAGAAACGATCGTGCGCGAATAGCAGAGAAATCTTGTAACTTTCTTGAATAATCATATTGTCAAGTGAAATAATTGTCAAATTGACGTCTATTTCATACCTACTGTCATTGAAGAAGAAAAATTATGTTGCTCCACAATATTGATATGATATGCAATTATTATATAAAGGCAAATTTAATTAATTGTATTTTGCTTGTAGTACTGCATTTTAATTAATTTTATCTACTACATACAATTGTTTGCATTTTAATAACATAACCTAAATCTTACTTTTTCTTCTTATAATTTTTTGGGCTATGGCCCCGACAATTATCTAGCAACCAGGACTAATATAATTGGCCAATATAATTAAAAGTGCTAAAAATATTGCTGAGCTATGAAACCAGGTGTCGCTTTTCCGAACTTGCACCGACCCAAATGGAGTTAATTTACAAACATCGAAGTTACATATGCATATATAATCTTGATTAATAGGGAACTTGCATAAAATTTTAAATTCGAAAAAAATGGTATAAATCACAACAGAACATAATTTAGAACATGTATCAAAGATAAAAGAGTTATGTTTGTCTTTCATTTGGCCCCTAAAGACGACTAAAAATTCAACTTATACCAGCCAGCCAAAAACGCGTCGTGACGTCACGGGGTTGTATGTTTACATTCTACACCAATTGTATATATAATTTTAAATTAGACATTATAAACGTCAGTAGAAAATACAGTTATTTGACGTTACAAGTGTTTTTGATCGTTTGAATTATTCATAGAAAACTTGTACTTTTACAAAATGGTTTTATTTTCAATAGTAAACCTTCTTTTCTTTCATTCAAAAACTGTATCAAACTCCAATTTTAACAAACTGGTATATATTTATTACAATGACATACGATAAATGTCATTAGAATACATATAAATATTTTTCCTTTATTCCCCGACGACGAGCTGGCCAAATACCCAAGTAGGTGTAGGCCAATAAACTAAAAAAGAAGAAGAATAATATACCTAAATCAAATACTATTGACTGTAATACGAGTATAGTATTTTTACTACAAAAACGTTATTACGTAGGTCAAAATTTTTGACGTAAGAGAACTGTCAAAATATTAGAATGTGACTTTTCATTATTGCCATGTTTATAATAAACATGACAATAATGAAAGTCACATTCTAATGTTTTGACAGTTCTCTTACGTCAAAAATTTTGACCTACGTAATAACGTTTTTGTAGTAAAAATACTATACGTACAACTCCCACAGAAATCTTGAAGCACGTTGCCACTGTCATGTCGGCTTGCGGTGGAACTACGTTTTGACAACGTCAAATTTGACGTAAACGTTCAAATTTAATTTTATTAGTTTTTGGATAACGAGCTAATTTTTCTAAATTGTGTTTGTGCTTTTACAAAAAATGTTTTATTTATTTGTTTCATCAAGTCTAAAATAAATTATAATTATTTTTTCAGTAAATACAATGATATTAACAGGAAAAAACATTGTATAAAAGAAACATATAAAAACTTACGACATGAGGTCAGTCCATTAAATTTTTAGCAGTATCACAAAACATAAAAAATTCCGAATCTTTGGTACATAGAGGTATATATTAACATAGAGTGAGCCTACTTTCCGCGCTTCCTGACGACAAGATCTCATGGACTGGTTTGCGGCATCTCTTTCTAACACATTGTATCGAGAAACTAAGATGACATTAAGTATAGGTACGGAAGGGGGGAGGGGGGGAAACTGTCGCAGCTTTACTATGCGTAAGAGTGAAACAACACTAATCCAAATAAAAAAGATGGTGTCGTCACTTCGCTCTGAATGACACTCTCTCTATGCTAATATATAACTCTATGATTTGGTAGTTACAATGTTTTAATTTTATTTCACAGTAATAGATTTTGGCACTGAAATGTTTCATAAAAACCTATGGTTGTCTATTTCAAATAGATTGGCGTAACTGGCGTCGCTCTAGATTTAAATCATGTCTTTCTGTCTGAATCTGCCACATCATTAAGTTCATTTAGTAATAGCAAATTTACAAAATCCATTTTTTTTTTCAAAATAAATAGTTTACAATAAACTATTTATTTTTTCAAAATAAATACTATGATTCCGAAACCTGGTAAACCCGCAACACAAGCAAATTCATATCGCCCAATAAGCCTACTTCCAATAATGTCGAAAGTATTAGAACGGCTACTATTACATAAAATCGAGCAAGTTGTCCCCATAAACGAAATTATACCACAACACCAATTCGGATTTAGACATGAACACTCAACCATACAACAATGCCACAGAATAGTAAATATAATTAAAACAACTCTTGAAGAGAAAAAGTTTTGCGCTGGAGTGTTTCTCTATATACAACAGGCATTTGATAGGGTATAGCATCAAGGTCTCCTCTATAAACTGAAATTACACCGAACAGACCAACTATACTTTATTCTAAAATCATATCTTACTGACCGATATTTCCAAGTCAAAATTGAAGACAACTTCTCAAATTACCACATCATACAATCTGGCGTACCACAGGGTAGCGTTCTCGGCCCATTTCTATATCTGATATTTACAGCCGACGTTCCAACCAGAAATGATACCTTCTTAGCTACTTTTGCCGATGTTACGGGAATCTTAGCAGTGGATGTCGACCCTAATGTAGCATCACAAAAAGTTCAAAATCATTTAGACCAATTACAAAACTGGCTCAAGCGATGGAAAATAAATGTTAATGCCAGCAAATCAGTACAAATTACTTTTACAACTAGAAAATCTACATGTCCTCAAGTTTCTATAAATAATACTCCGATTCCCATCAAGCCAGTAGCTGTCAAATACTTGGGAATGCATCTGGATGAAAAACTCATATGGAAAACGCACATTAAAATTAAACGTAAACAATTATATCTTAAACTAAAAAATATGAACTGGCTATTTAACAAAAAGTCTCATTTATCTCTTGAAAATAAACTGCTTCTGTACAAAGCTATACTTATACCACAGAATATAAAACCACCTAACTCTTGGTCTTGGATTTTTGGTTACTAGCATGTATTTCGTCTTCTATTACTTTATTCGAAGGCCCAGACTACTTGTTTCTTCCTTAAGTTGTGAAAGCACCTCTCTCACGTCTCTTGTAGAATGAGCGACTGCACCTAGATCATCAGCAAATGTCAACAATCCTCGATTCGCAAATCCCCCTGTCAGCTCAGATGATATTTTACTTATTACATTTTCCAATGCCGAATCGGATAGCAAGGGCGATAAGGGGTGTCCGTGTCTAATTCCTTATGTTACACTTAGGGCCGGTACTTTTTGTCCCGGTTAACCCTCGGTTAGCTAACCGAGGTTTAATCGGGACAGAAATATATGCATAACAGACATAAACGCAATTATACTTTTTATTGTAATCATAAATATAATAATAATTATAATTGCATTTATTACAACGAAAGAGACCCTAAGAGGTACTTTTGTGTCCCTATAGGGACATAAAGTGCCGGCCCTTAGTCTTTTGTATTTATTGTCAGTAATTTAAGACATTTTGAAAACCAAAAATTAAAAGTAATTCAGGTACATTTATTGAGAGCCACAAATAATCCTTCAAAGAGCCACATGTGGCTCGCGAGCCACAGTTTGGCCACCCCTGGTCTATAAAATAATACAAAAAAAAATACAATAAACAAAAGGAAATATATACAAAATCTTAGCATAATTTACTGCAATATTTTTTAATTTATGTACCATTTGGGTCTAATGCTGTTCGGTCTAGTGAGGTTTCGGTAAAGTGCCTTTCGGTCCAATGAGTTCGGTCTACTGCTTTCGGTCTAATGATTTCGGTCTAATTGTCGTGTACCGAATATTCGGCGGTAGATTCCTCTTGTGAGACTGGTGCAATAGGAAGGAGAGGCTAAGTACTTATCGGACCATCCACGTATAACATGTCTGGTACGAAATATAAATATTTGAATTACTTTCATTACTTTCCATTGTACGTAAACTTTCTATACGTAGAAAGTTAATAACTAAACTATAAACTGCAAAAGTAATTAGCGGACTGCTCTGATAATTTTTTTAATGTCCAATGTTTATTGCAACCAGTCCCATTACAATCGATAAGCAATATTTATATAATCTCTGTATACTACCATAGTCCATAGTGCGAAGCCATTCAGTGGCGAGCGCCCAACTAAAACATATAGGTACACACACCCAAACTTATATGGAATCACCTGATATTTCTTATTATTTCTTGCGAATTAAAAAAAAAACGAACACACAAAGTCAAACAATATTTATTTAAAAGCAATTTAATAACAAATACATAACAATTAAATAAAACAATAAAGTATTTAACAAATTGAAATTTGTTGTTTTAAAGCACGGTTTTAAAGTCAATAGCATAAAAAGCTTCAATGTAAAACGAATAATGTTTAAATTATCACCTCCAGTCCTTATGCAAGCTTTAGTTTGCGTGGGCATGCTCCTAATCAAATTATCAACATTTTGTTGTGGTAGGTTGCTCCATCCTTCAAGAGCAGCTTGTACTAGCTGTGAGGTGTTTTGTGGATTATCCTGGAGAGCTCTAATTTTTCTTTCAAGCATATCCCACAAATTCTCTATAGGGTTTAGCTCGGATGAGTAAGCAGGCCACTCTAAACAAGGGATACCTTCTACTTCAATGATGTCTCTAGTCACTCTAATGGTATGTGGAGGTCCATTATCAATTTTCTCTTGTTGCACCTTTCCAGAGCCTAACTACAGGTTATCAACATACTTGTGAGCAGTTAAAGTTGATTGGATTAAAGGAGTTTTTTTACGGATAACAATTCCTCTCCAGAACATTACACTTCCTCTTCTATGTTTGTGAACAGATCTGACAGTTTTCGTTCTTGCTTGTCTTCTTCGACCTCTAAGTACACGATTTCGTGCTTCATTTGATTTTACAGAAATCCTGAAATTTTCTGAAAATAGCAAATTTTGTCAATTACCAATGTTCCAGTTTTGGTGTTGAAGACACCAATTTTGGCGATCAATCTTGTGCTGCCTGGATAATTCGGGAACCCATAACTGTCTTCTGCTGTATACTTCTTGACTCGAACTTTTCTTCTTATCGTTTCAACTGAAAGAGTTACACCTCCAGCTTCCAAAAGCTGCCTTTGGAGCTGCAGGTGAGAAATGGTTGGGTGTCTTCCAGCTGAATGGACAATTAAGCGATCGTGGATAGCCGTTATTTCTTGTTGGCGACTTTCCCTTGCTATATTTTTGAGCTTTCCTAGTCCTATTGCCTAGCATAGGTTTTGGAGAGAATGCCCTGTGCTACGTCTAGCTCTACAGCTATGTCCCTCTGAGAACATTACTTGCTCCACAAGACCAATAATCTTTCCCGGTTGTAAGTTCTATAACCCCATATGACGCATATTTTCGTTTTGGGACGCAAAAGTTAGTTTATTTATTTTCGTTCAAGTTGCAACTCAACCAAATAACCTATACCGTACCGAGCTGTACTATCTGATTGTCTGATCAATTTGTTTCTTCTTCTTCTACGGCACTACAGCCCAAATTGAGCCTTGGCCTCCTTTATTTTTTGCCTCCACCCTTGCCTGTCTGTGGCTGCTCTTCTCCATACACGGACTCCTAAAAGGGCTTGTGCGTCGCTGTTTACTGTGTCTTCCCAGCGCTTTCGTGGCTTCCCAACCGGTCTCTTTCCTTGCATTCTAGCATTCAGTGCTCATTTTGGTAGCCTATCCTCTCCCATTCTTATCACATGTCCGGCCCATTGCAATCTTTGTAATCTATTAGCGATCAATTTGTTTATTTTCAATAAAAATCTTTATTCTTCGGAACAATAACAAGTTTTTTCAAATAATACTTTGAAATACATGGTGATTCCATATAAGTTTGGGTGTGTGTATATTGATATAACTATCATCTATATAGCATATATGCTTTTTCTCATGAGGATCTTTCAGTGCGTCACAGTTTTTCGATTTCTTTCTAACGCATTAAATTGCATGTGACAGAAAAAAACGCACGTCGTTGATTACATTTCGTCGGTGACATTTACAACATTTATTCTAGTTGTCAATAGATGGCGCTATAATCGAAATAAAAATTTATTTTCGAATAATATAATATATCTACGAATATAATCTGTACAATTTATAAGACTATACAAATCAAAGAAAATACCATTTTATAAATGCAATAAACATAATTGATTTTACTCCATTAAAATGTTACATTTTTTAAGCCGTACCTTGCATTTGTTAGAGGAGTCAATTTTATTTCTTTAATGTATAGGGGGGATCAGTAGAAGCTTAAGTTCAAATTTTTGGGGTCGCCACCCTTGTCCCCCGACCGCCATCTTGGAAATGGTGTGCAAAGGGGTTTCGCGCTATACCTCGTAAACTACCAGCCCTACGGAAAATCTAATTAAACATAAAATGTAGCAAATTTTCTACAATTTTATTTCTATTACTTTTTATCGTCAAGTGACCAACAAAAAAGATATAAACAAAAATATGTAAAAATTTTTTAACACGATTCCTTTTGGAGGTTAACTTTTTTTCAGTTCATTTTAAAATAAAATTACATTATAGCAATTTTGTAGAGGGTTTTTCAGCAAACAATTTCCACTATAAATTTGTTTAATTCTATTTATTTATATAGGTGTTACAGCGCTCCAAACTTGACCAGATTCTCGAATGCTCATAGGTATATAATAAAAACAAAAGTTAGGCTTACTTTTCTATCTATATATATTTTGTATTCATACAATTTATTATGATTTTAACATTCCTATGCTATTATTAATCTGTTTTTGACCTTTCTCCCCACTATAAAACTAATAACCCGAAGCATATATAGAAACGGCCCAAGAAGTTGTTTGAGGACAAATTCGCCGGTTCAGAAGAAGAATGACGCAACCGCATATTGTAAAATTCTTAAGAAGAGCAACAAACGAATTTTTGTTATCAAAATCATAAAGTATGATCTAAATTAGCCATTCACCACACCGTGGTCAGGATCTCGAGACATAAGCGTTTTTTGGGGTGTGCCGCTTGTTTATGAAGTAACATAACTTTTTTCCTATTGTATATTTTGACTTACAATTTTCCAAAAAACTTCTTCATGAATTATATTTTATTGTTGTGTTGGTTAAAATTATAAACTAAAAAGTTTGTCACTCAACTTTTTTAAGTAAACATGAAACGAAATATGATGACAAAATGTTTAAAAACTAACAACTCCTTTTGTAATGTGTTTAAATATTTAGGACAAATCCCATTGTTATCTACATACTTCAGAGATTAAACAGTAAAATTTTCAAAAGGAAATATTTACAGCGACCAAAGATACAGCGAGGTAAATTTGAAAAATCATCAAAATTGATTTTCGGTATTTTTGTATAAAATTTGATTTTTTAACATGTTCCACCAAATCTAGATAAAAATAAATTTCATATTCGGATTCAGCGACCTCTAAAACATAATAATAGACCAAAATTGGTCATTCACCTTAAATTTGATTTTCGTGGTCGGCATAAAGATTGCTGCCGCTCGACTAATATATAGATAGAAAAGTATTTTTTTTTATTGTATTCCTATGAGAATTCGAGAATCTGGTCAAGATTGGAACGCTGTAAAACCTAAATAATAAATAAAATTAAACAACTTTATAGCGAAAATTGTTCATTGAAAAATCCTCTACAAAATCGCTATGATGTTATTTTATTGTGAAATGAACGGAAAAAAGTTATAACCTCCAAAAGGAAACTTCTTACAAAATTTTCTAATATTTTTATTTATACCGTTTTGTTGGTCACTTGACGATAAAAAGTAATATATACAAAATTGTAGAAAATTTAATTTGCTACATTTTATGTGTAATTAAATTTTCTGTAGGATTGCTAGTTTAGAAGATACAGCGCGAAAACCCTTTGCACCCATTTTTCCAATATGGCTGCCGGGGGACAAGGGTGGTGACCCCAAAAACTTGAACTTAAGCTTCTACTGAACCCCCCTACACATTAAAAAAACAAAATTGACTCCTCTAAGAAATGCAACCTAAATGTAACATTTTAATGGACTATTTGTTTTTATGCCCAATTACAAATAAAATTTGACAACTGTCAGATTTAACTAAAATGTCATGTCACTAAAATGTCACCATATCACAGACTTACCTGTTTTTCTATCATTTGTGACGCACTGAAAAATGCTCATGAAAAGAAGCATAGGTAATTTATACAATTTACTTTTTTGACTGCGAGATTTTTAAAATTTTATAGCTTCAAAACACTAAAGTTTATCAAAAGAATATACAAAATTTAACGCAAACAACACTTGTAACAAATATGAGAAATACCATTATACTCCAATCGCAGTCGTCAGAGAAGAAAATGCCACTGAACCTCTAAAAATTTTACGAACACGCTGAATTTTGCTGAGAATGTCAATTTTGGGACCACAAAACGATGTAAAAAAGTTTACCAGTCCTACCGTAAAACCTCCCCTCGTAAGGGGGGAAACCGGAAAACTTCGATTAACTAAGAATGGGAACGCAGTAGAAAAAAATGTTTCATCAAACAAGAAATCTAGCTGACATACTGCAAGGGCAACCACCCAGCAAACTATAAAGGCTGCACTGTTTATCGAGACTTATTAAAAGCAAAGAACAGAAATGACGACATAACTAGACCTAGAAACACACAAGGATACATAAATCCCAATCCAGCACTGCATCAAATGACTGAACAATATGCGCAAAATGGAATCAATTATGCTCAAGTAACCTCAGGAAACATCAACAGACCAAATAATGGTGAAGATTTAATACACATGATGACAAGCTTCTTAAATGAATTCAAAAATCTATTCAATCAACTTCTGAACCAAAATAGCATGATCCTGAACATGCTAACAACAGTCATTAGTAAAATAACGAATTAATGGCTCCATCAATTAGAATAGCCGCCTGGAACGCCAACGGGCTACCAAACCATGTACAGGAAATCATAGCATTTTTAAAAGTTAATAAATTAGATGTTCTTCTTATCTCAGAATCACACTCAACCGAAAGAACAGTAGTAAAATCCCTTTATACACAACGTACCTTACTCATCATCCTGATGGAACTGCTCACGCAGGAACAGCAATTATTACTAAATCTTCTATTAAACACTATTTCTTACAAAATTATGCCACACCTAAAATACAATGAACCATACTAAAAATAGAAACATTTACATGTCCACTTACCATTGCAGCAATTTACTGTCCTCCTAGACACTCCATATCAATTATTGAAGAATACGAGACCTTTTTTCAAGAACTAGGACCCCGATTTATAGCAGCTGGAGACTGGAACGCCAAACACACCATATGGGGATCGAGGCTTATAACACCAAAGGGTCGAAATTTATTGGCGTGCTAGCAGAGAAATAATTTAAACTTCCTTTCGACAGGTCAGCCAACATATTGGCCGACCGATCAGAACAGGATTCCTGATCTGCTAGACTTTGCCGTTATCAAAGATATCTCAAATATACATTACAAAATAGAACCCAGTCTCGATTTAAGTTCAGATCACACTGCAATAATCATAACACTAAGTACAACTATAATATGGAAGGAACCCGTGGTAAAACTCTGCAATAAAAGAACCAACTGGGAACAATTTCAAGCTATTATTAACACAAATATAAACTTAAAACATCGAATTAAAGAACCCCATGAAATAGAAAAAGCAGTGCAACATTTAACAGAAGTAATACAAGATGTTGCATGGAAGTCAACTCTAGATGATAAAAAAATTACCACCCATGATCATAACATTCCATTACAAATTAAAGAAATTTTAAATGTAAAAAGAAGAGCTAGAGCCAAATGGCCGCGGACAAGGAATCCTCTGGATAAAACACAATTAAATCGGTTAACACATCAACTGCGTACAGCCTTAATCCAGGCCCGTAATGAGACTTTTAAATATTACATCTCCTACCTTACACCTAATGACCATTCATTATGACAAGCGACCAAAAAATTCAAGAGACCAATAGCATCTATTCCACCAATTAGAAAATCGGATCTAAGCTGGGCAAAAACTGATAGAAAAATCAAACACACTAGCACAACACCTCGCCCAGGTATTTAGTCTACATACAGAGGTCAATGCTGAAGATGAAGAAGTATACACAATACACATTTCTCGGCGCTCCTTGTCAATTATCATTACCACTGAAACCATGTACACTGTAGTAAAATAAACCCTCATAAGGCTCCAGGATCTGACTTAATTAATGGTGATGTCCTAAAGCATTTGCCTAGAAAAGCGATAGTCCTGCTAACTATTGTATATAACAGCATGATAAGACTGTCACTTTCCTATTCAATGGAAATACGCACAAATTATTATGATTGCGAAACCGGGCAAACCGCCTACAGAACCCTCCTCCTATCGTCCTATAAGCCTTCTACCAATAATGTCAAAAATTTTCGAAAGACTTCTCTTGGTCCGAATTTTCGAAAGAATAAACATAAATAATATAATACCTGACCATCAATTTGGCTTTCGACAGAACCGCTCAACAATACAGCAGTGCCATAGGATTGTAAATTATATAAAAGAAACTTTCGAGGGAAAGAAAATTTGTGCAGCAGTATTTCTTAATGTGGAAAAGGCATTTGATAAGGTGTGGCATAAAGGCCTGTTGTATAAAGTGAAAAAGAATATGCCTAATGAAATATACCTGATATTAAAATCATATCTGAGCGAACGATTTTTCCAAATCAAAATAAATACCTCACTTTCCAAATATCACCCTATACAATCCGGAGTACCTCAAGGTAGTGTCCTCGGTCCCTTCCTTTATCTCCTTTACACTGCTGATATACCTGCTGATGATGACATTACTATGCCCACATTTGCCGACGATACAGGAATCCTTACATAAGACGAAAACCCTGATAGAGCTTCTAACAAACTGCAAAACTATTTAAATTCACTTCAAACTTGGTTAACAAAATGGAAGATTAAAGTAAATGGTGAAAAGTCTTCACAAATTTCGTTCACAACAAGAAGGATCGACTGCCCTTAGGTTCACATTAATAACATTCCTATCCCCTGAAAATCAGATGTCATGCACCTGGGACTCCATTTGAACCGAAAGCTGACATGGAAGAACCATATCAAAACCAAGAAAGCTCAACTAAATTTAACAGTCAGACAAATGTATTGGCGGCTAGGTAAAAGATCCCAATTATCATTAGAAAACAAAGTATTATTATATAAAATTATACTAAAGCCGATATGGAGTTGTGGTATAGAGTTATGGGGCTGCAGCAAACCGAGCAACACTAAAATACTGCAAACTTTTCAATCAAAGACGCTGCGGATGATAGCGAATGCATCATGGTACGTTTCCAATATAACTATCCATAATGACCTTGGGATACCATTCATCGAAGATGTTATTAAACTACAGGCAAACAAAGCACAAGAAAGAAATTTCGCCCATGAAAGACAAACTATTCAACAACTCTACCAGCCGCCACTTGTGGGAAGAAGTCTGAAAAGGACATGGCCAGAGGACCTAACTGATTAGGTGTATTGGAGAACCATCGATGGATGGTGCCCAAAGCATGCGACATACTTTTGAATAACAATGTTTGTTAGCATTTTTTGTGTCAAGTGCACCGTTAAAAATGATGGAGGTATTAAGCAAAATTGGTTCTCGTTTAAGATCAAGATGGCGGCTAACGCCACGGCGGAATTCAGTCGCAATTTTAAGTTTACACTCTTATTGACCCTCCCCTAAAAATTAGAAAAATAAATGCTATCCCGACTGGACTAGTATGGCATCTGTTGTAGACTTTCCCTTAATAAATCCGCATTGATAATGCCGTATGATATTCGTCATAGCTTCGGCCAGTCTTCGTTGTATTACGGTCGATATAATTTTATATGCGTGTGTAAAAGCATCAGTTCTCTGTAGTTATTACATATTTGTTGATTTCCTTTTTTATGAATCGTGATAATTTGTCCTCTGTACCGTTCTTCCGGCATTTTTTTGTTCGTCCCATTATGTGTTTTATTAAATTGTATAGTTTTTCTCTTAATTCTTCTCCACCATATTTTATAGACTCCATTTTATAGGCTTTACCATTATTGCTGCTATTAGTGCTATTTATAATTTCCTCAATTAGCTAGGTCCTTCTAGATGATTTCCTAAGATCGTTGTCTCTTCTTCCACGTTTTCATTTGTCTTGATCTTATTGTTCTGTTAATGATCAAATTTATTATAGAATGCTTTTGTGTTTCTGTTCTTACTTTCTTTTTATATTTCTTTTATCTTATCATCTAACAAGGCTCCTTTAATTTTCCTTATTTTTTTCTTACATTTATTCCTAGTTCTATTGTATTCTTCCCTATAATCGTGCCTACTTCTTTTTATCCACATTTGTCTCATTTCTATCTTCTTTTTTAGCATGTTATGACATTCTTTATTATCCCATTCTTGGTTTTTTGTTTCTATTTATCCTTATATGTATATCTTCTTGTTTGTGTGCAGTGCTTGTTTTCAAGCGTCGGCTATCGTCGTATTACTTTACTTTACGTAATCAGTAGACCCATTTGTACCTTTCGGTGTTGGGCCATTTATAATACAATAATTCATTAAATTACAATATTTTACAATCTTCTGAATTTTCCTAGCTCTTGACGAATTTTCTCCATTCCTTCCTATTGGATGCTATCTGTGTTGCTTCCTGACAAGTCTTACCCTTACTCTGCAGTATCTGCGAAATGTCACTGTTCCATTCTTTAATGGGTCTTCCTCTTCTATTCTTACCTACATACTATTTTCACTTGTCTATTATTGTCCATCCGGGTTAGATGTCCGAACCATGCCAATTTTTTCTCCTTGATTGAGTCGAGTATCGGCTTGATTTTGAGTCTTTCTCTTATTTCTTCATTTCTGATTCTATCAGTTCTTTTTACTCCGATCGTTCTTCTGAGGTATTTCATCTCTGCTGCCTGTATTCTGCTCTTATGTCTTTTGTTTAATATCCAATTTTCTGCTCCATATGTCACCGTAGGTCTATATATTGTTTTGTACATTGTCATCTTGGTTTTTGTTGATATTTCTTTGTTATTAAGGAATCCTCTATTTAGTGCTTGGAATAGTTCTCCTGTGTTTTCCATTCTGTTGTTAAGATCGTCCTCTATGTCTCCTTTGTTGCTGATTACTGTTCCTAAGTATTTGTATGAATTTGTCTGTATTATTTGATGTTGGTCTATCATTACTTCTATTTGATCTTCCGTCCCTTGTTTCCTTGATATTTTCATTATCTGAGTCTTCTCTTTGTTTACGTTTTAGTTGTATTTGCTTGCTTCTAGGTTCCATTTCTCAAAGTTGTATTTCAGTTTTTCTGCTGTTTCCGCAATTAATACTATTTCGTCTGCAAATATACACATCTCAGCGTTTATCATTTGCATTCTGTTCCAACCGATGCAGTATTTCTTGAAAGTTTTCTTACATTCTTTCACTATCTCATCTATTACATTTATGAATAGCACTGGGCTGATACTTCCCCCTTGTCTAACTCCTTGAGTTGTTTCAAATGGTTCTGACTGTATATTTAACATTCTTACTGTATTTGTTGTTTTCATGTATATACTCTTTGTTGCTTCTATCAGTTCTTCACTTACTTCCTTCTTCTTTAGGCTTTCCCATATATCTTTTCTTTTTACTGAGTTGAAGGCTTTTTCCATGTCTATAAAGCTCAGATATATTTCTCTATTTTTCTTTAATGCTTTTTCTATTACTTGTTGCATGGTGAATATATGGTCTTGTGTGTTGTGTCCTTTCCTGAATCCACTTTGTACGTCCTCTAATTTATGTTCTATTTCTTTTCTGATTTTCCTTTCTATTATGTTTTCGTATACTTTTTCTGCTACACATAGTAGTGATATACCTCTATAGTTCTTACAGTCTCTTGTGTTTCCTTTCTTGTATATAGGTATAATTACTGCATTTGTCCATTCTCTGGGTATTACTTTTCTCTTCCATATTAGGTTATATATGTATAACAATTTTTCTTTTGCTTTTACTCCTATATATTTCATCATTTCTGGTGCTACTTCATCGCTTCCTGGTGCTTTTCCAATCGTTATCTTTCTTATTGCTTCTTCTAGTTCTTCATTTTCTATAGTTTCTGGATTTTCCGTGTTTCTCATGGATACTCTCTTGATGTGGCTTTCCTTGTCCATTGTATTCGCTTGATTTCCATTCAGTATCAGCTGGAAATGTTCCCTCCATCTTTCCATTATTGTTTTATCGTCATTTATTATTGTTCCTTCCTTGTTCATTATTTGTTTCAGTTTCGTTTCTTTGTTGTTGCTTCTTAGGTTTTTCAGTGTTCTATAAAATAATTTTACGTTTTCTGTGCTGTTTTCTTCCATTTTTTCTCCGAATTTTTCCCAACTTTTCTTTTTCTCTTTTTTAACTATCTCTTTAACTTTTGTTCTTTGTCTCTTATCATTTTCATATTTTTGTTGTGTTTTGTCTTGTATGTATTCTTTCCATAATTTCTTCTTTTCTTTTATTTCTCTTTTCACTTCATCGTTCCACCAAGACGTTCGTTTCCCTCTGTTGTTATATCTTGTAGTTCCACATATTGATTTAGCTATTTTTATCATCGCATTTTTAAATTTTCCCCATTCTTCTTCTATTGTTTCTGTTTTTCATGTTCATTGTCCATCTCTTTCTCTAGCCCTTCTGTGTATCTTATTTTCGTTGTTTCTTCCTTTAGTTTATAAATTTTTATTATTTCTTTGTGTTTTCTGTTTATGTTCTCATTTCTTTTTATTTCTTTTCTTTTGCTTTTGAATGTGGTTTCTAGTAGATAGTGGTCACTACCAATTTCATAACTCCTTTTCACCCTTACGTCTCTTGTCCAGTTCTTCTTTGTTTTTTTTGCACTATAGTATAGTCTATAATTGATTGTTCGTCTCTTGATTTGACTTCTCTTGTGATCTTTTGTGTATCCTTTTATGTTGGAAGTGTGCGTTCAGAATTCAAGTAGTAATTTTCCATTTTTGTTTATTTTTTTCTCCCCATAAGGTCCGATGACATTGTTCCATTTTTCTGCTTCTTTCCCCACTCTACTGTTCATGTCTCCTGTGATCACAATTTTCTCTGTACAATCATTTATCACTTCTTGTAATTTGTCCCAGAACTCATTCTTTTCGTTTTTTGTTGCTTCTTCATCTGGTCCATAGCATATGATTAGATTTGTATTGGTTTCCTCTGTATCCATATATATGTCTACTCTTAGTATACGTTCGTTGTAATATATCCAATTTTTTTACTTTGTTGATACTATCCTTCTTAATCATGCACGCTACTCCTGCCTGAGCCCTCTTCGTTTCTTCCACTCCACTGTATATTAGTAACATTCCGTTTTATAATATTATTGATCCTCTACCTTTTTTCTTTGTCTCTATTATAGCTACTATTTCAATGTTCTTATCTCTAATTTCTTCCCCCAGTTCTATTTCTTTCCCATTTATACCTCTTACATTCCATGATGCCATTTTCAAAATTGTTCTGTTCTTTTCTGTGTTTAAGTTGTACTTTCATTTGTTTTTCCTTCCGTTTGTGTTATTATCTTTAAATCTGCTCATGTCCCTGTTCTGTGCTTATGTCCCTATCGTCGTATTAACAAGCTGATTAAATGTTTTTCTTTCGGTCGCCAGCTATATGAAACAATTCCTCGACCATTCGACCTGTACATTGTCTAATGTTACGCAGCCAAGACAGTTGTTTTCTTCCAGCCCAGCGTTTTCCTTCGATTTTGCCCTGAATGATCAATCGGAGTAAGCGATGTTTAGGTCCTCTCATTATATGGCCGAAGTATTGAACCTTTCTTATTTTTATGATGTTGATCAAATCTCGCTCCCTATGCATGGTCTCCAACATACGTTCGTTGGATATGTGTGCTGTCCATGGGATTCTGAGCATGCGACGGTAACACCACAACTCGAACGCTTCTAATTTGTTAAGATTCTTCATTTTTGTTATCCAGGTTGCGTATTTACGTTTCCGTGTTCATTTCAAGACCGGGTAGTTTTGAAATCGGCACGTAAACGGCGGAGCATATCTGCTTTCAAAGAATTGTGCATTTCAAGACGTTTAATTTTGAAATGCTTTTGGTTTGTAAAAGAATTTCGCGCCTAAAATTATCACAAATACGTGTTAAGTTGTAACAATATTTTATTTTATTTGAGCTGTAATATGATTTATCACAAATAGCTCCTATGTGCAGAATAACAAATTATCATTCATTGGATCTGTCGAAACAAAACAATTTTGTTACCAAAGTTACCTTCATTTTTTCTTTATAATATTTCAAAACACTCAAAGTAGTGCCAAAATATCCTGTCAAAATAAACTATTACGATACGTATACATTTTTTAGTAATGCACAACAATAGGTACTTAAAGTGTTCTATTAAAAACATATTTTAGCTTATGCTCATCAATTATTATTCAGCAAACATATTTTTAGCTATTCTTAAGGAATCAATATCAGAAGAAGAAAAGGGTATATCGATAAACGGAAAATCTTGAAAAACATAATATTCGCAGACGACACCGTTATTTTTGCAGACAGTATAGAAGCACTGCAACTCAGCTTATAGTTACCATTTTCTTCAAATGAGTTTTGTTCAAACAACAGAATTTCAAAATCTTGAGAGATATTAGTAAAAATATTTTAAACTGCTCCACCACGTTTAAATAATTGATTTAAATACACAACAACACAACCCTCAAAGCTAAGTTGATAAACAACACGTGCAACGAGTAGACCTAGCTCCATGCACTTGTTTGTAGAAATCCAACGCCACATGTTTCGGTACAAACCCGTGCATATTTCGGGGGTTGGCTCTTTCAAATCAACACCTTTTTGGAACTAAACATGTATCGCCGTTTCGGTGTCCGTTTCAAAACTGCAATGTCTTGAAATGAACACGTAAACGGAAATACGCATCCAGGTTTCACATCCATAAATCAAAACGGACCAGACGTAGCACTTCAATACTCAAACGTGGGTCAATGATAGAGTTCTACTGCACAATACAGAACGCCAGCTGATAAAGCTTTGTCGTGCAAGTTCTATTCTGGTTGAAATTTCTTCATCAATTTTAACCCCGCAGTCAATCCAGCTACCCAGATATCAAAAGTGTTCCAGGATTTTGTTATCTGATTTTAGTAGTGAGCATTCGATATTAATTTTTCCGACCACCATCCATTTTGTTTTCTTTGCATTGATTGTTAAGCCATTTGCAATACATTCGTTGTTTACAGCGTTCAACAGGGTTTGAATGTCTTCTAGACTCTCAGCCATTATGGCGGTATCATCTGCGTATCTGATGTTATTAATAATTTCACCACCGATTTTAACACCTTCGCGACGATTATTTAACGCTTCCTCAAAAATTGGTTCGGTGTAGGCATTGAACAATGTCGGTGACATAACACATCCCTGTCTGACACCACGCTTAATAGAAACTAGTTGAAATTTTTTGATCCAACTTAATACAAGCGGTCTGATTGTAGTAAAGATTTTTGAGCAATCTCATGTCGTACGTGTCCAGACTAACTAAGTCCAAGCAATGAAATAGTAATGTATGTAGGTCTCTATCAAAGGCTTTTTCGAAATCTATAAAGCATACGTAAATATTTTTCCTAAGCTCAATGCTCTTTTGTAATAGTAATCGTATGCAAAAAAGAGCTTCCCGAGTACCCATACCGTTTCGGAAACCAATTCATATTAGTCTGGGCTGATTATCGGAGAATAGGCCATTTTTGGGAAAAGTTATTTACGCAAAGTATATTTATGCAAAGTCCGCAGATAGTGTGCTACTTTTTTATAAACCCGCCCAATGGCGCCCGAAAGTCGTGTTTTTTCAATTATTGCCCTATACCTCCGAAGATTTTAACTTTACAACAAAAACACTCAAATAAAAATTCACCACAATTAAATTCTGCATAGAGATATGTTTTTCCCGATCTGCTCCTACGGAAATTTTCCTCGGAAAATGCGGGTTTTCCCAACAAAATCTTTAATTTTCAAATAGTTTTAGATAAGTAATTATCTACCAATAAATAAATAATTTGGTGACTTAAAAGCCTTCTTGGTTTAGATTACAGTTCCAGAAGCTGGTGAAAATTGAACGAATGTTTTAGCAACAATTCAATTGTTAATTAATAATTTACGGTCGCAATAATAACCAAAATAATTATGATACACTGATCAAACTTTGAAATCTTATAACGATGAGATGTCTATTTAACATTTTGTCGACAAAATATAAATTTTTTATTTTTTTGCATAATCTTTAAATGTTTAAAAAAAATTGTTATAAACAAATTAACGTTTCTCAGAAAGTTTTTATTATATTCTAATTTTAAAAAATAGGTAAAATGCGTATTTCAAATATCTTGAAAGTGAATGCTTTAAAACTTTTTTGCAACTATTTGCAAAAAAGTTATGAAACAGCAAAATAAACATACGATTACTACGTTGTTTATAATTTTTTTAATTCTTTCAAAGCGTAAAAGTGAGTTTAAAGTACAAGCTAATTATTTACAAAAAATATCGATTATTAGTTTAATGGTTATATTTTAATTAAAGATTATAAATCTATTTTTTTATAATTTACACGCGCGAAAGTAGACTAATACAGTACTGTAGCTAAAATTTTCACTCGAAGCGACGGCCGCCGCGCGACGTACACCTAAAAATAAAATTACATGTAGTAATATGTATGCTGCCTGTCAGTCGCTTCGAGCGAACATTTTAGCTCCGGCTCTGTATCAAGCCTACTTTCGCGCTAAAAATTACAAAAAAAGTATTTTTAATCTTTGATTAAAATATAACCACTGAACTAATATTTGATATCTTTTGCGAGTAATTAGATTGTAACACAGACTCACTTTTAAGCTTTGAAACAATTAAAACAAATTATAAACAACGGAGAAATCGTATATTTACTTTGCTGTTTCATAACTTTTTTGCAAATGGTTGGAAACATTTTTTAAAGCATTCATTTTCAAGACCTTTGAAATACGCTTTTTAAGTATTTTTTAGAATTAGAATATAATAAACAATTTCTAAGAAATGTTAATTTGTTTATAACTATTTTTTTAACATATAAAGAATATGCAAAAAAATGAAAAATTTATATTTTGTCGACAAAATATTAAATAAGCGTCACATCTTTATAATCTTTCTAAGTTTGATCAATGTCTCAAGATTATTTTGGTTGTTATTGCGACTGTAAATTGTTAATTAATAATTGAATTGTTGCTAAAATATTCGTTTAATTCTCACTGGCTTTTGCAGTTATAATGTATACCAAGAAAGCTTTTATTTCACCAAGTTATTTAATTATTGATAAATAATTACTTGCCCAAAAAATTTATTTCAAAATTCGAGATTTTGTTGGGAAAACCTACATTTCCTAAGGAAAATTTTCGTTGGAACAAATCGGAAAAACATGCGTCTATGTAGAATTAAATTGGGGTGAATTTTTATTTAAGTGTTTTTGGCGTAAAGTTAAAATCTTCGGAGTTATAGGCCAATAATTGAAAAAAACACGATTTGGGGGCGCCATTTTGTTAATAAAAAAAGTAGGACACTATCCGCGGACTTTGCATACCTATATTATTAATATATAGGATCATAATATTCGATTCCAGCAATAAAATTGCTGGCAAATAACCTTTTTTGTACTTTACTAATTAGACCAGCGTATTATAACTATTTTTCTTTCAAAATTTAAAGATTATGCAAAAAAATGAAAAATTTAAAATTTGTCGATAAAATATTAAATAGGCATCTCATCTTTATAATCTTTATAAGTTTGATCAATGTATCATGACTATTTTGGTTATTATTGCGATCGTAAATTGTTAATTAACAATTGAATTGTTGCTAAAATATTCGTTTAATTTTCACCGGCTTCTGGAATTACAATCTATACCAAGAAAGCTTTGATGTCACTAAGTTATTTAATTATTGATTAATAATTTTACTTACCTAAAACTTTATTTGAAAATTAGAGTTTTTGTTGGGAAAACCCGCATTTTCCGAGGAAAATGTTCGTCGGAGCAAATCGGGAAAAACATATCTCTATGCATAATTTAATTGCGGTGGATTTTTATTTGGGTGTTTTTGTTGTAAAGTTAAAATCTTCGGAGTTATAGAGCAATAATTGAAAAAAAATACGATTTGTCGGCGCCATTTTGTTTATAAAAAAAGTAGCGCACTATCTGCGGACTTTTCATACCTATATTATTAATATTGGTAGGGGAGCCCAAGCGGGGATTTTTGCAGGCACTCGAGCGCGTCAGATTAGCATATGGTGAGAAACCTGGTACCCTGCAGATGTACCTCTACCATATATTGGCTCTTAACACAAGGGAGTTCGTTAAGGGGGGCCCGAAAAAAAAATATATCCTTAAAAATACTCGAAATTATCAGATTAAGATATAGAGTGTATATTTTAAAAATTTGACGATTTGAGCCGGGCGTAAGGAAATGGGTGAGTCCCAAAGTTTCACAAGAAACAAGCGAATATTTCGAGAAATGATTGACAGATCGAAAAACTAAAAAATATATGCTCAATATTTTTTAAAAATCTATCGAATTATACCAAACACGACTTCCTACGGAGAGGGGTGGGGGGTAAATTTAATATTTTAAATACGAATCCCGCGATATTTCGCGAAATGAACATGAGATCGAAAAACTGTAAAATACACTTATTCAATATTTTTGAAAAATCTGTCGAATGACACCAAACACGACCCCTTCTGGATGTATGGTGGGGGGTTACTTTAAAATCTTAAATAGGAACCCTTATTTTTTATTGCAGATTTGGATTCCTTACGTAAAAATAAGTAACTTTTATTCGAAACATTTTTTCGAATTATGGATAGATGTCGCTATAATCGGAAAAAACGATTGTTGGAAATGAAAAATTAAATTAAAAAATGGCAAGCGCCCACTAGAATGGAAAACTTTACTCAACTTTTTTTGGTTTTAGGACCTACTCTTTACAACCCAATAGGTCCCCAAAGCGCTCGAGTGACTGCACATTTAGCATACTTTGCTCCCCTACCATATATAGGATTTTATAATTCGATTTTGCCAATTTTGCTAATTTTGCTAATTAGCCCAGAGTATATGTACATGGCGCTGTTTAATTTACCCATTCTTTGTTACTCCCTGTATATTCTCAGTTAAGCCGTATTTAAATATTATATTATACAAGAAGAAAATTTTATACTTTTACTCTATTAAATATTTATAAAACGGAAAATTATTTCACGATTATTACTTATTATTAGTTCGGCTGCATAAAAGCTTTTAAATTAAAGCGAAAGCAAAGAAAGTATTTATAAGACGTGAATAAAATAACCAAATCCTTTCTTCTGGAAACATACTACAAATAGATTATACGGTTAAGGAAATTCTTTTTAGTTAAATTAAATATTTTCTTTATACCATCGACTTCTGGTATTTCAAAAATACTGTATTCAGTGCAGTATATTTGTGAGTTTTCTATGAATAGGTACTAAATTTAAATTAAATATAACTTGTATATTACAAAGTAATCAGAAAATTTCTGATTGATTTATTTTTAATATGTTATACTGTTATAGCATTATACAAATTATTATTATTAAAGGTTATAGGATTATACAAATGCGGACTACCACTCAGATCGTATGCTACTTCTACAACTGCAATTTTCCGTTTTAATAATATAGTCCAGAAAGCCACTGCGCATCCGCTAGGAAAAATATTCTAATTCGGATTTTTTGCACAGTCTTACTAAAAAAGGACTCCTTTTAACAAATTTGCATGTTGCCAGGACCAAAAGGTGGTCAAAAATTTTTTAAACGTTATTTATTTGTTTGTTTCGTAAAATTATTTTTTTTTGCATGGAAAAAAGTTTTTTTAGATTTTTTGGATCATTCCAAACAGAAAAGGTCTTTAGTGACTTTTCTCTAAAAATGATAGTTTTTGACATATAAGCGATTAAAAATTGAAAAATTGCGAAATCGGCCATTTTTGACCCTCAAAAACTATGTGAAAAACTGAAAATTTGAATGTTGCCAAGGTAGGCAGATATTCTTTAAACATCGATTGATGAAATCCCGAAGAGCTTTTTGCAACACAATATTCAAAACTCCTTTGTTTTTTAATTGCTAATCAAGCGTGCGCGACACTATTTTCCACCGACAGTATGGTGCAAATGAAAGGAATAAATTCGTTATTTCGTAAACCGGCGACTTTAAGGAAAAATCACGAAACAGGTCGATTTTTATTTTTAAGTTATGATATTGTGGCATATATGGTATACTAGTGACGTCATCCGTCTGGGCGTGATGACGTAATCGATGATTTTTTTAAATAAGAATAGGGGTCGCGTGGTAGCTCATTTGAAAGGTTCTTCAATTCTCTATTCAGTAATTTAAACATTTACATAATTATTTATACAGGGTGTCCTTCTACTTCTTTTGTGGTCAAATAATTTAATTTAATAAAACTTTTTTGGACACCCTGTATAAATAATTATATCAATGTTTATATTACTGAATAGAGAATTGAAGAACCTTTCAAATCAGCTAGCACACGACCCCTATTCTCATTTAAAAAAATCATTGATTACGTCATCACGTCCAGATGGATGACGTCACTAGTATACCATATATGCCACAATATCATAACTTAAAAATAAAAATCGACCTGTTTCGTGATTTTTCCTTAAAGTCGCCGGTTTACGAAATAACGAATTTATTCCTTTCATTTGCACCATACTGTTGGTGGAAAATAGTGTCGCGCACGCTTGATTAGCAATTAAAAAACAAAGGAGTTTTGAATATTGTATTGCAAAAAACTCTTCGGGATTTCATCAATCGAAGTTTAAAGAATATCTACCTACCTTGGCAACATTCAAATTTTCAGTTTTTCACATAGTTTTTGAGGGTTAAAAATGGCCGATTTGGCAATTTTTCAATTTTTAATCGCTGATATGTTAAAAACAATCATTTTTAGAGAAAAGTCACTAAAGACCTTTTCTGTTTGGAATGATCCAAAAAACCTAAAAAAACTTTTTTCCATGCAAAAAAAATAATTTTAGGAAAAAAACAAAAAAAAACGTTTAAAAAATTTTTGACCACCTTTTGGTCCTGGCAACATGCAAATTTGTTAAAAGGAGTCCTTTTTGAGTAAGACTGTGCAAAAAATCCGAATTAGAATATTTTTCCTAGCGGATGCGCAGTGGCTTTCTGGACTAATATTTAATAGAGTAAAAGTAAAATAAATTTCTTCTTGCGTGTTATAATAATTAAATACGGGTTAACTAAAAATATACAGGGAGTAACAACAAACGAGTAAATGAAACGCGGACGTAGACATAGGGATAAATAGAAACAAAAAAAAACAAAAACGGTATAATGAAAAATGTCATAACATACTAAAAAAGAAGATAGAAATGAGACAAAGGTGGATAAGAACAAATAGGCAGGATTATAGGGATAAATACAACAATAGAAGAAGGAATGAATGTAAGAAAATTTAAGGAAAATTAGAAAAGCCTTGTTAGATGATAAGCTAAAAGAAATAGAAAAAGAAAGTAAGAACAGAAACAAAAAAAGCATTCCATAAGAAAATTAGCGAGCAGAACAAAACTTTTAAAGGAAAGATAAAATGCATAAAAGATAAAAAATGGAAACGTATCAGAAAATGATGAAGAGAAATTTGGACTAACTACACTAAACGCAAAAAGTATCTCATAATTTTTGAAACACAAAAAAAAATTTAAAAATAATTTTTAATTTTTAGCAGAATGTTATAATACCCGTCTATCGTCTTCTTTAGGTGTCTACAAACCCATAACATTTCAAGTTGAAACGTGTTTTTGCCGCAAAAAAAAAACAAGAAACAAAACGTTGTTGAAGAAGAATATTTATTTTGGATATTTGTGTTCGAGAATTTTTGATCTGTGCACTATGTTTGCTTGAGTTTTCAATGAGGAGGTGTGTTCTTACAAAAAATGAGTAATATAACGTCAGAACAAGCAGCCCAAATTGTAGGTTTTAATTGGCGATGGCCGATCGCAGCAATACCTTGCTGAAGTTATGGGAATCCACCAATCCAGCGTTTTAAGAGATTTAAGAAGGTATAGAAAAAGTGGAGGATACTGGTATAGTCCAGTTCCAGGACTCAGTGACGGTTTAAGGCATCATGGGGCCCTAGGCGGCCATAAGAAGTAGGCCCCTTTATAGCGACCATTTACTTAAAACAAATTTACAGATATTTATGTTGTTTTGGAAAGTAGTTACTCCAAAAATAAATTACGACAATGCAAAAAAGATCATTTTTCTTCTTTTTTTACATTTCGTAACAACTTCTCATTAAGAGTCCATAGCTAATATGCCAAAGAAAAAAAAAGGGATATTGTGTCGATATGTGATTTTGCCCTGGGTATAAGTTCCACCCCTTCGGGGGTGAAAAAACATACATTCAAAATAAGTGCGGAAATGGATAAACTGATTAATTCTAAGTAACTTTTGTTGTATCGAGTTTTTTCACTAAATCAATACTTTTTGAGTTATTTGCGAGTGAATATGTTCATTTTTCAACAAAAAAAAAACACGTGTTTAGACGGTTTTTCGCAAATAACTCCAAAATTAAGTACATATTTTATCGAAAAAAATATTCTTAGGAAAAATGTAGCGTATACAAAATTTAAAAAAAAATGGTTTAGTATGAAGTATGTAGACCCAGTATAACCAGAACTGGAGCTAATGGAAAGTAGACAAATTTCAAATCAAATATTTCAACGTAAATAACCAAAAAAATGAAGCACTTTTCGGTGAAAAATCATCACAACTTTTTTAAAGTGTTAAAAAAGTTTTGTTTTTGATTTTTTTAACAACTTTCAAGCATCAAAATTAAGAAAGTAAAGCTCAAAATAATGTTGATAGTTTTTTTGGCAAAAAAATCTTGAAAATTTATGAAAATCTTGAAAAAATTTATAAGTATATTATTTATATGATCTGTAAGTTTCACCGGTTCACAGTGCTTATATTTCAAAACATTGCGATTTAAAGTAAAACAAATTTTGCGAACGTTTGAATTTTTTTTTAATTAACTAAAAATTATTAGTGGTACCAAAAATCTTAAAAAATAAAAAAAGTGGGTTTTGCTTTTCTAAATATTAGAGATGTTTGCTTTTTTGGAAGATAAAAATTGGTTAAGATATGACTGTTCAAAATTTACATACACTGGGTAGAGAGTTTTTCATTTATTAAAAATTAATAAATGCAAATAGTTTCTATCCTTGTGGGATCGGTACTCACCGGAGGTACCGCAGACGTTCGGATACAATTAGCGTTTCTTTGCAAAAACAATGATGACTTTGCTAAGTAACAAGACACTTACTCAACACACACACTACCCATTACACTAGGTACCTGATTGGAAAAATCCACTGTAGCATGCCAATAGCCATTAGTTGTCGAGGCATTAAGGTACTAGTACACTTTAGAAGATCAAAAATATTCATTTTTTTCAAGAATTTTTTTCTCAGAACCTTTATTAAAAATGAACATAAAACTTTTTACATATTAATATCTAACTCTTAGAGCGTACAAAAACTATATCCGTTTTCATTTATGCACGTACACTAATATTGTAGAGGGCGCAAAAATCGAGGCCTCGAAAAATGATGGCGGACAGTTAATCTCAGGATTGGCATATCTAAAACAAAAAAATCGTACGGCATTTGAAAAAGGAAGGCTTCTTACGTGATAATTTAACACAATTTGACCAAAAAATACAAAATAAATATTTTTTACCCATGAAAAACTAAAGCAAAACGGGCGATTTTTTCACAAAATTTTTTTAAATGTCCGTAAAATCTTTTTCTTGCGGAATTTTTTACTAACGGTGGTAAATTATCACGTAAGAAACCATTCTTTTTCAAATGCCGTACGATTTTTTTGTTTTAGAGATCCCAATCCTGAGATTAACTGTCCGCCATCGGAACCACTTTTTTTCGAGGCCTCGACTTTGGCGCCCTCTACAATATTAGTGTATGTACATAAATAAAAAAAGATTCATTGTTTGTATTCTCTAAGGCAAGCCGCACATCAAAGAAACATGAAACGTAAATTAGGTTTCATGGAAATAACCACTGCTAAACAAATATATATCCGGCCATTTATGAAACTCTCCGAAAATAAAAATGTGTCATGAGCATGAATCATACTCGTTTCATTGGTAGGCGGACTTTGAGATTTGTTTAGCAGTGTTTTCTTTTCATGAAACATGTTTTTCGTTTCATGTTTCATGTTTTTCGTTTCATGTTTCTTTGGTGTGCGGCTTGACTTAGAGTTAGACGTTAAGATATAAAAAGTTTTATGTTCATTTTTAACAAGGATTCTGAGAAAAAAAATCTTGAAAAAATGTTTATTTTTGGTCTTCTAATATACGAGTATAAGTAAATAGACCTGGATCCCGCGTAAGAAAGAAAAGTTTATTAATAGCAAGCTGAAAATTTGTTAATAGCTTAACGGTGTCTAGTCGGACAAACTTTGATACACGGGAACATTGGAAAAGGGAAGTTTTAACTGTGGAGCATGATAAACGTGTCGTCCTGACAAGTTTATGATTGTGAAAAATAGCAAGTTGTTTTTAAGTTTATTCGATAGCCAACGTTATGTAATATACGAGAAAATGTTTGTCCGACAAAAATGTTGGGCATTTTAACGAGTCCGACACGTAGAACATGTCACATCACAGGAATTATGTTGGTGATGGATAGCAGTCTGATTTTTGCATGAGAGTTTAATGAAAGGTTAAAAAAGCAATTGGAAGTTCTGTCCGACAAAATTAATGGGAAGTTTTCGTAGTGGGACATTTTAAACAGGTAAGATATAGACAAAAATGCTGGTGATAAATAGCTTTCCAACAAAGACGAAATTTAATTTAGTAAATTATTCCTTACCAAGAATGACTCTTGTCGGAAAAAAAATAAGGGGTAGATTTTGTAGTCGGACAATTTAAAAAAATAATTTTTGAAATTTCAATAAGGGGTGATTATTCTATGTCAAAAGTACCTGCAATCAATTACAATCGATATCTTTCGATTTATCTCAACATCATTTAGATAGCTCACTGTAATACATTTATAGCAGATCAGGCAATTATATTATGGATTGAGTGGTCTAGCTATCTTTGTCTGCCACGTGCGCGGGATCGCTTGGTTAAAAGAGATGGATAGGCCACCTATCTATCGACTTTTTGTACTGTATTCCCTGTCGACCCTTATGTCTATGAATACATTTCCATTTAAGAAAAACTGTCACTTTTGACAATAATTCATAATAAATTGCAATCGTAACTTCAAATTTAAACTAATCGATTTATTTTGGCAGCAAATTATTTCTAGCCATGTGACATATTAATTACATTAATATTTCATTTGTAGAAAGTTGAGAATAATTACGTTATACAATTTTAGTAATAATTTATTTAGGTACCATTTTTCAATCAAACAAAGCATTATAGCACGAAGAATGATATTCAATAGAATTTTCACAATTATCTGGCAACTGAACCTCATTGAATTGATGACCAAGTATTTTACTAACTTTGTAAAATATTCGAAAATTATTCAAAAATGTTCCGTTGAATGGTTTCACTTTTGATTTGGCGACTTAAAATTTAAACTGTTGACACTCAAAAATAGACACAAAAACACTCCATAGTTAATATAAATTTTAATTTCCAACACACGTGGCAAACAGAAACTCAGAGACCATGTACTTTCAAATACTACTTTGTATAGCGCAAAGTGTCACACTGACAAATGCAGCCTTCTAATACATACTTCTAAGCATAATGTGTCATATTTACGTTATTCTTATAAGCACCGAAGTTTTAGACTCTTCACATTTTTCAATGTCGTTTACAGGGTTAAGATTTGAGTATGGAAAAAATGTATACAACGTTTTTTGTAGGAAATTTTCCGTACTTTCTGATGCGCCTAATTAGAAAAACCTAAGAGATTGCTTTCACATGTTCTTTGACATTTTTTATTGTCATTTTGAGAATATCTAGAACGAACTCCACCCAAAAAAATAATTGTTCTGCAATATATACGCTGTGAGCTCGTACGTAGAGGGGATATTTACAAATTCGCGAGCGCCAGTAGTGGCAAGTCTGTAAACGTTTACCGGAAATTTGACATAAATGTCAAAGTGATTAATTTAAAATTAAAATTAAAAACATTATTTATAAAAAATATTAGTTGGTCAAAGCTGTGTTATATATTCTTACCTTAAATATACTTACGTTTTAAATGCTGAATTTAAGTTTTTTTAATGTTCCGTAATATGTAATTATAAATTAATCTGCGCCATCTACACGATAATTGTGAAAGTATCCGAAGTAAGAAATTCATATTTTATCAATAGAACGTCAAAATGATTAGCAAAATCTTAAAAAAATCGAGTACAATTTAATTACTTTTTTGCGTTGTAAATATTAAGCGATAACAATTAAATAATAAATTTAAAAATTACCGGTGATAGTTGAGTTAGTAATCCGCCAGGAGCGACACCAGCGAAGCTCAGAGCGTATACATGCATTGATACTTACCTCACTGTTTTTGGAGTGTGCATGTATATAGGGTGAGGCAGATAACTGGCCTATTAGAAATATCTCGAAAACTAAAGGCAACAGAATCATGAAAATTGGAATAAAGGGGTTTTGAAGGATGATCTATTAAATGAAAATATTTTTATCTCTTTGCAACTTCCGGTTATACCGGAAGTTGCTTATAACTTCGTTTTTTTTAAAGGGACACCCTGTATATTTTTACATTTTTGGATTCTCTTCGATGTCTTCTTTCTTTTTTTTTTTTTTTTTATTTGTGACTTTAGCACTTAGCTATTTAGCCAGATACAACTTGATAATAATTAATACTAATACAAAAAAACTATTAAACCTAATACAAATTATTAAAAAGAAAAACATATTATTCTAATTTACTTAATACTAAATAAAAAAGTGTCTGTCTATACCTACTATTGCAAACAGATCAAAATAGTCAAAAGAAAAAAAAACCTCTTAAAAATTACTAAAAGACATTACTATAAATAGGGAAAAGGAGGGAAAATAAACAATTGGGTAAAAAAAAGGTTAACGAGATTGGCTAAAATTGATTACAGACATACATTTGTACTATGTATAAATTTGATTAGACAATCATGCCATTAGTAGCCAATAGGTTATTTATTTGGTACGGAGGAAATATTTGCAGCGTTTGCAAGCTGCTTAAAAGAGTTCCTGTATGCTGAATATATTTGGAACAGTTAAAAAAGATATGATTAAGATCTCCTTGTTCTTGACATGTTTCACATAAGTCTGAATTGTAAATTTTGATTTTAGCAAGATGAGTAGGATAACAAGCATGACCAAATCTCAATCTTATTAAGGTTGTTATATATTTACGGATGTTACTAAATTTCTTAAACCATCTCGAATTTGGAATTTGTGGTTGTATATAAATATATTGTGTTGTTGAGTGGTTACAAAAAGTTTGCCAATAAGTTTTCCAACGATCTATTTGATTTCTTTTAGAGATACAAAAAGTGTCAGGAATACAAATTCTCTCCTCTGGTGCAATTCCAGCTGAAGAGGTTATTGCAGCTTTAGCTAAAGAATCAACATACTCATTATATTTTATACCAACATGAGCTTTTACCCAAATAAAATTAGTAGTTTTATTTTTATTTTTAAGCTTGACAAGCATGTTCTTAATTTGGTAAATGAAAGGATTAGAATTATAATTGGGTAATTTTGAATTTTTGAGAGATAATAAAACTGACAATGAATCGGATATTATTAACACTGAATTATTGTTTAAACTATCGAAATATATCAAGGATTCAAGAATTGCAATTGCTTCTGCACTAAAAATTGAGCAATTAGAAGGTAATTTGAACATTTTTTCTGTTGACTTAGATGGAATGTAGAAAGCACATCCGGTCCCTTCCGATGTTTTGGATGCATCTGTATAGATTACAGTTGCTTTAGGCCATTTGTCTATACAGGAATTCAAGATGCATAAATCTAATAATGAACTATTACAATATGTAGGTATATGTATATCAGGTTCATAAAAAAATGCGAAATAGTCATTAGTATCAAGGTTGTTGATATTATTGATATACTTATTGTTGCACATGATTCTAAAGGCTGTACACAGGGTTGGTGTATTTTTATGAGTCCAGTAACTGTTTGTTAGATCATCTGTGTTTAGTGAGCTTATGCTAGAATATAATGAATTATTGATACATGCAATTTTCACAACAAATTTTTCACTCAGATAATCTCTTCTAAAATTCAAGGGAGGTTCTAAAGCTTCAACATGCAATGGTGCTATTGGAGTAGACTTCATTGCTCCCATACAGATACGTAGAACAGTACGTTGAAATACATCAATTTTATTTAAAATTTGTTTACTTGCTGATCCATAAAGTATACATCCATAGTCCAGAATAGATCTGATGTAAGATTTGTAAAATAGTAAAGCTGTTTCTACATCAGCTCCCCACCAAGTTTTAGAAATGGATTTTAAAAAGTTTAGACCTTTATTGCTTTTGTCAAGCATATGCTCGATGTGTAATTTCCAAGTTAGCTTTTGATCTAGAAACATGCCTAGATACTTTATTGACTTGCAGAAATTTAAAGTTTGGCCATTTAATAAAATAGTATTTGTGTTAGGAATATTATGTTGTGAAAAAATACACACATTAGATTTACTAGTGGATAAATTAAAACCATTTTCACAAAACCATTTTGAGAAATATTCATGTAATTTTCTTAAGATTGTAAGGGAGGGTTCATATTTTGTCCTTTCTGTATATATGAGGAAGTCATCCGCATATTGGATTGTTTTGTAAGTAATACTTGGTGCATTAAGGCTATGAAAATCAGCCGTATACAGATTAAAAAGAAAAGGGCTTAAGACTGATCCCTGAGGTAATCCCCAACTATTATAACGTGGTCCAAGAAGTTCATTTTTATGGTTTCTAACGTATAGGCGTCTATCAGTGTAGAAATTAAGAATAGTTTGTGCTAGTTTTATGGGTATTTGAAACTGATTGATCATTTTGTCTTTTAATCATTTTAAAATATAAGGTTTTGTAACAATGTACAGGGTATTTTAAAAGATAATTACGTTTTTTTATTAATTTCGTAGCAACATTCACACCCTGTAGAATTGTAGTAGTTTGACATCTAAAACTCTACTTAGTTCAAATGATTTTTAATATACTCTACTATTGTTAAGAATCATTAGTATAGCTAAATTTTTAATTTTAGTATACAGGGTTGGTCGAAACTCGGAATGAGTATTTTCTGAGTTTTCTTAAATGGAACACCCTGTATTTTTGTATTGTAGTGAAATGATATTTTATAGTACTTTTTTATTTCTTAAGCATTCCCTATACCTAACTGCTTTAATTTGTGAGTTATTGGTGATTCAAGCTAAACATTAATTGCAACAAAAAATACGTAAAATTTTATTAGGTTGGCCGTGAAAATACTCAATCCTAAATAATTTTTCAGAAATAAATACATATTAATCCAGACTGGTCCTTAAAATTACCAATAATGGTTTAGCTATCGAAATACCTACTTAGTTAAGATTGTTGGTGCGATTAACAATTAAGCACAAATTAAAGCAGTTAGGTATAGGGAATGCTTAAGAAATAAAAAAGTACCATAAAATATCATTTCATTACAATACTAAAATACAGGGTGTTCCATTTAAGAAAACTCAGAAAATACTCATTCCGAGTTTCGACCAACCCTGTATACTAAAATTAAAAATTTAGCTATACTAATGATTCTTAACAATAGCAGAGTATATTAAAAATCATTTGAACGTAAGTAGAGTTTAATATGTCAAACTACTACAATTCTACAGGGTGTTAATTTTGCTACGAAATTAATAAAAAAACGTAATTGTCTTTTAAAATACCCTGTATAATATTAGAAAACCTCATATTTTAAGAAAGAAGACATCGAAGAGAATCCAAAAATGTAAAAATATACAGGGTGTCCCATTTAAAAAAACGAAGTTATAAGCAACTTCCGGTATAACCGGAAGTTGCAAAGAGATGAAAATATTTTCATTTAATAGATCATCCTTCAAAACCCCTTTATTCCAATTTTCATGAATCTGTTGCCTTTAGTTCTCGAGATATTTCTAATAGGCCCTTTATTTGCCTCACCCTGTATATATGCACATGCAAATATGTAAATATAAATAATAATATACAACTAAAATAGCTTTATCAATATGTGACTAAGTCATTCTGAAAAAATGTTTTTTATTTATTTCCTTCGATTTGCCAAAACTTTTTGTCCGACATATAACTTTTTGCGTTACAAAATATAATTTGTACATAAACAAATCAAAATTAGCTTGCTATTTATCACCAACATTTTTGTCTATATCTTACATGTTTAGAATGTCCGACTAGGAAAATTTCCCATTAATTTTGTCCGATAGAACTTCCAATGGCTTTTTTAACCTTTCATTAAACTCTCATGCAAAAATCAGACTGCTATTCATCACCAACATAGTTCCTGTGATGTGACATGTTCTACGTGTCGGACTCGTTAAAATGCCCAACCTTTTTGTCGGACAAACATTTTTTCATATATTATATAACGTTGGCTATTGAATAAACTTAAAAACTTGCGGTTACGTGGAAGAGCGCTTCTTAGCTGGTGTTTCTAGGAACATCATCTAAGAGCGAACGTCGCCTTTTGCTTTATTATAATTATTACTGTTTGTCTAGTTTGTATTTTTTTTTTGAAAAAAAGCAATAAAGTCATTATTATTATTATCCCAGATTTAGCCATACGGCTCACACTCCCTCTAAGGGGAAAATTGACTCATCCCAGATACCTACGGTATCAAAAGGATTGAGCTCTGGTGGGACTCTTTCCGTGTTTTCGAGCCCTAGGTGACTTGGTATGCTGGAGTTTCTCCCAGAAATTTTCGTACGCATCTGGCCGTCGCAAGTAGTACAGCTTTCTGCATGGTCTTATAAAGGTGTTCATTTAGACCCAGCTTTTTTATGCTTTCGAGGAGGGTCTTCGGAATGACTCCAGTAGTAGAGATAATAATTGGTATCGTCTGGGTACTTTGCATTCTCCATTGCCTTCGTATTTGAATTTCCAGATCTCTGTACTTGGCGATCTTTTCAGTAAATTTACTACGTAGATTATTGTTGTTAGGTATCGCCACATCAATTAGTGTTGTCTGTCTTGTTAATTTATTAACTAGTACGAGATCTGGTCTATTATGTGCCACTGTTTGTTCTGTGAGAACAGTGCGGTCCCAGTATAGCTTGTAGTTGCCATCCTCAAGCATACTCTCAGGGACGTATTGATAATACGGGAGATGATCCGTTTGGAGAAGTCCCAGCTTGATAGCTATCTCTTGATGAAGGATTTTTCCCACTGCGTCATGCCGTTCCTTGTATTCAGTTGCAGCAAATGCCTGGCAGCCCCCTGTAAGATGTTGGATGGTTTCTTGGGCTTGACATCCATATCGGCATCTGTCGTTTTGAACCTGAGGGTCTTTGATGATATATTTCAGGTAATTTCTGGTTGGTATAACCTGATCCTGAATAGCCAGTAATGAACCCTCCGTTTCAGGGAACATCTTTCCTGATGTCAACCAATAGTTCGACGCTGTATTGTCGACATAGTCTTGGCTGACCTCATTGGGATGTCGCCCGTGCAGAGGTTTACCCATCCAGGTGCGCAGTTTTTCGTCTTTAGTGAGGTGGTTTATGCGCATTTCTGGTTCCCTCAGTTTGATCGGTGTTGTGTCATCTACTGCGCAAATAGCTTGATGTAGAGTAGATGTCTCAGCTTGCATCTGAAAATAAGTTCTTAAATTAGCAATTTGTTTATCTAATTGCTCACCTATATCCATAAGTCCTCTTCCTCCCAGATTCCGTGGTAATGTTGTTCTTTCTACTGCACTTTTAGGATGGTGTTTTTGTGCCTTTGTGAGGTGTGTTCGTACTTTTCGCTGAAGATTTTCTATATCTGTTTTTGTCCACTTAACAATACCAAATGAATAGCTAAGTGCGGAACAAGCGTAGGTGTTTAGTGCCTTAAACAAATTTTTACTGTTAAGCTGTGAACGAAGCAGCTGTTTTATCCTTCGTATAAACTCAGTAGTTATTTCAGTTTTCATTTGCTTATGGTCAATTTTCCGCGCCTGCTTTACTCCAAGATATTTGTATATATCGTTTTCACCCATGGCCTCGATGTTCTGGCCATTTTGCATATCGAATCCACCGGGCTGTACCTTTCCTCTGACTATATTCAAAACACGGCACTTGTCTAGGCCGAACTGCATATTAATATCATTAGAGAATGTTTCTACTGTTTTTAGCATCTGCTCTAGATTGTCTCGAGTAGAAGCCATTAATTTCAAATCATCCATATACAACAGATGATTAAGCTTCGCTAGTACAGTATTGTTGTTTTTAATGCTAAAACCTGAGTCAGTGGAGTTTAATAGCTGTGATAGAGGGTTCATAGCCAAACAGAACCACAATGGACTCAGCGAGTCTCCTTGAAACAGGCCCCGGTTGATTGCGATATTTTCCGTTTCGATATTGTTTTCACCAGGTATTTGGAGGTGAATTTTAGTCTTCCAACTTGTCATTATATGCCTTAAAAAAGTCACTATGTTATCATCGACTTTGTATATTCTTAATATATCTATAAGCCATTCATGCGGCACTGAATCAAAGGCCTTTTTGTAGTCAATAAAGGCAGTAAAGAGGTTCCTTTTTTTGGTGAATGCCTGGTTAGAAATGACTGAGTCGATGATAAGTTGTTCTTTACAACCCATAGAACCCTTAGCGCATCCTTTCTGTTGAGGCTCTATGATATTGTTTAGAGCACAGTGTTGGTAGATACGCCGGGTTATACAGGATGTGACCAATTTATACAAAGTTGGAAGACAAGTAATTGGGCGGTACTTGGCTGGATCTTGGGTGTTATTTTGATCCTTCGGTATTAAATAAGTGGTTCCCTGAGTTAGAAATGATGGTATTTCCTGCGGGTTAGAAATAACATGATTAATTAATGTTGATAAGCAATCATGAATGCTCCAAAACCTCTTAAGCCAGAAGTTCTGGACTCCGTCTGGTCCAGGAGATTTCCAGTTATGAAGCTCTTTGATGATATTTGAGACCTCTTCAGTAGTGAATGGTTCGTAGTTAGCTGTGACGTAGTGGTGACAGTTGTGCGTCGTATCTTCTATCCAGCCAGCATTGTTGTTAAGAGCAGCTGGTGTGGAAAGTTGATTTCCCCAAAACTCATGAATCTCTTCCTGGCTTGGGTAAGACTTGTCTACAGTTTCTACGGTGTTCAGTTTTCGGTAGAACGCCTTCTCAGAGTTCTCAAAAAGTGCATTGTCACATTTTCGGTTGTTACTAACTTTATACCTTCTTAATCGTCCTGAATAGACGGAGAGTTTTTGTTTTAATGTATCCAGACACTGTTGGGCTGTGTTATTTTCTGGATCGTATCTCGAGTGTCTTGCAGTGCTCCGCATTATTTCTTGAGCTCTCTTAATGACTTTTCTACTTGTTACACCTCTTACATATTCTGTGACTTGACCAATATCCCTACGCAGTAATTCAATTTTTCCGAGAAGTCTCTTTTCCCAGGGTGCAATTCTGTTACCAGTCCTTCCGTTATTAGTACTCCGTCGTGTTCTGATCTTAACGCCCATTACATTAGCAATTGCTGTTGCTGCACAGTAGATTAGCATATGCAGATATTCCAATGTGTGGGCTTCTACGACATAATTGGGTAGGACTTCAGTGTTCACAATTTGTAACAGCTCACCTAGTTTCTTACAAGAGTTTATTCGTGGTAGCGGTGGTCTGCTAAGTGGATTTGTTCCATTAAACTCTTGTACGGCACGAGCCATTTCGTTTGCTAGACTATCGCGCAACTCGTTGTTTTCCTGTTGTGTATTGTCAGGTTGAGTTTCTGGTAAGGGAATCTCAGGAATCTGCTCATCAAGGATTTCATTTAGGACTTGATCTAAAACTAGCCCTTGGTTGTTAATCTCCCGTTCGACTTCGCTTTTGATCGTATTGCGTCTAGCCTCTGGGATAAGGTTGTTTCTTATGATTACCCGGTATTGATCTGATACTCTTTGCTCCGATACTTGAATATCTGGGTACTCCCTGCAAAATTCGGCATACAGCTGTTGTCTGTAGCCGATCGTTTCTTGACCGAGGTTTGTCACCTTATAATAGAAGCGCAAAATGCTTTCGTTAATGGACACAGTCCATTTCATGCGCTGCCTCGGTCGTCCCGCTTGAGTGAGCGCCGGCTGATGTTCCAGCGCAGCACCTTCAGCAGGTGGAGCTCTTGCTGTTGTTTGGCTCGCTTGTGGTTGTTGTTGTTGTTGGGCTGTAACTGATTGTATGACAGGGGCCCGCCTCCTCAACACCCTGCCACCGACGTCCCGCATGCTGTCACGTCCAGCGCCGGCTCCAGACGTGCCCTGGCGATCCCCAGGCAGCGATCCTAAACATAAATCAATATTCTCCATATTAATGGGTGTGCATTTTATACCTACTGCCAGGTGTCAGTTTTTGTTCCACGGCAAGTATCCCTGCTACTCTCTGGGTATTGGCGCTACGAATACCCAGAAAGCATCCCCCATTCGCAGGGGGCCGCGCCTGATAGAAGAACTGACAAAAAACTCCCACAGGTTATTATTATTATTATCCAGATTTAGCCATACGGCTCACACTCCCTCTAAGGGGGAAATTGACTCATCCCAGATACCTACGGTATCAAAAGGATTGAGCTCTGGTGGGACTCTTTCCGTGTTATCGAGCCCTAGGTGACTTGGTATGCTGGAGTTTCTCCCAGAAATTTTCGTACGCATCTGGCCGTCGCGAGTAGTACAGCTTTCTGCATGGTCTTATAAAGGTGTTCATTTAGACCCAGCTTTTTTATGCTTTCGAGGAGGGTCTTCGGAATGACTCCAGTAGTAGACATAATAATCGGTATCGTCTGGGTACTTTGCATTCTCCATTGCCTTCGTATTTGAATTTCCAGATCTCTGTACTTGGCGATCTTTTCAGTAAATTTACTACGTAGATTATTGTTGTTAGGTATCGCCACATCAATTAGTGTTGTTTGTCTTGTTAATTTATTAACTAGTACGAGATCTGGTCTATTATGTGCCACTGTTTGGTCTGTGAGCACAGTGCGGTCCCAGTATAGCTTGTAGTTGCCATCCTCAAGCATACTCTCGGGGACGTATTGATAATACGGGAGATGGTCCGTTTGGAGAAGTCCCAACTTGATAGCTATCTCTTGATGAAGTATTTTTCCTACTGCGTCATGCCGTTCCTTGTATTCAGTTGCAGCAAATGCCTGGCAGCCCCCTGTAAGATGTTGGATGGTTTCTTGGGCTTGACATCCATATCGGCATCTGTCGTTTTGAACCTGAGGGTCTTTGATGATATATTTCAGGTAATTTCTGGTTGGTATAACCTGATCCTGAATGGCCAGTAATGAACCCTCCGTTTCAGGGAACATCTTTCCTGCTGTCAACCAATAGTTCGACGCTGTATTGTCGACATAGTCTTGGCTGACCTCATTGGGATGTCGCCCGTGCAGAGGTTTACCCATCCAGGCGCGCATTTTTTCGTCTTTAGTGAGATGGTTTATGCGCATTTCTGGTTCCCTCAGTTTGATCGGTGTTGTGTCATCTACTGCGCAAATAGCGCGATGTAGAGTAGATGTCTCAGCTTGCATCTGAAAATAAGATCTTAAATTAGCAATTTGTTTATCTAATTGCTCACCTATATCCATAAGTCCTCTTCCTCCTAGATTCCGTGGTAATGTCGTTCTTTCTACTGCACTTTTAGGATGGTGTTTTTGTGCCTTTGTGAGGTGTGTTCGTACTTTTCGCTGAAGATTTTCTATATCTGTTTTTGTCCACTTAACAATACCAAATGAATAGCTAAGCGCGGAACAAGCGTAGGTGTTTAGTGCCTTAAACAAATTTTTACTGTTAAGCTGTGAACGAAGCAGCTGTTTTATCCTTCGTATAAACTCAGTAGTTATCTCAGTTTTCATTTGCTTATGGTCAATTTTCCGCGCCTGCTTTACTCCTAGATATTTGTATATATCGTTTTCACCCATGGCCTCGATGTTCTGGCCATTTTGCATATCGAATCCACCGGGCTGTATCTTTCCTCTGACTATATTTAAAACGCGGCACTTGTCTAGTCCAAAGTGCATATTAATATCATTAGAGAATGTTTCTACTGTTTTTAGCATTTCTTCTAGATTGTCTCGAGTAGAAGCCATTAATTTCAAATCATCCATATACAACAGATGATTAAGCTTCGCTACTACAGTATTGTTGTTTTTAATGCTAAAACCTGAGTCAGTGGAATTTAATAGCTGTGATAGAGGGTTCATAGCCAAACAGAACCACAATGGACTCAGCGAGTCTCCTTGAAACAGGCCCCGGTTGATTGCGATATTTTCCGTTTCGATATTGTTTTCACCAGGTATTTGGAGGTGAATTTTAGTCTTCCAACTTGTCATTATATGCCTTAAAAAAGTCACTATGTTATCATCGACTTTGTATATTCTCAATATATCTATAAGCCACTCATGCGGCACTGAATCAAAGGCCTTTTTATAGTCAATAAAGGCAGTAAAGAGGTTCCTTTTTTTGGTGAATGCCTGGTTAGAAATGACTGAGTCGATGATCAGTTGTTCTTTGCAACCCATAGAACCCTTAGCGCATCCTTTCTGTTGAGGCTCTATGATATTGTTTAGAGCACAGTGTTGGTAGATACGCCGGGTTATACAGGATGTGACCAATTTATACAAAGTTGGAAGACAAGTTATTGGGCGGTACTTGGCTGGATCTTGGGTGTTATTTTGATCCTTCGGTATTAAATAAGTGGTTCCCTGAGTTAGAAATGATGGTATTTCCTGCGGGTTAGAAATAACATGATTAATTAATGTTGACAAGCACTCATGAATACTCCAAAACTTCTTAAGCCAGAAGTTCTGAACTCCGTCTGGTCCAGGAGATTTCCAGTTATGAAGCTCTTTGATGATATTTGAGACCTCATCGGTAGTGAATGGTTCGTAGTTAGCTGTGACATAGTGGCGACAGTTGTGCGTCGTATCTTCTATCCAGCCAGCATTGTTGTTAAGAGCAGCTGGTGTGGAGAGTTGATTTCCCCAAAACTCATGAATCTCTTCCTGGCTTGGGTAAGACTTGTCGACACTTTCTACGGTGGAATTGAGTTTTCGGTAGAACGCCTTCTCAGAGTTCTCAAAAAGTGCATTGTCACATTTTCGGTTGTTACTAACTTTATACCTTCTTAATCGACCTGAATAGACGGAGAGTTTTTGTTTTAATGTATCCAGACACTGTTGGGCTGTGTTATTTTCCGGATCGTATCTCGAGTGTCTTGCAGTGCTCCGCATTATTTCTTCAGCTCTCTTAATGACTTTTCTACTTGTTACACCTCTTATATATTCTGTTACTTGACCAATATCCCTACGCAGTAATTCAATTTTTCCGAGAAGTCTTTTTTCCCAAGGTGCAGTCCTGTTACAAGTCCTTCCGTTATTAGTACCCCGTCTTGTTCTGATCTTAACGCCCATTACATTAGCAATTGCTGTTGCTGCACAGTAGATTAGCATATGCAGATATTCCAATGAGTGGGCTTCTACGACATAGTTGGGTAGGACTTCAGTGTTCACAATTTGTAACAGCGCACCTAGTTTCTTACAAGAGTTTATTCGTGGTAGCGGTGGTCTGCTAAGTGGATTTGTTCCATTAAACTCTTGTACAGCACGAGCCATTTCGTTTGCTAGACTATCGCGCAACTCGTTGTTTTCCTGCTCTGTATTGTCAGGTTGAGTTTCTGCTATAGGAATCTCAGGAATCTGCTCATCAAGAACTGCATTAGGGACTTGATCTATAACTAGCTCTTGATTATTAATCTCCCGTTCGACTTCGCTTTTGATCGTATTGCGTCTAGTCTCTGGGATAAGGTTGTTTCTTATGATTACCCGGTATTGATCTGATACTCTTTGCTCCGATACTTGAATATCTGGGTACTCCCTGCAAAATTCGGCATACAGCTGTTGTCTGTAGCCGATCGTTTCTTGACCGAGGTTTGTCACCTTATAATAGGAGCGCAAAATGCTTTCGTTAATGGACACAGTCCATTTCATGCGCTGCCTCGGTCGTCCCGCTTGAGTGAGCGCCGGCTGATGTTCCAGCGCAGCACCTTCAGCGAGTGGAGCTCTTGCTGTTATTTGGCTCGCTTGTGGTTGTTGTTGTTGTTGGGCTGTAGCTGTTTGTGTGACAGGGGCCCGCCTCCTCAACACCCTGCCACCGACGTCCCGCATGCTGTCACGTCCAGCGCCGGCTCCAGACGTGCCCTGGCGATCCCCAGGCAGCGATCCTAAACATAAACCATAATTCTCCATATTAATGGGTGTGCATTTTATACCTACTGCCAGGTGTCAGTTTTTGTTCCACGGCAAGTATCCCTGCTACTCTCTGGGTATTGGCGCTACGAATACCCAGAAAGTATCCCCCATTCGCAGGGGGCCGCGCCTGATAGAAGAACTGACAAAAAACTCCCACAGGTATTATTACTATTATTATTATTATTATTATTATTATAAAAACAACTTGCTATTTTTCACCATCATAAACTTGTCAGGACGACACGTTTATCATGCTCCACCGTTAAAACTTCCCCTGTTCCAGTGTTCCCGTGCATCAATGTTTGTCCGACTAGACACCGTTAAGCTATTAACAAATTTTCAGCTTGCTATTAATCAACTTTTCTTTCTTACGCGGGATCCAGGTCTAAAAGTAGCTTGTGAAGCGGTAAGCAATAATTTAATTTGGGATGGTAATTAGGCGGTTACTTACATTAGCGATAGGCGATTACATCAGTACACAGTTACAATAGATACATAGGCGATTACATTAGTTTTTTTTTACCCAAAAAATGGAATCAACTTTATTTTGAGCGCATCTGACTTACTTTTTAAGCTATAAATTTTTATAAAAAACAAGAATAATGCTTTTTTGTTATGATGAAAAATAATAAAGGCAGTTTTTTGTTTATATTCGATTCAGAGTTGGACCACCATCTCCATATAGCTATTTCAGCATATCATGCATCTTCAGTGAAGCTATGCAGTCACATCTCTGAAGCGAATATTAACAGCCCTGCCTATTTAAGGGAAACCATCGCGATACAATGATTCTACCTTTTGAGAAGCAATCTAGCGACATCTCTCGCAAAACGAGGAAAACAACGAAAAGCCCTAGATATAAAGTTTACTACTTTTTAAACAATTAGAATAATTGAAATAAAAATATAATAAAAAATATTTTAAATCCAAGACTGTTCGTTAATAAACTGATAAAGTTATGATGAGCTTTCCATGAAAAGTGCTTCATTTTTTGATTATTTCACGTTGAAATATTCGATTTGGAATTTGACGAATAAGAACCTACTTTTCATTAGCTACAACTCTGCTTCTACTGGGTCTACAGACTGCACACATACACCATGTTTTCAATTTTTTAAAAGCTATATTTTTACTTAGAATATTTTTTCGATCAAATACTAACTTTTTGAGTTATTTGTGAAAAACCGTCTAAAAATCTGTTATTTTTTGTTGTAAAGGATGTCACTTGCAAATAACTCGAAATGTATTGACTTGATGAAAAAACTCTATCGAACAAAAGTTGCTTAGAATTAGTCAGCTTATCCACTTCCGGACGTATTTTTACAGTATTCACCCCCGAGAAGGGGTGGACTCAACCGTAGAGCAAAAACTCATATTGTTGGCACAATATCACTTTTTTCTTTGACATGTTAGCTATGCTTATATACCCTATTCCACGAACATACGCCTGTTTTGGATCACTTCGATAACGAATATTTTACTGTGCAAAATAAGAAGAACGAAAGTCAATTGCAAAATACATTGTTGTTTATTGGAACAATTATTAGAGCCATTTACTTTCGTACTTCTTATGTTGCACAATAAAATATTCGTTGTCGAAGTAATCCAAAACAGGCGTATGTTCGTGGAATGGCCCATACCAAATTTCATGTTAATCCAAGCTCTTGTTTCAAATCCAAAGGTTCAAATCCGGAAGTTTTGCAATATTTTACCATTAGTTAATGGACTATAAGACCCATCGGTGGGTAGAAATTGAAAAAAAAAAAACGTACCATACCAAAATAATTACCAGCTTCTAAGCAAAATTTGATTGCAAAATTGATTACCAAATTGAGGGAATGGTTAGAACATGGAATATAAAAATGCCTTTGAAGATAACTGCTTAATTTTTGTCTTGAAGTCCGTTGTATTTTCCTGATATTTGACAGAAAACAAAGCAAAAAACTGGGTTTGGTTGGAAATCATAAATTAACCATTCTCTTTTTTTGTCCCAGTTAGCCCTATTTGATTTTTTTAACATTTTAAATTATTTTAAAACTATTGCTTAAATAATTCAATATTAATTAATGCATCTGTGTGGGATGCGGGCCCCACCAAGTGCCTGGGCCCTAGGCGGCCGCCTAATGGTTAATCCGGCACTGCCAGGACTTCCCAGGTGCACGATCCCAGAAGATGAACGTTATTTACATCTGCAGACTTTGCATACACATCATGTTAGAGCTAGTCAACTGCGAAATGATCTTTCCATAGCCCGTGGCCCGTAATGTTCGGTTCGTAAAGTTACAATTCGGTTAGAAACAGATTAAGGGAATTTGGAGAGTCAGAATGTCTGCTACTGCTTCACTGTTAACGAAGGCACACGATATTAGCGACTGGATTAATATTGTTTTTACTGACGGGTCAAAATGTGCACTTTGTGGATCCGACAGTGCAAAGTGTCCATCGGATCCAAAAAGTGCAAATTTTGACTCATCAATAAAAAGAATATTAGTCCAGTCGTTAATATCCCAATCGATATGTTCTGGTGCAAAACTTAAACGTGACATACGGTGTGGCCTCGTTAACAGTGGAGCAGTAGCAGACATTCTGACTCTCCAAATTCCCTTAATCTGTTTCTAACCGAATTGGCACTTTACGAACCGAACATTACGGGCCACAGGCTGTGAAAAGATCATTTTGCTGTTGTCTAGCTGTAACATGATGTGTACGCAAAGTCTGCAGATGTAAATAACGTTCATTTTTTGGGTTCGTGCACCTGCAAAGACTTGGAACTGGTCTTTTTGTGTATCCTCCACTTTCTCTATACCTACAAAGCTCTTCCACAGCTGGACATCACGTCGACCACTACACTCCCTTCGGGGGGACAGGATTGAAGAGAGAGATGTTTAAAATAACGGCTAAATGGCAACTCGGTTGCCATTTAGAGACGTTATATGAGGTCAGGCCCGGCCCCAGGGGTGGTCGAACTGGGCGGCTGCCCAGGGCGGCCGCCCAGTTCGCCCACCCCTGGGCGAGAAATTTTAGAACACAGCCAATTTTTTAAATTAAAAAAATAATAAATTATGTTTTTAATATTATAAAAATCAATATTATGAACATGAGCGGCAAAAATGCAACTGTAAAAACGAGAATTAAATAAGTCAAACAATAACAATTGCAAGGTTCATTCGACGGGAAATCGACAACACCGCCTTCTTCTTTCTCGCATAAGAGTTGTGGGTTCAGAACTGCCCCTCCCAGAATATTATTAAGTGTTTAGTGTTATTAAAAATAATTGTGTACGTTCAGTAATGGATGGTAGAAAACGTCTTTCTGGTAGTCAGTACAGGAAAAAGAGGGTAGAGAAGGAGATTGAAACAAGAAGGCTGAAAATTTTTATAGGTAAATTTTTAAACCGTTACACACTGATGCTGACAATACTGCTCAACCTAGAGCACATACAGCGGTTGCCACTCCTTTTGAGTCTTTCAATATTCATCCAGACCTAGGCCTATCACCTGCATCCACGTCTGCTGCCGCCCCTCCCAGTCCAACGACAGTCACCTAGGACATCATCAGCATCAACGTCTGATGCCGCCCCTCTCAGTCCAACGACAGTCATTTGGGACAATCATCAGCATCTATGTCAGCTACTGATGACACTACTACTGTCACAGGTAACAATGTTATTATTGATGTGTTGCTTTGAGGATTTTATTAGCCCTACCAGTGACAGTAGCCTCTGGAGAGAGAACTATGTCCCAGGAACGTTTGAGTGCTCTAGCGACAATATCTATTAAACACGAAATAGCTGAGTCCTTGGATCTTGGAGAATTATTAAATGATTTTTTCCCGTGCCAAGGAACGAAGAGTTCTACTTACTTAAAAAAGTAAGTGTGTAATTATTGATATGGATGGTGAGCTTTTGGATATTAAAAGACGTTAATTTATAGTAATGTAGTAAAATTTCATGAAAATATTGCAAATAGATGTTGTATTGCAAATAGTGTTTTTAAGCGTGTATCGTTCAAATAAAGTGGAAAATGGCGTATTAAATAATTTAGCACAAAGCACACATCAATAAAAATACAATCGTGGTTCAAGTTGGCGATCGCTGAAGGAAGGTAGTGAGTCATGGGCCTACCAAGGGGGAGGGGGCGGCGGTCGCCAATCTTGTCCAGAGCGGCAAAATCCCTAGGGCCGGGCCTGTATGAGGTTCTACCCTCTGGACATTGCAACCCGCGTGGGAAGAGTCCTGTGATGCCTCAGGTTAAATCTAGGCATATTTTAAACATCACATCTTTTTAACAACATAATGTAAACAATTTAAAAACTTTATACCATTTAATAGTATGTATATTATTCAACGAGCATGTAATGATCGCTATTACTCACTATGATGAAGTTTGCGACACGAGCCGTAGGCGAGTGTCGTAATAGCCATTGCATGCAAGTAGAATACGACCAAGTAATTCTACGACCTTTTTTAATTTTAATTAGTAAAACAATATAATTATTATCAACTACTCGAGATTAAAATTATAATTTACAAAAATAAATTTTGTTTACCAATAGTACACGGCTGAATAATTGGTTGCTTACTATTAATTAGCAATGCTGTCTTAATTATGTATTGTAAACGACACAACAAGAAATTGTCAATTCAAATTATTTTCATATCCGAAAAAATATAAGTATTTTGTAACTACTGTCATTGTAATAAATAGGAAATGGCTATTACCGGTGCGTGGACATATTTTTAAAAAGTTATAATGCACATAATTTATATTTAACTATATAATATAATAATATAACTATCTATAATATATGTTACAATATATTTAGAATGTATAACACAAGATTAAAGAATGCGCTTAAAGAATGATTATAGGTATACAAAATTATTACACAAAATATACTTACAGGCAACAACCACTGTCAAATTACATACTAACAGTAATCGCATAAAAATACAACGGGGGTTAGACAAGGAGACCCAATGTCACCTAAACTTTTTAATACGGTCTTAGAACATGCTTTCAAGAGTTTGGATTGGATGACAAACGGAGTGGAAATAGATGGAGAATACCTAAACAACTTACGTTTCGCCGATGATATAGTCATAGTAGCTGAGGATCTAGGTATGGCAAGAGAGATGGTCCAAGAACCCGTTGTAGCTACAGAAAATGTAGGTTTAAATATAAACATCTCGAAAACAAAAATAATGAAAAATTTGGTACCCAATCAGAACATCAGTATTGGTGGGAAGGAAATAGAACTCGTAGATAGATATAAATACCTGGGACATGAAATTACGATTGGCAGGGATAACCAGACTCATGAGCTGAAGAGAAGAATCGGTCTTGGGTGGGCAGCATTTGGAAAACTGAGAGAAACTTTTAAAAGTGAGTTACCCACATGTCTAAAGAGAAAGGTATTCGATCAGTGCGTCCTCCCAGTCTTGACGTACGGATCAGAAACACTTACCTTAACTAAAGCCTCGGCTACCAAACTAAGAGTCACGCAGAGAAGAATGGAGCGGTCAATGTTAGGAATAACTCTGCGAGACAAAATCAGAAACGAAGAAATCAGGAGAAGAACAAAGGTGACTGACGTCATCGGGAGATAGCCAGGTTGAAGTGGAGATAGGCAGGACACGTAGCCAGAATGACAGATGGGCGATGGACGAAGAGGTTATTGGAATGGAGGCCAAGAGAAGACAAGATAAGCGTCGGTCTACCGCCTACAAGATGGACTGACGCTTTAAGAAAGGTAAATAAAAACTGGATGAGACCCGCGCAGGATAGATGGGTTTGGAAACGAGGGGAGGAGGCCTATGTTCAGCAGTGGACTTTTGAGGCTGGATGATGATGATAACACAAGACAACTTTATAAAATAGACACAATATAAGTTTTAAATTGAAAATGGTAAACGTCACAATTGATAATAGTAAACAAGGTATAAAAGTAAAAAATATAAGAAAGCATTGTTACAGTTAAAAATACTTTAAAATTTTCGAAGTTAATTATTGATATCTTCTTCTTCAGGTGGTGTGTCCGTATTCAGACGTTGGCTGTCATCATGTTGACAAGTTCCTGAAACCTCTCTCTATCGGCTGCTGCGCGAAATAATTCTTCTACCGTGGAACCACACCATTGTCTCTTTCTCTCCACCTTTTCTTTTATTATAAGGCGAAGTAGATGGTATTTAGGCCCTCTAATTATATGGCCGAAGTATTCTGTTTTTCTCCTCTTTATGATGTTTATGAGCAGACGTTCTGACGATAACGTTCAAACCAACGATATCTTTAGGATTCGTCGATAGCACCACAATTGGAATGCTTCTAATTTATTTAGCATTGTGTTTTTTAACGTCCATGTCTCACAACCATACAATAATATAGACCACACGTAACATTTTAGGACCTTCTTGCGAATCTTCATCGACAGGCTTCGGTTACATAAAACTGGTTTCCAGGTCATAAAAGCCTTACGTGATATTTCAATCCTGGTTATTATCTCTTCATCATAATCGCAATTTACATTTAACCAACTGCCAAGGTATTTAAAATGGTTCACTCGTTCTATCTCCTATCCCTCAAGAGAAAGCACGCCTTGATCTACATTTATCTTTCCAACTGCCATCCACTTTTTCTTTGAAATATTGATTTTTATACCTCTCCGATAACTTGCTTCGCTGACTAGATTTACTAATGTCTCGAGACTTTTTAAGTTTACTGCAAGAATGGCTGTGTCGTCAGCATATCTGATATTGTTGATTACTTCTCCGCCCAGTTTCACTCCCTCTTGTTTGTCGTCCAAAGCCTCCCTAAAGATTTCTTCAGAGTACAGATTAAAGAGACTGGGTGACAAAACACAACCCTGTCGCACACCCCGTTTGATGGGTAGTTTTTCAGTTCGACTATCTCCAACTTGGATAGATGCTACTTGATTGTAATATAAGTATTTTAGCAGTCTTATGTCGTAGTGGTCAAGTCCTGCTGCCTGTAGGCAATTGAAAAGTATATCGTGTTGTACTCGGTCGAATGCCTTCTCGAAGTCGATGAAACAAATTGATATACATTACAATAATTATTGTGTTAAATAAACAAGTTTAAGTAAGTAATTTTATTTGCAGTTTATGTAAGACTAATATTAAAAGTGTATTAAAAGTGACATTCGCCAGTTGACCCTAACTTCAGCCTGTGAGTAATGACACGTGAGTAACTTCAGCTCGTGAGTAATACACTCTGTCTCACGGGTAAAGTAATGGGTGTTATTATCTGTTCAAAAATAGCGAATAATGAGCATATTATTAAACGGTCGTAGAAAAAGACTTTTACACAAATATCTTGGTGGCTCAGGCATGTACTTTAAGCACCGATTGTAACAAAAATAAGGAAACTTCTGTTGGAGTGAAAGTAAAAAGAAAGATATAGGTACTCCAACAGAAGGAAAAAAAGAAACTATTTTACTAAATAGTGGCTGAAAAGAAGAGAGTGAAGTGGCTTCTACGTTGAGAAGCCGCAATAGGAAAAATAAAAAAAAATACTACTAAAGTGCAGTTGTACTGAAGAAAGGGGAATTAGAAGGGATAGAAGTAGAAGTGGGAAGAGACAGAGGCAAACTGAATAGAGTTGGCTAGCAAGAGATGCAAGAAAACCACTTGACACTCAAGGATGGATACGGCTCGTTTGCATGCCTGTCGAAGAACAGTAGCTCTATATAGATAGTAATGATGACTAAAAGATGAAATAATAAAATAAGAATAATGTACTGAAAATGAATGGAGATGACTAATGACTAAAAACGAACAAAATAAATAAAACTAACTAATCATGGGCGCCATGAAAATGATCTTCGATCATTTTCCCAGGTATCTTATACTGCTGTCAAATATTAAATATATCAAACCTGTAATAATGAACATAAAGGAATAATAAAATAATTGATATACAAAATAAATACATATTTATTAAAAATAACTACTAGATTTTTGACAATCTCTGAGTTACACAAAGTGTATATCATGTGACTCTAAAATGACATAAGTTATACAAAAAGTTATCTCTAAGATAACAACAATAATGTTATCTGTTACAAAATTACAGGTATAAGTACCTCTTACTTACATATAGGGTACAAAATTACATAAGTCTTCTACCAAATGGTTATAGTACGCCTGCTACGTACATCTAAAGGAAACTGACAAAGATGAAAATACTACAAATAAATAGGCCCAAGCCTCACTAAGGGAAAATACAGTAATGAATAAATAAAGTTAAATATACAATTGACTAAAGTAGAAATGAAGTTGAGATAAATACCGACGATGACCTAAATTAACCGAACAAATGGAATAAAGCGAATAACAGTAAAATATTTGGGAAACAAGCTAGTAATATTAAAAAATAAATTTACCCGAATTACATAAACCAATATCAAAGCAATAATAAAGTATTAAAAACCTAATTTTCTCTAGGCTTATTCCTGTGCACAAGAAGTTACCGTAGATACAAAGTTTGGGAACCAAATAATCTAATATACAAATATGTCATATTAAAAAAAAAACCAGAGGTAAACTAAATCTGGAAAAAAAATTAATTAACATAGCGCATTAAACCGAGAGTCTGAAATGTAAAAAAAAACCAATAGTTACTAAAACACACTAATTGTTTCCAAACGAATCCCAATGATTCCTAAAAAGGTTGCGGTTGCATCCTAGAAAATGATGCACCAGGATGGTGCGACCCATGACTCCTGTAGGCCCAGGTGCCAAGACGAAAACTGAGCTGGAACGCTCCCATAGCTTGCTCCCAATTAGACATACTCCCATGATGACTTGACTGTGGCTGTAGTGGTTTCTCTAGGTGGTCAAATAAGGTCTATGACTTCATGGTAGGGTTTCTCCCAAATGGCGAATGATTCCTATTTGGCTCCAACAGGAGTTGTCACACACATGTCTCCCTAACTCCAGATAACCCTTGCTGGTAACTTTTTACTTTACTTTAAATTGCTTGATGTTATAAAATAAGTTGGATGAAATCATCCGCCATTCTATATGGTACCTCTATTCGACACAACAGCCAACAGTCAAGTAAAGAACGAGAGGCGCTTCTCCGCCAAGGTAAACGTCAAACTCTCTCAGAAAACGAAATCATTCTCGATAGGTGGAGTACGTTCCATCACCGAGGTATGACGTCACCCCAGTAGTCCTATACGAGAAATTAGAGAATTTAAATGGAGACCGAGGAAAAATAATTATAATAATAATTAAAGAGCTAATTTTGTAACGTGACCGTTACAATCCCCTTCTACTCGGGAAAAAAAATTGTATCCATAAAATTTTTTTTCTAAACTTCAAAATATTAACAACTAAATTTACAATAGTCTAACAATCCACGTTGATTCGCAAGATTACTTCTAAATATAAACTAATGATCAAGGAAAAATAAATATATGACTCAAATTCATACTAAAATGCTACTGTTACTCTCTGCTACCAAATATTGACATAATATTGCTTAAAAGTCAAAACAGAACTAAATATTGCACTAAAGTTCATAATAATGCTAAGTGTCGAATTTTGCACCAAACCAAAATTGAACTATCCATGGACATCAGATTTATAAAGGATATATCCAAGGACGGAACAACCAGGAAAAGGTGTGAGCCAATTCGAACCATATCACAAGTAAATATATCAAAGTGAATAAAAAAAGCAGTAACTAAAATAAGTAAAGAATTGAACACTTAATCCAAAATTGAACTAACAATGGACACCAGATTCATAATAGTATATCCAGAGAAGAACAATCAGGAAGATTTATGGAACAACTCTCACTAATGCCAAATAATACCAATAATAAACATACCAAAGGAATCCAAAACTCAATAACCAAAACAGATGTGGAATCGGACACTTAATCCAAAGTCGGACTATCAGTGTACACCAGATTCATAAAAGGCATATCCAAAGTAGAACGACCAGGCAAATTTATGGACCAATTCACACCAATACTACACCACATAAACAGATCAGGTCTACGTACACCCACATCCGGTGATACGAACCTATCCAACTAAATACACCAAATAAATGAAGAATCGGACACTTATCCAGAATCGGACTATCAATGGACACCAGATTTATATAGGAGTATATCCAAAGAAGAACGATCAGGCAAATTTATGGACCAATTCTTACTAATACTAAATAAACTAAATTATTGGATCCAATGGTAACTAATACTGAACAAAATAAATAAATTAGGTCTACATACACCCTCATCCGGTAATATGAACCTATCTAAACTAAGTAATCCAAAATAAGTCAGAAAAAAAAATTACTAACAGACTAAGTAACAGAGAGGTAACCAAACTAAATCAAAGGTAAGATAAATACCTAAAGTGTATTGACTAAAGTATTCTAGAAAATACATAACTTAATTCGTGCTGGTATTCGCGAACTATAGCATGTTGCTACAACAGATGTATGAGAATAACCAGACTCAGATAAGGTACTAATATAAGAATAAGTAAGGAAGAAAACAGAATGAATGGTGAACTTACAAGGTCTATGGCACTATGATAAATAATAGAAAGAAAAAAAAATATGATAAGTGATAGGGAAAAAAAACTTGACGAGAACGAGCAAAATTTTAAATAAAACTGCAAATTCATGCGTTCTCACACACGTGGAATTATTCAGGAAATATACCAGAATCTGAATAGCAACTAATGCCTAAGGAAAGAAGTGGGAATATACTCTGATGAACAACTCATTTGTCTAAACACTCCAAATACTGACTTAACAAACCTACTGCGTATAGGGATAGTCAACAACAAACGTAATATGAAGTACGAGATAAAATATAAACTAAATACTTCCCTATCAAATTGTAAATATGTAACTGGAATAATTGGACCAATTAGACAAGAATAGTTAGGACATGCTGCAGGCATTTCCTGACCAGAAATATTATGATAGATAAACATCTGTCTACTCTGCAATGAAAGACATAGATTGCGAAATCGGATAGCAATGGCGCCTTGCTGAACTTCGAACCCACGTATTCACCAACTTTGAGCATCAACAGACTAAGTAGTTTCTAAGAAGAAATATGAAAGACTCAAGAATTCATACATACTTACATCAAAATTCCAAACTAATTCCAGAATCATACTGTGTAGGATAGAAGGATATAAATTATTATAAAGTGTTTAAGATATTGGAGACAAATAATGTTAATAGAGTAACCCAATAACAAATTAAAAACCACATCTTTCCAATATGGCAAATTCAATAACAAGATTTAAATATGATCAAAAAAAATTAGTAAGTAATCAAATATTCCAAATAATATAACACATAACCTGAGATAAGTAGTGCATAACATACAGTTCCATAATAATATCCATATTAAACAAGAGTACTTGTACGAGCTTACCTGTCCAAATAAGTATATAAATATATAATAATTCAACAACCCTTCTAACTTAAGGGGTTAGGTGTGCAGAAACTAAACAAAAATACAAGTGAAGTTCTGATTAATTGTATAATCCTACTGACAGGATTAGAAATTAATAACATTGACTCATAATAATAATTACAATGCACCATGCCTAATTCCAAAAAAAAATTAAACTCATACATAAAGTACTACATAATAATTAAATTAATAAGTAATAAATTAAAAGTCATCAACAACAAAGCCAAAGATGAAATCAAGCAATGTATGTAGGTACCTGCATTATCAGATGGTAAAAAAAAATCAGACTAAAATTTCTAACCATACTAATGATTGAGCTAAGCTAAAGACAAACAGAAGAAGAGATTAGCTTGAATGACACCGTTAAGTTAATCTTCTTCTGAGGATTGTTCTAAACTTAATAGAAAAAGTACCAATGTTTCTAACTAATAAAAGATTTATGTTTAAATCTCAACCTAAAGTATCTGTCTGATTTATATAAGCGGTATATAGTACCCATGTTGATATATTATTCTCAAAATTAACAAAACTAGGAGCTGAGATGGATAATGGAACTGCTTAACTATACAATTTATCATTGTAATGTTTAACACTACCAATTAAAGAAAATAAATTATGGATGAACATCTGTAATCATCCGAACCATGCGAATTCAACGTATCATGTGTAGAAGCTAATGTTGTGGACTGATTGTGCTTTGTGGTGTGTGCCTGTCTTACCAAACAACCCAAATATCCAAAATAACAAATATAAAATATAATCTAAAGTTTGTAAGACAAAGATACATATGGAGAAAATATTAGCGACACACCAACAAATCAAAAATGCCAGCAAAATATATAAATAATCAAATCAATAAAGTAAATAAAATACCTAAATACTGAAAATAATTTCTAGTTAGGTGTAAAATATAACCACACTAGAAAAAAAATATATGCATATAGTCAATAATTAATCGTACGTGCAAACATACTACCATTGGTAGAAGGACTAAAAATCCATAATAATAGAACATAATGTCAGTCATGTATACTCATTCTAAATACACAAATAAGTTTCCAATAAAAATACAAAATTCAAACTAAAATATGAGCTGTACCACTAAAACTAAAAATGAGGTATCAAAAATAAACTAATCAAAACCAAAAGCAGTATAAGTCTACCTGTTTAGTATTAATAAAAATAAAAAGACCAAAAATAAATCAGAAATAACATGTATACAAAGATATCAAGAAGGTAATAATACAGAAAATTCCAATAAAAGGAAAGTGAACTAAAAGAACTACTGTCTTAGAACCATAAAACGGTTGGCCCCACGTTGGGCGCCAGTGTAACAAAAATAAGGAAACTTCTGTTGGAGTGAAAGTAAAAAGAAAGATATAGGTACTCCAACAGAAGGAAAAAAAAGAAACTATTTTACTAAATAGTGGCTGAAAAGAAGAGAGTGAAGTGGCTTCTACGTTGAGAAGCCGCAATAGGAAAAATAAAAAAAAATACTACTAAAGTGCAGTTGTACTGAAGAAAGGGGAATTAGAAGGGATAGAAGTAGAAGTGGGAAGAGACAGAGGCAAACTGAATAGAGTTGGCTAGCAAGAGATGCAAGAAAACCACTTGACACTCAAGGATGGATACGGCTCGTTTGCATGCCTGTCGAAGAACAGTAGCTCTATATAGATAGTAATGATGACTAAAAGATGAAATAATAAAATAAGAATAATGTACTGAAAATGAATGGAGATGACTAATGACTAAAAACGAACAAAATAAATAAAACTAATTAATCATGGGCGCCATGAAAATGATCTTCGATCATTTTCCCAGGTATCTTATACTGCTGTCAAATATTAAATATATCAAACCTGTAATAATGAACATAAAGGAATAATAAAATAATTGATATACAAAATAAATACATATTTATTAAAAATAACTACTAGATTTTTGACAATCTCTGAGTTACACAAAGTGTATATCATGTGACTCTAAAATGACATAAGTTATACAAAAAGTTATCTCTAAGATAACAACAATAATGTTATCTGTTACAAAATTACAGATATAAGTACCTCTTACTTACATATAGGGTACAAAATTACATAAGTCTTCTACCAAATGGTTATAGTACGCCTGCTACGTACAACTAAAGGAAACTGACAAAGATGAAAATACTACAAATAAATAGGCCCAAGCCTCACTAAGGGAAAATACAGTAATGAATAAATAAAGTTAAATATACAATTGACTAAAGTAGAAATGAAGTTGAGATAAATACCGACGATGACCTAAATTAACCGAACAAATGGAATAAAGCGAATAACAGTAAAATATTTGGGAAACAAGCTAGTAATATTAAAAAATAAATTTACCCGAATTACATAAACCAATATCAAAGCAATAATAAAGTATTAAAAACCTAATTTTCTCTAGGCTTATTCCTGTGCACAAGAAGTTACCGTAGATACAAAGTTTGGGAACCAAATAATCTAATATACAAATATGTCATATTAAAAAAAAAACCAGAGGTAAACTAAATCTGGAAAAAAAATTAATTAACATAGCGCATTAAACCGAGAGTCTGAAATGTAAAAAAAAACCAATAGTTACTAAAACACACTAATTGTTTCCAAACGAATCCCAATGATTCCTAAAAAGGTTGCGGTTGCATCCTAGAAAATGATGCACCAGGATGGTGCGACCCATGACTCCTGTAGGCCCAGGTGCCAAGACGAAAACTGAGCTGGAACGCTCCCATAGCTTGCTCCCAATTAGACATACTCCCATGATGACTTGACTGTGGCTGTAGTGGTTTCTCTAGGTGGTCAAATAAGGTCTATGACTTCATGGTAGGGTTTCTCCTAAATGGCGAATGATTCCTATTTGGCTCCAACAGGAGTTGTCACACACATGTCTCCCTAACTCCAGATAACCCTTGCTGGTAACTTTTTACTTTACTTTAAATTGCTTGATGTTATAAAATAAGTTGGATGAAATCATCCGCCATTCTATATGGTACCTCTATTCGACACAACAGCCAACAGTCAAGTAAAGAACGAGAGGCGCTTCTCCGCCAAGGTAAACGTCAAACTCTCTCAGAAAACGAAATCATTCTCGATAGGTGGAGTACGTTCCATCACCGAGGTATGACGTCACCCCAGTAGTCCTATACGAGAAATTAGAGAATTTAAATGGAGACCGAGGAAAAATAATTATAATAATAATTAAAGAGCTAATTTTGTAACGTGACCGTTACAATGATGGAATTATTATTCCCAAAAACGTTAATGTAACCTTTATTAGGGATTTTTATAAATATACCTTTTACAAAGGACTTTAACTATTTTTTAGTGATTTATGGTATACAGCCATCTACAGGAATTTATTTTTCTCGTGGATTTTTTTTGTAGGAAGCAAAAGCCAAAAAGTTTCGATTTTTTTCTGATTTTGTTTAAGGTGGTATGACACAATGTTAAAATTTATATAATTTTTAGGTACAGTTACCGTCACTATTTCAAAACCAATTTTCAACTTGTGGGTATGTACGTGAACTGTAAACTTTCTAGTTTAACAGCATCTAGTTAAAATTTTCAAAGAAAGCAGTAATTTTTTTATCACTGTACTTAAAGGAACCCATGTCATAACTTACTTGGTATCCTGGATACCACTTGGATCCTTACTTGGATTTATGTAATAATTTTTGAACTTCTGTACAAAATAACTACCATAAATGATTAACTATGCAATAAGCTTTATTTTAAGCAAATTCATTATTCATACTGCCATAATTTTTAAATTAACTGTACCTAAAGATAAAAATTATACTTAAAAGCTGCAATCTAGGAATTTTGTTGATATAACCCTAACAAGTTGGCATTGTTCTAGTGATAAATTAGTTCGGCTATCACTTAATAGATGAGAAACTGAGTTCACGTGTCATTTAGTAGATGGAAGCAGTGATGCATTAAATGGCGACAGATGCGCGTTTGCCAAATGTTAAAAAAATCTGCAAAACATTGAAACGAGTTTTGTAACCATGGAAATACGAATCACGTGGTTTTGTTTAGAAAAGTGCCCCCCTCCCTGCCAGTAAACATTTTGGACTTTGTTTGAGTTTCAATCATGATATTGTGACCTCTCTGTGGCTCAGTGGCGTGGTAAGAACGCCTACTTTTGGACCTAAAGGTCGTGAGTTCGAATCTCACCTTGGTGGCGAATTTTTCATTTATTAAAAATTAATAAATGAAAATAGTTTCTCTCCTTGTGGGATCGGTACTCACCGGAGGGACTGCAGACGTTCGGATACAGTTAGCGTTTCTTTGCAAAAACAATAAGGTGACCAGCTGTACTCATTTACTGAGTTTTGTACTCTTTTTTCGTTAACTGTACTCTTTTCAAACCTGTACTCTTTTCAAACCTTTACTCTGAAAGTACTTATTTGTATAATTTTATACTCATTGTGAATGGATAGAATGGCTAGTGAACTTTAGAGCATTAAATTGTTCAAATGGACCCTTCTAAAACAGTAAATTTGCCTCGCACCATTTGCCTCGCACTATTTGCCTCGCACCATTTGCCTCGCACCATTTCCTTCACACCATTCGCCCCGCACCATTTGCCTCGCACCATTTGCCTTGCACCAGTTGCCTCGCACCATTTACCTCGCACCATTTGCCTCGCACCATTTGCCTCGCACTATAATCTAAAGTTACTATATATTAGAAACTAACTTTAAATTTCTAAATGTTAATATACTTTGGATGAATACATAAGACAAGTCATGTAAGACTGTATTTCAATCAGAGAAATAGAGACTTTTTTCATTGTGTCGTTATAAAGTGACTAATTGCGCGAATTAAGTGAGAAAAAACTATTATTTAGTAGATAGCAAAAACTCATATTATTTATTTAGCGTATATTTACAAGTTTTCGTTCGTAATCCTTTTTTTTATGTAAATATTTTATGGGTCCGCGGTACCAGACACAGATTTAGTAGTAGGATTTAAATTTTTAGCCCAGAAACATTTTAGGGCCAATTATTTTTGGCCCAGAAACAGATTGAGTATTAGGATTAATTATTTTTGGTCCAGAAACAGTAGGTTTCATTATTTTTGTCCGAGACATAGATTTAGTATTAGGATTAATTAAATTTTTGTCCCAGAAACAGATTTAGTAGTAGGATTTAAATTTTTAGACCAGAAACATTAGGATTAATTATTTTTGGCCCAAAAACAGATTTAGTATTAGGATTAATTATTTTTGCCCAGAAACAGATTTAGTATTAGGATTTAAAATTTTCTGTAGGTTTAGGAGATTAACATATTTTCAATACTTGCAAAGTGTACTCTTTTTGAACAAAAAATAGTTGGTCACCTTAAAAAACAATGACTTCGACTTTGCTAAGTAACAAGACATTTACACAACACACACACTACACATTACACTCATATGTATACCTTGGAAAAGTCGTCAACTCGAAATAGGATCAAACAACCGAAATACGGTCTAGAATTGAAAAGGCCAGAGCAACATTTATGACAACATGAAAAATATATTCATCAAATTCGATATATCTATACCACTAAAAATACGGCGTCTAAAATGATATCTTTCCGGTCTTGCTGTATGGAGCAGAGGCCTGGAAAATAACGGAAACATTGATGAAAAAGCTAGAGGAATTCGAAATGTGGGTGTACCTTCCTATCCTCAAAATATCCTGGACGACTCACACTACCAACGTAGAGGTATTGCGCCGAGGGGAAAACAAAAATAAGAAATCTCTTTCACAATTAAAAAACGGAAACCTGAATACCTCTATCATATTATGAGACATGCTAAATATCGTATATTGCCACTGGCAATACAGAGTAAAATAGAGAGCAAACGTGGACTCAGAAGAAGAAGACACTCATGGCTTCAAAACTTACGCCAATGGTTTGGACTAACGTGCCAATGTCCGCAACGGACGAGGCACATGAATAAGAAGAAGAATAATTTAACATGAAGTATACTTCTTCTTCTCACGGTGCTTATTCGTTTCGGATGTTGGCGATCAGCATGGCTATCCTAACTTTGCTTGTTGCTATTCGGAATAGTCTGTTTGTCGATGTATTGAACCAGTTTCTCAGATTATGAAGCCAAGATATTCTTCTTTTCCCTGGTCCTCTCTTCCCAATACCTTGCGCTGAAGAATGAGTAGCGGCAATCTCTGTTCATTCCTCGTAACATGGCCAAGATATTCTACTTTGCGCTCTTTGATAATAATGTGTGTTAATAATCTCGCATTCCTTGCCCATTTCCCATTCTACGTAAGACCTCAACATTAGTCACACGACCCATCCACGAAATTCTTAAAATGCGACTGTAATACCACATCTCGAATGCCTTGAGTTTTCTTAAAGAAGCTTCGGAAAGAGTCCAGGCTTCTACTCCGTATAATAATCTAGAAAATACATAGGATCTGATAATAGAAATTTTGTTACCAAGTGGTAAATGTGACTTCTGAAACGAGACTTCATCATTATGAACTCTGATCTCGCTTTTCCTATGCGTTGTTTTATTTCACTAGAGTGGTCCCATTGACTGTTTATGTAGGTACCAAGGTATGTGTAGCTGTTCACTCTGTCAGTTGTTTGTTGGTTAACCAAAAGCCGTATATGTAATATATTTCGCTCTTACTGACTACTATTACTTTCTTTTTTTCGTATTGAAATTAAGTCCACGTTCACTACTTACATCTAATATGCGCGACATTATTCTTTGCAAATCATCTAGGCTATCCGCAAAAACTACTGTGTCGTCGGCATATCTAATGTTTAGATCTATCTAATCCAGTTTCCTCCAAGATGGTTATGAGTATGAGCTTATCATGTTGTACTCTATCAAATGCCTTTTTGTAGTCGATAAAACAAATATACAGGTACGTCATAGTTGTCATATCTGCACCTCTGCATAAGCAGTTGGACAGTCAATAGAGCCTCTCGGGTGCCTAAGGGCAAGGCATTGCGGAATCCAATCTTTGTCCATGATACTTGTTCTTCGCATTTTTTATATATTCTGCTGTACCTATATCACTTTTAAAAATGTTTTAAGTAAGTGGCTCATTAGGCTAATTATTTTTCTGCCTCGCATGTTGAAATGAGAAATGAAATGAAAATGTGAAATTTTCCGAGGAAAAAACTTCCCCCGTTTGAAAAAACATTCAATATGAAAAAAGTTAATGTAGTGACGCTGTTTTGCAATTGACTTACGTATTTTACATTTATTAAAAATACTAATTTTATACTCGATCTTCATTCTGAGAATTAGCATAATTCTTTTTTGGTCATTTAGATAGGCACTTATTGTATTTCAAATAATTGCAAATTTCTTTAGTTTGAAATAAATCTTTTTGAGCAGGTAAAGAATTACGAATTGCCGTCTGTAAATACAATATTAAATAATAAACTATTTCCAAATTAATGAACGTTTAGTATCTATTAATCTATTAATGAGAATTTACCCTAGGCAGGTAAAGAAAGGATTAAAAACTGCCGTCTGTAAATACAAAGTACTATTGAGAGCGAGCTGTGCCGAGCTTAAGTTGCAATACGTGGCATCAATGCTGTGTCGTTCAGAGAACTAAATTTAATAATGAAATATATGTACGTGCTGCCATCTATTCAAAGAATTGTTAAACGTTAGTTTACAAATTCGCCACCTATTTTGACCATAGCGTGCTAATACCCCCTTAACAGAAAATTAAGCACAAAGTTTGCGACTGGGGCATATCGTGATATTGATACAAGGTACATCCTAAAGTAATTTCAACAAAAAAGTATACTACAATGGACAATGTCCATTATGGTCTGTTTTTCGACTAAATTACATATAAAATTCGATGAAATAAACAAGATTTAAAAATTAGAATAAATATATCAAAATAATTATTTTCAGCATAAAGTTGCATCTACGAGAAAACGTTTTAAAAAACAAATTATTCCAAACTTTTATTCACTGCTTTGATATATTCTCGAGTTTCACAAGAACTGATTAAAAAATAAAACATGAAAACACAGCACAAACCCCTGGAGGTAGGTATTGCATGTTAGTTACTGTTGTATTTTTAAATTACTCAAACCAGCACTTCGTATTATTCGACAGTTGAATCAAACTAAAATAATTAGCTTGCAGACTGATTGTTTTCCATTTCTGAAATTTTAGAGGCATTTTCTAGTTCTGTTGATGTAATATTCAAATGTTCCTTGTTTAAACAAAGAGAAAAACTTCAGTGGCGGATCAGTTAAATGTGAATGGGGATAATATTATATTTCTTTAGTCAAATTTCTAGTGTTTAGTTTAGTTTTATTACATCCTACATTTTAATAGCTATTCAAATTTTTTTTGTCTTCCATCATCTTTGTAATTTCTGTTTTAAACTTATCTACCACTTTTTCTATGAGCTGATTAGTCTGTCTCTTTTTGGTTATCATTTGGAAAGAACTTCGTTTTCTGGAAGCAGCTTTGGGTCATTGTCTGCATGTTACTTTATATTACGTTTTCAAGGACCTGCGGGGTCCTTTAAAAGTGGCCTTAAAAGGGGCTTTAAAAGACACTCCTTATGGAAAAGTGGCCCCGGTCAAATTTAACGAAAGTTCGGTCAATGATAGTTTTCAGTACGTAGATTTAAAAATTCCATAGAACCTAGGTCTGAAAAACTATTATTCTGAAGGTACAACCTTCTGAAGTTATTGGATTCATGTGCTCAGTTTACGTTAAGTGCACTAATTCACTGCCAAGTGAACGAAAATATTTATTATTGAAAGAAGGGACACTCATTTTCTTCATGCATACTTTTTGCAAAAATAGATGCATCGTATTTTAGTCTTCAGAACACCTCCGACAATTTCTCAGGAAACTGAAGAAATTAGATACAAATAGTTCTGCTAGAGCCACATAAGAATTATCAGGTTTTCACGAATGATCCACCTTATCCAATAACAACATAGCTACAGTTTCGTCTTATCTTCAGAAAACTACTGAACAGCGGCGGATCTACGGGGGATAGGGGAAATCCCCCCAAATCGGTTCAAAATTAAGGAAAAAAATAAATTAACATACAAATAGTTAAATTTTGACCGATTTTGCCGTAACCGATTCAAATTGAGCATAAGATGACCTTACCTTCTTCCTCTTACAGTGCCTCTTCGTTCCGGATGTTGGTGATCAACCTGGCTATTCCACTTTACTTGCTGCTATTCGGAGTAGGCGGATTGTAGATGTATTGAACCACTTTCTTAGGTTTTGAAGCCAAGATAACATTCTTCACCCTGGTCCTCTCTTTCCAAATACCTTGCCCTCAAGAATTAGTTGCAACAAGCCTCATCTCTACTTATTCCTTATAACATGACAAGGAATTCCAATTTACGCTCTTTGATTGTGTGAATAAATTCGTCTTTGAATAATTAGTGTAAGTATAAGTCGTCTTTGAAATCACACAGCCCCTTATTCCACTGCTTGTCTAGGCGGGTAATAGCATGTTGCAACCGGTCTACTGCCAATTCAACCTCAATGTTATTTTTTGGCCTTTTAGAATAATTTCGTACCCTTGTTTTAAAATCTGAGAGTTGAATTCTATTTCTATAACCTCCAACTTCTCGTTGGTCAGATAGTGGATATTCATCATCATCAATGGTGCTACAGCCCTATGAAAGAGCCTCGACCTTCCCAAGTCTATTACGCCAGTCAGCCCTATCCATTTCCAACCGTTGCCAGTTTGCTGCGCCTATTTTTCTCCCATCCTCATCTACACCATCCTTCCATCTAAGTTTTGGCCTACCCCTATTTCTACTTCTCACAGGTTGTGACATAAGGATTCTTCTAGGAGGGTTGTTATGCTGTGATATTGCTAGATGTCCTGCTCATTCTAGTCTTCCTATTCTTATAAGAAATATTTCGTCTTTACCACCAAATATATGTTTATATCTGTGGTATACCTCGTAGTTGTACCTCCTCCTCCAAATACCATTTTCACAGATGCCACCGAATATTCCTCTCAGGATCCTTCGTTCAAATATAAGCAGAAGGTTTTCATATGGTTATTTTTGTTTTTTTGGCTTAAGTTTCTGCTTCTCATATGTCTACTCAGTCCAAAATAGCATTTGTTCGCTAGGATTATCATTCGTTTGATTTCTTCCGTCGTGACGTTCTCCTTGGTGATCAGGGAGCCTAAGTATGTGAATTTTGCCACCACTTCAACGGTAGAGTTATCAACAGTGAATTGGTGACCGATGTTTCTGGCTCTATTGTTGGGTGTTGATGCCAACATCTTAGTTTTCTCCTCGTTTACTTTCAAGATAGTGGATATTAATCAGCGTTTTATTGCAGTACAATAATTGACACCTTACACTGTCTCCGATATCCATTACTAGCCTTAAGCAGCCTAAACATATTGTTACGGGTACGGACATACCGAAGATACATGGATGTGCACGGTAAAGGTCGCGCTCGCGGTCGCTACATCGATATCAAAACAAATCTTCATTTTCTTATGAGATCGCACATACCAAGGATGTGTCATCCGTTCACTCTCGCGACCTATCATCGCGGTTTACAGCGATGCCGATGTCAGAACAAAATAGTTTGTTTTACATCGCGATGGAGCCGTTGATCACGTGATAAACTACAAGTTTATTGGTGGTTTTCAAACCACGTGACATTCGCGTCTGAGTGGTGTTTCTTAAGCTCTTTAAATAGGTGATGGTATTCTTCTAGAAACTGCCTTTTTTATTTATAGGATGAGCCGAAAACTAGCGATTCGGAGAATTACAAATGATCCACTAGTTTTCACTTCAAGTGATGCAATCACCGTGGTCACCACTGTGACCTCACTCGAGAAAAACCTGGAAATTATTTTCATAATTGTAGGTCCACCGCTAGAGGGCGTAATTGAATATCAAAAATTAAAAAATTAAAATTTTAGAAAATTAGTCTAATAAAAGAGCACTGGAAATTCGATTATCGTATTCTTCATAAAATTCTGCGCATATTTGATTTCACAAGTTTAAGCCCCGTATTTATAGTCAGTACTCAAGACTGATCTCGAGATCGGTCTCAGCCAAGACGATCTTACGGCAACGTCGAGCTCAAGACCACGTTCTGTTTTATAAACGAGTCTTCAGCTGATCTCGGGAAAGATTGATCTCGAGGCTGGAAAATTATGGATTTTAAGCAATTTTGACATAGAACTGATAGAACACCAACTAAAAACTGTCGATTGTCAAGTTAAATATCTTTGCAATGTTTTTATATTTAATTTGATTTTTGAAAATAGATTATTAAAATGTTTTCAGTTAAATAAAGTTTATTTTATTGATTGAAAGTTTACATTTTTATTTTTTCTAAATCTTACATGCTATTTTTTCAAAGGTTAATGACCTCTCATAATTTGTTTCCATTAGGAGGTAAAGGATTTCTTTTCTTTGTGGTAAATGATTGCATATTAAAGGAAAGTATAAATATATTCTTTGATATTACCCCAGTATAACAGAATACTGTGATATTACTTTATTCTTGGTTGGGAGTAATGGGGTTTAATGAAATATTCAAAGATCTAAGAGAAAGCACTGGGAGATATCATTTCTTTCTTATGAGAGAAAACAAAGCAAATAAAACTCTGGTACTTCCTAGTATTACCTGCCTTTTTATTAATGGTGTAAGCTTTCTTCTATGATTATATTCTTCATCTGACTTACAACAAAGAAGAAACCATGACAGGTGGAACTTATATAAAATGCAATTACTATTTTCATGGGAATAAGCCTCAATTTAAGTTTGAAATTAAATTTATTTAATGTTTAAATTCCTAAAGACAGATCACATGCTATAAATTTTTTGTGACGGATATTATTGAGTTAAACTTGATTTTATGTAATCGAATTAATTATATTTTAATAAAATCGTCCCAGGAATGCAACTCATAACTATTGGCGATATTGTTTTAAAGTCATCTACTCTAAAATGTATAAATATATGTCTGAATGAGTCAGATAAAATTAAATTATTAGAATAATTTTTATCAAGCAACAACAATATTTTTTTTTATTTTATTATCTCCTTTTATTGACAATCGGATCTATAAGTCAATTTGTTGGTCTTACATTAAATTAAATTATTGTAAATGTGGTGACGTGGAGAGGTAAAAATCCAGCGATGTTTCCTCAGTTACCTCTTAGGTCGGAGGGCCAGCTTCTTCTGAGTCTTCTATTGTGGACAGGTTTCAGTAGTGGATTAGGATGGCCTTCTAGTTTGTTGTGGTGTTTTCTGTTGTTTTCTCGGATGACTTTGGTTACATATGGAATTTTTAGATCTGTGTGTAGAGTTTGGTTTGATACATACCATGGTGCATTAACTATTGCTCGAAGTATCTTGGGTTGCGCTCTCTGGATAATCACAGTATTGGATTTGCTAGCACAGCCCCACAGTTCAATGCCATAAGTCCTCCTCCAATTCTACACTTCTATATCATCCAAATCTTCTTACTGCTTCGAACAACTCTTTTCATGGTCTTTCTCTTTTTTTTCCTCCAAAAATAATCTCTTACATTCAAGTAATGTTGACCTAGCCACCTGACTTTCCATAGCTATTATTTTTTGCCAGTCCTAACTCAGAACTGCCAGCCCCTACCAGTACTATGTCTATTTTCATTTCATCTTTCTTATTCATTGTTTCAAGTGCCACAAGCATACAATGCCACTTAAAATAACTGCTTCATAATACATTTTTGCATTATAGTTGTCCTACATACATTTTTGACTTCAATCATATACCATCGATCTGCTTACTAGCTTACTCTTAGTAGTATCTTTTCTATTTCTTTTTCTTCTTCCCATTTATTAATTATTGCCACTCCTTAATACTTGAATTGGTTGATATTTTCAATTTTGTATGCCTTTGTTCCTGTTTTTAGTGTGAAACATTTATTCTATTTCATCTCTCCACACATTTCAATACACTTAATATTTTATTTTTGTTTCATTTATAGACATGCAATTTTCTTGCTTCACCTCTCAAGTTTCTAAACAACTTCAGCTTTTTTTCTTGTTAAGAGGACTATGTCATCTGCATAAATAATGGTATACAGTGATGAGCGTGCTGTTAACTGGCAAAATGACACAAAAGATGGAAACATATAGTACGTTGTGAAATAAAAGAAGGTGAAACTAGTAGAGGTGTACAATTATCAATAGGAACCTATAAATTTACATTACATTACATAATTTCCCACCTTTAGACCTCTGTGACAGTTGTCATGCTCCTCCCACACATCTAAAGGTGACAAACTATGTAATGTAAATTTATAGGTTCCTATAGATAATTTTACATCTCTTTTTATTTCACAACATATGTTTTCCATTTTTTGCGCTATTTTGCTGGTTATTAGAGTGCTCATCACAGTATTGCTATTTACACGCCTGGACCTCGGAGGTAATCTACACTATCGTCCACATGGTGTTTTTTTATTAGTTGGATTATACACATTGGTTATATATTATCATTAAAATATAGTCATATTGTCTTTCAACTAATTATGGGATATATCAGATTTTTATTAACATCCTAAGTGCTCTAAACTTTGTTGCAAACAAACGCTAAACACAGTTGCTCGAAATGACATAGTGTAGTTTACCTCCGAGGTCCAGATGTGTAATTAATTTTATATTTGGTAAGGAAAGGTTTGTCAAATAAATACTTATTTAAGAAGAGGGAAACTCATACTCATTTATTTTAAAATAAAATATAAAAAATACATATTAAGAAATAAAATAAAAAATAATATATCTAACATAATACAGATTCAATAATGTATTCTCAGAATAAATAAACAAATTCCAGTTGAACAAGAGAAAGACAGAAGGTTACTATATATTTATATTCCAAAAATATATGGTGAAAGTACAATAGTAGAGTAGCAGTAGACAGGTAGGTAAAATAAATAATGATACATTGATAAAGCACTGGAAACAACGATAAAGCACTAGAATCAGGCTAAATAGCATCTAAAATATGACGACCAGAGAAGATATAATTTTGAACTATACAGGGCATACCACGATCCATATACATTCATCAAAATAGGACCACGTTCTAAGAGGAAGGATGGAAGCATATGAAATATAATTTTGAACTATACAGGGCATACCACGATCCATATACATTCATCAAAATAGGACCACGTTCTAAGAGGAAGGATGGAAGCATATGAAATACTTTCCAAAATAAACACACAAATGTCAGCTGGACATATAACGAGAGAAAGACTATAGATTAGATATAAGGAACAAATAGAATAAGACATTGATATTTTAAAAATAAAAAAGTGCAAGAACAAATCCTGAAATAGATTGGAATGGAGCTGTATTCCTCAAGAGACCAAAACTCAAACAAAAAGGGTTGTCGAACAATGATCATGATGACATTTTGAGAAATAATAGACAAAAAAATCAAACACAATAAGAGTAGGTATTCAATAATGTATTCTCATGCAAAATATTGTTGAAAAAAATATCACCAAAAATTTAGAGATTGTTCCACATCATTAACATGTCTATTTACCACCAGATCATTATTTACCTAGATTGTAAGGTACTGCTGTAGCACATATTATTGCAAGACATGTATATAATTTGGTTTGTAGACCTTGTTGAAGACAAGGAAACTCTCTTTTCCAGGTTTCAAATAGCTTTTCTACATTTCTTGTTCTCACATGAGTACTATGGTAAAAATATCTTATTTTCTTGATCATTACCTAAAAAGATATTTATGTCTATTAAATAACCTACTATTTATTTAGCAATTATCAATAAATACCTGGCTGTAATACTGGGGTAAGTAGATAGTGTCTGCATGCATACCCACTACTGTCATCTATTCCTATTAATAATCCTGGAATTTCACTTCTTTCCATTTCACAATTTCACTCTTAATGCTCTTAGATCAAATATTGAATGACTTGATAACCTTGTTGTTGAACAATAATATACATAATTTCTCTTCTAGTACCTACAAATTCATTTACATAATAAGAGCCTGAATAACATATATTGTATGTCTTTACAGTACCTGTACATTTTTGGAAAGTGGGCTTCCTCATAAAAACTGGTTATATTCCTATAAGTAGCATAAAACCTTTGTTGTTTAAGTTAATGCGCTGATTCGCTGATGAACTTCAATATTGTAATACTCCATTGTATTTTAGATTATATTTTTATCTTGAATATATCGCTTTTGTATACTTCCCGGGCGATTTTCTTCTCCAATATTATCAATAAACTCTAAAAATGCTTTTACTTCTTTATACATTTTTATTGTAATTAGAAAAACAAAAAATATATGTTGGAACTGAATTAAAAATATTCAAAATTCAAACAATAACAAACAAAGTTAGGTTAGAATCGCGGTCTTGAGGAAGGTCGATCGATGACTTGAGATTCGCCTGTCATTTTACACTTCCCAAGATAGCGTCGTGTCTCGAGATCGGTTTATAAAACACAAATTTGGTTCAAGGTCGGTCTTGAGCATCGACGCTGTCTTGAGACTCGACTATAAATACGGGCCTAAGTCTACCTTTGTCGACTTTTGGCCTTCTGGACACCACCATCCGGCATAACCCAGGAAAAACACCAGGATACGACACTTGCCCCAGTGTGTTTTTCGGACTGTTTGCTTTTTACGCCAACATTTTACATTCACTACAAACCCTGAAGAGGACAAAATCCTAAACGGGGACACACATTGAACGCATTTCTACATAGCAATTTATCCTATACAAGCAAATCAAACAATGTGATGATGATACCTTTGCAAATAAGAGGTGGAAGTGATTGGGAACCTTGTTATGAAAAAATGGCCGTAAGTCCGGTTCTGCTGAATAGAATGTTGTAAACTTGGTCTTGTTGAAAACAGCTCTTTTTCGTCAATGTTAGAGTTATACTTTCGAAACAGCCTAATAGGTAATATGCCAGTTAGGAGGCGTTATTTAATTTTTTTCAGAAATCTAGTTTTTTTTAGAAAATGTTAAATACAAGTATGCATTTTTAATCATGTATTACAAAATTAGACGAAATTAGCAACAGAATAGCGAAAATCGCATGTCGATACTATTTTTCTATCTCGAAATATCTTAAGAAACGTGTAAATTTTAAACATAACTGTTACTGTCACCGGTCAACGAAGTTAACACACAGTAGTGTGCTATGGAAAAAACAAAGAAACATTTTCCAGATGTTTCTATTTTCTACTATATACTATTTTTCTATCTCGAAATATCTTAAGAAACGTGTAAATTTTAAACATAACTGTTACTGTCACCGGTCAACGAAGTTAACACACAGTAGTGTGCTATGGAAAAAACAAAGAAACATTTTCCAGATGTTAACGTATTAATTAACGTAGCAATTAATTAAAACAACAATAAGACAAACAACACTATAAAATATAACAAAGAAATAGAAACAACTACTTAGTGACGACCTAAATGGTTGTTGCCCATCATTTACTCTTTCAAGAACAGATTGAACAGAAGTCTCAATTTCTGCTCTCGAAATGCTTTGAATGCCGTTTCGTATTCTCTGGATCATGTTTTCTCGAGTATACTAGCTGCAAAAACAAGGTCTTTAATCCGTCTCCATAAATAAAAGTCAATTCTGACTTTTAGATACTTTTTGAGACTGATGTTCAATCTACTCTTGAAAGAGTAAATGGTTGCATCCAAAATGATGGGCAAAAATTTGAACATTTACGTCGTCACTAAGTAGTTGTTTTTATTTCTTTGTTATATTTTATAGCGTTGTTTGTCTTATTGTTGTTTTAATTAATTATATACGTTGACATCTGGAAAATGTTTCTTTGTTTTTTCCATAGCACACTACTTTTTGTTAACTTCGTTGACCGTTGACAGTAACAGTTATGTTTAAAATTTACACGTTTCTTAAGATATCTCGAGATAGAAAAAAGGTATCGACATGCGGTGTTCGTTATTTTGTTGATAATTTCGTCTAATTTTGTACTCTAGGATTAAAAATGCATACTGGTACATTACTTATTAGGCTGTTTCGAAAATATAGCTCTTACATTAACGAAAAAGAGCTGTTTTCAACAAGACCAAGTTTGCAAAATTCGATTTAGCAGAACCGGACTTACAGTAATTTTTTCATAACAAGGTTCCCACTCACCCCCACCTCTTATTTGCAAAGGTAGACTTAAACTTGTGCAATCAAATATGCGCAGAATTTTATGAAGAATACGATGATCGGATTTCGAATGCTTTTTCATGAGGCCAATTTTCTAAAATTTTAATTTTTTAATTTTTGGTATTTAATTACGCCCTCTAGCGGTGGACCTACAATTATGAAAATAATTTCCAGGCTTTTCTCGAGGCAACTTTTGTTATAATTTTTTCTTCTCAAAGCTGTACTATAAACGGTTCCTGAGATATGACCGAGAGCCATTCTTATTGGGACACCCGGTACATAATTTTATAACGTACACAAGCTAACTTTCCAGGAACACGTATCAGTCACCTCGGAAACCGCAAGGAACACTGCAAGGAAGGTATCTTCGGTATGTTCTGCCCGTTATCGATGTGAACCTAGACCGCGACCGCGACCTCCACCGCGCACGTCCATGTATCTTCGGAATGTCCGTACTCTAACTGTTACTAATTTAGGATACTCAGTATAAAAATCAGCCAATTCTCCCACTAGTCATTCACTTTCACGCCTGTAAGGAAGTAAAATTCGAAAGGATTTGTTTTTAGAACAGAACATTCTTGTTCTTCTCCTTTCTTGTATATAGACTTTCAAGCCCGTTTGTTCTTCAATATTAGCCTCCTAAATTGTTTCAATTATCGCACCATCTTTTTCTTGGTCTGCCAATACTTCATCGTCCATTTGGTGATATATGTCGTGCTATTCATACTATCCTATCCTCTGCCATTCTACTAATGTGTTCATTCCACTCCTGTTTCCGTTTTGTCACCCATCCATTTATGTCTTCTAAATTGCATGCTCTTCTTATGTTTTCCATTATCTTCCTATCCAACAGACTTTTCCCTTGATATTCGTCGAAGTATTTTTATCTCTGTTGTTTCTAGTAGTCGTTTCGTTTTAGATGTGTCAGGTCTTGTCTCCCCCGTGTATGCCAAGACAGGTCTAATTGCTGCTTTAAGCAAGAAACCCATTATGAACGGCCAGCACGGCACAGCCCGGCACGGCACAGCACAGGCCGGCACGTCCAAAAACCCATTTGTAACGGCCAGCGCGGCACGGCACCGGAAAAATGATCATTTGCCATAAATGATAATGTATTTTTATTAATAAAATATATACAGAGAGGGGCTAAATTATCGAATAAATTCATTTTCTCTAAAATGGACGGCTTTGGAAGAAAATACCAAAACAGGTCGATTTTTACTTTTAAATTACAATTTTTTGGCATATACAGTGGAACCTCGATTATCCGTCACCTCTGTTAACCGTCAGGGTCCATTAAGTTATATTGTATACACAAGTAAAAATTGAGTCATCAATTCATTTTGTTTGAGCATTGCGAAAAGCCAAACGAAATTCATTCATTGAAATGTACACGTGCAGTTATGCCATCACCGCATTTTTTTATGTAAATAATTTTTGTTCTTATTCAGGGCTCTGGATTAAATTTCAATTTAAATAGGTAATGATAAATGATACCATACTTTTAGAGTTCTATTTTTAGAATCGCAAGCCGAAAATAAAAATTGTACATCACACAAATTATTAGTTAATATCTGTGTGTCACCATAACAGTATGATTTTTATTTTTTTAATGTTCTGTTAACCGTCTTCTCGATTATCCGTCATACCCTTGGTCCGGTGCCCTGAAGGATAATCGAGGTTCCACTGTATTTCATACTAGAGACGTCATTCATCTGAGCTTAATGATGTAATCGATGATTTTTTTAAATGGGAATAGGGGTTGTGTGGCATCTCATTTGAAAGGGTATTCAATCCTCTATTCAGTAATATAAACAATAATATCATTATTTATACAGGGTGGCCAAAACAATAATTTTTAAATTACATTAATTGACGCAAAAAGAAGAATGTATGTAATTTATTTAACTCAAAATACATTGTACTGCTGTCAGTAAATAGAAAAAAAATGTTTATTTCACAAATAAACATTTCGTTTCACTTAAATTAAATCACAAACAGCCTCCCACCTACCTCTTGACAGTTTGAACATTTAATTTAAGCGAAAAGCAATGTTTTTTGCCAAATAAACATTTTTTTCTATTTTCTGACATCATTAGAAAGTATTTTTAGTTAAATAAATTGCATACATTCTTCTTTTTTCGTCAATTAATTTAATTAAAAAAGTATTTTTTGGCCACAAATGAGATGCCACACGACCCATATTCCCATTTAAAATAATCATAGATTACGTCATCACGCTCAGATGGATAACGTCACTAGTATGAAATATATGCCAAAAAATTGTAATTTAAAAATAAAAATCGACGTGTTTCGGGATTTTTCTCCAAAGCCGTCCATTTTAGAGAAAATGAATTTATTCCATAATTTAGCCCATCTCTATAATTTCGGCCGTTCCGTTTGCGTGCTGGCCTTTGCCGGGCCGGGCTGGCTGCTCATAATGGGTTACGTTGCATTTAAAACTATACAAATGAATTTGGACTGTCCTGTGCCGTGCCGGGCTGTGCCGGGCTGTGCCGTGCTGGCTGTTCATAATGAGTTTCTTGCTTTATAGATTCTTGCTTTTGTGTCTTGTCTTAGTTGTTTGTTCTTCCAGATTGTATCATTAAGAAATCCCGCCGCTTTACTTGCTTTTAAGCTTTGATGTCCTTCTTCTTCACATCTCCGTAACTAGTTATATCTGTTCCCATATACAGGGCCGCGTTTAGGTCAATTGCCGCCCTAGGCAATTCTCTAGTAGCCGCCCTTCAAACATGTACCATTTTTGCGAAAAAAAATGCAAGCAGAATTTTTTATTTAGGGAGCGTTCAAGTATTATGTAACACGATTTTTGAAGATTTTTGACCCCCTCCCCCCCTAGGTAACGCAATTTTTGAAGATTTTTGACCCCCCTCCCAACCTGCGTTACGTAATACTTGAACGGTCCCTTAAATAAGAAATGTATTGTTTAGAAATGTATTAAAATGAGGAACATAGAATTTATAAAAAAATAATATTTTACACAAGTGAGAAGAACAAAAATCACACTGATCACAGTATGGTATGAATTCACTTTTGACCGGTGAAAATAAACACAGAATGTTTTACATAAAAATAAAAAATTATGATTATGTATAATTTGCAATTTGCACTAGTATAAGATAGGAATGTGTTGCGATAGCAGTAGCCGATATTTTTTAACTGTTATTTCACTGAAGCTATTTCACACTGTTACATCATTTTCATAACAACTGAAATATTCAGGTAGCTGACTACTTTTTAAATTATTGTAGACCTATAGGAAGAAAACCTACCCGTGTCCTGTCTAGAGTTCACGTCCGTTTTTTAATTATTAACAATTTAATTTGTCTGTAATTTCTACATACATTACATATATATGCAACTTTATTATAAATGTATTAATTAATAAAGGGTCTACTTTGTTTAAACATTTCTTGAAAAAATTATTTTTTTCCTAATACCTATTTTCTTAATCATATCATTATAGTATGGTATAACTAGATCCAAACCCAGGCATCCAAAGTGAAAGTTATCCTCCAGCACCAAATTGTTCTATATGGTCTACATAATGTTCAGAAAAAAGTCACACCATTTTGAGCGTCGGGTTTGGGGGGAAGAGGGGGGAGAAATCGGTAAATTCGTAGTTTTTTTACGTTTTTCGTCAATATTTCTAAAACTATGCGGTTTAGCATGAACAACCTTCTATACAAAAATGTTCTACATTAAATTTGAAACAAAAAAGGTCCTTTGCATAATCTGTCTAAAATGAACGGCTCCAAAGTTATGGAGGTAGTATAGTATAATTGGTCCAAAAAAGGCCTAACCCAGACATTAAAAGTAAAAGTTTTCCTCCAACACCAAATTGTTCTATATGGTCCAGATATTATTCAGTAAAAAGTTACACCATTTTGAGCCCCGTTTGGGGGGTAAATAGAGGAGAAATCAGTAAATTAGTAGTTTTTTTTGTTTTTCGTCAACATTTCTAAAAATATGCTTTAATGTTCTATACAAAAATGTTCTACATTAAATTTAAAACAAAAAAGGTCCTATACATAATTGTTATAAAATCAACGATTCCACAGTTACGGAGGGTGAAAAGTGGAGGTATTCGGTACTTTTTATATTTTTTGAGCAATTTATAATATTTTTACTGATTGAAATAAATTTTCTTTAACAGGATTTGCTATTTCAGTGGCCGATGGTATGTTAGTGATAATCCCTTGAAGAATTAAACGTCAACCCCACCACCCAAAATCATCTTCAATTGCCCAAAAAATATAAAAGGTATCGAAATCCTCCACATTTCACCCTCCGTAACTCTGGAACCGTTGATTTTATAACAATTAAGGATATGACCATTTTTGTTTTAAATTTTATGTAGAACGTTTTTGTATATAACATTGTTTACGCTTAAACATAGTTTTAGAAATATTGACGAAAAACGTAAAGAAATAACTAATTTACCGACTTCTCCCCCATCTCCCCCCCAAACCGGACGCTCAAAATGGTGTAACTTTTTACTGAACAATATGTGGATCATATAGAACAATTTGGTGTTGGAGGAAAACTTTTACTTTGGATGTCTAGGTTAGGCCTTTTTTTGGACCAATTATACTATACTACCTCCGTAACTTTGGAATCGTTCATTTTAGAAGGATTACGTATAGGACATTTTTTATTTCAAATTTATTGTAGAACATTTTTGTATAAAATGTTGTTCATGCTAAACCTCACAGTTTTAGAAATATTGACGAAAAACGTAAAAAACTACGAATTTACCGACTTTTCCCTTCTCCCCCCTCTCCCCCCCAAACCCGACGCTAAAAAAGTGAACCTTTTTTCTGAACATTATATGGACGATATAGAACAATTTGGTGTTCGAGGATAACTTTCACTTTGGATATCTGGGTTATGTCATTTTTTGAATCAATTCTATCATACTATTAATGATCATAGAAAAAGTTAAAGTATATTTTAATAAATAAATTATTTTTATTAAATAATAATTTATTGAACATAATTTATTCATTAAAATATACCCTAACTTTTTCTATGATTAATAATGATAGTATCATTACAAAAAATGGATTTTTGAGAAAATATTAATTTTTCAAAAATTATTTAAAAAATTAGACTGTTTATTAATTATTAAATGTCTAGACAAATTGCATATTTGTAATGTACACAAAAGTACATACAAATTAAAAGAAGAAATATCAAAATTCATTGAGTAGATCCCAAGATATAGAAAATGGTAGTAGTTTTAAGTTGCTTTTTTAGTTTTTGAACTCATGCATTTTTCGGCTCCCGCCAGGTAGCTGACAACTGTTTTAATTGTTGACCTATAGGATGAAAACGTACATGTTTCCTGCCTAGAGTTCGCATTCGTTTTTTAATTATTAACAATTTAGTGCAATCAACGCAGAAGCTCCCCCTTCACTTACTATGACTAATCATCATTTGAACTACATTTTTAAAAATTCGAGTAAAATATCATCTTTCCGAATACCTATGTAAGAAGATGTTTTCTACGGACAAAATTTTTAAAGTTATTGTAAATGTTTATAAACTAGTATTTTTTACTATATTATATAATTTTTTATCTTTTCTTAATACATTTTGATAGGATCACTTTTCTACTTTCATTTGGCATACGCAGAATTGTCCTATCTTAATTATTTTCTGTCATTTGTTATTGCAAAACAAAGGTCTCTGGGATAAACAAATAGAATACCTAACTTTTAAACTAATTAATGGATCGGTCTCAAATTTTGGGAGTTTGTTATGTACCCCAATACCCAACTTTGAGTAAAGCGAAACACTACAGTTCTAAGTTAGTTTTAGGAAAACTTATTAATAAATAACGATTTTCAGTTATTTTGCAGTTTACGAAGCTACAAATTAACTTTTTGACTTTCAAAAATCGTCATTTTGAAGGTTTTCAATGTTCTAAAAAAATAAATTTTGTAATTTTATGTCAACTATTTAGCTTTTTAATTGAGTGCAAAAAATGGAAAAAATCGCGTTGATTGTACCAAATTGTTAATAATTAAAAAACACGAACTCTAGGCAGGAAACATGATGGTTTTCATCCTATAGGTCAAGTCCACAATAACTAAAAAGTTACCTACCTTGATATTAATTTCATTGTCCCGAACATGGTCTATTTCTTGCTTACTTCCCTGGCTGGAGTATTATATCAGTGCGACGACACGAATATTATCTCCTTGTAATAATTCAGTTTGAAAATCCCAACTCTAACTCGATTTACTACTGGTAATCTTTAGTTTCTGCAATATGTGCAATATTGATGTGATCAGTCAATTCACCGTCTTTGCGGAGCTTCTGGCGGCCCAATAATCACTAAATTTATGACTTCCGTTTTTTTTTGGATGAATAGTGTTAGGTTTAAGATAACAGAATGCTATGTTTGTTTTATTTTTGACATGAATGCAATTTCTTTTATTTAGAAACGAACGTCCACTTCTATTTCATTGATGGATGAATGATGAATATACATATTTGTTATTCGATTTTAATTTTTAAATACAAATATTTTTTTGTACAGTATTTTTGCCGCCCCAGGGGCGTCATTTGATAGGGTTAGGGGAGGCAGTTGCCCCCTCCCCTGAAACTGAAAATGACTGAAATTTACAAAAAATACTTTCAGTTATTATCATTACATCATATAATATAATGTATTGTATATTATATAATGCTTGCCCCCCCCCAATCAAAATTTCAAGCCCCTGTGCCGCCCTCTCACAATTTGCCGCCCTAGGCAGCTGCCTATATTGCCTAATGGATAAAGCAGCCCTGCCCATATATCTAAACCTTTCTTCCTGCTTTAATATTTTCCCATAAATATCGATTCTAAATCATAGTGGGCATTTAGATGTTGTCACACATTTGGTTTTTTCTGTTGATATTATCATATTGCATTTCTTGGCTGTTGTATTGAAGATGTGTGTTAACCTTTGGAGATCGTCTTCTGTCTCGGCGATTAATGCGGCGTCGTCTGCATAAATAATATTTGGATTTCTTTGTTCCCCATTCTATTACCATAACCTTTACGTACTGTTTGTATTATTTCGTCCATTATTATATTAACGAGTCACCTTGTCTGACTCCGCTTTGTACTGGTATAAACTGTGTTAGTTTTCCATTTATCTTTGCCTGTATTCGATTATGGAAGTAGATGTTTTCGATGGTTTGTATTATGTATATTGATTGGTATGTTTTTTCTATACAGTAGGTGTAAGACGTCCTCGACTTGGATGCGATCGAAAGCCTTTGTCAGGCCTATAAAACATAGATATGCTGGTTTATTGTACTCGATGGCCTTTTCTGTGATTTATCTTAGTACAAATACGACGTCTACGGAGAAACTTCCGGATCTGAATCCTTGTTGTTCATCTGAAAAAGTTGTTAGTTTATTGATTTTGTTGGTTAGGACTTTTGTGGTAAACTTAAGTGCGGTGTTCAGTAGATTTCTACCTCTATAATTGTTGGTGTCTGTTGAACATCATTGTTTTAACTTAATGTTGAAAATCTTGAAAAATATTATGTTTAATTCTAAGAAATATGTAGGAAAGAAAGGATTATTTTCAAATTATATTAATAATTTCAATTCATATTTCACCTCATTCAGAGCGGTGAGTGAACTACCCACTAATCGTATCAATGTGGTTTCATTAGCTCGCTTTATTATAATTTTTTTTCAATATAACGGAGTATTTCAATATCCTGTAAAAAAAAGTCCTTTATAAAAGAGCCAGGCTCCAAATAATCGTCAACTAACTGTCGAGTTAATATTGACTGTTTAAGCTCGATAATACTTAATTATTTAAAATTCTTCCACCATAAAAATGTTTATTACTTACTTTGAATTAATGATAGGGTCTTTAATTAAATTCTTATAAATTCTTAATAGCTTGTTTAACCCATTTTTACGGAATTTATTTATTTTAATACAAAGAACCATTAATTGAAGAGTGGAAATTATAAAGGGCAGAAGTTCCAAAAACAAAGTCTTGAGATAATCAAAAAAAAAAACAATATCTATAAAGATCTAAAAATATTACTTACAACAACTTTATTTGTTACTGTCATATATCAAATCTATTTTAAGAAAGCTTATTGCAAAAGTAACTTTCTATAACAAATAAAAATATTTTAAAGAAGGAGCTTAGAAAAGGGCAGAAGTGCCTTAGCTGTTTTGAGATGCATTTTAAGCAATTTTAAATGTTGGTATTCTGGAGACTGTAGATATACAGTGCGTCCATAAAGTAACGCATAAATTCATTATGTCGTAAACCGGCGATTTTAAGGAAAAATCCCGAAACAGGTAGATTTTTAATTTTAAATAAAGATTTTTTAGCGTATATATCATAGTAGTGACGTTCTCCATCTGGGCGTGATGACGTAATCGATGATTTTCTTAAATGAGAATAGGGGTCATGTGATAGCTCATTTGAAAGGTTATTCAATTCTTAATTCACTAATATAATCATTAACATAATTATTTATACAGGGTGTCAAAAAATCTTTACACAAAAATGTTTACTGTCCATTTGCAAATTATTAATATTATGATAATCAGGTATATTATGGTAGTTTGAAAAAACCGGTTGTGACTGTATATTGGAATTACGTAATATTTGTTTATGTTGCTCCATTGTGAACAGTCGTAGCGTAGCGGCATAGCCTCATAAGCTAGAGCGCCCGGGTTCAAACCCTGGCACAGACAATCCATTTTTCATTTCTAAAAATGATACGAGCTGTTCACCGTGCCTCGGAGAGTACTCGTCGGAACTGCCTGGGAGAGACTCATTCCAGATACCTACCGTATCAAAAGGATTGAGCTCTGGAGGGACTCTTTTCGTGTTATCGAGCCCTAGGTGACCTGGTATGCGGGTGTATCTCCCAAAAACTTTCGTACACATTTGGCCGTTGCGACTACTACAGCTTTCTGCATGGTCTTGTAAAGATGTTCATTTAGACCCAGCCATTTTATGCTTTCTAGGAGGTTCTTCGGAATGACTCCAGTAGTAGACATAATAATACTTATCGTCTGGGTACTTTGTATTCTGAATTGTCTTCGTATTTGAATTTCCAGATCTCTGTACTTGGCGATCTTTTCAGTAAATGTACTACGTAGATTATTGTTGTTTGGTATCGCCACATCAATTAGTGTTGTTTGTCTTGATCATTTATTAACTAGTACAGGATCTGGTCTACTATGTGCCACTGTTTGGTCTGTGAGCACGGTGCGGTCCCAGTATAGCTTGTAGTTGCCATCCTTAAGCGTACTCTCAGGTACGCTTTGATAATATGGGGGATGGTCCGCTTGGAGAAGTCTCAGCTTGATAGCTATCTCTAGATGAAGGATTTTTCCCACTGCGTCATGCCGTTCCTTGTATTCAGTTGCAGCAAATGCCTGGCAGCCCCCTGTAATATGTTGGATGGATTTCTTGGGCTTGACATTCATATCGGCATCTGTCGTTTTGAACGTGAGGGTCTTTGAGGATATATTTCAGATAATTTCTGCTTGGTATAATCTGATCCTGAATGGCCAGTAATGAACCATCCGTTTCAGGGAACATCTTTCCTGATGTCAACCAATAGTTCGACTCTGTATTGTCGACATAGTCTTGGTTGACCTCATTGGGATGCCGCCCGTGCAGAGGTTTAAACATACAGGTTTGCATTTTTCGTCTTTAGTGAGGTGGTATATGCGCATTTCCGGTTCCCTCAATTTGATCGGTGTTGTGTCATCTACTGCGCAAATAGCGCGATGTAGAGTAGATGTCTCAGCTTGTATCTGCAAATAAGTTCTTAAAATAGCAATTTGTTTATCTAATTGCTCACCTATATCCATGTAATAATGAAAACCTGGTATGTAAAAGTCTAAAAGGCTATTTATAAAGAAATAGAAGAATAATAAATATTCTGACACAAAATTGACATAAATCTTGTTCCGTCAATTTTAAAATCTAATTTAATATTTTCTTACATATTTGTTAATTTTTTTCGTTTAAACTTGTTAATGTATTATTTGTTATTGTTAATTTAAAGATTAGAATGTTAAAGACTTATAAAACCGATTTTCTTTAAGGTATGTAAATATTTTGTCATAATTGTATTCAAAATTAATAAATTTTGTTCTTTAAGGAGAAAAAACGGTGTTTAGTCTATGTCCCGAGTTTCCAGAGTTTCTACATTATAAATCGGTTTTTGGTCACCTTGAAAACAGGAAGATGTCAACAAAGAAGGTACGAATCCATTTGGAACTTGGTGAAGAAAATAGCTTAGAGGTAGTTAAATTAACAACAATTAGATTATTATCAGATGATATCACTTATTTCTTTCCAACAAATTTACAAAATTTAAAACATCATAAAGATTTATTTGACACAAGTAGTACTGTAAAAATGGCAAGTAAAGCTTTGACAAAAGTAGGTCAGTATAGGAACATCACGATTACATTAAATCCTGAGATTGTTACTTTGTATTTAGATGAAGATTGTAATTTTGTTTTTAAAAATTGTTATTTAGAGGAATTAGTAGAGAATAGCACGCTGATAAATACTCCGGTTTCATTAGAAGCAACAGATAAAACTAAAGTAGATTTAATTAGACTAATTGATAAATTAAGTAATAAACTCGAGACAAAATTAAACAGGGGGCTGGATATCTCCCAAATTCAAAGTCAGTTTGTTTTAAATAAATTTCAAGGCAAAGAAAATGCTAGACAGTGGATGAGTAATTTTGAAAATGAGTGCGAAAGACATGAAATAGTAATAGATGAAGCTAAAATACAAATATTACGTCTATTTCTGGAACATAATGCTATAGAATGGTATAGCTCAACTTTATGTAAATTAACAATGCATGGAGCATGGTTGGAATGGCAAAATTCTTTTTTAGAAACTTACGGCGATAAAAGTTGGCGAACAGTATATCTAGCATATACTTATAAGTATATAAACGGTTCTTTTCTAGACTATGCGCTAAAAAAAGAAAGGATGTTGTTAGAGACTGAGCCATCTATGTCAGATCAATCGCGCATAAATCACATTGTGGTGGGTCTGCCATTGGACATTCAAGATCTCTTGGACAAAGAGACCATTAATACTACTGAACAGCTTATGAATCAGCTACGTAGATACACATCAATATTTCCTAGATTCAAAAAAAGACAAGGAAGATTTTTAAATGTTACTAATGAGACTGATATTCGTTTGAATGAAAGTAGAAATCAAAAATCGATAGAAAAACGACCATGCAGTAACTGCGAGGCTCGTGGGTACCCAGGACGTTTTCATCCAGTTGAAATTTGCAGATACAAAACCCGTAGCGCTGAGGCGAGAAGGGTAAATCTAGCGGATGTGGGTGAAGTTGCTGTTAATGCTCAAGAGGAAGAACAACAAAAAAACTAGATTATACACCACTAATTAAATTAACTGTTACAATAAACAATAATAAAGTTACTGGAGTTTATGACAGTGGATCTAATATAACACTGATAAATTCAAAGATTATTGAAGATGTTAAACATAATATGTTGGAAAATGAACAGACATTTAGAACAATTAGTGGTGTGGAAAAAAGTTATAATAAAATAAAGTTACCTATGAAAATCCATAAAATAGAACAAGAAATAGATGCTTTTGTGATTAAAAATGATAATTTTTCTTATGACGTATTGCTAGGATTAGATGCCATTAAACAGTTTCGTTTGCTGCAAGATGAAAATTTGAATATTCTCCAAAGAGTGGATGAAAATAAGATAGAAGATATTAAGATATTAGAGGAAAATTTAAGATATAGTCATAATAGTACAACCGAGACTTTAGATAACAATAAAGTTCAGGTAAGACATTTTGAAGAAAACTCCTATGACTATTTAGATAAAGTAAAACATCTAGACAACATTAAAATAAAACAAATTTCTAAAATTTTGGATGAAAACTTATCGATATTTGCAAAACACAAGTACGATGTAGGAGAAGTAAAAAATCAGGAAGCTCACATTAAACTCTTAGAAAATAAATATATTTCAAAGAAACCTTATAGATGTTCCATTCCTGATGAACGTGAAATTGAAAGTCAGATAACCAAGTTACTTGAAGCAGGATTGATAGAGGAATCTGAATCTCCTTTTGCTGCACCAGTGACCTTAGCATATAAGAAAGATGAAGGAAGACGATCGAGACTCTGTGTTGATTTTCGTGAACTGAATAAAATTTTGGTACCGGAATCACAACCATTCCCACGAATAGAAGACATTATAGTAAAGGCTCGAAACTGCAAATGGTATACAGTTTTGGATATTAATTCAGCATTTTGGACAATACCAGTAAGGCAAAAAGATCGTTATAAGACGGCATTTGTTACACAGTCCGGTCATTATCAATGGAAGAAATTACCTTTTGGTTTAAAAATATCTCCAGCGATTTTTCAACGAATACTAGCCACTACTATTCGACGTAACGGACTTCAGGACTTTTGCATAAATTATATTGATGATATTCTAATCTTTTCTTCTGATTTCGAAGAACACATACATCACATAGAACAATTACTTCATGCACTTAGACAAGAAGGGTTCCTGCTGAAACTATCAAAATGTAAATTTGCTCAATTTTCTGTGAAGTATTTAGGCCATGTTCTCTCTTACAATTCTGTTAGACCACATAATGATAACTTAAAATCTATTAAGCACTTTCCCAGACCTCAAAATAAGAAAAATATTCGTCAGTTCCTAGGAAAAATAAATTTTTACCATAAATACATTCCAGATCATACTAGGTTTCTTGAGCCCATCCATAATCTTCTACGTAATAAAACAGAGTTTAAATGGACAGATGAATGCGAGGCAACATTTATTCGAATCAAAGAATATCTCTGCCAGAGTCCCATCTTGTCAATTTTTGACCCAGAGAAAAGAACTTTTTTATTTACAGATGCTAGTGCTTTAGGAGTTGGGGCAGTTTTGAAACAGTTACAAGACAATGGTGAGTTGCACCCAGTAGCATATTTTTCAAAGAAATTCACGTCATCACAAGCAAAGAAAAAAGCGGTCTATTTGGAGTGTCTCGCAATAAGAGAAGCGCTACGTTATTGGCAGCATTGGTTAATAGGGCTTAAGTTTCAGGTAATCACAGATCATAAACCATTAGAAAATCTTAAAATAAAAGCACGAACTGATGAAGAACTTGGAGACCTAGTGTACTATATGTCTCAATATGATTTTACCATTACATATTCTCCAGGCAAAACGAACCAAGAAGCAGATGCTCTTTCGAGAAACCCTGTTTTGGAATCATTTGAGAATACTGATGATATACTACAAGTGGTTAATTTGATAACCATCGAAGACCTAAAAGAAGATCAACAAAATAATAGCACTGAGCTCTCTTTAGACAAACGTATAGTTAAAAAAGGCGAACTTCTTTATAAAAAACTAAGAAACAAAGAACGCATCTTTATATCTAAGAACTTCGGTTTACAGTTGGTAAAAAAAATTCATTCTCACTATGGTCACATTGGAACTGGTCATATGATAGCAAAGATACGACCTTTTTATTATTTTAAACATATGGATGCAGTTATAGCAGAATTTTGTAACCAATGTGATATTTGCAAGAAAAACAAGTCAAGAAGAAGCCGAGACATTGGTCGTTTATCACAGTTAGGGCCAGCCAAGGAACCATATGAAATCATGTCACTTGACACTATTGGTGGGTTTGCAGGCAACCATTCACCTAAACGTTATCTTCATCTTTTGGTAGATCATTTTAGTAGGTTTGCTTATACATTCCCTTCTAAAGGCCAACAAGCTAAGGATCTAATCAGGTTCTTACGTCCTATTTTTGAGAAGAATAAGGTGAAAGTTCTCCTGGCTGATCGTTATGCAGCGATTAATTCAAATGAGTTCAAATCCTTCATACGAAACTGTGGCATAACTTTAATTTTTACGGCTGTTGACTGTCCTTTTTCAAATGGATTAAATGAGCGTCTCAACCAAACACTGGTAAATCGTATCCGCTGCAAGGTTAACGAGAAACCACGACATCCATGGTCCAATATCGCAATTGAATGTACAGAAGAATACAACCGGACGACACACAGCGTAACAAAATTCTCTCCACTTTATTTACTCACGGGTGAACAATCTTCAATTTTGCCCTTAGATCTTAATCAGCCCCAAGATTTGGCTCAGAACAGAACTCTGGCATTCCAAAATTCACAAAGAGCTCACAATAACAATAAAATTAGAGTTGACCAGAAGAAGCAAGACTATGAATTTAAAGTCGGAGACTTAGTCTATGTCGAAATGGGTAACCGTCTTAACAGAAACAAACTTGATCCGATAAGAAAGGGGCCATTCAAAATTTTAAACAGGTTTTCGTCATCAATTTATGAAATAAATGGAGGCTATCGTCGGAATCAGAAAAATTTTGTCCATAGCAGTAAGCTCTTGCCTTTTCAAGGGGGGGAGATGTAATAATGAAAACCTGGTATGTAAAAGTCTAAAAGGCTATTTATAAAGAAATAGAAGAATAATAAATATTCTGACACAAAATTGACATAAATCTTGTTCCGTCAATTTTAAAATCTAATTTAATATTTTCTTACATATTTGTTAATTTTTTTCGTTTAAACTTGTTAATGTATTATTTGTTATTGTTAATTTAAAGATTAGAATGTTAAAGACTTATAAAACCGATTTTCTTTAAGGTATGTAAATATTTTGTCATAATTGTATTCAAAATTAATAAATTTTGTTCTTTAAGGAGAAAAAACGGTGTTTAGTCTATGTCCCGAGTTTCCAGAGTTTCTACATTATATCCATAAGTCCTCTACCTCCTAGATTCCGTGGTAATGTTGTTCTTTTTACTGCACTTTTAGGATGGTGTTTTTGTGCCTTTTGTGAGGTGTGTTCTTAATTTTCGCTGAAGATTCTCTATGTCCGTTTTTGTCCAGTTAAGAATGCCAAACGAATAGCTAAGCGTGGAATATGTGTAGGTGTTTAGTGCCTTAAACAAATTTCTGCTGTTAAGGTGTGAACGAAGCAGCTGTTTTACCCTTCCTATATACTCCGCAGTTATATCAGTTTTCATTTGCTTATGGTCATTGTTCCTCGATTGCTCTACTCCAAGACATTTACACATATAGTCCATGGCCTCTATGTTCTGGCAATTTTGCATATCGAATCCTCCGGGCTGTACTTACTAATATCATTTGAAAAGTGCATACTAATATCATTTGAAAAGGATTTTACAGTTCTTAGCATCTCATATAGTTGGTTTCGAGTGGAAGCCATTAATTTCAAATCATCCATATACAACAGATGATTAAGCTTCGCCACCACATTGTTGTTATTTTTGATGCTAAAATCTGCGTCAGTGAAGTTCAATAGCTGAGATAGTGGGTTCATAGCTAGACAGAACCACAGAGGACTCAACGAATCTCCTTGGAACAGGCCCCGGCTGATTGCGATATTTTTAGTCTCGATATTATTTTCAACAGGTACTTGAAGGTGAATTCTAGTCTTCCACTCTGTCATCATATGCTTTAAAAAGGTCGGTATTATCATGGACTTATTGACATATTCTCAATATATCTACAAGCCATTCATGCGGCACTGAATCAAAGGCCTTCTTGTAATCAATGAAGGCAGTAAATAGCTTCCTCTTTTTGGAATATATCTGATTAGAAATGACTGAGTCGATGATAAGTTGTTCTTTGCAGCCCATGGAACCGTTAGCTCATCCTTTCTGTTGAGGCTCTATGATATTGTTCAGAGCACAGTGTTGATAGATCCGCCGGGCTACACAGGATGTTACCAATTTATACAAAGTTGGAAGACAAGTAATTGGGCGGTATTTGTCTAAGTCTTGGGTGTTACTTTGATACTTTGGTATTAAATAAGTGGCTCCCTGAGTTAGAAATTATGGTGTTTCCTGCGGATTAGAAATAACATTATTAATTAGTGTTGATAAGCAATTATGAACACTAAAAAACTTCTTAAGCCAGAAGTTTTGAACTCCTTTTGGTCCAGGAGATTTCCAGTTATGAAGGAAGCTCTTTGATGATATTTGAGACTTCTTCAGTGGTGAAGGGTTCGTAGAGAGTAGTAGTGTAGTGTTGGCAGTTCTGTGTCGTATCTTGTATCCATCCAGCATTGTTGTTAAGAACTGCTGGTGTAGAAAGTTGATTTCTCCAAAACTCAAAACTCATTTCTTCTTGGTTTGGGTAAGACTTCTCGAGATTTTCTGCAGTGGAGTTGAGTTTTTGATAGAACGTCTTCTCAGAATTCTCAAAAAGGGCATTGTCGGATTTTCGGTTGTTACTCACTTTGTACCTTCTTAGTCGTCCTGAATAAACGGATAGTTTTTGTTTTAATGTATCCAGGGAGTGTTGGGCTGTGTTGTTTTCTGGATCATATCTTGAGTGTCTTGCAGTACTCAGCATTATTTCGTCAGCTCTTCTGATGACTTTTCTACTTTTTGCACCTCGTATATATTCTGTGATTTCATCAATATCAGTACGAAATAATCCAATCTTTCCGAGCAGTCTTTTTTCCCAGGGTGCAATTCTGTTACCAGTCCTTTCGTTATTAGTACCCTGTGGTGTTGGTCTGTTGGTCAAACTCTCGGTGTTGGTCAATTGGAGTATGAAGTAGCAGGCCTACGTTCTCTCCGATGAGACTTCAAAAATCGTCGATTCAGAGGGCTGGACTGCGCTCTGTATTCTAATTGAAAAATAAGATTGTTTTGCCTTCGCATTGCAACTGAATAAAAATGGAATTTTTATTTTATTTTTAAATAGGATCATAATTTTTGAACCATCACCTTTTTGTTTTCTCCTCTTTCTGCACACCAATTTTCATATCTTTAAAATACTCATAACATATATTATTATAATAAAAACTATCGATATTACGAGTCATATAGCGGAGAGTTATCATATACAGCGGAAAAGACAAGGGGGACTATGCTAGCTCAGGAGTGGGACTTATAACCCACACTAAATTTGAAAAGAGCATATAGAACATCGAATATATCAACCATAGAATCCTGATGACGACTTTGAATATGGAAAACACTAAACTCCACATCATATCAGTCTACGCACCAGATATAAGTAAACCCGAGGGGGAGACCGAAGACTTCTATAATAAACTACAGGATGTAATCGACAAGATACAGAAGAACGAAAAAATAATTATTCTTGGAGATCTCAATGCAAGAATAGGAAACGACAGCATAGATAATATCAAACAACGATCTAACGAAGATACATTGAACCGTAATGGAGAATACCTGGTGGAATTCTGTACCCAAAATTTGTTGAGAATAAACAACACGTTTTTTTCCACACAAACCCCAACACAAATATACGTTGCAAAACACGCAAGGCCAACAATAAAATATACAGTGAGCACGTCAAGGTTGGAATAAATTCATTTTCTCGAAAATGGACGATTTTGGAAAAAATCCCGAAACAGGTCAATTTTTATTTTTCAATTACGACTTTTTGGCATACATATCATACTAGTGAGGTCCCCCATTTGGGCGTGATGACGTCATCGATGATTTTTTTAAATGAGAATAGGGGTCGTGTGATCGCTCATTTGAAAGATAATTTAATTATCTATTCAGTAATATAAACATTAACATAATTATTTATACAGGGTGTCGAAAAAAAATTTTTTTGAATTAAATTTATTAACATAAAAAGAAGAATATGTGTAATTTATTTAATTCAAAATACATTTTACTGCTCTCAGAAAATAGAAAAAAATGTTTATTTGAAAAAAAAATCATTGCTTTTCGCTTAAATTAAATGCTCAAATTGTCAAGAGGCAGGTGGGTGGCTGCTTTAACATTGAATTTGCAAAAAACAATATTTATTTGTCAAATAAACAATTTTTCCTGTTTTATGATAGCAGTAAAATGTATTTTGAATTAAATAAATTACACAGATTCTTCTTTTTATGCCAATAAATTTAATAAAAAAAAATTTTTTTGGACACCCTGTATAAATAATTATGTTAATGTTTATATTACTGAATAGAGAATTGGATTACCTTTCAAATGAGCTATAATACGACCCCTATTGTTATTTAAAAAAATCATCGATGGCGTCATCACGCCCAAATGGGTGACGTCACTAGTATGATATATATGCCAAAAAGTGGTAATTTAAAAATAAAAATCGACCTGTGCTTGGAAAAATGGTGCTTGGAAAAGTTTTGCTCAAAATACCACAAAACAAGAAAAAACTATCCAAGTACTTCGAAAAACTAAACATTGAGTCTGTAGAGAACCAAAACACAAAATGGCTGTATAAAAGACGTTTAGAACAAAGATTTGAGATAAACCCAGTAACAACAGGTGAAGGAGTAAATGAGACATGGGCAAAAATAGAATATAATATATTACAAGCCGCAAAGGAAAGCATAGGGGTCAGAAAAATTAACCTGAATGCAACAAAAATATCAAAGCCCTGGTTCAATACTGAAATAAGTGACCTAGCGTATGAGAAGAGGAAAGCATACCTACAATACTGCACTAACAAAACACCAAACAATTACCAACAATACAGAGACACAAGAAATAACATCAATTCTAAGATAAGAAATATAAAAAGGTAATATTGGACACGCTTTACCAAAGAAATGGAACACGATTTGTATGGGGCTCAAAGAAAAGTTTGGAAAATACTAAAAAACAGGAAAAAACCCATTAACGAATATAGAAGTTTAAATAAAATAGAAGCAGAACAATGGAGCGCCTATGTAGAAGAACTATATAAGGAAGATACTATAGTACCTGAAGAAGAGGAAGAAACAGAAAATCCAACATAAACACAGAACTAGAAATCACAAAAGAAGAAATAAGGAATAACATACGTAAATTAAAAAACAGAAAAGCACCAGGACCCGATGGGATACCAAATGAACTCCTGAAATACGGAGGAGAAACCTTAATCGAAAACATAGAGATCCTCTTTCAAGAAATAATATGTAGCCAGCGTGTACCAGACCAGTGGAGGACGAGTATAACAATACCTATACACAAGAGAGGAAACAGCAAAGACCCTAGCAACTACCGTACCATCACCTTGCTGAGCATAACTCTTAAACTCATAACAAAAATACTTGCCAATAAAATAAATGAAGAATACACAATTAGTGAGGAACAACAAGGTTTTCGGAAAAATAGGTCCACAATAGACGCTATATTCATAGCCAGACAAATTGCTGAGAAAGCACTAGAATATAATAAACCTGCATTTATGTGCTTTATAGATCTGACTAAGGCCTTCGATTGTGTAAGATTGGAAGATGTGCTAAGATTGCTAAAGGAGAAAAATCAGCCCAACAAGATGATAAGGATAATTAAAGACATTAATACGAAGAACAAAACCAGAATAAAAGTCGAGAATGAACTAACATCGGAAGTAGAAATCAACTCGGGAATCAGACAAGGGGATAGCTTGAGCCCATTGCTTTTTAATTTAGCCATGGACAAAATCATAGAAAACATTAAAGGTACTGAAAAAGGATATAAGATGGCGGCAAAACAAATAAAAATCCTCTGTTATGCTGACGACGCAATCTTAATCTCCGATAACGAGGATAACCTACAGCGAATGGCACAAACTTTCAATACAGTCAGTGGCGAAGAACTACAACATGAAAATATCAACAGCCAAGACAAAATCCCTGGTAGTGTCAAGGGAACCCATAAGATGCAAATTAGTAATTAACAACGAACTAATTGAACAAGTCTCGAGATTCCAATATCTGGGAATCGAAATATGTAGTTATGGAGATGTTAAAGAGAGCGTCCGAAAGCAAGCAAATAAAGCCAATTACGTGTCAGGATGTCTGAGGGATGTCATCTGGAGAAAAAAAGATATGAGGCTGGAAGGGAAAGTACGCATATACAAATCATGTGTAAGACCGATCATGACGTACGCGATAGAAACAAGATGTGACACAGCAGAAACCAAGAGGATACTGAGAACATCAGAAATGAGAACGCTCAGGTCAATAACTGGGAAAACACTGAGAGACAGAATACCGAACGACAGAATAAGAGATCTCTGTAACATACAAGATATAGTACGGTGGGGAAGACAGAGACGACGCGAGTGGAATCAGCATGTGACGAGAATTGACAGCGAGAGAATAGCCCATATAGCCAGGGATTCGAAGCCAATTGGCAAAAGACCAATAGGAAGGCCCTTTAAAAGGTGGCGAGATAGCTGGCAGTCAACATCACAGCTACGAATACAAGCTCAAAATCGGTAAGGAACAGGCCAAGAGGCCTAATATAAGAAGAAGAAGAAGAAGAAGAAGATATTACCAGTGAAAATTGCCACAAATAGCAAAATTCCAATCAAAAATTAGGTTGGAGAAAATGTAATCTAAGTTCAAAATCGGTATACGTTAAAAATGCATTTTCTCGGCTTCCCATAGAATAAAGCAATTTTCTTCATTCTTTTTTGTTCCCAAGTAACTCGAGTAGAGCCATCTAACTAACGCATTATTAAATGTCAAACTTGCTTTTGTTTTGTTTTAATAGATTAATTTATTTATAAGAAAAGGAAACTACATATTTTTTCCAGTTGTTGACTTTTTTTAGATAAACTTACTACATGTGTACCTTTTAACGTTAAAAACATAAATATTCTCATTTGAAAGCTGAATAATTATTTAAACAATCTTTATTTAAAAAAATTAAAATTGTTTGTTATAATAAATAAATAAATTTATTATAACAAAACAAAAGCAAGTTTGACCTTTATTAATGCATTAGTTAGATGGCTCTACTCGAGTTACTTGGGAACACAAAAAGAATGAAGAACATTGTTCCATGGGAAGACGAGAAAATGCATTTTTTTTAACGTATACCGATTTTGAACTTTAAGATTACATTTTCTCCAACCTAATTTTTGATTGGAATTTTGCTATTTTTGGCAATTTTCACTCGTAATATCGATAGTTTTTATCATAATATATATGTTATGAGTATTTTGAAGATATAAAAATTGGTGTGAAGAAAGAGGACAAAAATAAAAAGGTCATGGTTTGAAAATTATGATCCTATTGTTTATATCTTTGCCGTAAATGCCGGTCAATTTTGACCGGTTGTATCTCAGGAACCACTCATCATAATTAAACGTTTCTTCTTTTAGAAGAAGCGTACTGCCGGTTTTTTTCCAAAACCGTTTCTATGATTTAATTTAATTTAATATTTCCCGAGATATTCTATTTGTTTTAAGCCAAAAAATGGTTTATATTTTTAAAATATTCCTGAGGCCGCTTAAATAGTCCTATTTCAATTATGTAAAGTACATTAGATAGGTCAGTGACTTTTTAATACAAAAATCATAGTTATTTTTATGTATCATAATTATTGTGGTTATTATAGTTATCATAGTAAACTGTTCATTCAATTTCCATCGGCTTCTGGAATTATAATCTATACAAAAAGAGCTTTTATACTACCAAGTTATTTAATTATTGATAAACAATTACTTACCTAAAATTTTAGTTGAAAATTAAACATTTTGTTGGAAAAACCCGCATTTTATGGGGAAAATTTTCGTCGAAGTAAATCAAGAAAAACCCGCCTCTATGCAGAATTTAAATACGGTGAATTTTTATTTGGGTGTTTTTGGTGTAAAGTTAAAATCTTTGGAGTTATAGAACATAAATTGAAAAAGACACGATTTTCGGGCGCCATTTTGTTTATAAAAAAATAGCACACTATCTGCGGACTTTGCATAACCTATATTAATACTTTTCCTTGTATTTTGCTAATTAGCCCAGAGTAATTATAATGATCACTATTACCGTACTTTTAGTTTAAAAACTTGTTCGAATAAACCAAAATTGGAAAATATTACTGAACTATTTTCAAACGTTTACACTAATTGACAGTGAGCAGTCAATGATGGATTTTTTGTTAAAGTCGTGCGTTTACGAAATATGTAATAAATTTATGCGTTACTTTATGGACGCACTGTATTATTATGCTTCGAAGGGACGTTTTTTAATTTTCTGATAACCTAATTACTGGTGTCAGTTTCATTACATCAGCTTGTTTAAGTTCAGTGAAAGTTTTCATCAGATGTATCTTGAAACCTTACATTCTTGGACAAATTTTCCATCGCTATTGAGAAGTTGCTGAAGTCGCGTCGGCTGTCTTGCTCATTCCAATACCAACTATGTTGTCTTCTTTGAACATCGCCAATACTTAAAATCCTCATTAGAAATGTGTCTTGTGTTTTAGCATTTTCTTGGTAACAACTTTTCAAAAAGAGAACGTCTCCTTTCGTACGTAACATATTTACAGATCAACTTCCATTTGCATGCGATCTGCAAAAAATACATAAGGTGTATGATGGAAAACCATTAGGTTTATATTTCAAACCTGTTCCTTGGCATATTTTTTTGGAGCTACTTTTACTAAATGATTTTAAGCGTTTCTACTCAGTGCCAAATGAACCACTGCCTTTAGGTCTTCTTTTTTCCTGATTTTCTTACATGCGCTACAATCAACTATTATTACTCACAAAGAAAGCACACAGCTGACAAATGGAGATGCCTAGCAGTAGCGACATCTGAATCATTGGACTTACGACCTTTCTACGGTGCCATACGTACCGTAGAACGGTGCCATACGTACAGCCTCCAACAGCAGAAGCTCCTGAAACTATAATTTTATTACTGGTACTTAATACTTTTCTTAGGATGACAAGTGGAGACCTTCAAACATTTCTACGTCAATTTACTTTACCTATTTGAACAGAATATTTGAATTCAGAAAATAGTGATTAAACAATAAAAACTCATACAGAAGTAAAAACTTCAAATTGTATTCTGGCATAAAATCGTTTATTAAAAACTATCTAAAAAGTCATCCAAATGGATTGCAAACGTTTTCGTTCTAATTCAGAACATATTCAGTGCATTCTGCAGAGTAGTTTGAAACTAGCACACTATTTAAAGTGGTAACCCCGTAATATATAGTTTACATATTTTAAAGTTTAGATGTTGTTCTGAAGCTATTTTCTTGTGGCATTTTTACAATTTTAACTATTTATAATGGGAAATAAGCCACAATATTATTAAAAAATGATTTTTATTAACGTTTCGACGCCCAAATCGGGCGCCGTTGTCAAAATACAAAATACTATTAACATAAACAAAAATATTGTTTAAAAATTAAACTTTAGAACAATAATAGAAATAATGGATTAAACAATAGAAATAAGGGCCAGGATGGAAATAGCAAGAAATACGTTTGTAAAAATGAAAATAATTATTTGTAAGAAAGACCTTAAATGAGAGTAACGGCTCTAAGATGTTGCGTGTTTTCGATACTACAATATAAACTTGAAAGCTGGAGATTGAACAAAAAACATATAAATAAACTTAGATCAGGGCATTTAGTACAAAATAAATAGATTTTTACATACATCACCTAGAGATTTACAACTAATTGCATTGCGTTCAGGATGATGTCAGGAAAAAGGTTTACTATAGAAATATGGGCGGAAATGCATAGTTGTTTTTTAAAGGCATCAAATGCATCCAAAAGAAAATAAACATGTCAAAATAAGTATACTAGGGGCCAGATTTTGTTACTTTTTAGGTTTTTAGGGTCCCAGGTTCACTGCTAAGGAACGTCATCTGAAGTTTCGAGGGTTTTCAGCACTTACTTGATGCAAGTAGATTACTCGAAGAATTTTGGGGTCGCGAAATAAGAGCACGCCACCAGAACCGACCCCTCGGTGCACCTGGTGCCCATAAACCCTTCAAACTCCAGAAGATAACATGTCTTAGTAGTTACCTTGGGTACCAGCTGGTCTGGAGGTCGGTTTTGATGGCGTATTCGTATTCAGCGACGCCAAAATCCGCCTGCATGCAGTCAAGTCCAAACACCTTCGAGACTCCAAAAGATGACCTACCTTAGCAGTGACTGTGGGCACCAGGTACTCCGGCGGTCAGTTCTGATGACGTCTTCGTTTTCAGTAACCCAACAAAACTCTGGCATAATCTATTTGCATCGATTTAATGCCTAATGCCCTTGAAACTCCAGAAGATGACGTGCCTTAGCAATGACACTAGGCACCAAGTGCTTCGAGGATTTGTTCTGATGGTGTATTCGTGTTCAGCTACTACAAAAGCCTGTAAGTAATCTGTTTGCATCAATTTGGTGCCGATAAACCCCGAACCTCCAGCTGATGTACTTTAGTAGTGGCCCTGGGCACCACCTGGGAGGTCGGTTCTGAAGGCATGGTTATGTTTAGCGACCCCAAAAACCCCGAGTAACAAAATCTGGTCCTTAATATGCTTATTTTGACATGCTTATGTACTTTCGGATGCATTTTATGCACTTTAAAATGCAATTATGCATTTCCACCCATTTTTTTATAGTAGACTTTTTCCTCACATCATCCGGAACACAATGCAAAAAGTTGTAAGTGTTAAATGCCCTGATCTAACTACAGTCATTTGAAATGTGATGTTACAGGAGGATGCTTAGAATAGCATGGATACAGAAGAAAACTAATACTGAAGTATTGCGAGAAATGGGCAAAGAAAATGAAATAATAAACACGCTTAAGACATTAGAATATCTGGGACACGTAAAGAGCGATATGAAACGTTAAGACTAAAGGCTGATTGATGTTAGAACGGGGCGTGCACGGTACGTGCCGCAGAATAATAGAAAGCGCACGTCCCCACTCCGTTGTCGCTCTGCCCCGTTGTAACATAAATTAGCCAATGCTTTTCATCAGACGATTATTCAACGTAAGGCAGCTGTGTCGTCCACGTCCCCGTCCTAACATAAATCCGGCTTAATAATACAGGAAAAGATAAGAGGAGACAGGAGTGTGGGAAGAACGAGAGAATCATGTGTTTGAAAAAACCGCAGAGCAACGGTAGATAGAGTAAAGATAGTGATGATGATATCCAACTTCCATTTTAGAGACGGCACTTAAAGAAGAAGAAGATTGTTATAAGCATAATATAACAATCGTATATAAAGTTTCCCTTTTTTTATTAGTGGCAAGAACTCTTTATTACTTTTAATCATTGCTTCTATTCTAGTATAACAAGCAATTTTGGCATATCTTCTTCATTATCAGTAATACCTGTATATTTCTTAACTCAAACTAATTTGATATTTTTGTGTGTCTGAGTCCTCCAAGTCAATGGTGAAAATTAGTGTAGGTAGAAATTATTGTGTAGAATTAAAAAAATACAATGTATGTACTTATAAGTCGGAATTCAATATATTCGAGTATCAGAAAAGAGTTGCTTAATCTGTGTGTGTACAAATTTTTGTGTCCAAATGCAGGACAATTATTCCATTTGGCAGAAAATCGAGATACCTTCGCAATGGTGATCGTCAACCTCGGATAATTCTGCACGTAATGACGTGCAGATGAAGAAGACACATTTTAATGAGATTATTTGTGTATAAATGAGTGAGTTATTGATGCTCAAAACTATGTCTACCTTTCCAAATAAATAAAAACATTTCCAAATAAAATTTCCTGTAGCTGACTGTATACATTAATCACAATTAAATTTTAATGAAAACGTCCTTTATAAAAGGTATATTTATTTTAAAAATATTTTAAAGCGCCAAATTACAGTGAAATTTTGGAAATCTTATTTTTAAACGAAACTGAACATTATTATGTAATAAAACAAAAATGTGCCAGTTCCCTATAGTAACAACAAACATCATTGTGTTGAGTTATAAATGGTTAATAATGATCTACCCAAAATCATGTAAGGGAGAAAAATAAAAGATTTTAAAAATTAACACTAGAGTACAACTGTATGGATTTAAACTATGGATAGACCAACAACAATACATGCTTCAAAGTCAAAAATGATAAGATCAAGGGTATTTTATTATAATAGTTATAGAAAATATTTCAATTCAATTCAATTTTATTTCCAAAGAAGAACTTTGTACATTGTAATTAACAATAATATTATATTTAAGAGGATCGGAACGTATTTTCGGCTGCAATGCTATTCAAATGGGGATTCATTTTTTTCAAATCCTGAGAAAACTAATAAGTATTTTGGAAAAATTTAAACGCAGAATGAAAGATTACGTTATTAGCGAGGGCCGAAAGTCCCTGAGAACTTCTACAATGTTTATTTTAATAAGTTACAGGGGTGAAAAAACTAAGAGAAAATTTAGTGTGATTTTTAAATTCAAATATCTCATTCAAAATAAACTTTTTATTTATTCTAAGGGACTTTCGGCCCTCGGTAATAATTTAGTCTTTCATTCTGCGTTTAAATTTTTCAAAAATATTTATTGGTTTTTTCAGGATTTGAAAAAAATGAAGACAATGCCGTGGTAATATTTTCCAAATCTGTCTTTGTCTTACAACGCACTCAACCGAATATAATATTGTCAGCATATATTGTCAGTCAGACACTGACAATCAGTGACAATTTTAAATATTTGACATTGCATCGGGAATATTTTGAGAAATTGATTAAATATTATTGATATATAGTGTTGTTCTGAAGCTATTTCCTTGTGGCATTTTTATGATTAATTATTTATATGGGAAATAAGCCACAATTAAAATGAAAAAAATAATTTTATTAACGTTTCGACGCCCAAATCGGGTGCCGTTGTCAAAATACAAAATATTACTGATTTTGTATAATAAATATATTATAATATATTATAAATAATTACTGATATAACAGTAATATTTTGTATTTTGACAACGGCACCCGATTTGGGCGTCGAAACGTTAATAAAATTATTTTTTTCATTTTAATTGTGGCTTATTTCCCATATAAATAATTAATGATATATAGTGTATTTGATAAATAATTGATTTAAGACGTGAACTTAATAAAAAGTTATTTATTGTGTATTATTTGTGAAAGATCCAAGCAGAGAATACATCAGATATATCCTGTGATCCAAGTATTTTGTTGTTAGAGATGTTCAAAAATTGTAAGCGTTCCAAAATAACAACATATTATTAAAAAATCACTTTAACACTTTTCCTCTTTTCTCGATTGATTATTAGTTTTTGTTGTACAAATAAATTATTACAATCACTGAAAACATAGTTAGTGAAAAAATTATCACATTTATTAACTGAATTAATAATTTGCAATTATAAAAATAACAGTTATCCAAGAACATTCAAAAGCCATCTCTTTAAATTAATTATGACATTTTCAAGTAGAATGACATTCTAGTAATGTTTACATATCCACACCAGTGTGAATTTTACTACACGTAATTTGCCGTGTAAAGACAGAAAAAGTAGGGATACACGTAAAATATTTGCGAATTATGTACCCATAGCCTTAATATAATGCACCCACTTCAGGGAAAAAGCACACTAGGCAACTTAATACCTGTATTGTAACCTTAATTCCTGAAGGTGTACAATCCAATTGTACAATTTTAAACAGTAAGTACTTGTGGCTGGTATAATTTACATACTCTATGATTGACAAAATACAATTGAAAGTGAGAGGAGAGAAGACCTAATCGGCATGGCGCAACTATATTTACTAGAAGACAGTTTGGCTAGAAAATTAATTTTTAGAAAATGTTGAATTCAATTGTTTTAGTTAATATCATATTTTTTATGGTTATTTTAAACTGTTTATAATTTATTATTGTTTTTCTATTTTTTGGCAATAAATTAAATAGAGTTGGACCATAATAAAATAGTGATCGTTTTGTAATTGTCTTGCTGAAAAATGGTACTTTAACCAAAAGTTGTTGAGTTGTCCTTGTATACTTTTGATGTTGATTTATTTTTAACTTACTTGAATTGGAAAATACCCAAATTAATGATTGCTGTATATAAATAGATCGGACACTCATTTGTTTTAGCTCTTTATATAAAAGTGATGTGGAAAAAAGTTTACTTTTTTTAAATATTATTTTAAGAAGTGTATTTTGAGCTGTCTGTGAAATATGTAAGGTATTACTAAATGTACCACCCCAAACAACAATACAATATCGTATTATAGATTCAATCCAAGAGTTATATAGGATACTCAAGGTTTTTTTTTGAGAGAATGTCTCTTAATAAGTAAAATTTAGGCATTAAGGATCTAATTCTTTTTACAACGTGTGCCACATGCTCACGCCATCTCAGATGCTGATCAATTATAACTCCTAAATATTTAATAGATTTAGTTTTTTCTAAAGAGGGACATGGACATGCCTGCACACTGTTGCAATCTGAACTATGAATTTTTAAACTAATATTAGTTGGCTGATCAGACATAGTGGGAGAAAAAGTAATAAATTTAGTTTTTTTTATATTCAGACTGAGCAGATTGTGGTTAAGCCATAACTGTATCTTACTTATGCCAAATTCAGCTGTTTTGCATACGCGGTCCCATGTTGAATCTTTAAATACTAAGACTGTGTCATCAGCATAGCATAAAATTCGCCCTGACAACCCATGAATTTCGGTTATACTATTAATGTACAGTATAAATAGAATCGGACCTAGTACTGGTCCTTGGAGTACCCCAACAGTAATCTCTTAGTTGAGCTAATACAATTACCTATTTTAACTTTTTGTGTTCTTTGAGATAAATAATTACTAATAAGATTTAAAGCTATACCTCTTACCCCATTTTTATATAATTTGTTTAGAAGAATCTCATGTGATATAGTATCACAAGCTTTAGCGAGATCCAGAAAAATTGCTAGACATTTATTTGATTCTTCTAGACATTGTACTGTTTGATCAACAAGATCGATTATAGCTTTCTCTGTGTTAGCTTTTTTCACAAATCCAAATTGCCTTTCGGTTATAATTTTATATTTATCAAAGAATGTAATTAGTCTCTTTTTGAGAGATTGTTCAAAAATTTTCGAAAAACTATTAATGACTGATATAGGCCAGTAATTGTCGACTTGTTTTTGATTACCGGCTTTGAAAACAGGTGTTACAAGTGATTCTTTCCATTGTGTTGGGATTTTTCCTGTTGTATAACAGAGATTAATGATATGAACTAATGGAGAAGCAATGTGCATATGAATATTTTTAACTAATTTCGAAGTAATTCCGTCTGGTCCTGGCGCACTATTATTTTTTAAATTAGATCAGGAGCGTCATTTGAAATTTTGTTTGGGGGGGGGGGGCAAGCACTATATATACAATACATTATATATGATGTTATGAGGAATATTGATGTATTTTCTGTAAATTTCAGTCATTTGCAGGGCCAGGGGGGGGGGGCAAATGCCCCCCCCCCCTGGACACCCAAATGACGCCCCTGAATTAGATATTAGTAAAATAATTTCATTTATATTTACAGGTTCCAAAAAAATTGATGATTGTAATTCTAAGTCTCTTTCAAAACCCGGTGGTAATGTAGTTTTTGTAATACTATCAGCCATTTTTTGCCCAATACTTGTAAAATAATTGTTAAACATATTTGATTTCTCAATATTATTAGTTATTTGAGTTCCTTGTGTATTAATCAACGGAATATTTTCAAGTTGATTGTTTTGTTTACTTTTGCAACCTGAAATTTCATTTATAATAGACCACATTTTTTTATAGTCACCGTTTGTTTCATTAATTTTAGCTTTATAAAAATCATTTTTTGTCTTTTTAATTAGATTACTTAAGTGATTTCGATAAGTTTTATATTCTTTGTCTAGTTCAATAGAGTAGTTTTTTAATAGTTTTCGCTTTAGATTGTCTCTAGTTTTAATAGACACTATTAAACCAGAACTAATCCAGGGTTTAATTTTTTTTACATTGTTCTTTATTTTTTCTTTTTATAGTTTTTGTTGAGTTTATGATGAAATTATTTAACTTATTTATAAACTCATCATAAACAATTTGCGTTGTATTACTTGAATATAAGTCATTCCATGATTCACCGGACAATTTTACGTTTAATTGATTATAATCTATTATCTGGGCGGTATTGTTTAAATTGGACAGCGGTTTATCATTTTCAGTATTAAAATATACAAACGGTGTATAATGATCTGTCATATCAGTAGTAAAAATTACAGGATCAATTCTAAACGAATTTTGTATGGCGCTATTCTGTCTAATAAATATATGGTCTAACGCAGTACTTGATTTTTTAGTTACTCTTGTAGGTTTATTAATATAAGAAGTATAGCCAAACATATTTAGCATATTTAAATATATAACTGTTTCGGGAGAGTTTTGATTTTGTAAGTCAATATTGATATCACCTAGATGTATTTCAATATCCATCATTTGAATTTGCGAGAAATATGATTCTAAATCATTAATATAAGTATCAATTTTACTAGAAGGTGATCGGTATGAAGCTGTTACACCAAATGAATACTTAGAATAAGTAGAATTTAATAAATATGTAACTCTAAGAAATTTGTTATCATTTATTGATATTACTTTAACGTCTGCATTAATTGAATTTTTTATGTAGATGGCAACACCATCACATATATTTTTTTTAGAATCATTATAAAACAGATTATATCCAGGAATATTGTAATTGCTTACCTCAAAAAGATTTCTCGTTTCAGAGAGAACAATTAAATCAAAATATTTTTCCATAGTAGCTACATATATGGTTAATTCATCAAGATGTTTTCTGAGCCCACGAATATTAAAATGAACAATACCCATACCTGATAGATTGTCCGTGTCTCTCTCACCAACAAACTGTTCCATATTACTAATAATATTTGTATCAATTGTTAAATTGTTATCTAGTAGATTAAGGAATTCAATCATAGAATTTGTTTTGATGGCATGCTTAATTACCTCCAGCTCGGCCAACCTATAATGAATTTAGACAAGAAGCCTTAATTATTCATAATATATTATATTGTAACTAAAAACCTAAAACAAATATTACTCTTTAACATAAATTAAATAACTTCTAGTGAACCATCATAACAAACTCAACAACAATTACTACGTAAATACTTTTTCCAGATGAGTACAGTCTTTTCAACTAATAATTTTATTATCTTTTTGTATGTATATTTTTCCATCCATAGTCCAAACGTTTTTTGCGCCCACTTTATTTATTGCCTGGTTTAATAATTGCATGTTCGTAGCACTTAGATCTTCTCTAACAACGATGCCGGTACCCTTAAATAATTTTTTTCCTGCATAAATTCTCTTTTTCATTTCATAAGTTGTTAACTTGAGGAAAATTCCTCTATCCTTATTCTGTTGTTTTTGTCCAACCCTGTAGCATACTTCAATATAATTAGTTATATCGATATTTATTTTTGATTTTAAAAGCTTAATAATTTCGTCTTCTACCTTCTCATTTGATTTTTCTTTTAAATTAAAGATTCTGAGATTAAATTTTCTATTTGCTTGATCCAATATATTAATTTTTCCTTTCAAATTATGATTATCCGTTATCATATCCGATAACTCTTGGTTAACCTGCTTTATAGAATTTTGATGTTCACTTTCCATTATTTTTATCTTATCACTTAAGCTGTTTACAGTTTTTTCAAGCTCATTTATCGTTTTTATGGTTGCCTCGGTCACATTTGTAGTAATAATTTTTAAAAATATTATGTTCATATATCTGAAGAGGCATCAGGGACAGGGAAAATAAGTACAATTTTCAAACTATTAAATTTTATAGAAGTAAAGTATTGGGTGTACTTGGTATTTTTTCAAAATAATAAGTGGTGAGCCAACATTAATGGTGATTGATGAGACCAGCTGAAGTAAAGAAAATGTTGTGTAATATCTTAATTGTTGTCACACGGAGATATAGAGATCTCTAATTAAATGTCTGATATTAGGCGAAGCAACGAAGCACTAAAAAGTCAAAACCTAGGAATTTTGTGCAGTCAGATGAATCGTCATGCAATTTTGTGAACTAAACTGATCTCCGGCAAAAAATGTTGTGCATAAGAAAATGCATTTTCAAAGTGCACCTCGAAAAGATCGACAATGAAAAATTTAGAACCCAAGAAATATTGAAGGAAATGAGTTCAATTTTTATACTTGCGGGATTTTGGAGGTAACTAAACACGAATTTCATGACGGTGCTGGTCTCCTAGGTACCTGGTGCCCAGGGTGGAACTCGTCGCCTGGGACGATCGAATAATTCGCGGGACGATCGAATAATTCGTAAAATTAAAAACCCCCATTACCCCAACCAATAGACATGAAACCCCCATTTGTTATTGCAGATTTGGATCGCTCACGTAAAAATAAGCAACTTTTATTCGAATTGTGGATAGATGGACTATAATCGGAAAAAACGATTTATCGTGATACCATAGGTAAATTATAGAAACGGTCTAATATCTCGAGAAATACAATTCCAAATATAAAACCAAAAAATACGTTTTTAATATTTTTCAAGAACCTATCGAATAACATCAAATATGACCCTCCACTCCACCCCCTGGAGGTGGGGTGAGGGGTAACTTTAAAATCAAATAGAAATTCCCATGTTGTATTGCAGATTTGTATTCCTTATAAAAAAATAAGAAACATTTATTCGAAACATTTTTTAGAATTCTTGATAGATGGCGCTAATAAATAGTGTTTTTCTGATTATAGCGCCAACTATCCAAAATTCGAAAAAATGTCTCGAATAAAAGTTACTTATTTTTACGCAAGGAATCCAAATCTGTAATAAAAAGTGGAGGCTCCTGTTTAAGATTTTAAAGTTACCACCTACCCCACCTCCAGGGGGTAGAGTGGAGAGTCGGTTTGATGTTATTCGATAGGTTTTATAGCCCCATCTATCCACAATTCGAAAAAATTTCTCGAATAAAAGTTGCTTATTTTACGTAAGCAATTCAAATCTGCAACAACAAATGGGGGTTTACATTTAAGATTTTAAAGTTACCCCCACCACAACTCCAGGGGATGGAGTGGGGGTCGTCTTTAGTGTCATTCGATATATTTTTGAAAAATATTAAAGGCGCATTTTTCAGTTTTTCGATCCAATCTTCATTTCGTGAATTATTCAATCGTCCCGTGAATTATTCGATCGTCCCAGGCGACGAGTTCCACCCTGGGCACCAGGTACATTGGAGACCATCGCCGTCATGAAATTCGTGTTCATTGACCTCCAAAACCCCCAAAGTATAAAAATTGAACTCATTTCTGTCAATATTTCCTGAGTTCTAAATTTTTCATTTTCTATCTCTTCGAGATGCACTTTGAAAATGCATTTTCTTATGCACAAAAATTTTTGCCGGATATCAGTTTATTTCACAAAATTGCCTGACACTCTCTCGAATCGAATGCAAAAAGTGGCATGACGATTCATCTTACTGTACAAAATCACTAAGTTTAATGCTTCATTGCCTCGCCTATATCAAAAATATGAAAACATGAAAAGAATTAAAATTTTTTTTAATGTGCAGAATAAATGACTGTAAAATCTTTTAGGTGCAAAAATGAATGTTTATGGCATATTGGTGGGTCCTCAACACCAATTTCGAAAGTGCAAAAGGTGCAAAAGTTTTAGAAAAGGTTTAGAAAATAATCTGCCCGTTTATGTTAAAAACATCACGGTCAAGAAAAATTAAGTATAATTTTCTAAGCTATTACGCTTTGTTGGGAAAAAAGGTGTTGAGTGAACTTTGACAAATTAAAAAAAAAAAATTAAAAAAAGCAGAGTTGATGAATGATGAAAAAATAAATTGAGTTATGGGATAAATTAGTATTTGATAACAGAATGGTTAAGACTAATGATGAATTTGAGAGGCTGAGAGTCCTAGAAGTCCGACAATCAAACATATTTTATAAAACTATGAGAGTAATATGTACCAAAAAATAGGATAAATTAAGTAACTTATAAAATAAGACCCTTAATGTTATAAACATCTGGTGAATGATAATATATACGCTCTGTGATAGATGTGTACCTTTAAGGGTTTTTTTTTAAATAAAGACACCTTTTATAAAGGATTTTTTCTTTAAATTTTATTAAAAGATAAATATTTTTATACAATTTTGAGAAATAAATACCATTTTTTTTTATCACATGGGGAGCAATCTTGTTCCCTGAAAACGTACCCCTACCATATATTAGATCCTAATATAGGGAAGTTCGTTAGGGGGGGCCCGAAAAAAAATATATCCTTAGAAAAACTCGAAATCGTCAGATTAAGATAAGGTAAGTTAAGTACATGCAGAACAGTGTATATTTAAAAAATCTGAGAGTTTGTGCGGAGCGTAAGGAAATGTGTCACAAAGTTTCACAGGAAAAAAGCGAATATTTCGAGAAATAAACGTCACATCCAAAAACTAAAAAGTAAGTGTTCAATATTTTTCACAAATCTATCGAATGATACCAAACACGAGCCCCCACGGAGAAGAGTGGAAGGTAAATTTAAAATTTTAAATAGGAACCCCGCGATATTTCGCGTAATGAACATCAGATCACAAAACTGCAAAATACACGTATTCAAAATTTGTGAAAAATATATCGAATGACACCAAACACGACCCCCCACGGTGGTGGGGTGGGGGGTTACTTTAAAATCTTAAATAGGAGCCCCCATTTTTTATTGCAGATTTGGATTCCTTATGTAAAAATAAGTAACTTTTATTCGAGGCATTTTTTCGAATTATGGATAGATATAATCAGAAAAAATTGTTGGAAATGAATAATTAAATAAAACAATGAAAAGTCCCCACTTAAATGGAAAACTTTACTTAACTTCTTTTGGTTTTACGACCTAATCTTCACAACCCAATAGGTCCCCATATCGCTCGAGTAACTGCAAATTTAGCATACTTTCCTCCCCTATCAAAGGCAAAATTTAAAAATAGAATAATATATATATATATATATAAACAAGGTTGAAATATTGGGGTAGCAGCAATCTCAAAGAAAACTCTTTATAATAATTCCAAGCTTTCGATAATCTTTATTATCATCTTCAGGAAACTACAAAAATATTAATGATTGACTGGTACCAAAAACCAATAAGCTCAGGCAGGTATATGAATTACTGGTCTTACCATAAATTTTCTCAAAAAGTTAATTTAATAAAACAAATGAAATCAAGGGTTTTAAAAATATCAGACAACTCATTTCATAATACAAATCTAAGAATATTATATAATATATTCATTGACAATTCCTATCCAAAAACCCTTATAAAGAAATTACTTTTTAATACATCTGACATCTCATACACAAATAATAATAATATTAACAACCAAAATTTAAATAATCTTACTAATGTTGCAGAAAACCAGGAACCCATTAACTTTAAATATTTTTCACTCCCTTACATTAAGAACATCACACCAAAGCTAAGCAGAATCTTTAATCAAATTAGTGGCATAAAAATAGCTAATAGTATCACATTATCTATTAACTCAATTTTTACTAGACTGAAAGATAAAACTCCTGCATTGTCTTGTTCAAATGTAGTTTATAATATACCATGTCGTAGTTGTAATATGAGCTATATAGGTATCACCTCGAGAACTTTATCATCTCGAATAATTTCACATAAAAGTGATTCTAGACTACATCCTGAACGTTGTGCTTTAGCAGAACATGTTTCCAAAGAGGGTCATGTAATGGATTATCAACATACTAAAGTACTAGCTTCTGAGAACTCATATAAAAAAAGACTTTTTTTGGAAATGGCTTTTATCTTTCAAGAAGAAAATTCGATAAACAAAAAATCAGATGTAAGACATCTCAGTGAAATTTATTCTTATTTGCTCACTTTAGACAAAAATAACCAATTTAAATTTAATAATTCAGATTCTTCTTTAATTTGATACATAATTTGTAGAATTTTTCAGTATACTACATAATAATAAAAGACAAGGACTATGAAACAATTTTGCATTTATTAAAACTTTTATATTATCATTTCGCTCTTTTCCTATTTCAAAATTATTAGAAATTTATAACAAAATTGTAATTGGTTCAGTGAATGTGACGTTTCCGTATGAATTCAAAGAAAAATGAATAAACATCCATAACATTTTGTTAGACATTTTGTAAAATGCCAATTAGACATACATAATTTTTTAAAAAATATTTTAGCTTTTATCGCTTTATACTCAGATTTTTATAAGTTTTTATATAGTTTTTACTTTAATTTATATTATTTACTATTTACCAAGACAAAATTTCATTGTTATGTCAGTATTTAACAACTAGGCTCTACATCCTCAAATAATGTAAGTACCAAAACATATAAATAATTTTTTAGTAAGGTTGTTCTGTGATATGCGGTGTTTATAGTGAGAGTATTAGCTCTGCATTTCTCAGAGCAATATTTTGTTATTTTTGTGTTTCTGGGGATCCTAGACACCTAGTTTAGTGAGAGAAAACTATGGTGTTTTGGATTTTTGATGACACAAAGATAACAATTTTTATTGATTTTAGTTAGACTAATTGTTAAATACTGTATATTTATATTTGTAGTTTCCTGAAGATGATAATAAAGATTATCGAAAGCTTGGAATTATTATAAAGAGTTTTCTTTGAGATTGCTGCTACCCCAATATTTCAACCTTGTTTCCTAACTGTTCAGCAAAGATTATATACCTGTTATATATATATATATATATATATATATATATATATATATATATATAAATATAAATAAGCAAAATCATTGGCTAATACTCGTAAAGTGAATGTGAATTTAGTTGGAAATATATAAAATGATGAAGGGCCATCATTCCATACATTTCTGTGCAACTATATACACCGGTGTTTCGGCCTATTTGGGCTTCGTCAGTATAGTGTAGCAATTTAAAAAAGTTGTTTGTTAACTTGTAAAAGGATTACTATATATATATATATATACATATATATATATATATATATATATATATATATATATATATATATATATATATATATATATATAGACTTTAGTTTTTTATTGAGGTTGCAGTCATTTATTTCTAAGGGGCAGGGTAAGAGAAACTCTGTGTTATAATCAAGCTTTCACAAAATTTATTTGCTTCGTCAGGATTAGCTAAAATTATTATATAGTTATAAATAAATACAACGAAATGAAAGAACATTGCATAAAAATTAGTACAAAAACTTACAACGTGAGGCTTGTTCCTTAATTTGACATTTCTACAAAACATAAAATATCTAAAAAAATCTTTATCCTAATGGTTTTCAAGTTCCAATGTTTCAATTTTTACAATTCATGATAAAAAATATGATTTATTAATTTAGTTCTAAATTTGACTAATGCCAGAAAGACACTTAAATAATGTCAAAAAGACACTCGTAGGTATTTGTTTATTTGATTTTAAGTTGTTAAGAACTAGATTTTTGATTATTACTTGCTTGTGCATTTTAAAATTTTAGAAGTTATAGATGTATATACACATATATATCGAATACCAAATACCCAATAACCAAAAATATATTAAATACCAAATGAATATGTAAATGAATGAATGAATACCAAATACCCATATATATGGCATTTATAGATTTTGAAAAGGCATTCGACTCTACAGAACACTGGGCAGTGAAACAATCACTACACAATAGCAGAGTAGATTACAGGTATACAGAACTAATCTCTAATATATATAGTAAGGTCACAACTACGATCCAACTTGAAAACAGAATACACATCTCATATCTATCAAAAGGGGCGTTAGATAGGGAGATACGATTTCGCCGAAACTCTTTAACCAAGCACTAGAAGAACATTTTTAAGAGATTACAATGGGAAGAATATGGAATCATTATTAACGGCCAATATTTAAATCACCTAAGGTACGCTGACGACATCGTCCTTATCGCTACAGATACGGGATAAATACAAATAATGATACAACAATTAGACCAAGAAGCCAGTAAAGTTGGATTAAATATGAATTACAGCAAAACAAAAGTAATAACAAATCAAGAAGATGAGCTAAGAATCGTAGTTAAACAAAATCAAATAGAGGAAGTGAATGATACATATACTTGGGACAAATAATAAAATTGAATATAGACAACCAAATAGTAGAAATAAAGAGACGAACGAAGTTAGCGTGGGCCTCGTTTGGTAAGCTCAGCTTCATATTGAAGAATAAAAAATACCCTCAATATCTAAAAACGAAAATCTATGACAAATGTATCCTTCCGGTCTTTACATATGGATATCAAACATGGAAAGTTCATAAAAGCGAATATGGACAGAATTGCGAAAACACAAAGAGCAATGGAAAGACAAATGATCAACGTAAGACTGTCTGATAGAAAAAGGAATTCCTGGGTAAGAAATATCACAAAAGTTAAAGATGCTACTCGTTAAACAGTTAAACTAAAATGGAAATTCGCCGGTCATACGATTAGACAAAAAGACGAAAGATGGAATAAAATTATTGCAGAGTGGAGACCATGGACATATAAACGAAAGAGAGGGAGACCACAGATGAGATGGGTAGATGACCTAAAACACCAAGCCGGCTAAAAATGGATACATGGCTCAGGATAGAGAAAGATGGAGGAGCGGAAGAGAGGCCTATGTCCAATGTTGGATGTCGCAAGGCTAATAGATAGATATACATACATATATACATATATATATACCTATATACGCATATACACGCATATATACATACATACATACACATATATATTTGTTAATTATTGTTTTCTTAACAAATTAAAGTGGTGTTAAATTTGAAAATTTAATTTAATTTTTGAAATTTTGTCAGGGAATTTATTATTTTTGAATTAAAATATCAGTTATCGAAAGATAGAATATAATTATAGATGTTACTCAGTTTATTTTATAAACTGACATAAATAAACTGAGTAACATCTATAATTATATTCTATCTTTCGATAACTGATATTTTAATTCAAAAATAATAAATTCCCTGACAAAATTTCAAAAATTAAATTAAATTTTCAAATTTAACACCACTTTAATTTGTTAAGAAAACAATAATTAACAAATATATATGTGTATGTATGTATGTATATATGCGTGTATATGCGTATATAGGTATATATATGTATATATGTATGTATATCTATCTATTAGCCTTGCGACATCCAACATTGGACATAGGCCTCTCTTCCGCTCCTCCATCTTTCTCTATCCTGAGCCATGTATCCATTTTTAGCCGGCTTGGTGTTTTAGGTCATCTACCCATCTCATCTGTGGTCTCCCTCTCTTTCGTTTATATGTCCATGGTCTCCACTCTGCAATAATTTTATTCCATCTTTCGTCTTTTTGTCTAATCGTATGACCGGCGAATTTCCATTTTAGTTTAACTGTTTAACGAGTAGCATCTTTAACTTTTGTGATATTTCTTACCCAGGAATTCCTTTTTCTATCAGACAGTCTTACGTTGATCATTTGTCTTTCCATTGCTCTTTGTGTTTTCGCAATTCTGTCCATATTCGCTTTTATGAACTTTCCATGTTTGATATCCATATGTAAAGACCGGAAAGATACATTTGTCATAGATTTTCGTTTTTAGATATTGAGGGTATTTTTTATTCTTCAATATGAAGCTGAGCTTACCAAACGAGGCCCACGCTAACTTCGTTCGTCTCTTTATTTCTACTATTTGGTTGTCTATATTCAATTTTATTATTTGTCCCAAGTATATGTATCATTCACTTCCTCTATTTGATTTTGTTTAACTACGATTCTTAACTCATCTTCTTGATTTGTTATTACTTTTGTTTTGCTGGAATTCATATTTAATCCAACTTTACTGGCTTCTTGGTCTAATTGTTGTATCATTATTTATATTTATCCCGTATCTGTAGCGATAAGGACGATGTCGTCAGCGTACCTTAGGTGATTTAAATATTGGCCGTTAATAATGATTCCATATTCTTCCCATTGTAATCTCTTAAAAATGTTCTTCTAGTGCTTGGTTAAAGAGTTTCGGCGAAATCGTATCTCCCTATCTAACGCCCCTTTTGATAGATATGAGATGTGTATTCTGTTTTCAAGTTGGATCGTAGTTGTGACCTTACTATATATATTAGAGATTAGTTCTGTATACCTGTAATCTACTCTGCTATTGTGTAGTGATTGTTTCACTGCCCAGTGTTCTGTAGAGTCGAATGCCTTTTCAAAATCTATAAATGCCATATATATGGGTATTTGGTATTCATTCATTCATTTACATATTCATTTGGTATTTAATATATTTTTGGTTATTGGGTATTTGGTATTCGATATATATGTGTATATACATCTATAACTTCTAAAATTTTAAAATGCACAAGCAAGTAATAATCAAAAATCTAGTTCTTAACAACTTAAAATCAAATAAACAAATACCTACGAGTGTCTTTTTAACATTATTTAAGTGTCTTTCTGGCATTAGTCAAATTTAGAACTAAATTAATAAATCATATTTTTTATCATGAATTGTAAAAATTGAAACATTGGAACTTGAAAACCATTAGGATAAAGATTTTTTTAGATATTTTATGTTTTGTAGAAATGTCAAATTAAGGAACAAGCCTCACGTTGTAAGTTTTTGTACTAATTTTTATGCAATGTTCTTTCATTTCGTTGTATTTATTTATAACTATATAATAATTTTAGCTAATCCTGACGAAGCAAATAAATTTTGCGAAAGCTTGATTATAACACAGAGTTTCTCTTACCCTGCCCCTTAGAAATAAATGACTGCAACCCAGAGCTGAAAGTATCTTTAGTAAAAAGATAAAAAAAGTATCTAAGATACTAAAAGTATCTTAGATACTTTTATTTAAGATACTTTTTGGTTCATTTAAAAGTTACTTTTACTTTAGATACTTCTTAAAAGTATCTAGTATCTTTTATCTTTAAAAGTATCTTTAGATACTAAAAGTATCTTAGATACAAAAAAGTATCTTAGATACAAAAAAGTATCTTAGATACTTACTCAGGACCTGAGAAATAGATACTTTTCATGATCCGACAAGCTTCGACCTGTCGCGCCGGCCGTAGCGGGAGAGACGATGTGTATTGTTCTTTGCATCCCGCCCCCGGCCCGCAGCATTATCCGTTTATCCTTTACAGCGTTGAGTTAGTTTGCCTTTGCCGTTCGTACTCGCTAAAGAAAAAAATATTAGTGCACTAGAAAAGGTAAGTTCCTTTCTTTGCTTTTTATAACCTATTTTAAATTTAAATAAAATGTTTATTTGTTTAAATTTAAAAAATTAAGAGATTCAATAAATTATGATCCCTGATCCCTGCAATGTAGAGTAGAATACCTAAAATCCTATGGTCAAAGAAATCAAAATAAAATTATAAAATTAACATTACGGTTGTATCTACAGGGTGCAGGGCGCAAAAATATATATCCACTGATATATATCCTGATCTGATATATATCTTGATACTTATCTATAATAAATATCAAGATCAAGATATATATCAATATTCTATTTCCTTTCCTACATTTCAGACTTATAAAGTTTGACGGGAATTAATGTTTTTAAGTTATTTTATAAAATTATTGCTTTTCTGTTTTTATTTTTATTTATATTGAAGACTTAAGAGTGTATCAATTTATTAATTATTTAAGAAGGAATTTATGGTTTTGTTTCAAAGGTTATATTTTTGTTAATTTTGTTTCTTATTTTTATCTCTTATGTATCTATTAGCATTATTTGTTTTTTCGCTTTAGCGTAATATCATTTCACATTTTACTAGCATACTTAATTTTTTATTTAGTTTTACATGTTTTTTTTATATTTACTTTTGAATAAACTTATTATTTCTGCTTTTTTTCCATTTTGTAACTTTTTTCGAAAATATATAAATATCACATTTGGATATATATCCGATATATATCAAATATATCCGATATTTTGATATTTATATTTATATAAACTATCATGATATTTTTGCGCTCTGACAGGGTGTCCCAATTCCCAATGGTGTAAAGTTCGATATATCTGATATGTACAAAAAAAACCTATTTAGGTATAAAAATTGTGTACAACTTTAAATTTCACGTTTTAAAATTATTTACTTTTATACAGGCAGGGTGTTTCATATTTCGAGGATTAACTAATTAATATTTTTTTAAATGGAACGCCCTGCCCCTTATGTATATTTTCATCTTTTTGGATTCTTTGCATTAAGCCGATTCAAACAATCTCAATACTTGGGGTCTACAATTAGAACTTTAAGAGATACAGGGTGTTAAAAATCTTATTTTTTGAAGTTTAAGTAGTTATTGCAGCGTGGTCCTTGTAAAATCATTCAAAAAATAATTATAGTAGTGCTAACAAAATTAGGGTCGGGGTCACATAAAACTTGACAATTTTGTTTCAGATGGATATATATGAGAATTGTCATGATAAAGAAAATTTATATTTGAATTTGTTTCAAAAAAATTTAAAAAATACATTGTATTTAAAAAATACAATGTTATTGTATTTTTTTTGAAAAAAAGCAATAAAGTCATTATTATTATTATTATTATAAAGAACTAAATGTCGATGTTGACATGACATTTACTGAACCTGAATCACCTGAACCTGACCCTTTTACACCAAGTGAAGATGAAACAGACCCTACATATGTTCCTGAAAGTCCTGAAACAACAACAAAAAAGAAGTTCAGAAAATTTTTTGGCGGTGCCTCCTCTTCAAAATCTTCGGAAAAAACCTATGAAAATCAGGATTCAGATTCAGACAACTCGGCTGCTACTAGTGCTACTGCTGCTAGTAGTTTTACTAGTTCTGTTTCTGTAACTCATAGTCAATCCTCACATCATGCAGCAACCTCAAATCTCTTTGATGGGAAATATTTTGAAACTACGCAACAAATGTTAGAAAAACTTGACGGGACAAGAGACATTATAGCTAAGTGTAGAATGTGTTTACCTAATAATAAATATTTAAAGGGAAATTCAGGTTCTACTAGTAACTTCTTAAAACATTTTAAAACGAAACATTAAACATTTTATAAGGATAATTTAGTTCTAAACTTACGAAAAAACTAGAAATTAAAAATATCAATGATAGGCAAATGAACATTAGACAAATGATTACAAAGACCGAAAATGTTACACAGGATAAATTTAACAGAAGACTTCTTCAGTTTATTGTAGATACCATGTCACCTTTGTCGTTGTTACAAAATCGTAGCTTTTTAAATTTATTTAAGGGAATTACTCCTTTAAAAATCATATCCAGGCCTATAGCTGTAAAAACAATTTCCTCTATGGTGTCTGAGAACAAAGAAAACTTAAAATTAACATTACATAATATCCGTTACGTCTGCACGACGGCTGACATTTGGTCATGCAAAACCCGAAGTTTTCTTGGTGTTACATGTCATTGGATTGACGAAAAACTTCTACGAAAGTCAGCACCGCTAGCATGTAGAAGATTTTCTGGAGCGCATACACACGACCGTATAGCTGAACTATTAGAAGACATACATACCGCTTATAATCTACATCCAAATAAAGTGTTAGCAACAATTACTGACAACGGCTCAAATTTTGTCAAACATTTGGTGTTTTTGGTATCAATAATGTTTTACACTACACTGGTGACGACGGTGAACATCAACAACAAGTGCCAAAAGATGATATCGACATCATTGAGGAAGATCAGGAAGATATTTTGGAGGATGGAGAGGATATTCCTGACATATTTGAAAACGAAAATTATCTCCTTCCAAATAATTTAAGTGAAAATAATTTGATCATGATCATACCTACTTTATCTGAACACATACGTTGTGCAAGTCATACACTTGCCCTAATAACAACTACTGATATTATGAAAATAATTAATTCAACCAGTTCTCTTAGATCAAAATATGAACTAGGTGTAATCATATATGGAAAAAAGCAGGTCGTCCTAAATCGGCTGAAGTGATAAAAAAGTATTAGGACATACTTTAAGTTACCCGGGTGTGACTCGTTGGAATTCCATGTTCGATGCTCTGAACCAGATTCTTAAGTCTATAGAAAAACTGGAATCTCTATACGAAAAATTAAATTTTGCAAAACAAGATCGGCTCAGAGATACTGATTTAAATTATTTAGCAAAATTATGCCAAATACTAAAACCGTTTGCTTTGGCACTTGACATTCTTCAAGGCGAACAAAATATGTACTACGGTTTCCTTCTACCATCAATCGTAAGCCTGTTTGTTAAAATTGAAAAGCTTAAAACCAATAAGTTTAAATATGTGGATGTGGAACCTATTTTGAACGCTCTGACAGTATCTTTAAACTGCAGATTTGAAAAACTTCTTAAGTTGACTAACCAATCTGCAATAATTGCTGCAGTTACTAATCCTTTATTTAAAACACGTTGGCTTACTGCATTTCGAGGAATCAGGAATATCGAAAATGACCTTAGTGAAATTAAGGATTTGGTAATTACAGAAGCTATAAAAATTATGAAGGAAAATGAGGAACAATTAAAACAATTTGATGTAAGTACAAATAACATTACTACTGTAACGAAAATTAACAAAATGCAAAACGACTTCTTTGAATTTGATATTAACTCCGATCTTCAAACGCAAAACGAAAACACTGGCTATACTGATTTAGATTATAAACGACAAGCTGAGCTGCAACTATTACAATATTTGGCCGATTCTGAAACCAACATACAAATGTTAAAAAAATATAATATTATAGAACAATTATTTAAAAAGTTCAATACGCCATTACCTTCTTCTGCAGCTGTTGAAAGAATGTTTTCTTTTGCAACTTTTATTAATTCACCCCGACGTCGTGCCTTGTCTGATCATTATTTTGAAAATTTAGTTTTACTAAAAGCTAGTGGTTATACTAACTAGTTATTAGCTACCAAAATGTTACTATTTTTTATATCCTATCCTATTGTGTTTAAAAATTTAATTATGTTGAATGTTCTGTTTTTAATGCATAATGCATCTTATGCTGTTTTTAACACACGAAATTATGTTTATTTTATATTGTTTTGAAAATTTAATGTTTGATTTTTGTTTTCAATACATAGTTATTAGTTTGTAATAACTTAACGTCTCTTATTTCTTATCTACCCCAAAGCCCAAAGTATACCATTTCAAAGTACCTGCTGGCTTAAACTAAAATTGTATGATAATTTAAAGGGTTAAAATGATGTTTTTAAAACAAAAGTATCGACAATCTAATGTAGAGTAGTAGAGTACCGAGTACCTTTATATTATACCCTAAAAGTATCTTAGTTACTACAAAAGTATCTAAGTATCTTAGATACTAGAAAAGCATCTAAGTATCTTTGATACATAAAAGTATCTTATATACTTAAAAGTATCTTAGATACTTAAAAGTATCTTAGATACTCAAAAGTATCTTAGATACTTGAAAGTATCTAAGATATTTTTACTCTAAATACTTTTCCGGTATTTTGTATCTTTAAATACTTTCACAAAAAAGTATCTTAGATACTTAGTATCTTAAGATACTTTTTGCCTCAAGTATCTTAAAAGTATCTAGATACTTTTAAAAAGTATCTTTTACAGCTCTGCTGCAACCTCAATAAAAAACTAAAGTCTACATATTGTCAGTCAATAATACCAAACTTCTTTATATATATATATATATATATATATATATATATATATATATATATATATATATATATATATATTTGTACAAATAAAAATAAAATAAATATAAATTCAAACCACTATATATATATATATATATATGTATATATATATATATATATATATATATATAAAATAGATGAAATAGAGAATGTGGAAAAATCCCCTTACGAACAATTCACACATCCACCATTTCGGGCTGGGAAAAATTTTTCGAATAGAATCAAAGATCCAAACACCAGTTCTTAGAAATGTGTTTCGCCCTCTTCAACCTCTCTGGGCTCGTCGGTAAAGACAAGAGGTTGAATATCTTTAGACACATTCTAATCAAAAAACAACATTCGAGACCTAGACATAGAAGGTGCGTAAGTCTACGGCAAATCCGACAATGACAGTCTCAAGTTTTAATTCCCTAATTACTTAAAGTAAGTAAAATATATGTTTAAAAACATAAGATGTAGATCTTTGAAACACACTCAGTGAACCAAAGATCCAAGGTTATTGGTTTAACGACCACTCGTACGAAATCAAATAGATGAAATAGAGAATGTGGAAAAATCCCCTTACGAACAATTCACACATCCACCATTTCGGGCTGGGAAAAATTTTTCGAATAGAATCAAAGATCCAAACACCAGTTCTTAGAAATGTGTTTCGCCCTCTTCAACCTCTCTGGGCTCGTCGGTAAAGACAAGAGGTTGAATATCTTTAGACACATTCTAATCAAAAAACAACATTCGAGACCTAGACATAGAAGGTGCGTAAGTCTACGGCAAATCCGACAATGACAGTCTCAAGTTTTAATTCCCTAATTACTTAAAGTAAGTAAAATATATGTTTAAAAACATAAGATGTAGATCTTTGAAACACACTCAGTGAACCAAAGATCCAAGGTTATTGGTTTAACGACCACTCGTACGAAATCAAATAGATGAAATAGAGAATGTGTAAATTGTTCGTAAGGGGATTTTTCCACATTCTCTATTTCATCTATTTGATTTCGTACGAGTGGTCGTTAAACCAATAACCTTGGATCTTTGGTTCACTGAGTGTGTTTCAAAGATCTACATCTTATGTTTTTAAACATATATTTTACTTACTTTAAGTAATTAGGGAATTAAAACTTGAGACTGTCGTTGTCGGATTTGCCGTAGACTTACGCACCTTCTATGTCTAGGTCTCGAATGTTGTTTTTTGATTAGAATGTGTCTAAAGATATTCAACCTCTTGTCTTTACCGACGAGCCCAGAGAGGTTGAAGAGGGCGAAACACATTTCTAAGAACTGGTGTTTGGATCTTTGATTCTATTCGAAAAATTTTTCCCAGCCCGAAATGGTGGATGTGTGAATTGTTCGTAAGGGGATTTTTCCACATTCTCTATTTCATCTATTATATATATATATATATATATATATATATATATATATATATATATATATATATATATATATATATATATATATATATATATATATATATATATATATATATATATTGTTATATTTCTATTTGATCTGAAAATTAAATTTTGATAATTATAAGCATAATTCAATTTAATATAAAATATTTTCAATTTTCTCAACCACGGGCATATAAATTTAGAACAACCTGTATACAACAAATTGTTATATTTAATTATAAGAAGTGATTAGAAGAAGCTTACGAAACTCGGGACAATGCGCCGAGAATAAACAAAGTGAATGGCGCGTACCATTATCGTTGTTCGCGGAAGGTTCGATCATTAGCCTATGCTAAATAAGACTCAGTTGAAATACATAATAGGTCATTATCGTTATTCGCGGAAGGTTCGATCATTAGCCTATGCTAAATAAGACTCAGTTGAAGTAGATAATAGGTCATTAAATTTTGTAAATAGTAGAAAGTAATTTTAGAATGGGAATTAACTATTTTTTTTTGAAATCCATTAAGCATATTTAGAAAGATTAAAAATTGGTTTTGAGGAATACTGCGAATGAGAGTTGGTGGTGGAAGGTTGATTTGTGAATCTGGAAGGGATATTTAGAAAGTAGGGGAATGAATGAAAAATAGAGATCAGAATGTTTTGAGCTGTCGAGAAGTGAAGTCCAGTAGTAGACGGTAGTGTACGGAGAGTGAGAAAGCCGGTGTAGTTCCGTGAGTGTGGAGTATCTATCGTGGAACGAGAGGTAGGCCAGGTTGAGAGTAAAAGAACCTCCTTGAGCCAAGAGTGTCCCGGTAGCTGAATGCAGTTTCGAAAAAGGTAGAATACAGCATCACGACAGAAGCAGGAACGAGAGCTATACGAGCTAGTTTTCAAAGGAGAACATTACTGAAAGCCAGGACGAGGTTTTGATCGCAGCCAAGGATAGCAGGAAACGGGTCTTGTGTGAAGACATTCTCAGTTCACCAGAAAAAGGTCAGTCTCATTTGTTTGGACATGAATGTATGGGTTTTTCGTATTAAATACCACATTATAAATTGAAGAACATAATCAATAATATCAGAAAAGCTTCATCAAACTTAAATAGAATTGTTGCTAATAAATCCTAATAGTTAAATGTTAATAAAAACTTTCAATTGGAAACCAAAAGGAAATAAGATTCCCATTTGTAAATGTTATTTTTAAGAATAATAAGATCTAACAAATATTAAGCAATGATTGCCATTTAAATAAAATAAACAATATTTTGATTATAATTGTAACCCATATGTGTGTATTATTTTACTCTTTTCTTTCCTATCCCGATTAGGAACCATTGAGAAATACTTAGAAGCCACGAGAGTAAGTAATTAATTTTATAATTCGCCCTGAGATTGAAAACATATTGATATGTGATCTGGTAAATTAATTAGATTATGATTAATGCATTGATTAAATTAAATGACATATAAGAATATTATCTCATATCAATAATCAAGATCACATCAACTGGCGCCCAACGTGGGGCATTGTAAAGTATTTCTAGTGGCAAATTTGAAGGATAGAAAGAGTAAAGCCGGTATTTGAAAATTTATATGCCTGTGGTAAAAAGTGAGATACTTACATTTGATAACATAAAATTTTAGATCTCTTTAGGTACAAATTTTACATAACTGATTTAATATTTTATTTTTACGATATTTACATTTGATATATTTATTGACAATTTATAATATTTGGGGGAGAAAAAGTCGTTTTTGGTAACATACTAGTAAAATTTCATATTTGGCGGGGATAGTACTTCTTGAAAACAAATGTCTGTGACAAGAAGCCAAAGCAAAGACAACAAAAAACAAAAAGAACATTCAGATCAAGAGGAAAATTCAGACCAAGAAGATATTTTAAACACAACAATCATGGAGACAGAAAAAAAAGAATTGTCAGAATTGGAAAAGATATTACAACTTATGCAACTCCAGTCACAAAAAATGGATGAAGCAAAACGAACAATGGATAAAAATCAGGATGACACACAAAAGAAAATGGATAGAATCCAAGACAACCAACAGGAAACAAAACAAGCAATGGATAAAAATCAGGAAGAAACATCAAAGAAAATGGATAAAGTGGATCAAAAAATGGATGAAACACAACAAAAAATGGATGAAACACAACAAAAAATAGAGGAAACACAACAAAAATTGGATCAAAAAATGGATGAAACACAACAAAAAATGGATGAAACACAACAAAAAATGAAACAAGCAATAGAAGAGAACAACAACAAAATGGAGGAACGCATAGGAAAGTATGAAAAGGAAGTAAAAGGATGTTTAACAACAATGAAAAACGAGATGAAAGAACAAGAAATGAAAATTCAAAATAAAATAAAGGAGATAACGAATTGCCAGAAAAAGGAAATAGAAAATTTGGAAAATAAGTTGGAAAATGCTATTCAAGTAGACAGAGAAGAAGTGGAAAAAAGAATCACAGAAATAGAAAAACAAGTCACCGAAAACCGGACGCAACAAAATGTAGGAGAAAGAAGAGAAATGGTTATACATAGCACAGATGACGTGAAGATAAGGTTTGGCGGGGATGTAAGAAGATTACACCCAGTGCCGTTCATAAATAGCCTGAAAAAGAAAATACAACACATCGGAAATTTCGAAACAGCAAAAGAAACTATCAGAAACCATCTAAAATATGAAGCAAGCCTATGGTTCGATTGCAAAGAAGAAGAATTTGACAGTTGGCAACAATTTGAACAAAAATTTTTGAATTATTTCTGGGGAAAAGTCCAACAATTGGAAATTAACAAGGAATTGCAAAATGGGAAATACAATGATAGGATGGGTATATCAGAAAGGACATATGCATTACAAATTTACTATAACGCAAAACATTTACAATATAATTACTCATCGGAACAATTAGTCGAACTGATTGCAAGACATTTCGAAGAAACGCTGGAAGACCATATCGCATTGCAAAACTACAAAGACATAGATAGTTTATGCCAATTCCTACGAATAAGAGAATCACGTTTAAGAGAAAGAAAATCAAGAAGGTCGCGAGAAGATTACAGGCCCCGAGAAACACAGGATTACAGAGATAGAAATCAAAATAGGAGGGACTATACAAGACGAGATTTTAATCCCAGAAGGGAAAACGAAAATAGAGACAACGGAAGAGGAAATTATGAACAAAGGAATAGGCAATGGAATGAGGACAGAAATCGAGAATACCAGAATAGAAACACCACACTCGCAAATCAAGAAAACAGAAATAATGGTAGACAAAATGAACAGGGATATCGAGAAAACCGAAACAGATCCGACAGACCAAGAGAAAATAGAAGAGAAGTAAATAATACCCAGACAGATGAATATGACGGAGAGAGACATTATGACGAAAATATAAACAACGATGAGCAACCGGCGTCTTTTCACGACGGCGCTCACTAAAAACCAAAAATCAAACAGGAATCTTTTGTAACCCCAAGGAGTTTATTAAATTGGCAAGAAACAACGAAAAGAAAAATGGAGTTAATTTAAAATTTGTGGATGGATTTATCAACGAGAAACCAATTAAAATTATGATAGACACTGGATCTGAAATAACATTGGTCAACAGAAAACTAATAGAAGAAGTTAACTTAACAAATTTAATTTACAAAATACCTAGGGTAAATTTAGTGGGCGCAAACAAACGGACATTGGCAACTATAAATGAAGGCATACGAGTAATGGTACGACTGGGTAAGAAGATGTATGCACTACAATGTGTAATAATGCCAAACATGTCACATGACATGATAGTAGGAGTTGACGAATTGGCAGAAAAACATGTAGTGATAGATTTTAAAAATAATACGATGAATCTAACAGAAGAAAAAGAAGAAGAACAGGACAAGGAACAGGAGAAACAAAATACGGACGAATCAGGTAAAGAACAAACAGTGGAAATGAATTTGGCAACGAAGCAAGGACAAAGAAGAAAAGGGAGAAAAAGTCAGAAAAAGACAAAAGAAAATGAAACCTGTGGCTCCTCAAAAGAAGAGTTGAGCCCAGAAGAAGAAAAATTGACAGTATCAAAAGCAAAAGAAAACTGGGATTCCTCAAAAGAAGAGATGAGCTCAGGAGAAGAAGAAATAAAGCTAACAAATGAAAGCGAAAAAGATATGATCGAAACAGTGGCGTTTGAAGAGGAGGCATATGAAAACGAGGATGCAGAATACACGGTAAAAGTATGTGAAAAATCTGAGGAAAAAGACAGAAGATTGATATGGGAAAAAGGGAAAGACAACATAATAGCCGACACTCTAACACAGGATGAGGACACTGAAAATAAGGAAACAATTACTCTACAGGTGGGACTAATTAGAGTAATACAAGAAGAAGGGGTTTAAGACATAGATTAAAGTAAGGAAATATACAGGGAGTTGGTTTTGCCTCGAGAAAATTTATTTAAAAATGCAGATAAATTTTATCGAATACAAGGCGGGGATTTGTTATATTTCTATTTGATCTGAAAATTAAATTTTGATAATTATAAGCAGAATTCAATTTAATATAAAATATTTTCAATTTTCTCAACCACGGGCATATAAATTTAGAACAACCTGTATACAACAAATTGTTATATTTAATTATAAGAAGTGATTAGAAGAAGCTTACGAAACTCGGGACAATGCGCCGAGAATAAACAAAGTGAATGGCGCGTACCATTATCGTTGTTCGCGGAAGGTTCGATCATTAGCCTATGCTAAATAAGACTCAGTTGAAATACATAATAGGTCATTATCGTTATTCGCGGAAGGTTCGATCATTAGCCTATGCTAAATAAGACTCAGTTGAAGTAGATAATAGGTCATTAAATTTTGTAAATAGTAGAAAGTAATTTTAGAATGGGAATTAACTATTTTTTTTTGAAATCCATTAAGCATATTTAGAAAGATTAAAAATTGGTTTTGAGGAATACTGCGAATGAGAGTTGGTGGTGGAAGGTTGATTTGTGAATCTGGAAGGGATATTTAGAAAGTAGGGGAATGAATGAAAAATAGAGATCAGAATGTTTTGAGCTGTCGAGAAGTGAAGTCCAGTAGTAGACGGTAGTGTACGGAGAGTGAGAAAGCCGGTGTAGTTCCGTGAGTGTGGAGTATCTATCGTGGAACGAGAGGTAGGCCAGGTTGAGAGTAAAAGAACCTCCTTGAGCCAAGAGTGTCCCGGTAGCTGATTGCAGTTTCGAAAAAGGTAGAATACAGCATCACGACAGAAGCAGGAACGAGAGCTATACGAGCTAGTTTTCAAAGGAGAACATTACTGAAAGCCAGGACGAGGTTTTGATCGCAGCCAAGGATAGCAGGAAACGGGTCTTGTGTGAAGACATTCTCAGTTCACCAGAAAAAGGTCAGTCTCATTTGTTTGGACATGAATGTATGGGTTTTTCGTATTAAATACCACATTATAAATTGAAGAACATAATAAATAATATCAGAAAAGCTTCATCAAACTTAAATAGAATTGTTGCTAATAAATCCTAATAGTTAAATGTTAATAAAAACTTTCAATTGGAAACCAAAAGGAAATAAGATTCCCATTTGTAAATGTTATTTTTAAGAATAATAAGATCTAACAAATATTAAGCAGTGATTGCCATTTAAATAAAATAAACAATATTTTGATTATAATTGTAACCCATATGTGTGTATTATTTTACTCTTTTCTTTCCTATCCCGATTAGGAACCATTGAGAAATACTTAGAAGCCACGAGAGTAAGTAATTAATTTTATAATTCGCCCTGAGATTGAAAACATATTGATATGTGATCTGGTAAATTAATTAGATTATGATTAATGCATTGATTAAATTAAATGACATATAAGAATATTATCTCATATCAATAATCAAGATCACATCAATATATATATATATATATATATATATATATATATATATATATATATATATATATATATATATATATATTTGTACAAATATAGAGAAATAACAAATAGACTTTTATTTCACATGACCGAATTGCTGAAACTTCAAACCACTATATATATATATATATATATATATATATATATATAAATATATATATATATATATATATATATATATATATATATATATATATATAATAGAGCGCTCTATTAAAAATAGGTAACAATACAATTCAAAGTTTCAGATTTCAAATACGATTATTTTCCAAGCAAAATCTAAAAAACACCCTGTATATTCACAGCAAATTTATTTAATATTATTCGCCATTCTTTACGATCGTATAACTTCCACAAGTATGCCCTTTAGTACCTACTATTCTTCAGTTAAAAATATGTTTATTATAGTTCTATTTTATTTCCGCTATTTAACATATGTATGGCTAATAATTTTTTTACTAATCTACCGTAAAGCGACGTCATTCTACTGCTGGACGTTAAATATTACATTCTAAGTTATGAAAGCATAAAAATGACACAAGTACTTAACGAAAAATATTATCTACTTTACTAATCTTATATGCTATCTTTTGCTCGTCGTCTTCACTATTATATGGAGGATTTAGTAGGTATATGACAAATTTATGTAATGTAGTGTGTGCTCTTAAAAATATGAAATTTTAGAAACGTGAGTTTTATTTTTATAAAGTTTTATGTATGTATCTTAATGATAAAAATATCGGTTTTTAATATTGTTAAGATAGATCCGAGATATTTATTCCTACAGGTAGATATAATTTCCTAGCCGATAATCTACATAATAATAATATATTCATAAATATTTTATTAACCAACAAAAATGAATAACCATTTTCAATTTCGTTGCAACACAAAACTACAGTCGCATCATTATTCCAGTTCAATCAGAGAGTGCAGCAATCACGTTTATCGGTTTCGAAACTTATTAGTTTCTCATCAGGAGGCACATATGCTGCTCTCTCTGACCCAACTAGGACAAACCCTGGCGTGCAGTCACGGATTGCAACGAAAGAAATGGCAGAGATGCCCTAGCGGCAACTGCTAGCAAAAGACTAAGCTTTCAATCTAATAGCACATAAAACAACACCAAAAAATTTTACTCTACATCCTAATAGATTGAAAACAATGGGAACCTTACAAAAAGAAAGATACAAGATAAGGGAATTTTACAATTTATAATTCACGTCCCATCTGCTCAGCGCGGTAAAGTTCCAACGAGAATGGTTCCCTTCGTACTACAATCAGAGTAAACATGTAAATCAAAAATGAATAACCATTTTCAAATTCGTTGCAACACGAAACTATAGCCGCATCATTATTCCAGTTCAATGAGAGAGTGCAGCAAGCACCTTTACCGGTTTCGAAACTTATTAGCATCTCATCAGGAGGCACATATGCTGCTCTCTGAGACCCAACTAGGACAAACCCCGGCGTGCGGTTAAGGATTGCAACGAACGAAATGGCAGGGAAGCCCTAGCGGCAACTACTAGCAAACGACTAAGTTTTAAATCTCATAGCACATAAAACAACTACAAAAAATGTTACTCTACATCCTACCAGATTGAAAACATGATGAGAGACTAATAAGTTTCGAAACCTGTAGAGGTGCTTGCTGCACTCTCTGATTGAACTGGAATAATGATGCGGCTATAGTTTCGTGTTGCAACGAATTTGAAAATGGTTATTCATTTTTGATTTACATGTTTACTCTGATTGTAGTACGAAGGGAACCATTCTCGTTGGAACTTTACCGCGCTGAGCAGATGGGACTTGAATTATAAATTGTAAAATTCCCTTATCTTGTATCTTTCTTTTTGTAAGGTTCCCATTGTTTTCAATCTATTAGGATGTAGAGTAACATTTTTTGGTGTTGTTTTATGTGCTATTAGATTGAAAACTTAGTCTTTTGCTAGCAGTTGCCGCTAGGGCATCTCTGCCATTTCTTTCGTTGCAATCCGTGACTGCGCGCCAGGGTTTATCCTAGTTGGGTCAGAGAGAGCAGCATATGTGCCTCCTGATGAGAAACTAATAAGTTTCGAAACCGGTAAACGTGATTGCTGCACTCTCTGATTGAACTGGAATAATGATGCGACTGTAGTTTTGTGTTGCAACGAAATTGAAAATAGTTATTCGTTTTTGTTGGTTAATAAAATATTTATGAATATATTATTATTATGTAGGTTATCGGCTAGGAAATTATATCTACCTGTAGGAATAAATATCTACGGATCTATCTTAACAATATTAAAAACCGATATTTTTATCATTAAGATACATACATAAAACTTTTTAAAAATATAACTCACGTTTCTAAAATTTCATATTTTTAAGAGCACACACTACATTACATAAATTTCTCATATACCTACTAAATCCTCCACATAATAGTGAAGACGACGAGCAAAAGATAGCATATAATATTAGTAAAGTAGCTAATATTTTTCGTTAAGTACTTGTGTCATTTTTATGCTTTCATAACTTAGAATGTAATATTTAACGTCGAGCAGTAGAATGACGTCGCTTTACGGTAGATTAGTAAAAAAAATGATTAGCCATACATATGTTAAATAGCGGAATAGCATGTAAAACAACATAATGTTGCTCTACATCCCACCAGATTGAAAACAATGGGAACCTTCTCTGGTTACACCTCCGAGGCTTCTACAATTTGCAAGCTATACGGATGCTGAGACTAAGGAAGATGAGGGAATTTTACAATTTATAATTCACGTCCCATCTGCTCAGCGCGGTAAAGTTCCAACGAGAATGAATCTCTTCGTACTCCAATCAGAGTAAACATGTAAATCAAAAATGAATAACCATTTTCAATTTCGTTGCAACACGAAACTACAGCCGCATCATTATTCCAGTTCAATCAGAGAGTGCAGCAAGCACCTCTACAGGTTTCGAAACTTATTAGTCTCTCATCATGTTTTCAATCTGGTAGGATGTAGAGTAACATTTTTTGGTGTTGTTTTATGTGCTATTAGATTGAAAACTAAGTCTTTTGCTAGCAGTTGCTGCTAGGGCACCCCTGCCATTTCGTTCGTTGCAATCCGTGACTGCACGCCGGGGTTTGTCCTAGTTGGGTCAGAGAGAGAGAGAGCAGCATATGTGCCTCCTGATGAGAGACTAATAAGTTTCGAAACCGGTAGAGGTGCTTGCTGCCCTCTCTGATTGAACTGGAATAATGATGCGGCTGTAGTTTCGTGTTGCAACGAAATTGAAAATGGTTATTCATTTTTGATTTACATGTTTACTCTGATTGGAGTACGAAGGGAACCATTCTCGTTGGAACTTTACCGCGTTGAGCAGATGGGACGTGAATTATAAATTGTAAAATTCCCTCATCTTCCTTAGTCTCAGCATCCGTTATGGCTTGCAAATTGTAGAAGCCTCGGAGGTATTACCAGAGAAGGTTCTCATTGTTTTCAATCTGGTAGGATGTAGAGTAACATTTTTTGTAGTTGTTTTATGTGCTATTAGATTGAAAACTTAGTCTTAACTATATTAATAAATGTTCAAAATGTTGCACATAATACAGTAATATGTGGTCGATAAAGGACTGCCAAACATCATGCAGCATTTCCGGTTTTTCTTCTTTGAGTACCGTTCCCAAATTTAGGCGTAGGTAGCTTCCATGACAATTTGCCGATATCGTTCTTGATCTTGCTCGGCATGTATTCATCTGCTGATAAGTCCATCGACGAAGGTTTCGGAGCCGTGAATATTTCTTCCTACCAATTCCTATTTTTCCGTCGATCTTTCCGTTCACTATTGACTGCAATATCCAGTATATGTTGCCTCTCATTATATGCCCAGATATTCAAGTTTTATCTTTTTAATCATAGTCACCTTCGCTTTGATATCTCTCTCTCTCTCACTCTCTCTCTCTCTCTCTCTATCTCTCTCTCTCTCTCTCTCTCTCTCTATTGCCTTTCCTTCTGATGGACTCTTGGGCACTCTTGCGTTTCTTAGCCAGAAGTAAAAGATGGCTGGATCAGCGCATCCTCTTCTGTTTTATTCTTTCGAGATTTCCTCTACAATTCTTTTCCTCGCTCTCTGTTTGACTTCTCTCCATTTCAGGCCAATTCTTTCATGATCTCTTGTTACAGTTCTTCTCCAGCTATCATCGGGTCTTCCTCCTCTTCTTCTCCCGCTTGGTTGGTATTCGAGAGTTTGTCTGGTTATATTGTTTCGGTCCTTCCTTAGAGTATGTCTAATCCATTTCCATTTCCTTCTTTTATTAATTTTGACTATTATTTTCTCTTGTTTTGTTCTTCTCCATAGATCTATGTTTGTTATTTTATTCGGCCAGTATATTTTCGGGATTTTCTGAACGAATTATTTATAAATGTTTGTAATTATTTAGCAGTTGTATTTTCCTATCTCCAAGATTCTGCGCCATACAATAATATACCCTTAATAGAGCTGTTAAATATGTATTTTCATTTTGGTTAATTCTGATATATCTATCGCGTGTGTTCCAGATTTTCTTTAATGAGTTATATGCATGTTGTGCCTCTACTATTCTTTTTCTACATGTGATCTACTACCACCTTATTTTTCATGATTGATCCGAGATATGTAAACTTATCTACCTCCTCTATATGTATTCCATTTATTTCAATTTTAGTTTCTTGGTTGCTCTTTTTTTTAGAAAGAGTTTTTTTATTTATCTTCAGGTGATGTGGCATGTGACACGATGATTTTATTCAGAAAACCCCATTGGATGGATGCCTTATTTCTTTTCAAATACTCCTGAATACTGAATACGTTTGGTGATCCATACTTCGAAATTCCAACAACTTAACTATAAAACAAGGTCTTAACCTCTAAAATTTGACCTAATTTTGTCACATTCCACTCGTTGAACCTTCAGACCAAAAGTGACGAGAAATTTCTCTATCCCTCAAAATTAAGACTCGGAACACGACGTCATATTCACCACTAGGTGGCGTATATTACAAACCAACCAGTGAAACCATAACATAATTAAGTGTGGCATCGTTTCAACAAATTTTAAATATAAAAGAATAAATAGTTAATTACGAGAAAATTAGAGAAATTAAATCAGAGATCAACAGAAAATAAATATACAAATAATTAAAGGGTTCAAAAATACTTTCGTAACGTGTCGAACCGTTACAGTTACTGAAATATCTATCTAGTTAGGTAATCTAAGTAACTATAATAGTGCTGTTTTTGCGTTGTGCATACCACCGCAAATAATAATATGTACCTACCACCAGTGGTACATGTACCACATATTGAGAACCGCTGCTATTACATAGGTATACCGTATACCATAACTCAAAATTCATTTTCATTCACTAAAATCCTTTTTGATGTTGTTTTTAAATAATGCAATTGTTCGAAGGAACAAAACGATTTAATAGCTATTTGTATAACAAGAGAGGAAAGTGCTACTTTTCCTCCCGAGAATAAAGTTTACCGCCCGACACGTAGCGGAGGGCAGTAATCATTCAAGGGAGGAAAAGGCACTTTACTCCCATGTTATACATATGGTTTTTCCACCTTCCTCAAATAACAAGTCATTTTTTCATTTTTACTTAATTTATTTATGTAACTAACCAACAAAATTTATTAGAACTAAACCTAACAAGTAGGTACAATATAACTGTCAACTGTCAAATATAAGTCAAATTATTAATGTAAACATTGTTAAATCAGAATAACAATTTACTGTTTTTACCATTCTGCAAAATACAGAGTGTTTTTAAATAAACGTTAAAATGTATAGATACTTACGTAATAGAAAATAGATATTGTACAGGGCGTCAATAAGTTATATTTCATGAAAGAAATACCCTAGGGAGGAAAAGTACAACTTTGCTCCCTACAATCAGGTCCGGAAAAGTAGACTTTCGGTAGAGGTAGGTGGAAATAGCAATTTTTATAACAAGGGAGGAAAGGCTTCTTTTCCTCCCGAGAATGAAGTTTACTGCCCGACGCGTAGCGGAGGGCAGTAATCATTCAAGGGAGGAAAAGGCACTTTACTCCTATGTTATACATATGGTTTTTCCACCTTCCTCAAATTAATAACAAGTCATTTTTCATTTTTACTTCATTTATTTATGAAACTAACCAACAAAATTTATTAAAACTAAAACTGACATGTAGGTATAATATATCTGTCAACTGTCAAATATAAGTCAAATTATTAATGTAAACATTGTTAAATCAAAATAACAATTTACTGTTTTTTACCATTCTGCAAAATACGTTAAAATAAAATAAAAATTTATAAAATATTTCATAAATAAAACGTTAAAATGCATAGATACTTACGTAATAGAAAATAGATATTGTACAGGGCGTCAATAAGTTATATTTAATGAATGAAATACCATGACGTCACTTTTACTTTTCCTCCCTAGGGAGGAAAAGTACAACTTTGCTCCCTACAATCAGATCCGGAAAAGTATACTTTCGGTAGAGGTAGGTGGAAAAAGTTTTTCTGAGGTCTTTTGTAGCATATTATCTTCTATGCGGATATCTCTGATTATACACTTTTGAAGCTAATAAGCAGTTTCTAATGCATTCTTCTTCTTGTAGTGCCTATCCGATTCTTATGATGGCGATCATCATGGCAATCTGTATTTTGTACACTGCTGCTCTGAAAATATTTGTGGTTGTTGTGTTGAACCACATACGTAGATTTTTCAGCCAGGAAATCCTTCGCCTTCCTGGTCAGCGTTTTCATTCTACTTTTCCCTGTAAAATTAGTTGTAGCCGTCCATTTCTCTCGCTGCTACTCATGATGTGACCAAGGCATTCGATTTTGTCTATTTATATTGTGGTTAAAAGCTCTTTTTCTTTTTGTATTCTTAATAAAATAACCTGATTAGTAACGTCGTCGGTATAAGATATCTTCTACGAAAAATTCTACAGGGTGATTAATACAATTACTACCATATGGGTATACTATACCTAGAGGGTATTTAACGAATTATGCTCATTTTTATTTCGAAATCGTTATGAAATACACACACTCTATATAATGAAGAAATAAATAAATAAGTATTCTTTACATAAAAGGAAAACAATATTTTCTAGTTTTAAAATTAACTTTAACAGAAATCATTGACAACTATCATCTAAACTATCAGAAATCATCTAAAGGGTGAACTACAAAAGAAAATTACAATTTTCTCACATTTTTTAAATATACAACTTTGTATAATATTATATCGTGATCATTAATAACTTAGTGTTGTGAAAAAGTAGAACGAAATTATTCTGATTTAATTGATAACTAATACAAAATATGAATCAAAACAATATGCAATAAAAGTTGTTACAGCTTTTAGATTAATTATAGTTATATTCATTTTATAGTTATATCAACAGAATTCTAAGTCAAGAAGTTTTTAGTAAACCATTCATAACTATTGATTGTGGCGAGCCATAATTTATTAATGAGTAAAAGGCCACTTGTATAAGTAAAACGACAATTCTCATATTATTACCTTTTGAATCGGTTTGTGTGGCTTGCCTTTAATTTTTGAGAATGAATTTTTCTTTAGAAGTATTAACAGATATGATCTGGGTATTCGAAGAAAGTTTGAGAAGTTGTCTACTTGCATCCAGAACAAATCAACAGGAATGTCTTGAATAGAGAACGCTGTACATAAGAGCTTTTGAAAAATTAATGAATCGTTAGTAATGAAAGAAAGAAGTTCTCACAATCACTTTGTTTATTTACATCGGACGGCCGGTTTCGGTTTTTTTTAAATAGGATTAAATAAAGAGTCTTTGGAATCGACTCATATCTAGTGTTTTGTATAACTCCCAGTATCTATGTGTAAGTATACTACTTGCACATAGATCTGGTAAGTTAGCTGTTTGGACACTGGCCAGTACCAGGATTATTAGGTTACTAACCGTAGGTTAAGACTTGTGCTTTCTTCCGGACTTTGACTGTTTTCTTCTCTAATACCTTGTCGTTCGGCCCAGTAGTGGTGTATTTTTTATTTATTAGTGGCTATAAAGTCCTGTTATATCTATTCACCACACACCACCACTACTGTTAAACCATTTATTGTATTTATACCTATATAAATTATTTATACCTTGTTTAGAAATATTAATTATAAATATAATTGTTGTTACTATTTTTGCTTTTATTTCAGTTCCTACTAACAGTATATAATATGACAATAGAAGGTAAATATTGAATTTTTTTGCATTTCAGGTTATCGTATCCAATGTAATTTTTTTTTGTTGTTCATTACTTCAAAAATCTCAAAAATTCTTGAGTTGGCGCCCTATTCTTCTTTACTTATTGTCCTTTTCATATCATTCTATCTCCAGTGGTTTTATCTAGTTGCATTAAAGTTTTATATTAAAAGGTATTATTTTATTCCTTGTTTATATCATTTCATTATCCAATATCTCTGTTTTTATATCTCAAAGCCAATCTTCAGTGTTGTAAAGCTAACCTGAATCTTCACTTGAGATCTTGTGTCTCTCCGGTCGTTTTAATTTGTTCTGAGCTAAGCCATTTTCTTTTTATCTCTTCAAATACTTCTCTCATATCGTCATATCTGTGTGTGTGTGTGTCATCGAATTTCCTGACTGTGGACTTAATCCATTAGCCGAACTTATTTTTGCTCTACAGATATTTATCTCACATATTACTATTAAAATAAGATTTTGTATTTTAAAGATATACCTAGATTCTATAACAATAAATGGATAATTTAATCTTTAGCTACAATCATACAATATTACACATTTATATACGTATATCTATATCATAAATATATTCTAGTATTATTCAATATTATTCTTTATTATGTTTTTTTTTATTATTATTATTTTTTTTTTTTTTTTTTTTTTTTTTTCTTTTTTTTCTTTCTTTTTTTTTCTTTTTTTTTATTATTATTTTTTTTTGTTTTTTTTTTTTTAATTGTATTATAAGGAATGTCAACAAGGAGTACTTCTGCTCAGGGGTCTTTCAGAGCAATGCACACACACAAGACTAGACCACGGAAAGGTAGGTAGACAAATGGGATAAACACAGGTATTATAGTTTACAATTTTAATTTTATACTAAGTATGTGTTTAATTAGGATCTCATATACACGTTCGTCTAAACTAGATAATATTGTTATTAGATTAAAAGGTCTTGTAATATTGGTTTCTCTATATACTTGATTCATGAAATGATTTATTTCGATTATCTTTAGTCTACAGTTTAGTATCATGTGTTCTGCAGATCCTAACTCACCACATTCACAAAGATTACTATCACTAAGACCTATTTTAAATTTGTGTTCTGGAATTAGACAGTGTCCAAATCTAAGTCTGCATATATATGAAACAACGATTTTTTCGCCGTGATAATGATTAAACCAGGATTTAGCTGGAATATTTAATTGTATGTTTTTATAGAATAGCCCTTTTGTTGAGTTGTTATACCATTGTTGCCAGGTTTTGGTTTTATTGCTAGTAATATTAGCGTAAATATCATTTAATGTTAATTTATATTCACTTTCAATTTCTTGTTCGGTAGCCTTCTTAGCTAAAGTATCTACTATTTCATTGTGTTTAAGGTTAGAGTGGGCTTTTACCCAACAAAATGATATTTGTTTGCCCTTATCCTTAAGTGCGATATATGCCTTAATAATATCAATATATATGTAGTTTGATATGTCCTTCAAACTTTCCAGTTTAAGTAAAGCACTTTTGCTGTCTGTAAGGATTAGGAATTTCTCTTCATTATTGTTTATACTGCTTATATACTGCAATGCTCTCAGTATTGCAATAAGTTCTGCTGAAAATGTTGTAAAATTTTCATTAAGTCGTATACCCTCTTTATACCTTGTCCTAGGGTCCCACACGGCAGCGGCCACCCTCGAATTCATTTTTGAGGCATCGGTATAAATTTGGTAATGTCCCGGAAATAAAGTTTCTATATCCACATTAAACATGGCATTCCTTAAGTACACTGGAAATTTCGAGTAATCTCTCATGTAGGTTGGTTGTATGTTTGGTATATTGTTTAGATTTATCTGAAACATAGATGGCAGAGTTGATGTATGTAGTTTATTTTTAAATTGTCTTAATCTATTGTAACTTTCAGCAAGTAGTAATGTTGTCTTTTTCCTCCAGTATTCTGTGGTTAGGTCATTTATACAAAGTTTGTGGCAGTTGTTACATATTATGCTTTCTTTAGTTATCATTTTAGTTATAAATTTTTCACACAGAATTTTCCTTATACCACCCATAACGGTGGTTCATTACATTCTACGCTTAGGTTTGATATTGGAGTACTCATCAAAGCTCCTATACATAATCTGAGACATTTATTTGAAAGGATGTCTATTTTTTGAAGATGGGTTTTGGTGGCTTGATTGTAAAAGTAACATCCGTAATCTAATATTGACCTTATATATGACCTATACATTAGTAATGCTATGTTGGGATCTGCTCCCCAGGTTGTATAGTTTACTGCTCGTAACGCATTGTACCCTTTGTCAGCTCTTGCTACGATATACTCAATATGATCTTTCCAAATCATTTTCCTATCCAGTATAATACCCAAATATTTAACTTTAGGTTGAACTTTAAACGAGACATTTTGCAACTCCACTACTTCTGGAATGTTTCGTTTTCGGGAGAATATACAAGCTTGTGTTTTTTTTGTTGATATGTTTAATGCTATTTGATCTAGGTCTCCTTGTAGATGTTTAAATACTGTATTTATTTTTCTACTGCCTTGTTCTATTTCCAATTGGTCTACATATATGCATATATCATCTGCGAATTGTAATATTTTACCTTGTTTGCTAGTAATTATGCTTTGACCTATATGCGCTGTATAAATAGTGTATAATATTGGACTTAAGATGCTCCCTTGGGGTAACCCGATGTTTGAAACTCTGGGTCCTATTAGTTTGTTATTGATTTGAAGATAAAGAGTTCTATTGATGTAAAGTTGATGAAGTTTCCAGCAGAGTGTATCTGGCAGTCCTATTTCCTTCATTTTGTGGTATAGAAGTTGTAGGTTCACATTGTCATATGCGTTTTCTATGTCTATGAATGTAGCAAATACCGACTTGTTGGCGGAAAATGAGTTATATATATCCAGTATTAAGTGCGTTAAATTTTCCATCGTAGAACATGATTTTCTAAAGCCGAATTGTGTTGCAGGTATTTTAGAATTTTTTTCTAACCATAATTCTAGTCTACATTTAATCATTCTTTCCATTGTTTTTAACACACATGATGATAGTGAAATGCCTCTATACGAATCCGGACAGTTTGGTGATTTGTGTGGCTTAAGAATTGGAACTATGATGTACTCTTTCCATGCACGTGGTATATCCATACTCATCCAGATATTGTTTATTACGTTTAGTAGTTGAACTTTCTTATGTATGGGTAAATTATACAACATACTATAGTGTATACCATCTAATCCTGGAGCTGAATTATTATGTCTTTTTAGGCAGTTCTTTATTTCTTCCAGACTAAATGCTTCAGTGAGAAACATGTTGTCTTCGTTTGCTTCGTCATTGTCATGTCTATTATCCGTTGGGTTCCTGTGATTAATTTCTCCTTCTATAACCCAAGGTCTAGCAATTTTATTAAAAAATATATCTGTCCACTCATTTTCAACTATCGGATTATTGGGAGGATTATAAACGTTTTTTAATTTTCTGATTTCATTCCATATTTTGCTAATAGGTGTATTTTTATTTAAACTACTACAAAAGTTTTTCCAAGAAGCTCTTTTGCTGCCTAAAATAATTCTTTTTTTATAAGCTTCTGCTTGTTGATATTTTAAGTAATTATCGTAATTAGATAGCCTTTTAAACTGCAAAAAAGCTTCTTTTTGTTGTCTTATAGCGTCCCTACAATCATCATTCCACCATGGTTTATTAAATTTTGCATTGGGCCCTCTCTTCCTCTCTGGAATAGAGCTTTTACTAGCTAAATTGATTGAGTCACAAAATGTGGAATATTCTTGCTCTGAACCATCTGATATATTATTATTCTTTTCATTGTTTAAGAGATAGGTAAAGAAAGCCCAGTCTGCCTTTTTAATATCCCATGTAATTCTAGATCTAGATATATCATTAGTGTCAATGACAGCATTACTATTAGTAACGTTACTATCAGTATTATGGTTAAATTCTATTACTATTGGGTAGTGATCAGAACCCAGACTCAAAGTTTCTGTGTGCCAATCAAATTTGTAATAAATATCCCTAGAGCAAATTGTTAAGTCTATAGCAGATCTATTTAAATGCATAGGTTTACGAATTAATGTTTCTGACCCATCATTTAGGAAATTAAGTCCACATTGCTCCATAGCCTCAAAAAGATAAATACCTTCTTGATCGGTGACATCACACCCCCACATTTTATTATGGCAGTTGAAATCTCCCCCTATTAAAAAAGGTTTGTGTAAACTACTGAAAAATTTAACCCATTCGTTTTTTGACACACATAATTTGGGTTTTGCATAAATGGAATATAAGTTTAAGTTTTTATTATTTATCTTAATCTGTACTGCAACGCACATGACATTATTTATTTTATAAAAATTTAAATTGTTCTGAAAATTGATATTTTTTCTTAATAATATCGCTACTCCTGCATAACCATCTGATCTATCTTCACGGAAGATGTTATATTGGGAAAAGCTTATCTTTGAATTTGGTTTTAACCAAGTTTCACTTAAAAGAATAGCTAAGAATTTATTTTCGAAAATGTACTTTTCAAAATGGCCTTTATTGTTCACTATTGATCGTGAATTCCATTGTAAAATCTTATTATTTACTAGGGCCATTTAAAACTTTTTCTATATTACTTTTAATGTCGTCTAAAATTTGTTTGTTTGCTATTGGAATTAAGTTTTTGTCTAAGAAATTTTTAAATATTGTTACTATATTATCAGTAATTTGTTTACTAGTTAGTGAGTTTTGTTGGACTATTTTTGTTTGATTTTGATATAATGGGTTGTTTATAACTGGTAGCGACGGGTAAGCAGAAGCGCTTGCAGTGTCCAGTATATTTTCGTGTTCCTTTGAATAAGGATAAACTGATTTATTTTGAGCTCCTTCGCTCCATTTTCTTTTGGTTGTCACTGTGTACCTATTTCCTGTGTTTGTTGAATTTAGGACTGTTCTATAGCTACTGCTGTATTTTAATTTTGCTTCTTCAAAAGGTAAATTTTCATTTGCCATTATATATTTAATACCCTTTTGTTTTTCAAACTCAGCGCATTTGTTTCGATCTAATGCTGAATGGTTTCCAAAACATAATATACAAGTGGGATCTGTTAAATCACATACATCTGAATCATGTTCCTGTCCGCACTTGCTGCATCTTTTCTTACCACGACATTGTGACGTAACGTGCCCGTACCTAATGCAATTAAGGCATTGTATTACTCTTGGAACATAAGGTTCCACTTGGTATATCATTCGCTCAATGATTACTTGTTTTGGAATCATTTGGCCTCTGAAAGACACCACTATCGTACCCGTCTCCACCAGTTGATCATTTTCTTTTCGCTTTATTCTTTTAACGTTTATTACTTTAAAATTGCCGTATCTTGGAACAATAATACCTTTTAATTCGTTTTCTGAAATATTTTTGTCTACCCCTTTAATTACCCCACTCTTTTGAGTAAAAAAATTTGGAATATATAAATCGTAATTTCTTTCTATTAACTTTTTACATTCCACTAAAATATTAGCGCTTTTATATGTGTTACATTCAATTTTAATTTTATTTTTTCCTATAATATTAATATTAACAATATTATCTTTAATTGCAGGTACTGCACCTAAAATTAACCGAGCTGTCGCGATACGATGCAATCGGCCGATGTTCCCTTCCTTATTCTGCATAAAAACAAAATAAGGACCTTGGTCACCTTGACTGTATTTATTTTTCACCTCTGACATTATGGACTGGCCTATATTATTATTTGTTTTATTGCTTACCTGATAATCTGGTAAAAAGTTTTTTGGATTTGTTATCGGTACCTGTTTTGATTGTGTATTAATATTAATATTTATAATTTCCTCAGACTGTTTTTGTTTTTCATTAACTTCATAATCCATATTACTAGCAACATCGTCAATCCTTCCTCTGTCAGGTGGATTTCCTCTGCCATCTGAATTTAATTCCATTTTTTGGTAAAAACAACAACAACTCTAATAATTAGCACTTCGATAACAAAGAGAACTATTCGCTTCCGCTGCTACAATCGAACTCATCGTCATATCTCTTCTTTACTTTGTAAGTCCTTTTCTTTTCAAATCACACTACCCAGAGTATTGTGTCGTTGTATACCCACAACTTGTCGTTGTTCTTAGCACTGCTGTTTCCTTTGATTCTGTTTTGTTGCAGTGGGAACACTCAGCTAGGTAAGGTACAGCCTTCTAGAAAGAGAATGAGCATTCCTGTGGCTAACTCCGGCTCGCGATGCTCGATCTCGAAATCGTATTCTTGAAGTCATTCAATCCATCTGGCTATCTGAACCTCTGGATTTTTAAACTGAATTAACAACTAAAGGGCGACATGGTCGGTTCGGATTAAAAATTTTCTCTCATGGAGGTATTGATAGAAGTGTTCTACTGATTTCACTACTGCTAGAAGGTATTTGCCCGTGACGCAATTATTTCGCTTGGTTTTGAAAGCAGTTTACTAAAATATCCGAGGACTCTTCCTGACCTCCTTATATCTGAAATAGCGCTCTTCCAATTCCCACATTACTTGCATCTATATCTAAGACAAACTCCCCTTCTGGCAGTTATCCCTATTATTACTTCAAATCAGGTCAGTATCACGAGAAATACTTTATTTGCCTGGACTATATCAAAAATCCATAAAATCGCTCCACTGCACACTAAACATGTACCTACCTCTCTTTTTGTTGTAGGTTTAGTATAGTCGGTTCGCTGAACTCAGACACAATTGGCTAGTTATTTTAATAAGTAATTTTGCCAATTTGGTAAAATTGGCAAAAAATAATTGCTAATTAGTTAATAATTACTAAATAGTTAGTAATTTTGCCAATTTTGTCAAAATTGGTCAAAAAATACCTACTAAAATCACTAGCCAGTTGTGTCTGAGTTTAGCGAACCGACTATAATAAAGTATTTTTAGTAGAGTTACGTAAAAACAAGAACGAATAGTCAGAGTTTCAATGAAAACACAACACAATAAAACCGACATCGGCGATTCAATTAAATCCATCAAAAAACAGTAAAATCCTTTATAAAAGGTATATATTTATAATCCCTAAAAAGGGCTACATCACAATCACATAATTAGTTTTCGACTGGTTTACCAGTCATCATCAGTGCTTACGTGAACTTTACATGCTAACCACCAAGATATAATTTAACAAAAATATGTGGGTCAAAGCCCTGTATAAGTAATCCGTCAAGGAAACATCGGTTGAAAATGCTGACTTAAGCGTGGATGTTTGCAATATTTTTACTAATATGCCCCAGGTAACATCTGAGCTGTGGTTTGACTTGTTCACATGGTGGAAGTGTGGCAGCAAGTGACCACTGGTCACTTAAAATCCCTTTTTAGCGATTTTAAATATATGTATACCTTTTATAAAGGATTTTACTGTTTTTTGTATTACATGGTATACAGCCAACTACAGGTAAACTTTTTCGTTGTGGATTTTTAAATCCATCAACTTCCGGCCCCATACACCCATTAGATTACCCATCCGAACCATAACCATCCGTCTGGGTTGGCCTCTTGCGTTAACACCACAAAACCCAAAATTCCATGTAATATGGAGATTCTAAGTTCAAAAAAAGTTATTAAAATTTATAAAAAGAAAACGAAATTTCTTACTTATTTTACAATTTTTCAAGCAGAAAATAAAGATAGGAACAAGAAAAAAATGCCATTTGAAGATGTTTATTTGACATAAGTTTCTTCAGTACTCTTTTAAGCAAGCTGTCTTCCAGGATAAAGGAGTCCCGCTGGGCCCAATACCTCTTAACTACTGAGCGTAGGTTTGATATTTCTTACCAAGATTGTTGACGATTTCCTTCTGTCCATTTTCGAATTTTGTATGAAACTGGATCTTTCTCTTGTTCTTCCCTGATCTTAGTAGGCATCCACTCGTTGTTTATCGCCGGTGTTCTTAGTACTGTTGCTTCTTTTGATTCTGTTTTGTTGAGTAGGAACACTCTGTTGGGCATGGCTTTCTAGGAAAAGAATCATCGTTACTGTGGCTTACTCCGACCCGACGATCAATCTTGAAATCGTGTTCTTGGAGTCGTTCAGTTCATATGGCTATCTGACTTTCTGGATTCTAAAACTACATTAACCAATAATGGGAGGCATTGTCGGTTCAGGTTAAAATCTTTTTTCCTAGAGATATTGATCGAAGTGTTTTACTGATTTCAATACCGCTAGAAGTTCTCTTCGTGTGACGCAATAATGTGAAGGTTTTGAAAGCACTTTACTAAAATATCCAAGGACTCTTCCTGTCCTTCTTGTATCTGAAATAGCACTACTCCAATTCCCACATTCTTCTCATATGTATCCAAAATAAACTCTTCTTCTGGCAGTGAATACCCTAATATTTTGGCTGTGATTAAATGATTTTTAAACATACAGAACAACTGTCGGTAGATGGGTCAGTGTCACCAGAAAAACCTAATTTTCCTGGACTATATCAAAAATCCATAAAGATCGCTCCAGTGCGCACTAAACATGTACCTACCTCACTTTTTGTTGTATGTTTAGTAATAAAGTATTTTTAGTCGAGTTACCTCAAAACAAGAACGAATAGTCAGAGTTTCAATGAAAACACAACACAATAAAACCGACGGCAGCGATTCAATTAAATCCATCAACTTCCGGCCCCATACACCCATTAGATAACCCATCCGAACCATACCCATCCGTCTGGGTTGGCCTCTTGCGTTAACGCTTGGCTAACGACGCGTGAATTGCACGATCCCACTTTTCATATTGTTCGTCCTCGTTAATTCACCAGTTGTTTTTGTTTGATTGTTTGGTGGATGGATAGATCCCAAGACATAGGTCATTAAGTTGACCGACTAAGAGAAATCCTTCAAATTGTAATTATTTGTAGGGTAGTAGAAACTATTGAAACAAAGTTTGCTTTGTTTGATTAAATGTGTACGGGTAGACAACAAGTAAGAATACACATTTATTTATTGTTCCAAGAGTATTTATTAGAACATGTAAGTTTTGTATTACATTTTTTTGGAAGTAATAATACTTAACCCAGGGAAACACCGTAAAATTTCAAAAAGGTCAACTGAAACATAATCTATACCTATCTACTATTCCGAGGCGTTTAAATTAGTCTAGATTCTGTCTTAGTGTTACTTTTCTTGCGTTTGAACTTTTAATGGCAGCGGAGCAAAGTATGCTAAATGTGCAGTCACTCGAGCGTTATGGGGACCTATTGGGTTGTGAAGAGTAGGTCCTAAAACAAAAAAAAGTTAAGTAAAGTTTTCCATTTTAGTGGGGACTTTCCATTTTTAATTTAATTTTCCATTTCCAACAATCTTTTTTTAGATTACAGCGCCATCTACCCATAATTCGAAAAAAATGTCTCGAATAAAGCGTCGTTTAAACACAACGATAAGTCACAGCAACTAGTTGTGATGACAAGTTGAAACGCTGTTTAGACGCTGCGATTCAATGCGATACCACCTTCAACCCAACCCCAACTTTGATAAGTTGTGCGATGCACCGTTTACACACAATGGTTGCGTTCATCAAACAGAGAGCTTGGAATCGGATTGCAATCGGATTGGAAGCTCTTTTACTAGTGAACGGTGCGCTGAATTAATCGGATTGGAAGCGCTCGCCATTTTATTCAGCCTTAAATTTGTTATTGTGCTGTGATAGCTGAATCCCGCCAACTTTAAAATTAAGTTCAAAGTAAAATGGACAATTTAATTAAAATTGAATATAAATACAATAATTATTGCATGTAATTTATTGTAAGTATTTGTAGTTCTTATTTATATGTATCCTATATATAGTTAATATCTAAATTAAGTTAGAACTATTTGTGTTTTTTTATTTATATAGTTACTAGAAATACCTAACTCATTTATTTTCCAACAATCCAGTTTTTGATTGATTCACAAATCTTATAAAAATTGGTATTGATTGCATACCAACTATTTGTAATTAATATTTACCTACAATAAAATTAAATTTAATATAGGTAGGTAGGTACCTATACAATAATACTCCATATTAGTTATTTTCAATAATATTTCCAATTTTTTATTCTTCTTCACCCACCGTTATATTATTAATTTCTTTATTTAGCATACCTACTCAATATTGCATTTATCCAGAACATTATTGCCTTCTATATTATAAAATTGTGTAAAACACAATGTTCGTTAATCGAATATTTTCTGTATCAAATTTTAATCCTCTAAATTTGCATTTTATTAGTTCAAACCTTTCTACAGCTGACCGAATCTTTAATTTATTATCAAAATTTTCTTGTTCTTGTAGTAAACGTTTATTATTCTGGTAAGATTTCATTAAGTTAAGTATCTAGATATGCCGAATTTTGAATGAGATATATATTCGCTGGTAAAATGGAATCTGCTCGAGTTAAATAGTTAATAGGCCTGGATCCTGCATACCAAAAGAAAGTTTATTAATAGCAAGCTGAAAATTTATTATTAGCTTAACGGTGTCTAGTCGGACAAACTTTGATGTTTTAATTTAAAACAAACACTGGAACGGGAAGTTTTAATTGTTGAACAGGTTACAGGTTTCGAACGTCAGACTACAAAAACGTCTCATGTATTGTGTCAGACAGAACTTCTAATTGATTTGCTACTCTTTCATTAGCATGCAAAATCAGACTGCTATTTATCACCAATATAATTCCTATCCTCTGACATGTTCTACGTGTCGGAATTATTAAAATGCCCAACATAGAGAGAGAGACATACTTTATTGATACAATGTACTAAAAGGCCATCGACCAAAGTCTTTCAGCCAACTGCCCAACATATTTTTCGGACAAAAATTTTTTCATATATTATAATATACAAAGTTTGCTATTGAATAAACTTAAAAACAACCTGCTAGTTTTCACAATCATAAACTTGTCAGGATGGCACGTTCCACAATTAAGGCTTCCCCTGTTCCAGTGTTTCTATACATCAAAGTGTGTCCAACTAGACACTGTTAAGCTATTAACAAATTTGAGCTTGCTATTAATCAACTTTTTTTTGGTATGCGGGATCCAGGCCTAGGTACGAAATTTTTAAAAGTAGACGTTTTAAAAAAAATTTAATTATACAGTTTAAACAGCTTTTTCAAAACTATTTACAATCATATTATTTGTTGTCATTTCATGGAATTAGGCATACTCCAAATTTAATATAAGTACTATGAAAAAAGAACTAGAGGGAGATATAATCTATTTTTTAATAAGATTCTTTGATCACAACCAACTAACTCTTGAGATAAACTGGGAATGCAGTAGACATCCCTTTATGATGCTCATACAGAAGCACATTTCCAAGCAATCTTACATTACAAAGTTGTTGCTGGCATCCTATAAAGGGAAAAAATAATTATTTTGCATGGTTACGTTATATCTTGAAGCTGTATTCGATAAAAAATTCTGAAACGAGAAAGCTCACTTTAATACTTATCCGGGCAAGACATTTTACTTCCATATAAAAGACATGGCGTTTCGGGCCTATTGAGCCCCACTTGCCCGGATAAGGGTTAAAACAGTAAAAGAAAACGCAGCAGCATAAGGTACTGTTAGTTGGGAGCACTCTGAAGACCACCATGTGTTCGTTGTTCTCTGATAATACCATCAATACAGATAGAATTATTTCTACGAGTATGGCTATGTCAAACGAAATAAGGATTGAGAGACCTTTTAGACGCTCTCAGTGAAACAAATGCAATTTTAGAGCCACAACCAAATACTAGGAACGCTAAGGAAGAAATTCCTCTTATTAAAAAAAGAATGGAGGGACAATTCTTGTTAACAAATTCTGCTTAACAATGGAGGAGGAAGATATATGAAAGGTTGTGTTACAATACATTTAGTTTTTATCTAAGCATGAAAATAAATATTATAACCACATTTGTACTACATTTATTTTCAAACAAACCAGTTTTTTATTGATTCACAAAAAATTTTTATTGATTACGATTTACAATTAACCCATTCGCAGATACGACTATATATGCATGTACTTACAAAGGGAAATTACTGTCTGCATATGAAAATGTGTCCACAAATGTGTTAATACAATATTTACAATAAAATTATATTATAGAATATTTACAATAAAATTAAACTCAATATACACATTGATATTCAAGATTAGTTATTTCCAATTTTTTGTAATTCTATATTATTTGGGTGAAAATCTTATGTCCAGAGCTCTTTGGCAAACCAAACGTATCCCCAGCAACAAATTATCTGGTTTACTTAGCATCCACATCATAAACATTAATTTTTTCCAATAGAATTATTCTGTTTTCAAATTGGTGGATATGACCAATACAATTAAATAGTTCCTGGAAATATAACAATATAATATACATGATGTTATTAATTTGTTATACAATTTTACCTGGAAAGTAGTTCTGAACATACGAAAATGTTCTCTAAATTGGATATTGAATTATGGTTTATAATATATTTAATTTCATCTCATCCTTCTGGAATAATTTGAGGTAGGTACATCTGCTAAATGTATAACGGCATTTGCTAATTTCGTCCCCAAACAAAAGTTCTTCAAGAATATTATCCATTTTAGTTTAGACAGTTTCAGTTTTATTTAAAATAAAAACAAAACTGTCTAGGTTTAGGTTATAAATTATATAAACAAAGAATAAAAACATAAACAAATGGAACACAGAACACTCTCAATCGAATGTCAAACGTCAGTCGTTCACTAGTAAAAAAACTGTCAGCGTTTCAGCGCAAATTAATCGGATTGCACTCGGATTATTCTGGTGAACGCGACCAATGATAAGTTGCAACAACTCGATTGACCTTGATAAGTTGTTTGATTTATCGCTGTGTTTAAACGATCCTTAAAAGTTACTTATTTTTACGTAAGGAATTCAAATCTAAGAAGCTGCTCTCTGGCAGCCGCTCTTATCTCCGGAAGGTGACCGTTTTGTTGTTCGTATAATGTTTTTCTTTCACTGGCTAGCAGGTAGATAGAAGGGGCGCCGGCTATCACCTGTAAGGCCGTGGTAGACGTAGTCTTGTATGCGCTGACTACGTTTAACAGAGGTTTTCTCTGCGCCTTGTTTAGCACGTCTCTATATTTCTTATAGCGTAGAACCTCGACCCAGACTAGAGCTCCGTAGAGAAGGGTGGACTGTATAGTGTGGAGATACAGTCTCCTTTTAGCACTACCTGGCCCTCCAACATTTGGTGTTATTCTTCGGAGGGCCCCGGTTTGTGCCTCCGCTTTCCCTACCCTCGTAAGATGCTTGGTGAACCCCAGTCCTCTCTCGAGGTCTACGCCCAGATATTTGGCGCAAGAGGAAGGTTTGACAAAGGACGTCTGTAATTCTTAAATAATTGATACGTCTTTGTCTGTCTGTCTCTTGTGCCCTTCTCCATTGTCTTATACAGGGCGAGGAAAATAAAGGGCCTATTAGAAATATCTCGAGGGAGATATTTTTAAACAGAATCATGAAAATTTGAATTAAGGGGTTTTGAAGAGTCATCTGTTTAATGAAAATATTTTCATCTATTTGCTACTTCCGGTTATAACGGAAGTTGCTTATAACTTCGTTTTTTTTAATGGGACACCCTGTATATTTTTACATTTTTGGATTCTCTCCGATGCCTTCTTTCAGAAAATATAAGGTTTTGTAATGTTATACACGGTATTTTAAAAGATAATTATGTTTTTTTATTAATTTCGTAGCAGCATTCACACCCTGTAGAATTGTAGTAGTTTGACATCTAAAACTCTACTTACGTTCAAATTTTAGTATACAGGGTTGGTCGAAACTCGGAACGAGTATTTTCTGAGTTTAACACCCTCTATTTTAGTATTGTAATCAAAGGATATTTTATAATACTTTTTAATTTCCTAAGCATTCCCTATACCTAACTGTTTTAATTTGTGCTTAATTGTTAATCGTACCAACAATCTTAAATACGTAGGTATTTTGATAGCTAAACAATTATTGGTAATTTTAAGGATCAATCTGGATTAATATGTATTTATTTCTGAAAAATTATTTGTGACTGAATATTTTCACGGCCAACCTAAAAAAATTTTACGCATTCTTTGTTGCAATTAATGTTTAGCTTGAATCAGCAATAACTCACAAATTAAAGCAGTTAGGTATAGGGAATACTTAAAATAAAAAATGCCATAAAATATCATTTCATTCCCATACTAAAATACAGGGTGTTCCATTTAAGAAAAATCCTAAAATATTCATTCCGAGTTTCGACCAACCCTGTATACTAAAATTTCAAAATTAGCTGTACTAATGATTCTTAACAATAATAGACTATATTAAAAATCACCTGAATGTAAGCAGAGTTTTTAATGTCAAACTATTAGGGGAAGGGAGGGCAAGATGGAAGGCTTAACTTTATGATGTGTAAAAAAATAAAACAACGTAATACAAAACTTTCATTTTAATCTTTCTTTAAAGAGACCTTATACAGTTACAAAAGTCAGCCATTAAATATTATTAATAATAAGTAAAATTGTTTTTATGAGTAATTAAAAAATAATGTCAAAAATTCCATCTTGCCCTTACCCTGAGGGCAGGATGGAAAGCTTGTTCGGGCAAGATGGAATGCAGAGGAAAGCACTACATTTTACAGTTTACACACATAAAACTGCCATCTTCTGTGTCGGTACACAATTCATGTGCCCAACCATTACATACAGGACATTGTACCCAGTCCTCTGTGGGTGGTTCAACATAACGTTCACCACATACAAAGAACACATCATTTTGTGAAGACTGTTCTAACTTTTTCTGTTTTTGTCCCTTTTCCTTTACCTTTTCTTTTATTCTCGCAGGTTCCTATTTCCTTGCTGATATTTTTGCCTAACTATTATCTTCCAACTTGCCCTAAGTTGCAATTTTCCATCTTGCCCATATGCCCCTTTCCAATAAAAATATCAATATTTTAAAAATGCTTTATTATTTCTCTTATTTAAATATCAATTCAGATAACCTGTACCTAGTAGATACTTTGTATAAATGCATAATAATAATATTATACACCTTGTTTAAATAATCGGATCACAAAAATTCAATAATTGCGTAATATTTAACTGCAAAAATAAGAAGGAAGCGTGTACACTCATTAGCTGACCTGAACTGATTGAGCCGTCGTTTGTAAATGGAAGAGGTTCGCCTGCATCTGTGTGAGTGTGGATCCGGGCGCTTTATTGCGCAGTTCGGGTTTTATAGGTAATTTCCATCTTGCCCTATCCTTCCATCTTACCCTCCTTTCCCCTACAATTCTACAGGGTGTGAATGTTGCTACGAAATTAATAAAAAAACCTAAATATCTCTTAAAATAGCCTGTATAATATTACAAAACCTCATATTTTAAGAAAGAAGATATTTAGGAAAATCCAAAAATGTAAAAATATACCATAAAAAAACGAAGTTATAAGCAACTTCCGGTATAACCGGAGACTGCAAAGAGATGAAAATAATTTCATTTAATAGATCATCTTTCAAAACCACTTTATTACAATTTTCATGATTCTGTTGCCTTTAGTTCTCGAGATATTTCTACTAGGCCAGTTATCTGCCTCACCCTATATTCATGGTTTTCAGGTCGTCTTCCACGTTATCAAACTATCTATTCTTTTCTTTTTTTTGTCTTCCTATCGGCTTCCAATGTAATATTTGCTTTGCTGTTTTTGCATCTTCTTTTTTAGGTATACCTAGATTACGAAGGTCTTCCAGCATTTTGTTTCTTTTCACACTATCAAAAGCTTGTTTAAAGTCTATATACATCTTATACAATTATATATCGTATTCATAAGCTTTTCTTGTATCGTTCTTAGAATGAATATGTTATCTGTAGTGGCTCTATTTGGTCTGAATCCATTTTTATAATCACCAATTATATTTTATGAGTATTTTAACAATCGCATCTTTTTTTGTTTTTATTCTCTGGATAAACTGTGTACTAGTTCCATCCATTCTCTTCTATTTTTTCCCCTCTTTTTGACTTCCCCATCTTAGTCCAATTTTTTCGTGTTCTCTCGTCGTTGTTCTTTTCCAGCTGTTGTCTGGTCTTCCTTTCTTTCTTTTCCCCTCTGGTTGGTATTCAAGTGCTTGTCTTGCTATGTTGCTTTGGTCTTTTCGCAAAGTGTGGCCAATCTATTTCCATTTTTTTCCTTGACTGTAGTAGATATGTTAGTTTGCTTTGTTATTAGTATAGTATTGTAGTATGTATCAGTTATTCTGTTGGGCCAGTATATTTTCACGATTTTTCTTAGAGATTTGTTTACAAAAGTTTGCAGTATTTTCATTGTGTTTTCTTCCTGTTTACATGTTTCTGCTCCATAGAGTAGTATACTTTTAATGCAACTATTAAAGATTTTAATTTTTGTTGTTTCCGATATTTCGTTTATTTGTTTTAAATGAACTCAGGTAGGTGGAGTTGCCACCTACCATTCAACATGTGGACAACTCGATTTGGGGTCTAAATGGTGCCGTGGGCATAATACATGCAACATTTTGTGCATCCATGTTTAATTTCACAATTACAGTCAATGTTTCCATAACTGATCAAGTTTAAAGGGGTTTTTACCCTAATATTTTTGTATTTTGGTGGTTAGCATGTCAGCATCTTGTCAGCACTGATGATGATCTGTTATCAGCTTGAAAACTAGTTCTGCTTGTGATGTAGCCCTTTTTGGGGAATTTTATTAAATATGCCTTTTATAAAGGATTTTACTTGTTTTTTTTAAATATACGTTTATTTAGTGTTCTAAAAATATTTCTTGGTTGTATTATATTTTGGAAGTAATAAGAACTAACCAAGATAAATTAATATTTATTGAAAGTTTTGGTCGGAATAAAAGTCATCGTGAAACTTAAAAAAAGTCGACTGAAAAATATAAGCAATTGATCTATCTCCCTATTCCGTGGCGTTGAAAATAGTCTAGATTCTCTCTAAGTTTTATTTTATTTACGTTTAGTATACTTTAAACTTTGATCGATTTTTGAATCACAAGGGAATTTCATCCGAACTTCAAGCAGCACAATCTTGTTTTGAACTCTCGGGCGACCACTGACCAATCATAGTTACGATATCTACATACAGTGAGGACTTTTAGGTTGGAATAAATTCATTTTCTCGAGAATGGGCGATTTTGGAGATAAATCCCGAAACAGGTCGATTTTTATTTTTAATTATGATTTTTTCGCATGTCTATCATACTAGTGACGTCATCAATTAGGGCGTGATGACGCAATTGATTATTTTTTAAATGAGAATAGGAGTCGTTCGCTAGCTCATTTGAAAACGTATTCAATACTCTATTCAGTAATATAAACCATATAATACCAAAATCCAAAATATAAACCCCAAAACCAAAATCCAAAACCAAAACTCCAAAACTCCAAAACCCTGAAACAATAGAATATTGTTTAGGATTTAGAAAAGTAAAGTGACAATTTTTTACCCGATTAGAAAAAGAAATCAAATAATTATTACCTTGTACAATAGATCTTCTCATAAACGATTGCTTGCCACAACAGCAAAATGAAGACACATTGATATTAGTGGTCTTTCAAAATAACTAACTTGCCACTTTTTACAAAAACTAAACGATGTATAGAGGTGGGAACGGATATATTTTTGTAGAGGCTTTGTAACTGTAACAATTAACAATTATTTATACAGAATATCCAACAAAAACTTTTTTTATTGAATTAATGGACAGAAAAGAAGAATGTAAGATTTCTTGAATTCAAAATTCATTTTACTGCTGTCAGAAAATAGGTAAAAATGTTTATTTCACAAATATTCGTAAACATAGCTATTTTCTTAAATTCAATGTTCAAATTGCTAAGAGACAGGTGGGTGGCAGCTTTAACATTGAATTTAAGAGAAAAGCAATATTTATTTGCCAAATAAACATTTCTTTCTGTTTTCTGACAGTACTAAAATGTATTTTGAATTAAATGAATTACATGCTTTCTTCTTTTTGTCTCAATTACTTTAATTCAAAATTTTTTTTTGGACACCCTCCATAAATAATTATTTTAACGTATATATTACTGAATAGAGAATTAAATAACCTTTCAAAGGAGCTAACACACGACCCCTACTGTCATTTAAAAAAATAATCGATTACCTCATCACGCCTAGATGGATGACGTTACTAGTATAATACTCAGTCGAACCCGCTTATTAGAATACCGGTTATAGGAATATCCCGCCAAACAATCATAATTTAAAAATAAAAATCGACCTGTTTAGGGATTTTTCTCCAAAATCGCCAATTCTCGAGAAAATGAATTTATTCCAACCTAAACGTCCTCACTGTATGTATAGTGCAATCACTGAATGTTTTCACCTCCGATGTTGTTAAACCTCCATATATTTTCATGAAAATTGGTCAGTATTTAAAAGGTACCTTTAGAAACAAAGGTGACATGGTGCCAACTTGCGCTTTCTTCTGGGGTTGGATGCCACCCCTTCTTGAAGATGGAAATTATTTTATTAAAATATATCTCCAGAAATAGAGAAAGGGACCAATTCTAAATAAAATTTGTTATATAAAGTTATTCACATAAATCAATAGTTTTTGAGTTACAGAAGAGGTTTAGTTTTTTCCTGAAAAAAAAAATGAATGTTTTCAAGCGGTTTTTCATAAATAACTCAAAAACATTAAGTTTCTTCAAAAAAGTTGTCATTATAAAAAATGAAGCTAATAAAAAATAAAATAAATTTCTGATTTGAAATATCTCATAATGTTAATTCCAAGTGAGTTATAGGTCATTAAATGTATATTGTTTCATTGTATTCAAATCTAAGTATTAAAGCTTAAATAACAGGAAAACGATGCATTTTATTAAATATACTTACTAAACATGTTTTAAAGCACTCGGCAATAACTACCAAAAAAGCTACAGAAGAAGTCAATATCATCAAAACTAAGCAAGTTATGATGAAAACAAGAGGACTCTTTCAAATTTTTTAGGAAAAAGTGAAACACAAAACATACGCCATTTCCACCAAAATTAAAATTTATAGGCAGTAATTCCTATAATACTCTCTTTATATTAACAGAAGTAATGACCTCAAAAATCTCGACCGCTTTAGAAGCATATTTAAAAAAAATATGATTTAAAATTTTTTTCGAAATTTTCGTTAATCTCGTTTTTTTATAACTCCATAAATACTCGATATACGTAATAAATGATAGGGAATGAAATTTTAGTTTTATTTTTAGCAAAACTTTTACTGGGTTTTTTATTTTCTATTATAAAAAATAACCGAGATAGAAACATTTAAAGCCTAAATTTTACTGCGGAATCCATGCAACCGGAGCCCTTTAACCTTTTGTCTTAAAAAAAATAAGGGATTCAGAAGATTTAATACGATGGTATAGCTCTTGCAAATACCTTTGAAATGATTGTCGGATAAACCTGATATAATAAAAATTTACGGAGTAAAAGTTAAAAAGCCAATAACATTTTTTTGGAAAAGGTTATGTGGCAAAGATTTTTTATAATATACAGTTGAGTCCCCGAATCTTTACCCGTGCGTCATAATTTAAAGCATACGAAATAAGTCGATGATAAGTCGGAAATTGAAATTTACTAAAGGCAACAATAAGTGACAGTAAGTGACTTGCTGTTGCGTTTAGTAAATTTCAATTTCCGACTTATCATCGACTTATTTCGTATGCTTTAAATGATGACGCACGGGTAAAGATTCGCGGACTCAACTGTATATAAGGTGCCGAGAAGTCCAATTACACGTTTGTCGTAAGATATACGAAACAAATTATTTAGGTAAGATTGGGGCATAGATAGGATAAGAATTTAAAAATATTTCGAAATATAAAGAGCCACTCGTATTGACGGGGTGAAACAAACTTATCTTTTTTTTAATAGAACACTCTGTATATTTTTACATTTTTTAATTCTCCTCGATGTTTTCTTTCTTAAAACATATAATTTTGTAATGTTATACGAAGTAGTTTAAAAGATAATTACATCTTTTTATTAATTTCATAGCAATGTACACACCCTGTATAACTGTAGTGATTTGAAATAAAAAACTCTGAAATGTCTAAAGAAAATATATTATACAAAATTCCAGGTGGGTCGGTCAAGTAGTTTTTGAGATACAATGTCTACAGTCTTTGAAAAAAAAATTTTTTGAGAAAAACGCGTATTGCCAACTTTTATTTTCCATTTTTTTATTGTCTATCAAGTCGTAAAGTGATGCACACGGGAATATGTTTTTGAATCGCGGGGTAATTTACAAAAGAAAATGAGAAAGAGATGAGAATAGTAGAGGTGGGAAATTGTCGGTATTAACCTATAAAACATTATCACTTACGATAGTTTCCCACCTTTAGACGTTTTTTTTTTGTTTCGACTGACATAAATAAACGTCAAAATAATATGACAAGGTAATAGCTGAATATTTTTTGTCTGAGGGAATGGGAAAACTGTGTCAGTTTAATTTTTAAAAAATAAAGTAACATTAATAACTCTTTAATCATAATCTTTGTTTTTATTGATTTGTGGACAGCCTTGCTTCCAAACTCACTCATTTTATTCGTTCTAACAGCTCCGTCAAAACTATTTAAAATTAAAAAAATGTTCATGTAACATTAACGTCATACGTATGACGAAAACACAGAGTCAACTAGCTCTTAGCTAACGTCTAAAGGTGGGAAACTATCGTAGGTGGTAATGTTTTATAGGTTAATACCGAAAATTTCTCACGTCTACTATTTTCGTCTCGTTTTATTTCACAACGCATTATGGTGTCCATCTTTTGCGTTATTTTTCCGGTTATTACCGCTTATCACTGTATAAGGTTATTTTGCCGGTTATTAGCGCGCTTATCACTGTATAACTTATACAGTGATAAGCGGTAATAACCGGCAAAATAACGCAAAAGATGGAAAACATAATACATTGTGAAATAAAAAGAGATGAAACTAGGAGAGGCGGAAATTATCGATATAAACGTATAAATTAACATTACATTACATAGTTTCCCACCTTTAGACGTCTGTGACAGGAGTATTTTATAAAATTTTCCTGTCACAGTGATAGTTGACATGTTCCTCCGTTATCTCTAAAGGTGGGGAACTATGTAATATTAATTTATACCGTTGTATATCGATAATTTCCACCTCTACTAGTTTCATCTCTTTTTATACTTCACAATGTATTATAATGTTTTCTATTTTTTGGGCAATTTACCGGTTATTAACGCGCTCATCACTGTATAATAATTGATAAATCCATTTTTGTTCCGTTTCTGTCCATTTCTTCCATTTAATTGTAGAGTCTTTCTTTGTTTGTCAGTTATTTCCGCTATTTACTCTAGTGATATTTCAATTAAAACGAATTTAATTATAATTCAATAAATTAAACTCCTGAACTCCTGCATGCGGGACCTAAGGGTTCACTTGTAGCCTTGTAGGTCAATAATCAATAACTAATCATAATTCTAACTGTTACAGAGATAACACATAGTCTGCCCTAGATATAGAGGTTGGACTGGAAATAATTGAATCGTTTATTGTTGAAAGGGGGTAAGAAACATTTTGAACTTTCCGAGTGATAGTAATAAAACCCTTCTCTCTTTCTATATGCACGTCATTTGGTGTTAAATGCAGTTTCGCAGTATAAACTATATCCATGCAGTGCACCAGTGCTTGCTTCCTTTCAACATCAAATGGCACTGATAAAGAAAGAGAGAAGGGTTTTCTACTGTAACTCGAAAAGTAGAAAATGGCTCTTACCCCCTTTCAACAATATTATCGATTCATTAAATGTAAAAATTCCACCAAATGGAATAGGATAAAAATATACTACTCCAACAAATTAACACACCACCTTAAAAATGGGTAATTTTTGATGTCTCGAATTTCCTAAACCTGTTGAAAGACTTAAGTGATCTTTTAAATGTTATATAGGCTATTGATTATGTTCAAAATAAGAGAGCTAAAAGGAACTACAACGTTAACGGGATTTTATTGTCTCATATGGTCAATGTAACTGTAAATGTGAAAAAACCGCGGAGTGCTAACATTTAAATGAGTGTGCTTTTGAGAAAGGGGTGAATTAGTCCCTAGGAACAAGGTGCATTAGGGTGAGTTCTATGCACTATTGGTACAAACACGTCTACAGGAAAATTGTTCCAGGTTAAACTTACTATCGAAATATCACATTTTAAAAATATTTTTTTTACAAAAATATACTCAAAAAAGCAAGAAAAAAACACGAAAGTAGCAATTTTCTTTTTTGCGCCATAACTTTTTTCCACCGAGGTATAGGCATTGCTTCAGCGAAAAATAACTTCAATCCTTCCTCTTTAAAATGACGTTTGGTAGAAGTCTCTAGGGTTTATAGTTTCCAAAATTTAATTTTTCAAAGTTCGCCGCTCACAGCATTTTTGGGCCATTTTCCCCATTATTTCGCTAACATTGTTGTGTAACTTTTTTTTACGCATTTCTAGGTATATGCATTGGTACATTTAGTAGGAAGAAAAGTCAATTACCTTTAAAATGGTCTATAGTATAAGGTTGTACGACTATTTTCTAAGCAAGTGATGCTTTTTCAAGGATTTATACTTTTAATGATTTTTGATATTTTTTATGATTATTTTTAAAATTTTTCATTATGACTTTTTTTCTTGTACGTTTAGGTATATACATTATGAAATAATAAAAAGCATATTTTCTTTACAAAATAATTTACTGCAAAAAATTCAAGGACTATTTTTAAACAAGATATACGTATGCTATCCTAGTGCGGCAGATTCGTGCAAATATAAGAATTGTGCATTTAATGATATAAGCATATAATTTGGACCACATATACTACACATATAAAAGTTCAAAATTAGATAGGAGGTCATCTCAGATTTTGCCTTTTACAAAAATGGGGGGATTCAAAATGCGACTATATATATGTGACTAATAGCACGATAACTTTTGAACGAGACTTCAGATTTCAACCAAATTTGGAATATAGGTTATTTTTTTAATGTATAAGATCGAGGTCTTGAACCGGAAGAATCGGTTAACAAGAAGTTGTGTTTTTCCTAGTTTTTATGTAAAAATATATTGTTTTTTTTCAATTATTTCACCCTGTATGTATTAATTTTTTAATTAGCTAATACGGCCATTAAAAAGAGCGTAAAAATATTTTTTAGGAGATATTTTTAACTTTTTAATTATGTTAATTACCATCTATTAAGTGCAAAACGTATCTTCACATGTACCTATATGCAATACATATTCGTGCAAATATTATAGAATAATTGTGCATTTAATGGTAGAAGCATATAATTTGGACCACATATACTACACATATAGAGGTTCAAATTTAGATACGAGGCCATCTCAGTTTTTGTTCCTTTTACAAAAATGGCGGGCATTCAAAATGGCGACTATACATATGTGACTAATAGCACGATAACTTTTGAACGAGATGTCAGATTTCAACCAAATTTGGTATGAACGTTCTTTTTTTGATGAATAATATCGAAGTCTTGAACCGGAAGAATCGGTTTACCAGAATTTGTATTTTTACTGTTTTTTTTTAATGTAAAAATATGTTGTTGTTCTGAAGCTATTTCCTTGTTTTTTGAAGCTATTTTTATTCTGAAGCTATTTGGGCTACGAAACGTTAATAAATTCATTTTTTAGTAAAATTGTGGCTTATTTCCCATAAAAAATACGTAATTATAAAAATATGTTGTTTCTTTATCAATTCTTTCACCCTGTATATACTAATTTTTCAAAAAGGTGATACCAACGTTGAAAAGAGCGTGAAAATATTTTTTAGGACATATTTTGAACTCTTTAGTTATATTAATTACCATTTAATACATGCATAACGTATCTTCAGATATAGGTACCTATGTGCGGCAGATTCGTGCAAATAATAATATAAGAATTATTGTGCATTTAATGGTAGAAGCATATAATTTGGACCACACATACTACACATACAAAGATTCAAATTTAGATATGAGGTCATCTCAGATTTAGTCTTTTACAAAAATGGCGGGCATTTAAAATGAATCTGCCGCCCATAGGTATATGTGAACATACGTTATGCATTTATTAAGTGGTAATTAACACAACTGAAAAGTTCAAAATATTTCCTAAATGATATATTTACACTCTTTTCTTATTATTACATAAAAAAAACAGTAAAAACACAAATTCTGGTAAACCGATTCTTCCAGTTCAAGACCTCGATATTATTCATCAAAAAAAGAACCTATATACCAAATTTGGTTGAAATATGACGTTTTGTTCAAAAGTTATCGTGCTTTTAGTCACATATGTATAGTCGCCATTTTAAATGCCCGCCATTTTTGTAAAAGGAACAAAAACTGAGATGGCCTCGTATGTAAATTTGAACGTTTATATGTGTAGTATATGTGGTCCAAATTATATACTTCTATCATTAAATGCACAATTGTTTCACATATCGGCTGCACTATCCAAGGGTATCCGTAATTTGAGAAAAATTTTACACTTTTTGATATTGTGAAATATAAAGGTACTTTACTCCTGAGCAAAATTCATATTTTTTAACATACCTCCTATACTATTGATAAAATTTTATATCTGATGATTGCATCTTAGGTTTTAGACTATGTAGAGCATTTTATAAAGAATAATTTTTTTCATAAAGTTAATAATAAAAAAAGTTTTCCATATGGTTCCAACTTAGTGGGACCTATTGCATGTGTATATGTTACACTTTGAAAAAGCATATCTTGTTTACAAATTAATAGTCCTAGAATTTTTTACAATACACCATTTTAAAGTAAAGAAAATAAGTTTTATTTTCTATTTCACAATGTATACAGTGCGTCCATAAAGTAACGCATAAATTCGTAATTTCGTAAACCAGTGACTTAAAGGAAAAATCCCGAAACAGGTCGATTTTTATTTTTAAATTACGATTTTTTGGAATACATATCATACTAGTGACGTCATCCTTCTGGGCGTGATGACGTATTCGATGATATTTTTAAATGAGAATAGGGGTCATGTGATAGCTCGTTTGAAAGGGTATTCAATTATCTATTCAATAATATAAACATTAACATAATTATTTATACAGGGTGTTAAAAAAAAAACATTTTTTTAAATAAAATAATTGAGACAAAAAGAAGAATTCATGTAATTTATTTAATTCAAAATGCGTTTTATTACTGTCAGAAAACAGAAAAAAAATTATTTGACAAATAAACATTGATTTTCGCATAAACGAAATATTCAAACTGGCAAGAGGCAGGTGGGTGGCAGCTTTAACATTGAATTTAAGCGAAAAACAATATTTATTTGTCAAATAAACATTTTTTCCTTTTTTCTGAAAACATTAAAACGTATTTTGAATTATACAAATTACATACATTCTTCTTTTTGTCTCAATTATTTAAATTAGAAAAATTTTTTTTGAACACCTTGTATAAATAATTATGTTAATGGTTATATTATGAAATAGAGAATTGAATATCCTTTCAAATGAGCTATCACATGACCCCTATTCTCATTTAAAAAAATCATCGATTACGTCATCACGCTCAGATGAATGACGTCACTAATATGATATATATGCCAAAAAATCGGAAATTAAAAATAAAAATCGACCTGTGTCGGGATTTTTCCTTAAAGTTTCCGGTTTACGAAATAATGAATTTATGCGTTACTTTATGGACGCACTGTATACCTAAATATACAATAAACAAAGTTATAACGAGAAATTTAAAAATAATCGTAAAATATATCAAAAATCATTAAAAGTATAAAACCTTGAAAAACCATATTTTGCTTAAAACTAGTTATACAGCATTCTACGATAGACCATTTTAAAGGTTATTGTTATTTCTTTCCATTAAATGAAATGTAACATTGCATATGCTTAAAGCTGCGTAGAAAAAAGTTACAGAACAATGTTTGCGAAGTAACAAGGAAACTGTCTCAAAATCGCTCCGAGTGGTGAATTTTGAAAATCATATTTTGGAAACTATAAATCATAGAGACTTCTACCATACGTCATTTTAAAGCGAAAATATGGAAGTTTTTTTTTCTGTGAAGCAATGCCTTTACCTGTATCTCCGTAGAAAAAAGTTATGGGGCAAAAAACAAAATTGCTATCTTTCGTGTTTTTTTCTTGCTTTTCTTTTGAATATATTTTTGTCAAAAATATATTTTTGACTTTAAAATGTGACACTTCGATAGTAAATTTAACCTGGAACAATTTTCTTGTAGGCGTGTCTGCACCAAAAGTGCATAGAACTCACCCTAATTCGCCCTGTGCCTAGGGACTAATCCACCTCTTTCTCAATAACGCACCCGTTTAAATTGTAGCACTCGGTGGTTTTTTCATATTCAGAGGTCCATTGACTATTATGAAACAATAAAACCCAGTTAACGTTGTAGTTCCTTTCTAAAATACATAATCAATAGCCTAAATAAGCCTTATTCTTAAACAAAAGCGCTGTAATAAAATTGTTACAAGACAGGTAAATTATCACTGTATACCGGGTGTACAAGTCAAACTGTGCTTTTTTGTCAAAGTTCACATTTATAAAATACTGAAATTAAAACCCAACTATAGCCTTAGGTGTTCTTAACATTCTGTTTTTTGATTCATTTGCTTATGTTGGATAATAAAAAAGTTAGATACTTTAACAACTAGTCATGTTCATGTATGCACGCCAATGTTGAATATATAAATCTTAATTGTATGTCAAAAAATGCGCAATAACTACCTCTTAAAGCCCACCAAATTTTATTTGCATATCTCAACCGGTTTTAGAGCAATAAATAAATCGTCAGTGTGTAAGAAAAATTGAAACACCCCGTACCTCGCAAACAAAGCAATTGCGGACATATGTTTATAAAGCAAACTGTCATTTCTTTTTTTTCATGTAGAATTACCCTTTAAAGTTTGTAGCACATCCTATATTGATGAAAAACATGGCTAGTTGTTAAAGTACCTAACTTTTTATTATCCAACATAAGCGAATGAATAAAAAAAAACAGAATGTTAAGAAAATCTGAGGGTATAGTTGGGTTTTAATTTCAGTATTTTATAAATGCCAGAATATTCCTCAGGATATGGTGAACTTTGAGAAAAAAACACAGTTTGATTGGTATACCCGGTATACAATGAAAATTTACCTGCCTAGCAATAATATTTACAGCGATATTGCTAAAGAATAGGGCTATAACATATTAAAAAAATCACTTAAATCGGATGCCAGGTTTAGGAAATTCGAGACATTAAAAAATGACCCATTTTTAAGGTGGTGCGATAATTTCTCGGAGTAGTGTATTATGTAGATCCAAATAAGATTCTTTGGGAAGGCCTTCTTGAAATAAATAAAATATATCAAGTTTGTTATTAGTTCCTTTCTAACCGTTTCTTTCCCAAATATTTTAAACATACGGCAACAGAAACCACTAGGATTAAAAATTGGTTGTGGTTAAAACAAAAATTTATTGGCTGGTATCTTCCTCAGGCACTAACGTCCTTGTTTCGAGTAGGGATCAGTTTACTGATAAGAAGTTTTCACTGATGATGGTCTGATAAGACAAAAATAAAACATTTTGAAATTTTTTAATCCGTTTAGATAATTAAAATTTTAATATAGGTATACCATTATACATTAGATGGCAGAAGCTATTTGCAGAAAAATTGGTTCAAAATCAGGTTCGAAGACTACCATTAGTCCAGAAAGCCACTGCGCATCCGCTAGGAAAAATTTTCTAATTCGGATTTTTTGCACAGTCTTACTCAAAAAGGACTTCTTTTAACAAATTTGCATGTTGCCAGGACCAAAAGGTGGTCAAAAATTTTTTAAACGTTTTTTTTTTGTTTTTTTCCCAACATTATTTTTTTTGCATGGAAAAAGTTTTTTAGGTTTTTTGTATCATTCTAAACAGAAAAGGTCTTTAGTGACTTTTCTCTAAAAATGATAGTTTTTGACATATCAGCGATTAAAAATTGAAAAATTGCGAAATCGGACATTTTTAACCCTCAAAAACTATGTGAAAAACTGAAAATTTGAATGTTGCCAAGGTAGGTAGACATTCTTTAAACTTCGATTGATGAAATCCCGAAGAGTTTCTTGCAATACAATATTCAAAACTCCTTTGTTTTTTAATTGCTAATTAAGCGTGCGCGACACTATTTTCCACCGACAGTATGGTGCAAATGAAAGGAATAAATTCGTTATTTCGTAAACCGGCGACTTTAAGGAAAAATCACGAAACAGGTCGATTTTTATTTTTAAGTTATGATATTGTGGCATATATGGTATACTAGTGACGTCATCCATCTGGACGTGATGACGTAATCGATGATTTTTTTAAATGAGAATAGGGGTCGTGTGCTAGCTCATTTGAAAGTTTCTTCAATTCTCTTTGTGTGAAATTATGTCAAAGTGTCACGAGAGCAAAAATTCCATATTAATTTCAGAGGTCGAGTGCAATTTGTTGCGATTATTTCATGAATAAAACTGTTCAAAACCAAAATTTTATTGTAATTTATTTATGTAAGTACCATTAAACACACAGTTTTTATAAATATTTGACGATTGAAAGTCATCACTTTTATAATTTTTAAAACAATAATTGTCATTAATGTCACTGAATGTATTTTTTCGTAGCAACGAAGGGCATCTGACGTAATATATTTAACGACGGGAGATTATCAAAAATTATCGATTTAATTCAGATTTCTGTAGCTTTCTATTGGTCAGAATCTCCTATGAATGGAATAATCATTAGTGTCTGTCATATCCATACTTTTATTATCTAAACTAGTATTATCACTTTTCTCTGAAATATTAAAACTAGATATTTTTTGACCATTCATTTCCTTAAATCGTTTCAATTGTTTTGTAGCATTTTTGTAATGTTTACACTATTTGATGGCATGTCTAAAACTTAAAATAGATACCTAAATGAATTAATTGTTAAAATTACCTTTTTATTCACCAATATGAAAAAAAATTCATATTTGAAGTACAAAAACAAGGAAATCTTATGAATCTTAAAGTTTACCAAATGGTTTTGTTTTAAATATACTTATTTTTTATTTAATAATTTATTTATCTAACTTCCTCACCCACAAAAAACATTTTTCAGTATGACTATATAAGTTAAAAAACACTCACCTCAATAAGATAACAGGAAACCACACTATATAAGCACCAACACCAAAAATAAGTACCTAAACAAAAATCTAAATGAAACTGTCTTGCAATGAATTATCACATCAAAACTGTACTCGAAGTGGAAAATTCCTAACCGAATAAATTAGGTTAGGTTAACATAACCTAACATAATAATAAATATGTTTTAGCTCTTCTTTCTCATGGTACATACTTAAGACGTAATAGTTCGTACTCTTCTGTACGTACTGGTATGTACCCCAGTGTACGTACTTAAAACGTACATTTTACATCATGTACGTACAGTACCAAAATTGTACGTACTCAAAACGTACTGTGCTGTTTGGGGTTTTATATGCAAATTCTTCTTCATCTGTAAGCTACTCAACCGTCTTTGTTTCGATGCTATTATATAGTTTTTTATTTATTCGTTCATTCACATTCAAAATTGTATATTTTACAATCTCTTCTTCAAACATTTTTTCCTTGACTGAATTTAATTAGAAACAACAATTTATTTTAATTTAAACCCTTTAAAAGTCACAACCTTAATCTGGAGGTAAAACTAGGGCTCCTACGATGTTATAACTGCCCAATATTATACTACAGAGCTGAATCATGGACACTCACTGAAGCGATGGAGAAAAAACTTAAAGCCTTCGAGATGTGGCTATGCAGGCGAATCCTAAGGATATCATTGACGAACAAGATAACCAACGAGACTGTATTACGAAGAATGGGAAAGGAAAGAGAGGTGATGTATACCATTAAAAGGAGAAAGTTAGAATATCTCGGACACATAATGAGAAACGGCACTAAATACAGATTACTGAATATATTCCTTCAAGGAAAAGTATTCGGAAAGCGAGGAACTGGGAGAAGAAGAATATCACGGTTGAAGAACCTGAGGAAATGGTTTTTCACAACAACTAATCTATTTAAAGCATCCGTTAATAAAATAATTATAGCCAGAATGATCGCCAATATTCGAAACGAATAGCGTCCAAAATAAGAAAAAGAATTTAATTGTCTGCCGTAGCTTTAATAAAATAAGTCGTAGCTGCCGTAGCTTTAAGTTTCGATTAATCAATAAAATAGAATAGAATATTATAAAATCAACACAAACTATTGATTATCTTTAAAATTTAGTGCAAAAATTATTTTGTGCTCAGACATTTGAATATTAATAAGTAATATTCTGCCTCTCTGCACGCCGATCGGAAGATTAATTTGTGTTTGCTTATTACATCGAAACTCTAGGAGGTCTAAATTAATTGAAAAATTAACTAGCTTTCTAGACGGTGTACTTCCTATGCCATAAGAGTGTCATGAATTCCTGCTGTTTCCCTGACAATGGTACAGTCTTGTGAGGTATATTCTGAAATATTTGTTTTTAGAAATTTACAATGAAGTAAACAACTTCTAATGGATAAATTTCTTATAGAAATTCTGTTGCTACGCTACTGTAAGCAAATAATTTCTACTTTCATAAAACGTACCGATTAACTGTCTCGAGAAAATTCCCCAGAAATCCTTGTTAGCAAATATTCAAAAGGTGGTTTGTGGTTTTACATATTTACTTTTAGAAATTTCGAAGTTGTTACCCGCCAACCCTTTGGGCTTGGTTTGGCATTGCAATTATAATTTTAAGTAGTCAGTATCGAATTGTAAGCCATCTTAGATGGACGCTTCTTGGTTAGGGTTTTTAACTCTCGCGTATTTTTAGTGAAAAAGTATCTTGTTAATACATATTCGACCAGTCGACGTAAAGAAACATCCTTGGTTCATATGTTAACCAGTGACATTTAAACTGTAACAGTGCTCTCGTGTGGTGTGTCGGGGACTAGTGTAAACTGGACATTAAAACGGCGGTTTAAATGTAAGAACATTACGCTAAAACTTTGACGAAATCTTAACTTAGTTATAGTAACAAAGTTAGTCATTAAAAATTACATATTTGCTAATTCTTGTGTTTTTATTTCTCACGTTAGTGGGTGGTCCTTCAAAATGTAATTTATTACATTGCTTCTTTTTCTTCTTCGTCTAGCCATTCACGTCCACATCTGAACATAAGCCTCTTTAAGTCTTCCTTTCCATTGTTTTTTGTTGTACGCTACTTGTAACCAATTTTTCCCGGCAGTTCGTTTCAGATCATCTGTCCATCTCGTAGGAGGTCTGCCTCTGGTTCTTTTGTGTTGGTATGGTCTCCAAGTAAGAATTGTTCAGTGTCATTTGTTTAGATCGCTCCTAGCTACATGTCCAGCGTATTCCCATTTCAATTTTAATGATTTTTGTACCACATCGGTGACTTTGGTTTTCGGTCTTATCCATGTGTTTGTTTTCCTGCCCTTAAGTGATATGCCAAGCATTGCTCTTTCCATCGCGTGTTGAGTGACTGAGTATATTCATATTCTTTTTTGTGTTTGTCCATGTTTGTGTACAATATGTTAATATCGGGATAATGCATGCATCAAAAACTTTAGATCTAAGATGTAGTTGAATTTGCTGATTTCTGAGTATATAGTTCAGTTTGCCGAATGCTGCTCCTCCTAACTTTCTTCTTCTTTTTATTTCTTCCGTTTTAATTTCCCTATAATAGTATTATTTTTTGTCCTAAGTATTCAGGGTGAGGCAGATAAAAGTCATATTAAAAATATCTCGAGAACTAAAAGAAACAGAATCATGAAAATTGGAATGAAGGGGTTTTGAAGAGTGGTCCCTTTAATGAAAATATTTTCATCGATTTGCTACTTCCGGTTATACCGGAAGTGGCTTATAACTTCGTTTTTTTAAATGTAACATCCTGTATATTTTTACATTTTTGGATTCTCCTGGATGTCTTTTTTCTTAAAATATGAGGTTTTGTAATGTTATACAGGGTAGTTTAAGAGATAATTACGTTTCTTTTCTTAATTTCCTAGCAACATTCACACCCTGTAGAATTGTAGTAGTTTGACATCAAAAACTCTATTTATGTTCAAACGATTTTTAATATAGTCTACTATTGTTAAAAATTGTTAGTATAAATAATGTTGAATTGTACTATACAGGGTTGGTCGACACTCGGAAAGAGTATTTTCTGAGTTTTCTTAAATGGAACACCCTATATTTTATTATTGTAATGAAATGATATTTTATGCTACTTTTTTATTTCTTAAGCATTCCCTATACCTAACTGCTTTAATTTGTGAGTTATTGGTGATTCAAGCCAAACATTAATTTCAACAAAAAATACGTGAAATTTTATTAGGTTGGCCGTGAAAATATTCAATCACAAATAATTTTTCGGAAATAAATACATATTAATCTAGACTGATCTTTAAAATTGCCAATAATGGTTGAGCTATCAAAATACCTACGTAGTTAACATTATTGGCGCGATTAACAATTAAGCACAAATTAAAGCATTTAGGTATAGGGAATGCTTAAGAAATAAAAAAGTACCATAAAATGTCTTTTCATTGCAATACTAAAATACAGGGTGTTCCATTTATGAAAATTCAGAAAATCTTTATTCCGAGTTTCGACCAACTCTGTATACTAAAATTTAATATTTAGCTATACTAATAATTTTTAATAATAGTAGAATATATTAAAAATCATTTTAACATAAATAGAGTTTTTGATATTCAACTACTACAATTCTACAGGGTGTGAAAGTTGCTACGAAATTAATAAAAAACATAATTAGCTTTTAAACTACCCTGCATAACATTACAAAACCGCATATTTTAAGAAAGAAGACATCAAGTAGAATCTAAAAATGTAAAAATATACAGGGTGTCCCATTTAAAAAAACGAAATTTTAAGCAACTTCCGGTATAACCGGAAGTGGCAAATTGATTAAAATATTTTCATTAAATAGATCACCCTTCAAAACCCCTTCATTCCAATTTTCGTGATTCTGTTGCCTTTAGTTCTCTAAATATTTCTAATAGGCCAGTTATCTGCCTCACCCTATATATATTCTTCGACTTTTTCTATAACTTTGTCATTTATTATTGTCACGGCTTCTTCGGAGTGCATGACTTGTGTTTTGTTTAAATTCATTTTCAGTCCTATTTTAGAAGATTCTGTGTGTAGTTCTGAAAGCATGGTTTGCAGTTCTTGTAGGTCAGTAGCTATCAGGAGTATGTCCTTCGCAAATCGTAGATTACTAAGGTAGCGGCCATTGATGTTTATTCCCTTATATTTCCAATTTAGATTTTTAAACACGTCCTCCAAAACTAAGGTGAACAGTTTGGGTGATAGAGTGTCTCCCTGTTTGACTCCCCTGTTTAGTGGTACAGGGTTCGTGTATTCATTTTCATTTAGGTAGTATGTAGCTGTAGCTTGGTTCATAGTTTCTTTTATTAAGTCAATATATCTGCTGGCTATTCTACAATTTTGCATTGCGTTTATTACGGCCGTGTGTTCTATATTGTCGAAAGCTTTTTCGTAGTCTACAAATGCTATAAAAAACTGGAAACTTGTATTCGTTATATTGTTTATTACGTTTTAAATGGTATTAAGATTGCTATCCTAATTTGTTGTTAATCTTGTTGTTAATCTAAATTTTTGTTGAGCAAATCTTTCGTTTATTTCTACCATTTTTGATGTAGTCCAGAAAGCCACTGCGCATCCGCTAGGAAAAATATTCTAATTCGGATTTTTTGCACAGTCTTACTCAAAAAGGACTCCTTTTAACAAATTTGCATGTTGCCAGGACCAAAACGTGGTCAAAAATTTTTTAAACGTTTTTTTTTGTTTTTTTCCTAAAATAATTTTTTTTGCATGGAAAAAAGTTTTTTTAGGTTTTTTGGATCATTCCAAACAGAAAAGGTCTTTAGTAACTTTTCTCTAAAAATGATAGTTTTTGACATATAAGCGATTAAAAATTGAAAAATTGCGAAATCGGCCATTTTTAACCCTCAAAAACTATGTGAAAAACTGAAAATTTGAATGTTGCCAAGGTAGGTAGATATTCTTTAAACTACAACTGCTGAAATCCCGAAGAGTTATTTGCAATACAATATTCAAAACTCATTCAATTCAATATTCAAATTTAAAGCTGTCAAAGTGTCACTCGGGAAAAATTCAATAATTTCAGAGCTCTTGTGCAATTACTACTGATAATTCAATGGATGTTTTTGAAAATTTAAAACATCATCCATTACCACACTCTCTTTCAGACACACTCTGTTTTGAATATGAGAATATATTATTAGAAGATGAAAAATGTATTAGTGATACTACCGAGGATTCTACATATATTACATGTGGCTATTAATGACTTGTTAAATATTTTAAAACCATATCATCCTGAATTGCCCTGAGATGCTAGAACTCTGTTACACACTCCAAGGAAAACTATTCTACAACCAATAAATTCCGGTAACTATGTTCACTTTGGATTGAGAAATTGTTTGCAAAAACTACTGTCTCAGTATTCTGGAAAAGAGTCTCTTGATACTGTAGACATTTTAATTAATATAGATGGTATTCCACTTTCAAAAAGTTCATCCAGTCAAGTGTATCCAATTTTATGCAGTTAATATTCGAATTGAAGGGGTTTACACTAATAGGATTTGTTTTCCTGATACGAAGAATTTTCATTTGCGCACTGCATGACTGTATTTAAACTACATTTGACTGTAATTAAATGCATTATGTAACGAAGATATAATTGATGGATTCGACCGTTACTTGATGGAAGTTAATTTTATCTAATAATAAAACACTGAAAACGTTTGTTTTCTATACTTCCACAGAATTTATTATAACTAAGTGACTACAGCTGTTTCGGCAGAGTGCCTTTCTCAAGTGATATAGTTTACAATGTGTTTGCCTTTTTAAGTCTTCAACTGAAGAGGTTGACGAGTGGGGAGCTGTTTGTCTCGAGTTTGTCATTCAGAATTATATCTGTATTTTTCAGTTTATTAATTTCCATAGATTCTAAAAAAGATAGCTTAAGGCCTTTATTTTGAATATGCAGAATTTGAAACTCTTCATTGAAAGAATGATTATGATCTACAAGGTGAAGTGCGTATGTAGAAGTGTCTGTTTTTCTATTGTTGAATGCCCTTTTGTGTTCAGCTATCCGTTTGTCAAAAGTTCTGCCAGTTTGACCGATGTACGTTTTCGGACAGTCACCACACATTAGTTTGTACACACCACTCTGTAGTTGCTTTCTCTTTCGGCTTTTATTGTTCTTAATATATTTGCTTAAGTTGTTGTTAGTTCTGAAAGCTGGTGTTATTCCTTTCTTTTTTATATATCTGGCTATTTTTGTTGTTATCTTGCCAGTATATGTGAGAGAGCAGAAGGTACTGGGTTCTTTCTGTGGTGGTGGATACACTAAGTTCAGGGCTTTCTTATGGAGTTTTTGGTTTAAAATTTTGTTAACTGTTTGTTCGTTACAGCCGTTGTTTATATAGCCTACCATAGCATGACACATAGACTGACAGAAATTCCCATGACAAAAAATAACTTCGAGATAGAACTAAACATCATTAAACACATAGCAGTAAACAACGGCTATAAGGAACATACAGTTAACACAATTTTAAACCAAAAACTCCATAAGAAAGCCCTGAAATTAGTGTATCCACCACCACAGAAAGAACCCAGTACCTTCTGCTCTCTTACATATACTGGCAAGATAACAACAAAAATAGCCAGATACATAAAAAAGAAAGGAATAACACCAGCTTTCAGAACTAACAACAACTTCAGCAAATATATTAAGAACAATAAAAGCCGAAAGAGAAAGCAACTACAGAGTGGTGTGTACAAACTAACGTGTGGTGACTGTCCGAAAACGTACATCGGTCAAACTGGCAGAACTTTTGACAAACGGATAGCAGAACACAAAAAGGCATTCAACAATAGAAAAACAGACACTTCTACATACGCACTTCACCTTCTAGATCATAATCATTCTTTCAATGAAGAGTTTCAAATTATGCATATTGAAAATAAAGGCCTTAAGCTATCTTTTTTAGAATCTATGGAAATTAATAAACTGAAAAATACAGATATAATTCTGAATGACCAACTCGAGACAAACAGCTCCCCACTCCTCAACCTCTTCAGTTGAAGACTTAAAAATTATCTGAAGAATCTCCTGTCTTCGTTTGTCGGTAGAGTTTCTGGACACCTTGTATAAGAAAAAGTTTACAAGTCTACGTCCCCTCCATTTAAAAAAAATGGGGAAATACAGGGTAAAAAATATTTTCTTGGGAGTGAAAAAATATACGTTTAAAATAGGCCCGGAATTGGATAACATGACTAATTCTAAGCAACTTTTGTTCTATAGAGTTTTTCACTAAGTCAAAACTTTTCGAGTTATTTGCGAGTGAATATGTTCATTTTTACCAAAAAAAAAAAACATGTTTTTGGACGGTTTTTCGCAGATAACTCAAAAAGTAAGTATTCTAGCGAAAAAAATATTTTTAGTAAAAATATAGCTTATAAAAAATTGAAAAAAATGGTGTACGCGTGGGGTCTGCAGACCCAGTACAAGCAGAGTTGTAGCTAATGAAAAGTAGGTTCTTCTTCGTCAAATTCTAAATCGAATATTTCAATGTGAAATAACCAAAAAACGGAGCACTTTTCGGGGAAAATTCATGACAACTTTTTTAAAAGTGTTTAAAAAAAGGTTTATTTTTGCTTTTTAAAAAACCTCTGACATTAAAAATAAGTGAGTTACGCTCAAAATATTGTTGGTCCCTTTTATTTTTTGGTACAAAAGTCGCGAAAATCACCCCTTAATTAGCTTCCCAAATAAAATTAATCGTTACCGCTTCACAAGTTACTTGTGTATTATTTATATTGTCTATAAGTTTCATCGGTTCAAAGTGCTCATTTTTGATAAAAACAGGGTTTAAAATAAAACATTTTTTTCAATTTTGAAAAAAAAATGGAATTGTTCATGAAATTAACTTAACAATTATTAGTAATACCAAAAATCTTAAAGAGTATTAAAATGTACGTTTTGCTTTTCTGAATATTTTTGCTCTTTTGTTTTCTTGTTAAACAAAAATTGGTTACGCTATGGCTGTTCAAAATCTGCCTAAACTCGTGATTATTTACTCGTTCAAGCCATTTTAACTAGGTACCGCTTTTTTAAAAATAAGCACTTTGAACCGATGAAACTTACAGATCATATAAATAATACATAAGCAAAGTAACTTGTGAAGTGGTAATGATAAAATTTATTTTTGATGCTAATTAGGGGGTAATTTTCGCGATTTTTTTACCAAAAAATAAAAGGGACCAACAATATTTTGAGCGTAACTCACTTACTTTTAATGTTACAAGTTTTTTTATAAAACACAAATAAACCTTTTTTTAAACACTTTAAAAAATTTGAAATTAATTTTTCCCGAAAAGTGCTCCGTTTTTGCGTTATTTCACGTTGAAACATTCGATTTTGAATTTGACGAAGAAGAACCTACTTTTCATTAGATACAACTCTGCTTCTACTGGGTCTACAGACCTCAAGTATACACCATTTTTTTCAGTTTTTTATAAGCTATATTTTGCTAAGAACATTTTTTCGCTGATATACCTACTTTTTGAGTTATCTCCGAAAAACCGTCTAAAAACATGTTTTGCTGTTAAAAATGAACATATTCACTTGCAAATAACTCGAAAAGTATTATAATTAGTCATTTTATCCAACTCCGGACTTATTTTGAATGTATATTTTTCACCTTCGAGAGGGGGGTATTCTTCTCCATTTTTGTAAAATGGAGGGGATGTAGAATTGTAAACTTTTTCTTATATAATAATAGACAATTTCAACTACCTATTCCCAAATTTTCATCCTTCCTTTATTTTTTTTTGTGGTCAGATTGTTCTTTGATCGGGCTATTACTGCCAGTTATGATAGAAGGATGAGTGTCTACTGACAACGTGGTAGTCATAGCGGCAATCAGAGAAAGATGCAACGACTAAATTGATATCTGGACTGAGGACACACAAAAAATGAAGTTAGAAATTAACATTAACAAAAAATGCAAGACTATGAAATTACGGTACTAGGAGATGAATATTGGGGATGAAATCCGAGTGTTGTGAAAATAGCAAAAATTAGAGATTGTGACAGCCTATTAGTACCTGGTTACGATTATATCAAACTGTGGAAAGCTAGACCTAACAATTGAAAATCAGGCACAAAAAGCGTCGAATACCATATTGGGAAAAAGGAAATCAACCGGATTATTTCAGTCATAGAGATTCCGACCAACAGAAAGCTGCAGAAATAAAAATTACAGGGATCATTTTTGACTATTTCATTCATAGGAGATTCTGACCAATAGATAGCTACAGAAATAAAAATTAAACTGATTATTTTTTGATGATTTTAACTTCCAATCGTATAGTCAGATATTTGATCACGTGTTTAATTCTGTCCAATCAGATTAAAATTATACTGAGAATTATCTACTGTAGAAAATTACCGATAGAATTTTTTTAAGTAGATTGTTTCTGTTTAATGGCAACCAGTTTCCTAGTTTTGACAACTCACATTTAAGAAAATATCCATAATATTAAAAAATAATCTTACGAATATCACACGACAGTAAGAATAAATAAAAAAATAATCCTTCATTTTTACTCAAATTTGTTGTCATTGGGCAATAGCCACTCGAGCCCTGCGGGCTCTCGTGTCTATTGCCAGACAACCAATGTTCGAAAAACTGTCGCATTATTTTCAATTTATTCTCACTCTCTCGTGATATTATACACGATAATTTTTGATAATTTCCCGTCGTCAAGTATATTACGTCAGATGCCCTTCGTTGCTACGAAAAAATATATTCAGTGACATTAATGACAATTAATGTTTTAAAAATTATAAAAGTGATGACTTTCAACCGTCAAATATTTATAACAACTGTGTGTTGAATTGTACTAATTTGTAATTACATAAATAAATTACAATAAAATTTTGGTTTTGAACAGTTTTATTCATGAAATAATCGCAACAAATTGCACTCGGATCTCTAAAATTAATATAGAATTTTTTGCCCTCGTGTCACTTTGACACAATTTCAATCGCCTTCGGCTCGTGAAATTAAAACTGTCAAAGTGTCACTCGGGAAAAATTCAATAATTTTAGAGCTCTTGTGCAATTACTACTGATAATATCCCGTCGTCAAGTATTTCGTCAGATGCCTTTCGTTGCTACGAAAAAATGAACATTCAGTGACACTAATGACAATTCATGTTTTACAACGTGTCAAAGAGAACACCAGGAAGAGGTTTAGCAAATATTCAGGCGAATATATCAATAAAATATTAGCTAAAGCGGTTTAAAAACAGTTTTATTCATGAAATAATCTCAGCGAATTACACTCGACCTCTAAAATTATTATCGACTTGTTGCCCTTGTGACACATAATTTGTGAGATAATTTGTCTCCCCTTCGGGTCGTGAAATTACAACTGTCAAAGTGTCACTCGGGAAACAAATCGATAATTTTAGGGCTCTCGTGCAATTACTACTGATTATTTCATTCATAGCAGATTCTGACCAATAGAAAGCTACAGAAATCTAAATTAAATCGATAATTTTTGATAATTTTTTGTCATCAAGTATATTACGTCAGATGCCCTTCGTTGCTACGAAAAAATACATTCAGTGACATTAATGACAATTACTGTTTTAAAAATTATAAAAGTGATGACTTTCAACCGTCAAATTAATATTTATAACAACTGTTTGTTTAATTGTACTAATTTGTACTTACACAAATAAATTACAATAAAATTTTGGTTTTGAATAGTTTTATTCATGAAATAATCGCAACAAATTGCACTCAATTTCTAAAATTAATATAGAATTTTTGCCGTCGTGACACATAGACATAATTTCGCCTTCGGCTCATGAAATTAAAACTGTCAAAGTGTCACTCGGGAAAAATTCAATAATTTTAGAGCTGTTGTGCAATTACTACTGATAATTGCATAGTTAGACCAGGGTAATAAGCTAGAAATAGACCATGTTCGGGACTCTCAAAGATGGAGGTAGCTGACTACTTTTTTAGTTATTGTATACTTATAGGATGAAAACGTACCTGTTTCCTGCCTAGAGTTTGCGTCCGTTTTTTAGTTATTAACAATTTAGTGCAAAAATCGCGATTTTTTCGATTTTTTGCACCCCTTTCAAAAGATAAATAGTTGACATAAAATTAAAAAATTTAATTTTTTAGAAGATTAAAAACTTTCAAAATGCCGATTTTTGAAAGATAAAAAGTTAATTTGTTGCTAAACAAACTGCAAAATAAGTGAAAATCGTTATTTGATAATAAATTTTATTAAAACTATCAGTGTTTTACTCAAAGTTGGGTATTGGAGTACTTAACAAACCCTCGAAATTTGAGAACGATCCATTAATTAGTTTAAGAGTTATTCTAATTGTTTATCCCAGAGACCTTTATTTTGCAATAATATAAGATAGAAAATAATGAAGATAGGGCAATTCTGAGTATGCCAAATGAAAGTAGAAAACTGGTACTATCAAAATGTACTAAAAAACGACAAACAAATTATCTAATATAGTCAAAAATCCTAATGCCAAATTTGTGAAATTTTGTAGTTTAAAAACATTTAGAATAACTTTAAAAATATTATCTGTAAAAAAAGTCATTTTACATATTACAAAAGCTGGTATTTTACACGAATTTTTAAAAATCTAGTTTAATTGTTGACTAGTCGTGGTAAGTGAAAGGGGAGCTGGGATCTGAAAAATGCACGAGTTCAAAAACTAAAAAAAGCAACTTAAAACTACTATCATTTTCTATATCTCGGGATCTACTGAATATATTTTGATTGTTCTTTTTTTAATTTGTATGTAATTTTTCTGTACATTACAAATATTTAATTTGTCTAGACATTTATTAATTAATAAACAGTCTAATTTGTTTAAACAATTTTTGAAAAAATAATTTTTTCCCAAAAATCCATGATTTTAATCATACTATTCCTATGAATCATAGAAAAAGATAAGGTATACTTTAATAAATAAATTATCTTCAATAAATAATTATCTAATAAAAATCATTTATTTATTAAAGTGTACTTTAACTTTTTCTGTGATCATTCATGATACTATGATTAAAAAAATAGATTTTTGTAAAAAAAATATTTTTTCAAGAATTATTTAAACAAATTAGACTGTTTATTAATTAATAAATTATAAACAAATTGCAAATTTGTAATGTACGTAAAAATTACATACCAATTAAAAAGGAGAGATTAAAATCCATTGAGTTGATCCGGAGATACAGCAGATTATATTCGTTTGAAACTGCTTTTTCGGTATTTTAACTCGCTGGATTTGTAAGTTCCCCCTAATAATCGTTTGCACTACATTTTTGAAAAATCGTAAAGGGTGCTGTGAAGGTATAATATTTGTGCAAATTTTTTAAGAAAAAATACAAATCCCCTTCTTTAAAATGGCATTAATGAGATTCCTTAATTATTATAAACAAATTAGCTGTGAATTAAAAAAAACATATGGTTAACTTTGTCCCAAATGAGCCCAGGCTAATTTTTTTTATTTGAAAATTCGTGTTAAAATACTATCTTTTCGAATATATAAAAATATTGTTTCTACAGACAACATTTTTAAAGTTATTCTAAATGTTTATAAACTACAAAACTTTAAAAAATTGGCATTAGGATTTTTGACTATGTCAATAATTTTTTTATCTTTTTTTAATACATTTTGATACTATCACTCTTTTGCTTTGATTTGGCATACTCAGAATTGCTCTATCTTCATTATTTTCTGTCTTATCTTATTGCAAAATAAAGGTCTCTGGGAGAAACAAATAGAATAACTCTCAAACTAATTAATGGATCAGTTTTAAATTTCGAGGATTTGTTAAGTACACCAATATACAACTTTGGGTGAAACATTAAAGTTCTAAGGTAGTTTTAGTAAAAGTTATTAACCCTGGAAGATCACACCCATTTTTTTTACATAAACCGCACACATGGGTGTCAGATACCCAATGATTTTTTGTGAAGAAATAAAAAAAAAGTACATATTTTATGATTTACAGAGACTCTCTAATCACTATTGAATACATACGAATAATTAAATCAATAATTTTATTTTCTCTCTATTAATTGTAGTAACAGAAAAGAACAAAATATTAAAAATACCTAAAAATAATTAAAAAACATTTTCTAAAAAACCGGAAACATAATTCAAAATATTTTAATTTAATTTAACAACAAAATGGTCTTTCTAACTAAAATATAACACCTTTTGATTATAGAACTCATATTCATTCTTAGCCAGGTATTTCAGTTTCACTCATTTTAGTAACTACATTCATAAGACAGTGTGGCTCTATGCTCCATGCATTATGCTTTATAGCAAGCCGAGCATGCACGCTTTGCTTTTCCATCTTTGCCTTTGCAGAAATAACACCTAGTTTTCTTTACTACATTTTGGGATGTTGTGTTGTTAGGTCATTAACTTGAACGCACACTTGATCGCAAACCTCACACATGGGTGCTACATACCCTAGCATGTATTCAATAAATTCTCGTGACTGGAGATATTACTCAAATGAGACCGCAACTACACACCCGTCCTTGGCAGACTAGAGACTGAATTTACATAAAGCAGCATTACCATTGAAATGCAGCTGCGCAAGCTACATGCAGTTAAGTGTCGCGATGGGTATCTCACACCCAAGTGTGAGCTTCCAGGGTTAACAAATAACAATTTTCACTTATTTTGCAGTTTGCACAGCAACAAATTAACTTTTCAACTTTAAAAAATCGGAATTTTAAAGGCTTTTCAAGGTTCTAAAAATCTTTTTTGAATGAAGTGCAAAAAGTCGAAAAAATCGCGATTTTTGCACTAAATTGTTAATAATTAAAAAACGGACGTGAACTCTAGGCAGGAAACAGGTAGGTTTTCTTCGTATACAATACAATATATACAATAACTAAAAAAGTAGTCAGCTACCTGGATCTTTGAGTGTCCCGAGACAATCCTTATTAACCTGGACTAAGTAGAAATCGAAAATTGCACTCTCATGTTTTTAATTGTTGAATTTGGCAACCATATACTAACAACAGCTTTGTTTATTTAATATTTCAGTTTGTCATTTCATATATTTGGCTCAGTTTGGCTACTGAATCTGTACAGTCAATTAAAGAAGCTATTAATAAAACTGAGCCAAAAAATACATGTTTATTCATTTGATAGTTTCAATTTCTTCGAGTAATTTTCTCCCTAAATTACACTCATGCATCAAAATAATCAGATAATTTAGCTTTCAAGTGTATTGCCTTTTGGAAAATACTCTCGTTCATTTTCACATTTTGGTGAAAGATCAAAAATGAACTCTAGTAGTTTTTAGACAATACGCTTTCAAGCAAAATTATCGATAATTTTGATGCACTTGTGTAATTACCGCCGAAAACTATACTACATTTTATCAGTGGCTCTACGGGGAGAGAAAATGAGAACATTTCTTTCCCTAACATGTTCCAAAATTCAAAAAAAAATTTTTCAAACAAAAATATATTCACTGATATGAAAATTAAACTACAGATAGGCAAATTCAGCTCATAGTCCAGAAAGCCACTGCGCATCCGCTAGGTAAAATATTCTGATTCAGATTTTTTGCACAATCTTACTCAAAAAAGACTCCTTTTAACAAATTTGCATGTTGCCAGGACCAAAAGGTGGTCAAAAATTTTTTAAACGTTTTTTTTTGTTTTTTTCCTAAAATTATTTATTTTTCATGGAAAAAAGTTTTTTTAGTTTTTTTGGATCAATCCAAATAGAAAAGGTCTTTAGTGACTTTTCTCTAAAAATTATAGTTTTTGACATATAAGCGATTAAAAATTGAAAAATTGCGAAATCGGCCATTTTTAACCCCCAAAAACTATGTGAAAAACTGAAAATTTGAATGTTGCCAAGGTAGGTAGATATTCTTTAAACATCGATTGATGAAATCCCGAAGAGTTTTTTGCAATACAATATTCAAAACTCCTTTGTTTTTTAATTGCTAATCAAGCGTGCGCGACACTATTTTCCACCGACAGTATGGTGCAAATGAAAGGAATAAATTCGTTACTTCGTAAACCGGCGACTTTAAGGAAAAATCCCGAAACAGGTCGATTTTTATTTTTAAGTTATGATATTGTGGCATATATGGTATACTAGTGACGTCATCCATCTGGACGTGATGACGTAATCGATGATTTTTTTAAATGAGAATAGGGGTCGTGTGCTAGCTCATTTGAAAGGTTCTTCAATTGTCTATTCAGTAATATAAACATTTACATAATTATTTATACACGGTGTCCAAAAAATTTTTATTAAATTAAATTATTTGACAAAAAAATAAGTAGAAGGACACCCTGTAAAAATAATTATGTAAATGTTTACATTACTGAATAGAAAATTGAAGAACCTTTCAAATGAGCTACCACACGACCCCTATTCTCATTTAAAAAAATCATCGATTACGTCATCACGCCCAGACGGATGACGTCACTAGTATACGATATACGCCACAATATCATAACTTAAAAATAAAAATCGACCTGTTTCGTGATTTTTCCTTAAAGTCGCCGGTTTACGAAATAGCGAATTTATTCCTTTCATTTGCACCATACTGTCGGTGGAAAATAGTGTCGCGCACGCTTGAATAACAATTAAAAAACAAAGGAGTTTTGAATATTGTATTGAGAAACACTCTTCGGGATTTCATCAATCGATGTTTAAAGAATATCTACCTAGCTTGGCAACATTCAAATTTTCAGTTTTTCACATAGTTCTTGAGGGTTAAAAATGGCCGATTTCACAATTTTTCAATTTTTAATCGCTTATATGTCAAAAACTATCATTTTTAGAGAAAAGTCACTAAAGACCTTTTCTGTTTGGAATGATCCAAAAAACCTAAAAAAACTTTTTTCCATGCAAAAAAAAAATAATTTTAGGAAAAAAACAAAAAAAAAAACGTTTAAAAAATTTTTGACCACCTTTTGGTACTGGCAACATGCAAATTTGTTAAAAGGAGTCCTTTTTGAGTAAGATTGTGCAAAAAATCCGAATTAGAATATTTTCCCTAGCGGATGCGCAGTGGCTTTCTGGACTATCAGTAAACCAGTAAACTCAGTAAAGGCTATAGCGGGATAAGATGGTCAAAACTGCACCAGGCTCGATTCAGTTTTGGGATTATTCATTCGAAAAGATATAATTGAAAACCCACCCAGCCAAATTTTCAAGTCCCTAGGTGCTTCTATGGAAAAAACGTATTTTTTTAAAAACAATTTTTTTCAGACGCTGTATTGGTGCAAAAAATCTGAAAAAATTCACGAAGGCGTATCTTAAGAATATAAAGCTGCTTGATTTTTTTCAGACTTTTAGCGTTAAAATTGAGCCCAGGAAAATTTTTTGAAATTTTCAGAAATTTTTTAGGTTATGTTGGAAATTTTTCGCCAACTTTAAAATAATGTTTTTTTGTTAAAATTTTTCCGTTCTTTCGAATGGAATAGGCACCAATATCATTTTCGACGCGGAAAATACTTAAAAATCGAAAAAAATTGTTTTTTTTCGCATTTTTATGAAGTTTTCGACTCATAACCTCAACAACATACAGCTAAATTAATGATCATTTACATTTTTATATGCATTCTTACCTTTACAATCAAAATCAGCTATTAAAACTTATTTTTTTCCTACAGCCTGCACAAAAATCCAAAAACCTCTTCTTTCATCGTTTTTACTAAATAGCCTCAAAAATCAGTAAAAAAATAATTCTTTTAACGTTTAAAAAATTAAAATTTTGTTGTTATCGATAGAATGTAATACAATTAATACTTAAATAAATGATTTGTTTGTACGACTATTTGAATTTCCGTCCCACTAAGGGTACCCTGCTTATAAAAAAATAAAAAAAATCAATAAATTAATATTTTTAACGTTTAAAAAATAAAATTATTGTAGTGTTCGATAGAAAATGTTTCCCCTTTATAAAAATGCTCGATGCGGTTGTGATTTTCAAAGCGTGCTTAGGTTAAAAAAAGGACGCCACTTTGGTGCCGTACGCAAGGAAGCGCTTCTAGCCACGTTTTTGGGAAATACTCAAGTACCTGCCGCCAAAGCCACTTTCTACCAACGTAATAAAAATCTTTTTATTAAACGTTAATGAGGAATTATTATTTAAATAAATTACTAACTTATTTGAATTACTCAATTGATTAAATAGTGCAACCTAGAGAGTGCAGTGTTTAAAGGGATTTATAAAGAAATTACAAAATATAAATTCAAATTAATATACAGTATGATGCAAATGAAAGGAATAAATTCGTTATTTCTTAAACTGTTAACTTTTGTAAGGAAAAATCCCAAAAGGTCGATTTTTTTGTGATTTTTGGCATATATATCATACTTGTAGTGACTTCATCCATCTGGGCGTGATGACGTAAACGATGATTTTTTTTAATGAGAATTAGGGTTATTTGAAAGACTTACAAAGAAGTAAAAAACTTCGGTTGGTAAAATGATATAAAATTTTATTAAAAAACATTTTAAAAAAGTCATCCAAATGGATTATAGAAAAACATCAGAACGTTTTCGATCTAGTCAGATCATCCTCAGCGACATTTTGTGTAGTAATTGGAACTAGCCCACTAGTTGATATATAGTCTTAAAAATTACATAATTCTTTATTAAACTTATACTTTTGCAATGCGACACAATGTCGATATCAATGGATTTTACTATTAGTACCTACTCAAAAGCAGCATGACTTCCCTGATCGAAAAACTGAAAGAGTACTTGTCAAGACGAGTGACACAAACCGAATTTCGTCTTGACCTCGAACTCGTCTTGACAAGTACCCCTTCAGTTTTTTGAGCAGGGAAGCCATGCTGCTTTTGAGTACTAATAGTAAAATCCATTAACATCGAGATTGTGTCGCATTTCAAAAGCACAATTTTAATAAATATTTATGTAATTTTGTAAGACTAATATATAAACTAGTGGGCTAGTTTCAATTACTATACAGAATGTCACTGAAGATGACCTGACTAGATCGAGAACGTTCTGATGTTTTTCTATAATCTATTTCAATGACTTTTTTAAAAGTTGTTTAATAGAATTTTATACCATTATACAAACCGAAGTTTTTTACTTCTGTGTAAATTTTTGAACTATGGTATATAGAGCCAATCATTGGGACTTTATTGTCATTTGGTTATTTGAAAGGTTATTTAATGCTCTGCTTAGTAGTATAAACAATAACATTATTATTTATACAGGGTGACTAAAAACATTTTTTTAAAATAAATTAATTTACAAAAAAAAATAATGTATGTAATTTATTGAATTCAAAATATATTTTACCTTCAGAAAACGGAAAAAAAATTAAAAAAAATAAACATTGCTTTTCGTTTAAATTAAATGTTCAAACTTCCAAGAGGCAGGTGGCTGGCAGGAGCTGGCTTGAACATTTAATTTAAGTGAAAAGCAATGTTCATATCTCAAACATTTTCTTCTGTTTTCTAACAGCAGTAAAATATATTTTGAAGTAAATAAATTACTTAAAATCTTCTTTTTGTCAATTAATTTAATTCAAAATTTTTTATTTGTTCACCCTGTATAAATAATTATGTTAGTGTTTATATTACTGAATAGAGACTGAATATCCTTTCAAATGAGCTGGCATACCACCCACATTATCATTTTAAAAAATCATCGATTACGTCATCACATCCAGATGAATGACGTCACTCGTATCACACTCGACCCGTTTCGGGATTTTTCCTTAAAGTCGCCAGTTTACGAAATAACGAATTTATTCCTTTCATTTCACCATGCTGTATATTAATTTGAATTTGAATTTTGTAATTTCATGATTGCGTAGTAACTTTTTAATAATTAATTTAATAATCCCTTTAAACACTCTGCACCCTTTAGGTTGCACTATTTAATCAATTAAGTAATTCAAATAATTTAATAATTTTGTTAAATAATAATTCCTCATTAACGTTTAATAAAAAGATTAAAAAAAAAAGTAGTTAGTGGCTTTGACGGCAGGTACTTGAGGATTGACTTTTTCCTAAGTTTTTCCCAAAAAACAGGGCTAGAAGCGCTTCGTTGCGTACGACACCAAAGTGGCGTGATTTTTTTAAAATAAGCACGCTTTGAAAATCACAACCGCAATAAGCATTTTTATAAAAGGGGTACATTTTCTATCGAACACTACAAAAATTTTATTTTAATTTTTTAAACGTTAAAAAATAATTATTTTTTTACTGATTTTTGAGGCTATTTAGTAAAAACGCCGAAAACGGAGTTTTTGGATTTTTGTGCAGGCTGTAGGAAAATATTAAGTTTTAGTAGCTGATTTTAATTGTAAAGGTAAGAATACATACAAAAATGTAAATGATCATTAACTTAGCTGTATGTTGTTGAGGTTATGAGTCGAAAAATTACACGTTAGAAAGTTAATTTATTGATTTTTTATAAGCCTATGGCACGGTAGGACGATATTATTATATATGAAATTCAAATAATCGTGCAAACAAATCATTTATTTAAGTATTAATTGTATTACATTCTATCGATAACAAAAAAAATTTAATTTTTTAAACGGAAAAAAAAAATAATTTTTGACTGATTTTTGAGGCTATTTAGTAAAAACGACTAACCCTTCCAAAAACCCCGAAAACGGGGTTTTTGGATTTTTGTGCAGGCTGTAGGGAAAAAATAAGTTTTAATAGCTGATTTTGATTGTAAAGGTAAGAATACATATAAAAATGTAAATGATTATTAATTTAGCTGAATGTTGTTGAGGTTATGAGCCAAAAATTTCAGAAAAATGCAAAAAAAACAGTTTTTTCGATTTTTAAGTATTTTCCACGTCGAAAATGATATTGATACCTATGCCATCTGAAAGAACGAGAAAAATTTAACGAAAAAACATTATTTTAAAGTTGGCGAAAAATTTTCAACATAACCTAAAAAATTTCTGAAAATTTCAAAAATTTTTCCTGGGCTCAATTTTAACGCTAAAAATCTGAAAAAAATCAAGCAGCTTTATATTGTTAAGATACGCCTTCGTAAAATTTTTCAGATTTTTTGCATCAATACAGCACCTGAAAAAAATTATTTTCAAAAAAACACTTTTTTTTCCATAGCGGACCCCCAGAAGCACCTAGGGACTTGAAAATTTGGCTGAGTGAGTTTTCAATTATATATTTTCGAATGGCTAATCCCAAAATTGAATCGAGCCTGGTGCAATTTTGACCATCTTATTCCGCTATAGCCTTTGGCATTTTGTAAAAACAAAATGCCAAATATCCAAAATATTAATAAGACCGGTACTCACATACGGCTCAGAAACCTGGACACTCACTAAAAGAGAAGAAACATTGCTAGCCACCTTTGAAAGAAAAATTTGCGACACATATATAAGGGCACAAGAGAAAACGGAATTTGGCGAAGAAGGTACAACTTTGAACTATACAAAATATACCAGGATCCGGATATCATAACATTCATTAAAATAGGACGGCTGCGTTGGATGGGACATGTAGAAAGAATGGAATAAGGCGAAATACCAAACAAATTATTCAAACAGATGTCAGTAGGAAAAAGAACAAGAGGAAGACCGAAGTTGAGATATTTAGAACAAATAGAAAATGATATAATAACCTTAAAAATAAAAAACTGGGGAAAAAAGCACGAAACAGATCAGAATGGAGAAGAATCCTGGAACAGGCCAAGACCCAGAAAGGGTTGTCGAGCCAGTGATGATGATGATGATGAAACCCGTTAATTAGGAAAATTAACGGAACCTAATGCATAACGTTATTATTTATGTCTTATATGTAGTTTGGGTTTATCTGTTTTATATCGTTTGGATGGTGTTTCATTGGAAGTTCCCCCCTAAGGCCAATGTCTAGATCCGCCACTGCATTACATGTATATAACTCAATCACAGTATTAATCATTTTTTTATGCAAACGAGCTTGGGTTTTTTTTGGGATGCACATTAGTGATTCAGCCAGTTACAAGTTACATATTTTAGCCCTAACTAACTTAAATAATCCTAACTACGAGCCTTGGGTTATTACAAAAAAAAAAGACACGAAAGTGCCAAAAATGCAGCAGAAACTAAACCACTGAGAAAGATAGCTGGAAAAACGAAGCTCGACAGGAAAAGAAACGATAACATCAGAAACCAGCTAAAACAGGAACCAATAGAGAAAATAATAGAAAAAGGATAATGAATTGAACTGAACATAATTACAATGGACAAGAAGATACTAGTAATAAAAGTGACACAGGCCAAAATACAAGGAAGAAGAAGAAATGATAGACCTAGAATGAAACAAATTCAGAAATTCGGGTACGCGAGAGATGGATACAATAGATAAAGGAAATTTCCGCAGACCGGGAGGCGTGGAAGAAGTGGGTAAAAGATAGATAGATGTCAACAAGGTCTGAAAAGCTCTTATAGGGCATAATTAAAAAAGAAGAAGAATTACCAAAATGTCTACCTTAAATGTATGTCACCTTCTTTTTATTCTTCTTCTTCTTCTTCAGGTGCCATCTCCGTTACGGAGGTTGGCAATCATCATATCTTTTTTAATTTTTGAGGCAGTAGCTCTAAATAGTTGTTTTGAAGCTGCATCCAAACCATTCTCTCAGGTTCTTTAGCCATGAAAATCGTCTTCTTCCGATGCTTCTTCGGCCATCTATATTTCCTTGCATTATGAGTCGCAGGATGCCATACTTCTCGCACCGCATCACATGTCCGAGATACTGTAGCTTTCTTTCTTTAATTGTAAGTTCAACTTACTTCTCTTTACCTATTCTTCTCAGCACTTCATTGTTCGTAAATCTATCTACCCAGGAAATCCTCATAATTCTTCTATAGGTCCACATTTCAAAGGCGTTAAGTCGTCTTATTGTCTTTAGATTTAATGTCCATGATTCCACTCCATAGTATAGAACACTGTATAAGTTACATTTTGTTAGGCGTACTTTAAGAGCTAATGTTAAATCTTTGCTACTACAGGACTTTTCTCATTTTCGTAAAATAAAACCTACTTTTTTTCTTATTCTTTTTATTATTCTTTTATAACTAAATACAAAGTATTATTTACATTATCATCTCATGTTTCCGCAGATGTCCCATATCTGTACATTCCATAGAGAATTTTCCTCTTATTAACTCAATACACGTCTTTTTCTTTTTTCTCCCATTTTTGTTTAAATTCAATAAACAATGCGTCATTTTTTTCTCATGTTTTTAACAGATACATAATACCGAATTTAAAAATGAATAAATCCCCTTATATCAACATATCACCACTTTTTTATTTGAACGAGGGGAAGCTTTCGTTGACGGAATATGCCTTGTTTAATTGACAATATGAAATCGGCCTATCACTTGTTGAAAAATATGATTTAAGTGTTGGAAAATATATATTTTTTCTACGACCGTTTAATAATATACTCATTATTCGCTATTTTTTAATAGATAATAACAACCATTACTTTACCCGTGAGTAATAGTTCATTACTTACGGGCTGAAGTTACTCGTGGGTCATTACTCACGGGTTGAAGTTAGATTCAAGTGGTGCATGGCACTTTTAATATACCTATTAACAAATAAAATTACTTAAACTTGTTTACTTAATAAAATAATCATTCTCACAATAAAACACTGAAAAACGTTTGTTTTCTATACTTCCACAAAATTTATTACAACTATGTAATTACTACAGCTGTTTCGGCAAAGTGCCTTTCTCAAGTGATATATTTTACAATGTGTTTGCCTTTTTAAGTCTTTAACTGAAGAGGTTGAGGAGTGGGGAGCTGTTTGTCTCAAGTTGGTCTTGAATAACCAAAATAGTATAACACTAAACAAAGACCCCACAGAAAAATACCGAAAACAAATTAAACTAGCCATTGAAAATTCAAAATCAATACTAAATCCAACAGAACAGAAATACCTTAATATTATGAACCCACAACCCCCTAAATTATACTCTTTTATTAAACTACACAAACCTGACCACCCAATAAGACCTGTAGTTTCTTTTTATACAGCTCCGTCATATAATCTTTCAAAAAAACTGTCAGATATTATTACAGAATACACTAAATTTTCACCTAAATTCACCGTAAAAAATACACTAGAACTAGTTAATAAAATACAACATTTTCAATTGCCCAACAACTCCAGACTAATTTCATTTGACGTAAAAAATCTTTTTCCTAGTGTTCCTCCTACAGAAACTTTTGTTTTAGTTAAAAACCTTTTAGAACATAATAGTACAAATCCGATCATTGCATCTGAAATTTTACACCTTCTTGAAATTTGCATAAATCAAGACTATTTTGAATTCAATAATCAAATTTACACAAACAACAGTGCAGGAATTATTATGGGTAATCCTCTAAGCCCATTACTATCAGATATATTTATGAAACAACTTGAAACAACAATTTCTAAACACCCCGTATTTAAAAAGTTCTTATATTGGTGGAGATACGTGGATGACATACTAGTCTGCTTTACAGGAACTAACAGACAACTTGACCATTTTTTATCATACATTAATTCACTTCATAGTAATATTGAGTTCACACTAGAAGCAACAGAATAATTCCATAAACTTTCTAGATGTAACGATTACCAGACTACACAACAAACATGAGTTCTCCGTATATCATAAACCTACCCATACTGACACAACTATACACAATTCATCATCCCATCCTACACAACACAAATTAGCAGCCTACCATAGCATGATACATACACTGACAGAAATTCCTATGACAAAAAATAACTTCGAGACAGAACTAAATATCATTAGACAAATAGCAGTAAACAATGGCTATAACGAACAAACAGTTAACAACATTTTAAACCAAAAACTCCATAAGAAAGCCTTGAAATTAGTGTATCCACCACCACAGAAAGAACCCAGTACCTTCTGCTCTCTCACATATACTGGCAAAATAACAACAAAAATAGCCAGATACATAAAAAAGAAAGGAATAACACCAGCTTTCAGAACTAACAATAACTTAAGCAAACATATTAAAAACAATAAAAGCCGAAAGAGAAAGTAACTACAGAGTGGTGTGTACAAACTAACTTGTGGTGACTGTCCGAAAACTTACATCGGTCAAACCGGCAGAACTTTTGACAAACGGATAGCAGAACACAAAAGGGCTTTCAACAATAGAAAAACAGACACTTCTACATACGCACTTCACCTTCTAGATCATAATCATTCTTTCAATGAAGAGTTTCAAATTCTACATATTCAAAATAAAGGCCTTAAGCTATCACTTTTAGAATCAATGGAAATTAATAAATTGAAAAATACAGATATAATTCTGAATGACCAACTTGAGACAAACAGCTCCCCACTCCTCAACCTCTTCAGTTAAAGACTTAAAAAGGCAAACACATTGTAAAATATATCACTTGAGAAAGGCACTTTGCCGAAACAGCTGTAGTAATAACATAGTTGTAATAAATTTTGTGGAAGTATAGAAAACAAACGTTTTTCAGTGTTTTATTGTGATATAAAATCAACTTCCATCAAGTAACGGTCGAATCCATCAATTATTAAAATAATCATTGTAATTTATATAACCAATTAAATTTGAAAAATGTTTAAAGGATTTTTAACTTTAATAATGGGTTAGTATAATATATTTTTTACGTTTAAATTTCAACATTTGACATTTTAAGATTTACGTTATTAAAAGGTAAACAATAAACAATCGGTATTAATTTCGTAAAAGGACTTACGAAAATGAAATTCATATCAATGAATTCTGTTTTACTTACTGTTGACTGTACAATAGATTTTAATTGAGAGCACACGTTCTTTTTCATGTAATTGTATTAAAATATGTCTTATTTTTAAAAGCCACCGCCATTCAATGACATAATGACAACTGTTTGATTGTTTCATAAGCTCAATGAGGGTAATTCTAACAGTGTTGCCATAGTTACATAAAATATATTTTCTTATGAAAAATAAAATCTTTCGTTTTAAATAATGGTAGTAGTTGATAATTATATTTTCTACTAATCCAAATAAAAAAGGTCGTAGAAAAAGTAGAGTATTCTACTTACACTAGCAATGGCTATTACACACTCTGATGGATTACGACACTCGCCAACGGCTCGTGTCGCAAACTTCACCATCGTGAGTAATAGCCATCATTACATGCTCGTTGAATAATATACTATTAAGTAATTGTCTAATATAGGGCTTTTCAACGCTTCTCATTTGTTTCAGGCACTTGTCACATATCATATATTATTATTAATATATCTACGCCATACGTTATTGGTATATACCGAATACATACCAAAGACATATGACGTAGAAATATTAATACTATATGACATATAACAAGAGCCCGAAACAAATGAGAAGCGTTGAAAAGCTCTATTCCTTAAACATATTTTAAGATAAAAGCTTTATTTAATAAATTATTTTCTAGCCTTTTCGGGAAACACCAATTTTATGCTAGGGGAGCCCAAGAGGGGATTTTGCACGTTATTCGAGCGCGACAGAAAATCACATGGAGAGAAACCTTGTACCCTGTAAATGTAACCCCACCATATATTATGGACTCTTAATACAGGAGCGTGCGTTGGCGACAGTCCATAAAAAAAATCTATCCTTAGAAAAACTCGAAAACGTCAAGAGTATTAAGACAAGGTATGTTAAGTACATGACGAACAGTATATATTTAAAAAATTTAACGATTTGAGCAGGGCATAAGAAAAAAAGCGCGTCACAAAGGGTCACGTTTTAAATATTTTTCAAAAATCTATCGAATGACACCAAGCTCGATATCCCACGGAGGGGGGTAAGGGGTAACTTTAAAATTTTAAATAGGAACCCCGCCATATTTCCCGAAATGAACATCAGATCGAGAAACTGAAAAATACGTGTTTATTATTTTTTTAAAATCTATCGAATGACACCAAACACGACTCCCCACGGAAGTATTGCAGATGATTTGAAATCGTAAAAATACGATTACGTAAAAATAAGTAACTTTTATTCGAGACATTTTTTCGAATTATGTAGATAATCGGAAAAAACGATTTTTGGAAGTGGAAAATTAAATTAAAAAATGGAAAATCCCCACTAAAACGGAAAAGAGCTAGAGAGTTAATGACATTCTGAATATGTTTGAATATTTAATAACCTAAAAATATCGTGCACAATTAACCCTTTCACCTTATTTTGTGACAAATACAACATAAAATAATGAATTAATAGGTAGCTGAACTACGATACCTTTTCAATATTTTTATGATTTATCATTAAAAATGGTGGACAGGCGCCATTTTGTAAGATGATTTTACATACAGTACGGTGCAATTATAGAAAGGAATAAATTATGATTGTTTGACATAATCAATGATTTTTTTAATTAGAATATGAGTCGAGTGCTAGCTCATTTTTGAAAGGTTATTCAAATCTCTATATAGTAATATAAACATTAACATAATTATTTATACAGGGTGCCAAAATTTTTTTAATGATATTATTGACAAAAAAAAAAGAATTCATGTAATTTTTTAATTCAAAATGCATTTTACTGCTGTTAAAAAACAGAAAAAAATGTTTATTTCACAAATAAACGATGCTTTTCGATTAAATTCAATGTTCAAACTATCAAGAGGTACATGGGTGGCAGCTTGAACATTGAATTTAAGCGAAAACAATGTTTATTTATGAAACAAACATTTTTTTCTGGTTTATGAAAGCAGTAAAATATATTTTAAATCAAATAAATTACATACATTCTTCTTTTTGGTTCAGTTAATTAATTTCAAAAAAATCATTTTTTGGACACCGTGTATAAATAATTATGTTAATGTTTATATTGCTGAATAGAGATTTAAATAACCTTTGAAATCAGCTAGCACATGACTCCTTTTCTCATTTAACAAAATCATCGATTACATCGTCACGTCTAGTAGTGATGTATGACGTCACTAGAATGATATGTCAAAAATCTTAATTTAAAAATAAAAATGGACCAGTTTCAGGATTTTTCCTTAAAGTCACCGGTTTACGAAATAACGAACTTATTATGTACATTATTACATAATTAAAAATTTTGGGTCCCACTCAAAAACATTCTACAATATTGATACAATTAGGTATAGTAAATATCTTAGAGTTTTTAACCATTTTAAAATATTAATTTTTTATTATTCTATTTCATTCAAACGTCGTATTACTTATCTGTATTTATGCGTAAAATCCTTTTTATATGGATGCTGTACAATGTGCCACTTCTCTCACTACTTACATACATTCAAAACGAACAATTTCTCACGCAGTGATAAAAGTCGGCCATTGCACTGTGAAATATTTTTTCCACCTACCTGTACCGAAAGTATATTTTTCCGGACCTGATTGTAGGGAGCAAAGTCGTACTTTTCCTCCCTAGGGAGTAAAAGTAAAAGTGACGTCATGGTATGTCATTGATTAAAAAACTTATTGACGCCCTATACAATATTCTATTATCTATTACGCAAGTATCTTTACATTTTAACGTTTATTTATAGAACACCCTGTATTTTACAGAATGACAAAAACAGTAAACTGTTATTTTGATTTAACCATGTTTACATTAATAATTTGATTTATATTTTGACAGTTGACAGTTCTGCTGTACCTACTTTTTAGTTTTAGTTTTCTAATAAATTGTGTTAGCTAGTGACATAAATAAATTATTTAAAAATGAAATATTGACACTTGTTATTTGAGGAAGGTGGAAAAATCATATGTATAACATGGGAGTAAAGTGCCTTTTCCTCCATTGAATGATTACTTCAGTAAACTTAATTCTCGCGAGGAAAAGTAGCACTTTCCTCCCTTGTTATACAAATAGCTAGTTCTCACGGGTTCTCCATACATATGATCGCCGTGTCCATGACAACATGCACAATACAAATACAATTATTTTTGTCAAACAAAATGTGTTTAAGCAAATCTTACCAGGAATTACGTTTCAAAACTGTTCAAATATAACTGTTAATTATAATTTTAAATAAATAAAGTATATAAATTTTAAGAATAGTAAATACCTACCCTACATGTATATATATTTTATTACAATTTATGCACATAATATACCTAAAACCACCTAAATGATTTCATTTTGAGGTAGGACTCTTCACAAAACCGCATTCATAGAAAAAGTACAGTGTACAACACATGAGAAAATGACAAGTCTCCCTCGCTTGATTTGCGGCACTTGCCTCGTGCCTCGCCAACAAACTTCTGCGCTCGTGAGAAATATGTATTTTTCTCACTTGTTGTACAATATACGATTTTTGAAGATTTGAAGCCATATTATCCACTATCGTGATTTTTTTTATTTCCTTTTCTTAGAGTTTCATTCTTATATGGGCAGGTAAAGTTGAATCAGAGTACATATTTTCTTCAGTACTTACATAATTTCAGTCAAGAACACTTTTTGTGACGTATTTTTGTCTTTAACTTGTCATTTTGACCTATACCTGCTCCAATACTGGCTTTATCACAGTCTAATAAATTCTTCTCATCTGACTTGATATTTTTCTACTTCACAACATTAAATCTAGTGCTTTAAGTATAATTCTTCTTTCTGTGTCCTGTTTTTGTACACATCAATATTATCTTTGCTATTTTCTTTTACTGTTCACTTATTTTCTGTTTTCTCTTGAGCCTTACATGGACATGTATTGTGTCTTTTTATTACAACCTACATAACACTTTTCGTTTCTGAGAAGACAAAAGTTTGGATTCACAGAAGAAAGTTTGAAGTTTTAAGAACCTCTATTTTCTCCCTATATCTCTTTTTCTGCTTTACATATACCTACGCTGCTCTGCCACCACGACAGTCATCAGAGATAAAAACAACAGAGAAAGAAAGGGAGCATTAAAATGGAACGATCATATACGAGTAAGTCGAATGATAAAATAATAAATCTTTAATAAGAAGACGATGACATAGAACGAAGACACGGAACAAACGACCATTTGTCATGCCTTAAAACTCTAGTCGAAAAGTCTATCGAATGTAATAGACTACTTGCTCTTACCTTTGTTGACTTCCACAAAGCATTTGGTATAGTGGAAACAGTGTCTATCTTAAAAGCATTATCAGAATGTAGAATAGACTACAGGTGTGCGAATATTATTCGAAATATATACGAACATGCGACAACTGTTAATCTTCATTGCATGACTGAGAATATAAAAATTGGCGGAGGGGTGCGACAGGGAGATACAGGGGGATACGATAAGTTTTCATATAATCTCTAAAGTTATTTGTGTCACCTTCATTTATATTTTTACATTTTGTTGTGATTGGTTATTGATAAAAGCCCCTTTTAATTTATTTTTTAACATTTAACCTATTGCATTACTACCGGTACTCTTCAAAATTATTGAGAGACTCATAAAAGCCCGACTTGTCCTTTCTCGTTGATAACAATATTTTATCACAAAATCAGTTCGGCTTTTTAAATAATAAATGTACCACAGATGCCATGTTTTCTGTACTACATGAGGTTTATCAAGCATTAAGCAATAATCTGCACACTGCCACTGTTTTTTCTGATTATGCCAAAGCTTTTGATTGTGTAAATCACGAAATTTTGATAAAAAAAACTAGATTTCTACGGAATTCGAGGTATTTCTTCGAACTGGTTTCAATCTTACTTGGATAATAGGAAACAACTGGTTAGAGCAAATGATACAGACTCTAGTCTCAAAAATGTTGTATCTGGGGTACCACAAGGTTCAGTATTGGGTCCTCTACTTTTCCTTATCTTTATTAATGACATCACTAGCTTAAAAATCGATGGAAAAGTTTTTCTTTTTGCTGATGATACCAGTATCACTTGGAGCCACTCAAATATCGCAACTCTTCATGCTACTATAACTTCTGATCTACTTACTATAAAATCTTGGTCCGATTCAAATTTACTCTCTTTTAACGTAGATAAAACAGTAGCATTGTCCTATAAAGGAGCTCTTCAACCCTTACCTCTTCATAACAGCCAGATCAGTATCGTTGATTCTGTAAAGTTTCTTGGTATTTTTTTAGATAGCAATCTGAAATGGTCCCTTCATATTGATGTGTTAAACAAGAAACTATCCTCAGCTTGCTTTGCAATAAGATCTGTTTCGAAGGAAATGAATTTAGCCTCTTCCAAAATAACATATTTTTCTTTGTTCGAGTCATATCTCCGATATGGTCTCCCTTTTTGGGGTTCTGGTACGGCTGCCCAAACTGATGTTATTTTTAAATTACAAAAAAGAGCAATAAGATATCTGTTTGGCCTCAGAAGAACAACACATTGCAGAAGCTACTTCAAAGATCACAGGATTCTAACACTACCTTCTTTATATATTTTAGAAACTGTTTGCTTAATTCGTAAACATCTACATGTCTTTCCAGCAAGACCTAGACATGACTATTCCACCAGAAATTCTACCTTTGACATCTATTTACCGATCCCGTCCAGTGAGTTAGTAAAGAAATCTATATTATATTCTGCAAAAAAACTTTACAACCATCTCCCTCTACAACTTAAATCTGCAACATCTTTCCCCAAGTTCCGTAAAATGACTAAAGCCTATTCATCTGAAAGACCATATTATTCAATAATTATTTATTATTATATGTTGAAAAAGATCTATCATAGTTATTATTTTTTCATTTTTTTCGATGGTCCAGGCTCCAAGTCAAGATAGGCATGAATAAGTATAAGCAGTGGATTTTTGTGGTATAATGAGAATTAGAGTTGGCGTCATTGTCGGTAATTATTCTTCCAATTCATTTTCTTCAACAATTAATGTTGATATGTCTACGATGTTGCTGCAACTTTCACCACCATAATGGAGGCACACTGCTGAACATTTGAGGCCTGCTTTTCGGCAACCATATGCACTTCCAGTTTCCATTGCATCTGCAAAAGATAAATTTAATGAGCTCGGGGGATACTGGAGGCTTGGAAGTTGGGATTGATATCCAAAATTTTCCATGCTTTTTTCAGCCCTAATCTTCTGGATCACAATGTTTACCGAGCTATGACTGAATCTGGTGATACACTCGGAGTCTATGGAAACGGGCTGCATCTTGTGTTAAAGAAAGTGAGAAGAGATTAAATGCATTGTTTGTCATTGATTTAGCGAATCGTTTGTATCTCAGGGTTTCCAGAGAATCGTGTTTATTTCCGCTATATAAAGAGACGAAAAACGTTCGCTGATAACAGTGAGTAAAGATGGCTCGACTTTCCCACTAACAAATAATTTTCCCCAGAGGTTTCTTACAAATAGAAGAACCACCACTCATAATGCGCGCTTACAAAAAACCCAAAATGCTTATCTAATCACACAAATATAAATTTTACCCACAAGACTCTCAATAGTATTATCTATAAAACTCAAAATACTTTTCACAATTTTTAATACGACTGCACGTGGCCAAATAGGTAGCACAACTGTAAGAATATGGGGAGGGGGGGAACCGACTGCTGTGCTACCTAGGATAAATTATAATAATAAAAGTAATAGCAGGCAGATATTGAGTCCGGTACGGAAGAAGAATGACGTAACAGCAAATTTTTCAATTACTGTTTATTACGCAATTAACTTCTAAAATACTATGTACAGATGATACAAAATCGACCGAACTGTAAAAATGTGCTTAGCCTAGGGTTACCATAATCTATTAAGACCAAATCCGGACAGGGGTAGTCCAAGGGGTTGTAGAAAATGTAAAATGTTAATTTGACTGTTTTGCTACCTTTACATTCTACATGTGAAATGCATAGGGCACAATTAAAAGTACAGCTATTTCGCTACAATATGCAACTAACATCGAAAATATCTGCCAGCGTAAAATATTGTATATAGGGTGAGGCAGATAACTGGCCTATTAGAAATATCTCGAGAACTAAAGGCAACAGAATCATGAAAATTGGAATAAAGGGGTTTTGAGGGATGATCTATTAAATGAAAGTATTTTCATCTCTTTGCACCTTCCGATTATACTGGAAGTTGCTTATAACTTAGTTTTTTTAAATGGGACACCCTGTATATTTTTACATTTTTGGATTCTCCTCAATATCTTCTTTCTTAAAATATGAGATTTTGTAATATTATACAGGGTATTTTAAAAGATATTTACGTTTTTTTATTAATTTCGTAGCAACATTCACACCCTGTAGAATTGTAATAGTTTAACATTAAAAACTCTGCTACGTTCAAGTGAATTTTAATATAGTCTATTATTGTTTAGAAACATTAGTATAGCTAATTTTAAAATTTTAGTATACAGGGTTGGTCGAAACTCAAAATGAATATTTTCTGAGTTTTCTTAAATAGAACACCCTGTATTTTAGTATTGTAATGAAATTATATTTCATAGTACTTTTTTATTTTATAAGTATTCCCTATACCTAACTGCTTTAATTTGTGAGTTATTGGTGATTCAAGCTAAACATTAATTGCAACAAAAAATACGTAAAATTTTATTAGGTTGGCCGTGAAAATATTCAATCACAAATAATTTTTCTGAAATAAATACATATTAACCCAGACTGATCCTTAAAATTATCAATAATGGTTTAGCTATCAAAATACCTATGTAGTTAAGATTGTTGGTGCGACTAACAATTAAGCACAAATTACAGCAGTTAGGTATAGGGAATGCTTAAGAAATAAAAAAGTACCATAAAATATCATTTCATTACAATACTAAAATACAGGGTGTTCCATTTAAGAAAACTCAGAAAATACTCATTCCGAGTTTAGACCAACCCTGTATACTAAAAATAAAAATTTAGCTATACTAATGATTCTTAACAATAGTTGACTATACAGGGTGATCAACTTCTGTGACAAAGTCCAATATATCTGTTATTATAAAATATATGAAAAAAAGTTGTTAATAAAAGTTATAGATACCTTTAATGTACACATTTTAAAATTAGTGAGAAATATACAGGGTCCTCCATAACACGGTGCCAAACTAAAGTTTTGTTTTTTTAAATGGAACACCCTGTATTTTATTCAAAATCTGGTTTCTCTACATTTTTCTGATTAAAAAGATATAACACTTGTCTAGGGTTATACTGAGTGTTTCAAAGTTATGAGCACTTTTATCAAAAAATCATACTGATTTGATCGCCCTGTATGACTCTAACAGTATAATATAAACTTATTTTTTTACTGCTGTTGACTGTCAATATTAAAGTAGTTTTGCAACAACGTGCAATTTTTTTATCACTACACAAATTGTATACAGGGTAAGTCAAAATGCAAATAAAAGATTTTCTTCATATTTTTAAATAGAACACCCTGTATTTTATATTACCATCGAAAAGTTCTTTTATTATACTTGCATATCTTTTAAATATTCCCTATACCTAAAGTTATTAGTTTTCGAGATATTTTAGTTTTATTGTCGATAACTCATAGATACGTTTATTACAGTAAATTAATTACCCATAATATGAGAAACCTCCAATGAGTTTGTTAATGATAATTAAAATTAGACTGCATTTCATTTTTTCTCCAATTTTATGGTAAATTATATACAATAACGACATTTTTATATTTACTAACAAAATGATATTAATTTTCCGCGAAGAAATGGAAACTATAAATTGCTGCAAGTTTTTGTTTAAGGTGGCTTTGAAATAATTGACACAAGAACTGTCAGATGTAAGATTTTAAATATCTGTACGTTTTTACTTTTGTTATTGATTATAATTGTTTGCCATATTGTTATAATTGTTACCCAACAATGAATTTTAGTCGTGAAGAAATGACAGACATGATATGGTTTTTAGGAAAGTGTTTCAAAAACTCATTAGTTGCCACAAGAATTTATAAGGAATGGTGTCCATAGCGTCAGCAACCAAATAAGATAGCATTTGACAACTTATTTGACAGGTTTAATCGTACTGGCTCTGTTTATGAAGCAAAGGAAAAAACAAAATTCATTATTACGAATGAAAATTAATTAAATGTTTTACTGCCTGTTACAGAAAATCCTCATAGAAGTATTCAAAATATTACAAGAGAGCAAGATATAAGTTATGGATCTATCCAGAAGATAGTCAAGAAAAACAACATGCATGCACCCATATCATATACAAAAGAGTACAATTTTGTCAATGGTCACAAAAACAAATAGTTATACTGAGAGATTTTTTTGAGTTTGTCCTTTTTTTTTGGAGACGAGGCAACATTCCACAAAAATGGTAGTGTAAACAGACACAATTTTCATTATTATTCCACAACCAATCCGTACTGTGCTCAGACACATAGTCAAACAAGATGGTCCTTAAATGTTTGGGGTGGAATCAGAGGCAATTACGTTATAGGTCCTTCTCTCTACGAGGAATCGGTAAATGGTGAGGTTTATTTAAATTTTCTAGTGAATCATTTACCTATTCTACTTGAAAATGTACCATTAAACATCCGCCAACATATGAGCCCCTGCTCACCACAACGCACTTCTCAACGATGAACTATTTCCTGAAAGATGGATAGGAAGAGATGGGCCAGTTCACTGGCCACCCAGATCACCAGAATTAAACGAAGGTGACTTCTTTTTTTGGGGTTATATTAAAGACGTAGTCTATAGGGCACCTCCAACAATAGTTGATGATATGAGAGTAAGGTTTCAAAACGCCTTTCAAAGTGTCACACAACAAATGCTTACAAACATCTGTAGGTCTTTTTAAACTCGTCTCCAGGCTTGTGTAGACGTTATGGGAGGTCATTTTGAACACCTTTTATAACATAAGAGGTACGATGAACATTTTTTTTATTTAATTTAGTTTTTTTAATAAATTTTGATAAATTAAAGTATTGTTATTAATAACTAAGTAATACATGTTGCTATCAACAATAAAACTAAAATATCTCAAAAACTAATAACTTTAGGTATAGGGAATATTTAAAAGATATGTAAGTATAGTGATAGAACTTTTCGATAATAATATAAAATACAGGGTGTTCCATTTAAAATTATGAAGAAAATCTTGTATTTAAATTTTGACTTACCCTGTATACAATTTGTGTAGTTATAAAAAAATTGTACATTGTTGCAAAACTACTTTAATATTGACAGTCAAAAGCATCAAAAAAATAAGTTTATATTACACCGTTAGAAACATACAGGGCGATCAAATCAGTATGCTTTTTTAATAAAAGTGCTCGTAACTTTGAAACACTCAGTATAATCCTAGACAAGTGTTATATTTCTAGAATCAGAAAAATGTAGAGAAACCAGATTTTGAATAAAATACAGGGTGTTTCATTTAAAAAAACATAACTTTGGTTTGGCACCGTGTTATGGAGGACCCTGTATATTTCTCACTAATTTTAAAATGTGTAAATTAAAGGTGTCTATAACTTTTATTAATAAAGTTTTTTCATATATTGTATAATAACAGATATATTGGACTTTGTCACAGAAGTTGATCACCCTGTATTAAAAATCACTTGAACGTAAGTAGAGTTTTAGTTGTCAAACTACTACAATTCTACAGGGTGTGAATATTGTTACGAAATTAATAAAAAAAACGTAATTATCTTTTAAAATACCCTGTTTAACATTACAAATCCTTATATTTTAAGAAAGAAGACATCGAAGAGAATCCAAAAATGTAAAATAATTTTGGTATAACCGGAAGTTGCAAAGAGATGAAAATATTTTCATTTAATAGATCATCCTTCAAAACCCCTGTATTCCAATTTTCATGATTCTGTTGCCTTTAGTTCTCGAGATATTTCTAATAGGCCAGTTATCTGCCTCACCCTGTATACACCTATTATTTAACAGGACAATCAGTGCAACGAAGTTAACTAGGTGCTGCGCAGAATGAAATTTCCCACCGTTGGGCCAAGCGTTTTCCATTTTTTTTAGTAAAGAAAAAAATCCGGACATTTCTCATATCCGGACGCCAATCCGGACATGTCTTTCAAATCCGGACTGTCCCGACGAAATCCGGACGTATGGTAACCCTAGCTTAGCCACTATAGGGTAGTGGCGTCGTTACTGAAATACACACTATGTTAGACCTTGTTTCAAATGCATAATGACGCAACTGTAGATAGGGTCGAAAATGGGGCGATTAAATTAAGATAATAAAATTCGAACCAATATCGATGAAAATAAAAGCCATCGTTGTCAAAAAACAAACGCCATACCGATACTCCTGGACGATTACTCTTTATTTAATCCCTATTTTAAATATTTAAAAATCGTTTTTTGTCTTTTGAAGAATTTTGCATTTTGCGGTTGCGTCATTCTTCTTCTGGACCGGCGAATTTGTCCTCAAACAAGTTCTTGAGCCTTTTCTATATATGCTTAGGGTTCTAAGTTTTATAGTGGGGAGAAAGGTCAAAAATAGATTAATAATAGCATAGGAATTTTAAAATCATAATAAATTGTATGAATAAAAAAATATATAGATAGAAAAGTAAGCCTAACGTTTTGTTTTTATTGTATCCCTATGAGCATTTGAGAATCTGGTCAAGTTTGGAGCTCGTCTTTCACTTGACGATAAAAAGTAATAAAAACAAAATTGTAGAAAATTTAATTTGCTACATTTTATGTTTTATGAGATTTTCCGTAGGGTTGGTAGTTTACGAGATATAGCGCGAAACCCTTTTACACACCTTTTCCAAAATGGAGGCCGGGGGACAAGGGTGGCGACCCAAAAAACTTGAACTTAAGTTTCTGCTGATCCCTTCTACACATTAAAAAAATAAAATTGACTCCTCTAACAAATGCAAGGTACGGCCTAAAAATGTAACATTGCAATGGACTAAACAGAGTTGTAGCGAATTGTAACACAGAAAAACGTGATCCCTTTTTAATTTTTAGGGTAAATTGTGATTTTGGCAAAATATAAAATAAGACCAGAATCAGTCATTCACCAAACATGTCATTCACCGTTCACCAAAGAAACGTTATTTTAGGGATGTAGTATAACCTCGATATTAAAAGCAGGAGCGTCATTTGAAATTTTGATAGGGGGGGGGGGCAAGCATTATATATACAATACATTTATATGCAAACATAATACAAAATTGATCTATTTTTTCTAAATTTCAGTAATTTTCAGGGTCAGGGGGACAAATGCCCCCCCGCCCCCTATCAAATGACGCCCCTGATTAAAAGTTACACCATTTTTGTTTTATAAAACATTTTGATCTAAAATTTTCCAGAAAACTTCTTTGCACTCTATGTTTTAACATAAACGTGAATAAAAAGCTAGATTTCAAATTTAGTTACTCAACTTTTGCGATTAAACTTTGCAATTCAGTAATCTGTACCTTTTACTTTAAAAAATTCATAACGTTTATTAGAATAAGACTGAAAGCTTGAAATAGATACCTTGTATTAAGAAAGGTGAAAAATATATACAATAAAAATTTATTAGTTATTATTATTAGAGTTAAACTAAAAAAAAACGTGATTTCATTTTTTTCATTTTTAGGGTAAAATTGCGATTTTGATAATATTCCCCCGCATATAACTAAAAATAAACCTTATTTTCGTTTTCAGCACCATCAAAAACATGGAGTTTGACCAAAATTAGCCATTCACTACAGCGTGGTCAGTACTTGGTCTATTCGGGGTGCGTGAAGCTCGCCTATTGAGTATGATGTGTAAAACGGGTTTTCTGCAAATTTTTGTTAGTAAATTGTCCGTTATCATGAAACCTAAAATAAAATATTGACATTAAATGAAAATATTTTAATAGACAAATTAACCAGAGTAGCTAAAAACACAACGATCGGAGAATAATGTGAAAAATTTGAGATACTAGAGTATAGTTGCCATCAAATTATTGCAGCAACCTTAATCTTAGGCTTATTACAAAGTCGTTTGTATTTGAGTGGTGTGGTTAAGTTTCCAGCACAGGTAAAAAGGAATAAGTCTTAATCTATTATACGTTTAATATAGAACTTGCACATTTTTATTTTATTACATAATAATGTTCAGCTTCGTTTAAAAATATGATTTCCAAAATTTGACGTCTCAAAACCTAATAATAACTTAGAAGTACAAATTTAAAATCCTCTATGTATTTAAATCATTTTAAACGATCTAAAAAGCGCGCGAACCCTTGTGACGTCATATGATCCCATTTTTATATGATATTTCTAACGTCTCATTTAAAATTAAATACAATTTTGTTTACTTTTATTTGGAGTCGAGTTTGGACAGTTTTTGAAGAGATAGTATTGAATTGCGTGTGTTTTTACTATGGAAAATAAAAGTAAATATTATGAAAGTGTCGTTTAATATCATTCTGTTAAATTAAAACCATTGGGTGTCTTGTAACTGTTAAATCTGCCATTGCTCATTAACGACGGTGGTTCGTCTCACAGGGCAAAGCTGTTTCTCTACTTTAAGCCGGTGATTACAACTTTCACCGCATGGCCTATCGAGGAAGCATCTGTATTTGAACGAACTCTTCCAACCCTCTTCACGTGTCTTTTCGGCATTCTGTCACGAATCACCCTCCGCACCATTTCCTTCAAACGTTCATATTTTCTCTTATCGCCTTTTCCACGGTTAGTACTAAATTGTTTCGTGAAGCTTGGCTAGCTGCTTCGTGTTCCAAGGCAATAGCAAGTGTTTCATCTAAAACTTTCGGTCTTTCTAGTCGTAAAGCTTTCTGTAGTTCACTATCTTTCAGCCCATTGACGAAAGTATCTACCGCAATTCCTTCTAAAACGCTGTCTGGCACCTCTGGATAAGCCAACCGCACCACACGAGCCACATCTGCTTCAAATTCTTGCAGATTCTCACTTGCTCGTTGACTTCTATTTCGCAGTTGTGCTTTGTATACTTGTAGATGGGCATCTCCATAGCGTTTTTCTAGACGAGTGAACAAGGTCTGGTAACATTTTTCTGGACTCTTAGGAATTGACCTTAGTATATCTGCTGCATCGCCTCGTAAAGCAGCAGTCAAGGAAACAGCCTTTTGTTGTTCGGTCCAATGATTGGCGGTCGCAATAGCTTCAAATTGTCTAAGGTATATGGACCAAGAAGACTTTCCATCAAATCGTGGTAATGTAAATCTTATATGATGCGACGTTTCGTCTCTTGGTGATTCTTCTTTCACTACACGATCTAGCTCTACTGCATTAACTAGTGGTTGCATCCTCGTATTGGTTATTATGCTCTCTAATTCTTTGATCTTCTCTTCTAACATTTCTTTATTGTCGTCTACACTTTTCTGTATCTTATCGGTTGTTCTAAAAACTTCTTCGAACTTCTCGTTGTTTTGTCTACAAACGACTTTAATCACTTGATAAACACTCTCAAATTTCTCGTCGCTTTTTCTAGAAGTTTCATCAGTCTTTTGAGAAGTCTCGTCAAATTTTTTAGCAACATTTTCGAATTTCTCGTCGCTTTTTGTAGAAGTTTCATTGATCTTTTGAGAAACACTTTCAAATTTCTGGTCAAATTTCTCATTATTTATCTTAGATGTTCAATCGATCTTTTGAGAAACACTTTCGACAATTATTTTCGATAAGACTGCTTCTTCCGCTGACTGGAAGTGGAAGGTCTCTGGGTCATCTCCATTCTTCTTGAGACCATAATGGAGGTCACTTCGAGCAACACTTGTAGTATTATGTCGTCATGATATTCCTATCATTGTCATAGCCTACCATCATGACTGAGGTTTATTCAAAATATCTAGTATCTCGCTTATTCTTCCAGATAGGCTCATCAAACTCGATGTGGAAATGTTCGTTATAGATCGTTCTATTAAAATGTGTAACCATATACAGGGTGTTCAATTTAAATTAACAAAGTTAACATCTGCGGCCATTTGGTTTGCACCTTCTTTGTTTTTCTACTATCATTTTTGAAAAGTACATAAAACATTGTGTAACTTGTGTATTTTACATCTTTTTCTAATTCTGTAAATAAATCAGTTTATAGGGGGTCAAAATATAGTATATAGGGTGTCAATTTGAAAAGGTGTCTGCCCCTATAATTTGGTCCCTATGGAAAATCTAAAAATATAAAAAACACGTCAAATTTAATTGTGAGGGGGACATTTTTTACACCAGTTTTCAACTAAATTACATTAACCCTCTAGCAGGGGCGGACACAACCCCCAAAATCTTTAATGGAAAGGGAGGTTGTGTGCTACCTCATTTTAAAGATCCTTCGATTACCCTTCCAAAAATACCACATACATTATATTTCTTTTCAGTACTTTTGGAAAAATCAAGTGAAAGTACATATATTAAAAGTATCGAGTTCAGAACCAAAACTTTTTTTGGAGTATTGGACTCCAAATTGAATTTTTTTGGGTGTTGGAGTATATAGAGTATTTTTTTGAAGTATTTTTGGAAAAATCAAGTAAAACCGTAAAGATATTAAGTATCGAGTTCAGAACTCCAAAATTTTTTAAGATTATTGAGGCCAAGATTTTTCCAAAAGCCTTAAAAAGAAATATAAGGTATGTGGTATTTTTTAAAAGGTAACTGAATGACCTTCAAAATGAGGTATCACCCAACCCCCCTTCCATTAAAAGTTTTGGGGGTTGTGTCCGCCCCGCTAGAGGGTTGATGTAATTTAGTTGAAAACCGGTCTACAAAATGTCCCCCTAACAAATAAACTTGACGTGTTTTTGCATATTTTTAGATTTTCTTTAGGGACCAAATTATAGGGGGTGGCAACTTTTTAAATTGACACGCTGTATACAGGGTGCGCCAAACCTCTGGTTTTCTTTGATTACGGCTAAATTATGGGATATACAAAAAAATGTTTTTTACAAAATTAATGTATATCGAAGCCGTCTATAATTTAAAATTATTTTCGATTATACACGGTGAGTCAGAACGACGGTACGAACCTAAGTTGTGTTTTTTTTTAAATGGGACACCCTGTATATTAGTATTGCCTTTTGTAGTAAATATTACAACCTTTCTTTTGTTATAAGATTGTATGTACCTAGCATGTTTCGCTTTGTAAATATTTTAAAAAACTATCAATTTTACGTTTTTGAAGATTTTTTATTAAAACATTTTTTTGCAAAAAAAAATAATAATTATAATCTGATTTTAGAAACATATGTACATCAAAATATAAACAATGAAAATATAAACGTAATTAAAGTTTAAAATAAATCGTATACTAGTACAATTCAATTGAATTTAATAACTTAAAATTATTTTCCAAAAAATATTTTACCATACTAATGAATGCATAAATTAGTTACTATACCTTAGTTATAAATTAAATAAGCAACCAAATTTGATATCTACCCTTGTAATTTTTCTACCACACATTTTCCTGTACCAAATTAATTGTTAGTTATATTTTCTTTACGAGTAAGATCAGTTAAACTTTTTATTTACCTTTTAAATTTACTTACATCTTGAGAATATAATTATTATTAAGTATGCTTTGAAACAAATGAATGTTAAATGATGTATCAGCCAAATTATTTATTAATATAAATAGTATTAAGTGGTGTCACAACAGCTGGTAATACTTTTTTAGTTGAAATTTTTGTAACAATTTTTTATATTTTAAATTTTAATTTTTTAACCAAACAATTGATGGATATGAGATTTGTTTAGGGCGAAACCATTAGAAGTTATTACCAGCTTTTGTGACACGACTACATGGATACTATTTACTACATATTGTACTTCTATAACGTTCATTTATTTCAAAGCATACTTTATACGTTCTCAAGATGTAGGTAAATTAAAAAGTTATTAACTGATCTTACTCGTAAATACAATTTAACTAACAAAATTGGGTACAATAAAGCTACTAGGGTAGAAAAATTTCTAGGGTAGATTTTAAAATTGGTTGTTTAATTTAATAATTAATTTATTCATATTAATTACTTATTAGAATGTTAAAAAAGTGTTTGTAACATAATTTTAAAGTTATTAAATTCAATTAAGTTGCACTTGCATACGTTTTATTTTAATCTTTAATTATATTTTTATTTTTATCTTTAATATTTTAGTGTTTGTTAGTAAATACCCGCGAAACGTAAAATCTATAGTTTTTTTAAATATTTACAAAAACAAACATGCTATGTACATACAACCTTATACCAGAAGATAGGTCGTAATATTTACTACAAAATGCAAGACTAATATATAGGGTGTTCCATTTAAAAAAATGAGAAAATTTAGAATTTGCAAATAATGATCACACTGTATATTTTATGGCTATAAGTAAAATATATTAAATTATTTAAAAGTGACACTATATTGTAAAAACTTTAACATACCATTTAAATTTTAATTGCCTTGCAAAGATAATCCACAGCCCTATAAATATTACCATTTTTCTCAATAAAAATGTAAATATTTCGAAAATTATTAACTTTATGCCTATAAGACCTTATACAAATTTTTGATATTTTTAAACACTATATATAAAAATGATTTAACATATAGAGTGTTCCATTTAAAAAAATACAACTTTGGTTCATACCGTCGTTCTGACTCACCCTGTATAACCGAAAATAATTTTAAATTATAGACGGTTTTTTTTATTAACTTCCAGTATATTTACAATCTGTCACATATCATATATAATATTAAAGGACAATAAGTAAATGATCGGATATTTATATTGGACATGTAGGAAATATTTCCAGTGAATTGTTTCCTTTGAATAATTAACATATTTATTTAAAACCGTTATTTGTTTGTTATTCTGAGTACACTTAGTTAAACCTGCTTATCAGGTCCATTGGTTTAAATTTTTTTAAGCGGCGCACTTCACCTATGGTAGATCACTCGCGAGGGGGTTCACATGCGTATTCACTCTATTCCGATATTTTTCACTATGTCGTTTTATTTCACTTTTGATGGTGGGGATTTCTAAGTCTCTTTCTATTGCTGTATTTGGCACGTACCAGGGGGCATTGACTATTATTCTTAAAACCTTATTTTGGAACCTTTGAAGTATTTCTAAGTATGAATGTGACGCTGTGCCCCATAGCTGGATTCCATATGTCCAGATTGGTTTTAGAATTGATTTATATACAAGTATTTTGTTTTGAATGGTCAGTTTAGATTCCCTGCCGATAATTGAGTATAGTTGCTGCAGTCTAAGTCCTAGTTGTTTTCGCTTGTTGAATATATGTGTCCGCCATGTGAGGCGTTTGTCTAGGTGCATGCCTAAGTATTTCACACTATCAGCTTGTGCTAATTGGCTGTTATTTAGTGTCACTGATGGACACTGATCTCTTTTCATCGTGAAAGTAACGTGTATTGATTTGGATTCATTCGCTTTTATTTTCCACTTTTTTAGCCATACTCGTATTTTGTTCAAGTTTGTTTGTAGGTTTCTTGTAGTTCCTGTAGGATTGTGATGGGAGGCTAGTATTGCTGTATCATCAGCAAATGTTCATACTGTTGTTTGTTCTGTAGTGGGCTAGTGGGAATGTCTGCCGTGTATAATAAATATAATATTGGGCCCAAGGTACTACCCTGTGGTACTCCAGATTCTATGTGGTAGATGTTAGTATATTCAGACTGCTGTTTTACTAAGAAAAATCTGTTAGTTATGTATGATTTTAATAATGTATATAAGTTGTGAGGTAAACCTTTTTTTATTTTATATAATAGTCCGGGATGCCACACCTTATCAAAAGCTTGGCTAATATCTATGAATGCGGCTGAACAATACCTTTTCTTTTCTAAGTCATTGCTAATTTGTTTAACGACTCTGTGGACTTGTTCTATTGTGCCATGTTTTGCTCTAAAGCCAAACTGATGATCCGGTATGAGCTTTTTTTCCGTTAATATTGGCTGCATTCGCTTGAGTAGAAGTTTCTCAAATATTTTTGATAAGATTGGCAAGAGACTGATGGGTCTGTACGAGCATATTTCATTAGGGTTTTTACGGTTTGGAAAGCATTATTATTTCTGCTACTTTCCACTGATTTGGAAAGTAGCTCAGCCTTAGCATTGCGTTAAAAATTTGTAGTAATGCTGTCATTCCTTTTCTAGTGAGTTTTTGCACTATAATGCCGGTTATTAGGTCATAGCCCGGTGCTTTTTTTGGTTTAATTTGGTGTACAATTACATCTCTTATTTCCTTGTATTTAAAGTTGCTTATGGGCTGTTCCATTTGGAGAGGTGACTCCAGGTAGTTTTGTATGTCGTCCATGTCTTCTTGTGTACTCTCTACTTCATTTGGTTTAAAAACATTTGATAGGTGAAGTGCAAATGCATTGGCCTTTTCTTTGTCGTTTCTGGCCCATTTCCCCTGTTGATCTTTTATAGGGGGAATATGTTGTTGTGGCCTGTTCAATTTTCTTGTTGCTCTCCAGAGTGAGTAGTCTGTTGCTTCCGTTGGCGTAAGGTTTTCGAGGTATGCCTGAACCGAGTCATTTTTCATTAACAGAAGTTTTTTTAGGTCCTTACTTGCTTTATTGAGGTTTTTCTTATTTGCTGCTGTCCTTCTTTGCTGCCATTTCTTGCGTAGTCTTCTCTTTTCAGCAATTTGGTCTTTTATTATGATTGGGTTTTCATCGATTTTATCACTGTCTTTTGTATCGGGGTTGCAACCCAACCCGCAGTTTGAATGGAAGTTGTTAGTTTTTTTAATGCTACTTCTATGCCCTCAGTTGTTTTAAGAGGAATTTTAAGATCTATACATGCATCCACCCGTTCCTGAAAGGTGTTCCAATTTGTTTTATGATTGCATACTATATGTTTTTTTTTGGTCGCCCTACTATTCCCTCAAGCATGGTTAAGAGTATTGGTGAATGATCAGATGATAGATCAAAGCTTGACTGTATTTTGAGTTGTTTAGTTTAGACGGTTTTGATATACATTAGTTTTGTTAAAAACATTTTTTTGTATATCCCATAGTTTAGCCGCAATCAAAGAAAACCAGAGGTTTGGCGCACCCTGTATATAACCCTGTACGTGTACAGCTAGAAATAGAAATCTAAAGCTGTAAAAACCTTTTTCCTATATCAACGCCACTGAATTCCACATTGTGGAAAACCCCAACGTGTCGGCTGTTGTTCTATTGTCTCGCACGACCGACTTGCCAATTGCATGCACCGAACCCGGAATATGGCGGATGCGCCACTTCTAATTCCTACTTCCTTTTTTTGTATATTTTTAGGTACTTAAAACAAAGAGATTGTATACGAGACATGAGTGTGCTGAGGAAAGTCCCAAATAAAGTGACGTTCCTTGGAGAACACGCTTTGTTTTTACAAATTTAAGAAAATTTTTAAGTGCCAAAATGTTCTAGGTATACTTATGTTTTATTTTTATTTGTATATTAAAAATATTAATTAGAATTGATGAAAAAAATAGGTAGATATACAGGGTGTCCCGAAAAGGGGTCGCGGTGAATTCGTAACTATTTTAGTCCCCCATCCTTATTACAGGCCAATTGGCAACTCTGGTGCGCAGTTAATTTTTCGATACCCCACTAACTACCGCTGAATTTGTAACTTTCGTTTTTGAAGTAATGTTGATAATCTAATACCGGGTGATACCGGTATTCCAGGTATGTACGTATAAATTACCCTCTTTGAAGGTGGTGTAAAAGGTATTCATCATTTATGTATGTATTGTCTCTTGAAAGAGTTAATAGAGAAATCAAAATAAATTTTGTGAAAATGGCTGAAATTTCTGTAACAGATTTCGTAATGAGTGAACGTGGGTGTAAGTTATTGGTGGTAAATAATTTTAAATTTCACTTAAAGAAAGTGCTAAAAAGTGGAAAACATTTATTTATGGTGCTGTTCTGCATCTGGTTGCAAGGCAACTAGATGCAAATTAATATTTTGAGTAGTAACAAACACATAATATGTTGGTTATCAACAATTTGATGTCAGAAATGCACATTTTTCCTATTTTTTGTCTACCAGTAAGAAGAAAAGCATTTAAATTTTTTTTAAGATATATAAGTGCATGTAAAACAATTTAAACAAGGTTTTATAAATCTTGCTATACTTAATTGTTGCTTATAAAACTATAAATTAAGTCAATTAATAGTTATTTAGGTACCAAGGGTATTGTAAGGATAATAACGTTTGAGGTCAATGGTGTATATACTGAGGGCCTTTGGCCCGAAGGATATACGTTGACCGAAAGCGTTATTGTCTATAATACCCGTGGTGCCTTCAACGTTTAATTATTCTAAACTAAATTATATGGACTAAATTATTCTTTATATGCAAAAAATTTGAATGAATTTTGAATTAATTAATTTTCAAATAAGTACATTTACCAGCAATAGTCGTAACGTAATTGTGGTAACCGCCGTTTTACTTAGGTTGTTATTTGTCAACTTGCCATTATTTAACTAGTAATTTAAATTTAATGCCCTAGGGCGTTATTTTTCAAAATAACGCCCTAGGGCATTATATCATTCTTAACCGACTTCAAAATCATGTCATTATTTGTCAAATAATATACCTGTCGAACATTAACGTTAATAACTTATGTAAAAATATAAGTAAAAATAGCCCAAAAAATGAGTAAAAATACTCGATTTTTATGACACTCTGTGTAACTACTATAGTATGTAACAATTGTTTTAATTTCTATATAGATAGAATAACAAAATTTATGTAAATCTGACCAATATTTTCTCAATTTATTTATTTATTGACAACTTAAATGAAAAATAGCCGATTTTAAGAATTTTCGTCTATAAGTTACAACATTTTACCAAAAACTGAAAAAAGAACCGATTAGTTTATTGAAATAGCTTTATAATGAGTTGAAGTGAAATAGAATTGGAGCTTTGTTTATCAATAAACATCAATGAAAGGTATACATTTGCCATAGGCCCCGTGTTGGTTTAATCCGCTACTGTTCAAATTTATTTCTTACGTTTTAACCTAACTACCTGAGGTATTAGACTTAATCCATGTTTTCGAATTCACCTGTAGAAGGTTTCGAGTTGGCAGATTCAGGTAGTAGAAAAGTTAGTAATTGGCTGGTGTGCATTTTAATTAGAAAATGTTTATCATTAAAAGTTACGAGTTGGCGCATATCCCCGAAAAGATTGGTAATAAATTATACCAAAATTCTGAGGTCAAAAATAGGTTGAATAAACCTAAGTCACCTTAGTACAAAACTGTGAACATAAAAAAAGTTACAGCCCTTTGAAGTTACAAAATGAAAATCAATTTTTTCCAATATATCGAAAACTATTAGAGACTTTTATTGAAAATGGACATGTGGCATTCGTATGGCAGGAACATCTTAAAAAAAATTATAGTGAAATTTGAGCTCCCCATAAAAATTTTATGGGGGTATTGTTCCCTTAAACCGCCTAAACTTTTGTGTATGTTCCTATTAAATTCTTATTGTATTACTATTAGTTAAACACAATGTCTTTAAAACTTTTTTGAAACTTACTACTTTCTCGAAAAGCCAGTTTTTATCGAGATATTTTGAATAATTTTGTCAAATCCACCACATATTTTTGTATATGGTTAAGTACGATTATAGAGACCTGGTAATAATATGAAAATTTATTTATAATTAACATTTTTAGGTATTAGGTCTGCATCCCGCGTATGAAAAAAAAGTTGATTAATAGCAAGCTAAAAATTTGTTAATAGCTTAAGGGTGTCTGTGTCTAGTCAGACAAACTTTAATGTATGGGAACACTGGAACAGGAGAAGTTTTAATTGTGGAACAGGTTAAAAATTTAGAACGTCAGACCACGAAAATGTCCCATGTATTTTGTCGGACAGAACTTCCAATTGATTTGTTACCCTGTCATAATTTCTGTCATTTGAAATGTTCTACGTGTTCCACTCATTAAAATGCCCAGTTGGTGATAAATAGATGTCTGATTTTTGCAGGACAGTTTAATGAAAGGGTGACAAATTAATTGGAAGTTCTGTCTGACAAAATACATGGGACGTTTTCTTAGTCTGACGTTCCAAATTTTTAACCTGTTCCACAATTAAAACGTCCCCTGTTTTAGTGTTCCCATACATCAAAGTTTGTCCGACTAGACATCCTTAAGCTATTAAAAAATTTTCAGCTTGCTATTAATCAACTTTCATTTATACGCGGAATCAGCAAGAAGCCACATCTCGATAAAAACTGCCTTACCGAAAAAATATTTTATCTACTCTATGTCATATTATATGTAAGTTTTTAGTTTGTGAAAACTGTCATTATAGATAGCAGTGCGTGAAGTAACAATGTATTTTAAATGGGACTTACTTTGTCGCACTGTTTTTAACACACTTTCATATAATCAAATATCCTTAACTTTCGCGTTGTCATGGTGATGACATAATGATCAATAAATTACGACAAAAGTTTGGACAGTTTTGTGGTTTGAAAGAAGTTAGAATTTTTAACTGTCAAAGTTCTAAAAATTGTAGAATAGAAATGAATTCCAGTGACGAAGAGTTACAGCTTTTTTTATTTGTTTATAGTAGAGTAGATAAAATATTGTATGAAACTGTGCGTGAAGTACTTTTTGCGAACTTACGCGATGTAAATATCGCGTGCGTTCGCAAAAAGCATACTTCACGAACTGTTTCATAAATAACTATTTCGAAATAATATAAAAAAAGAGGCAAAAAAGTTTTAAAAACACTGTGTCTAAATAATGGTACCGCAATAATAGTTTAATTGGAACGTACACAAACATTTGGGGGATTTAAAGGAAAGAAACCCCTATAAAATTTTTATGTAAACATTTTAAAGCATCTCGATACAAACTGGCTTATCGGAAATATACTAACAGGCAAAAAGTTTTAAAAATACTGTGTTTAACTAATGGTACCATAATAATAATTTAATTGAAACGTATACGAAAGTTTGGGGGGTATGTTCCTGACATAAGAATGTTACTTGTCCATTTTCAATAAAAAATCTCTAAGAGATTTCGATATATGAAAAAAAATCTATTTTCATTTTGTAACTTCAAAGGGCTGTAACTTTTTTTATGTGCAGTATTGTATATATGTAAGTCAGATTCTATCAACCTATTTTTGACCCCAGAGTCTGTGGTATAACTGACGACCAATATTTTCGGGACGATTATATATCTACGATTTAATTATTAAGTATTATTTATATACCATTTCAGTTAAAAATTTATTTGTGTCAATATTGACTTCAGTAGTTAGTTAATAGGATAAAATATTATATCATCTAGATACTTTCTTTATTCACTATCATCTTTATATCCCAAGATCCTTACATATGGTGGCAAATATCACGTTGTATTTTATACGCAGATTGTTGTTGTTAGATATCGTTGCATTATAAACGTTGTTTGCAGCTTTGTTTGTTCACAAAAATTAGATTCGGGCTATTTTGTGTCATTGATTGATCTGTGAGCCTGTACGGACCTCATTTGTGGTTGTAATTTTCAAATACAATATCGTACATATTATCATAAATATTGAGAGATTATTGTTTTTACCCATTTTGAAAAAAATGTGAAAACGATGAAATTATCCATGTCTGTCTCTTCCAGAGACTTTGTAAACACAACTCGTATGCATTAGACCAGATAGAATAACAAGTGAGGTGTCGAATGAAATCTTATAACCCAAGAAAGTTACTAAAAGTAGGACATTTGACCTCGGAGTTCCAGTTTTAGAGTTGATACCGGAAATACTGTTTTAAAGTTGCGGAAATAGTTACAAGCGATATATTATTCGAAGGGCCTAAGCAAGACGAGAATAAATATATACTTCCGGTTTTATATCACTTTCGATTAAAAATGTGGAACCGGAAATGCCACATTATTGTCGCAGAGATAGTACATCTCATATATCAATCATCGCGCATTGAAAAGTCGAGCTTGAATATTTAGCTCTGGTTAACCATTTCCGGTTAAAAAGTTATGACCGGAAATTTGTAAAAAATGACTAAAAATTTGTGAAATCGTATACCTATCAATCGATATAAAGTTGCATGAAGGGTTCAACTATCAACTTCCGGTTTTTTCTGTCACGTACATATGGTGAGAACCTAGGATTTACGTAGTCCAATTGCTTGTTTTTAATGTGGAAGATGATAGTTTTAGGAAAGTGCTATTTTTTTGTTTTAGCGGTTGATAGAATATCTTTTCTAATGAGTTACGCTGTTTGTTATAGTAGTTGAGACGGGGTTCGGATAAATATTTCCCGGACAAATAATCCCGGACAAAAAATCCCCACAAATTATCCCTGGACAAAAAATCCTCAGACAAAAATCCCCACAAAAATCCCCACAAAAAGTCCCCACAAATAATCCCCACAAATAATCCCCGGACAAATAATCCCCGGACAAAAAATCTCCACAAAAATCCCGGACAAAATATTCCCCACAAATTTTTTTGGACAAAATATCCCACAAAAAATTCCGGACAAAAAATTCCCAAGAAATATTTGCTGGCGAATAGTTGTCTAAAAGTTCTCCAATCGCCATGAAACCGCTTTTCGTCATGAAAATAATGATTTGATTTGCAATTAAGATTAAGCATGAATTGTAATTTCGATTACCAAATTTCAAATTCCAATTCCATGCCGATAATCATAATAACGGCGTAAATTGGAATAATAGTTTATCGAAATTTACAATTTACTCCGTTATGATAAAAAATTTAGACTTGACGTAATGATATTTAGCAGTAGAGCAATTTTATTGCATTTGAGTGACATTATATTTTCCATAAGATGTGCGCGGTATCCTTTACAAAAGGGAACCGTTTTTTTGCATAACAATCAAGATTGTCGTTTTCAGGACCGAAGTTATCATCACGAATAGACAATATTTTCAAATTATTCAAAGCAGAGTGAGCAAACGATTTAAGCGAATAATTACAACATGATTCCCACAGCCTTAGCTCTTTCCCCATTGAGAGAATTATATTTTTTATTGATCTCTCTCTCTTCAATACTGACCCCCCGGAGGGAGTGTAGTGGTAGACGTGATCTCGTGTACTGTCCGTCTCCAAAGATCTCTGTCTCTGGTCATTTCTTTTAACTCATGCATAGGTCTTTTGCATATTCCTGTAATTTGATCGATCCATCTTGTTTGGGATCTTTGTCGTGATCTTTGGCCTTCCACCTTTCCTTGTATAATGAGCCTTTCCAGGTTTTCTGTGTTTGCTCTCATAACATGTCCAAAGTATTTTAATTGTTGGATATGGACTTTACTGGAGAGTCTTTGGCTAACTTTCAGCTCTCTTAAAATTGAATTATTTGTTCTATGGTCGGTCCAAGGAATTCGTAGCATTCGTCTCCAACAGAACATTTCAGTGGCGTCTATCTTTCTTCTTTCCAAATTTCTCAGGGTCCAAGATTCACATCCGTAGGTCAGTATTGGGAATATTAAGCAGTTGATCAACCTCATCTTTAACGCTCTTGAAATTTGACAGTCCTTCCATATTGTGGTCATTTTTGCTGTGGTGACTTTTGCTAGATCACATCTACGTTTTATTTCTTCCTGTAGTGACCCTGTGTTTGTGATTAATGATCCCATATATAAGTATGAATTCACAACCTCAAACCGATCAATTGTGGTTGTGTGTGGATGATTGTTATGTAGTCTATCCACTATCATAATTTTTGTCTTTGATATGTTTAATTGCAGACCAAATATTTGACTTTCGTTTTCAACACGTTGTATAAGATCAATCAGCTCTGCTTGACTATTTGCAAGAAGGGCTGTGTCATCTGCGAAACGTAGGTTATATATTTTATTACCATTTATTGAGATGCCTTTTTCCCATCCTTCAAATGCTCTTCTCATAATATGCTCTGCATATATATTGAATAATTATGGAGATAGTATACATTTCTGTCTGATACCCCGTTCTGGATGGAATTCGTTTGAAAGTGTGTCAAGCACTTTAACTGATCCAGTAGCGATCCATAGATCTAGCGAACTAGATCCATAGTTCAGTTATAAGCGAAATAAGGTGTTGGGGTACGCCTAATTCTTTTAGTATTCGCCATAAGTGTCCCCACTTGACCCTGTCGAACGCCTTACGATAATCTATAAAGCATATTTATGTACAGTGGAATATTGAATTCCCTAGATTTTTCGATTATCTGTCTTATATTTAACAGGTGTTCTCGAGTAACTCTACCTTTGGTAAATCCAGTTTGCTCTTGTGGAATTTCTTTTTGAAGGAATGTTTTTAGTCTCTCATTGAGTATACGTAGCATTATTTTACTGGCATGTGATATAAGAGAAATAGTTCTATAATTGTCGCATTTATGGAATCTGCCTTTTTTATGAATTGTCGTTATTGTAGATTTTGTCCAGTCTTCAGGCCATTGTTTAGAATGCCATATTTGGTTACAGAGTAGATAAAGTAATTTTACGCCAGTTTCTTCTGTGGCTTTGAGCATTTCGGCTGTTATCATATCTGGCCCTGGTGCTTTATTATATTTGAGCTTACTGATCGCGAGTCTTACTTCATTTTCAAGTATATCAGGTTCTTGTTCCACCTAGTCAGAGATTTGGTTAACAGGTCCTTGGCGTTGATCATCTTTATATATAGGTCCCTGCAATACGATCTCCATGCCTCTGCTACATATTCTCTGTTTGTTCTCAGAGTTCCAGTGTTGTTTTCAATGGCCCAAGTTCTGGCTTTAAAGTCTCTTGTTAAGTAGCGTATTTTTCTAAATAGATCTCTCGGCTGATTATTCTGATCATGTCTCTAAATGTCTTTGCATATACTTTGATAGTACTGTTTTTTGTCTACCTTGCATGTTCGTTTTATTTCTCTATTGAGGTTTCTTAAACTAGCTTTTTCCCTTTCACTATGCACGCCATTTTTTATTGATACAATGTACCAAAAGGCCATCGACCGAAGTCTTTCAGCCACTATTCCCCATATCTTCCACGATTTTTGAAAAACCTCACACTCTTTTGTCATGTAAAATTTGAATTTTTGGGCATGGAATTGGAATTCGAAATTTGGTAATCGAAATTACAATTTATGCTTAATCTTAATAGCTAATAATTATCTTCGTGCCGAAAAGCGGTTTCATAGCGATTGCTATAACTTTCATGCACTGAGGCTGAAAGACATTTGAGTCGATTTCATTCACGGGAAAACTTTTATAGAACTATTCCGCAGCACGTACTTCTTGGAGATTTTTTGTCCGGAATTTTTAGTGGGAATATTTTGTCCAAAAAAATTTGTGGGGATTATATTTTTCCGGGAATTTTTGTATGGATTTTTTGTGGGGATTTTTTGTCTCGGGATTTTTTGTCCAGGAATAATTTGTGGGGAATTTTTTGTCCGGGATTATTTGTCCAGGGATAATTTGTCCTAGCTTCGTTGAGACAAAAGCCTAACAGCGATCGATAAGATATTGGATCGTTTCTTGGGCTTCGTATCCATACTCGACGATATGTTTTAGATATCTTTTAGTTGAAGTAATAGTCTTAAGAGCTAGTGAACCCTCCGACTAACGGTCGTCCTGTAAGGCTAAAATTTTTTTAGTGATAATTCATAGCACACCAAGGCTAAAAACCATGACCTGGCAGGCCTCAGCGGTGCACGTGTATCTACCAGGTGAATCGAAAAGTGCAAATTTAGGGGGTAAAATAAACTTTCTCCTGTAAGGTTTAAATTTAAGTATGTGTTTGAGTAAGTCATTTAGAAGAAATGTGTACAATGACAGGCGATTCTGAAGAGCATAAGATCTTGCCAGGCGAGGGGAAAGATTATGGGTTTTTCCTAAAATTATTCTTTTTGCATTAAACAATTTTTTTTTAGGTTTTTTGAATCATTTCAAACAGAAAACGTCTTTTGTGATTTTTCTCTTAAGTTAATAGTTTTTGTTATATGATCGATTGAAAATTTTGAAAATTGAGAAATCGGCCATTTTTAACCATAAATCGGACATTTATCTAAAAATTTCAATGTTACCAAGGTACGCAGATATTCTTTAAACATTGATTGATGAAATCCCGAAGAGTTTTTTGCAATAAAATATCGAAAATCCCTTTGTTTTTTTAATTGCTAATCAAGCGTGTGCGACACTGTAGTATAAGTGAGGACGTTTGAGTTTGCATAAATTCATTATCTCGAGAATGGGCAAATTTCAAGAGAAATCCTCAGACAGGTCGATTTTTAATTTTGAATTAGGACTTTTTGGCATATATAATACTAGTGACGTCATCCATCTGGGCGTGATGACGTAATCGATGATTTTTTTAAATAAGAGTAGGGGTTGTGTGATAGCTTATTTGAAAGGTTATTTAATTCTCTATTCAGTAATATAAACATTAACATAATTATTTATACAGGGTGTACAAAAAAATATTTCTTCTATTTGTCAAATTTAATTTAAGTTAATTTAATAAAAAAATTTTTGTACACCCTGTATAAATAATTATGTTAATGTTTATATTAGTGAATAGGAAATTCAATAACCTTTCAAATGAGCTATCACACAACCCCTACTCTCATTTAAAAAAATCATCGATTACGTCATCACGCTCAGATGGATGACGTCATCACTAGTATTATATATATGCCAAAAAGTCCTAATTTAAAAATAAAAATCGACCTGTCTGAGGATTTCTCTTGAAATTTGCCCATTCTCGAGATAATGAATTTATGCAAACTCAAACGTCCTCACTTATACTACAGTGTCGCACCTGCTTGATTAGCAATTAAAAAGCAAAGGGGTTTTCGATACTTTATTGCAAAAAACTCTTCGGGATTTCATCAACCAATGTTTGAAGAATATCTACCTACCTTGGCAACATTGAAATTTTTAGATAAATGTCCGATTTAGGGTTAAAAATTGCAGATTTCGGAATTTTCAAAATTTTCAATCGCTTATATAACAAAAACTATTAATTTAAGAGAAAAATCACTAAAGACGTTTTCTGTTTGGAATGATTCAAAAAACCTAAAAAAAATTTGTTCCATGCAAAAAGAATAATTTTAGGAAAAACCCCTAATCTTTCCCCTCGCCTGGCAAGGTCTTATGCCCTTCAGAATCGCCTGTCATTGTACAAATTTCTTCTGAATGACTTACTCAAACACATACTTAAATTTAAACCTTACAGGAGAAAGTTTATTTTACCCCCTAAATTTGCACTTTTCGATTCACCTGGTGAACCACGTGCACCACTGAGGCCTGCCAGGTCATGGTTTTTAGCCTTGGTGTGCTATGAATTATCACTAGAAAAATTTCTAGCCTTACAGGACGACCGTTAGTCGGAGGGTTCACTAGCTCTTAGACTATTAACCGATACTGAATAATCGTCTGTTTCGGAAACATCTTTCCTGATGTCAACTAAGAGGTCGACGTGGTATTGTCGACTCCACGTGGAGGTTTTTTTACAGATGTGCATTATGTTTTCTTAGGTATTTGGTTTGTGTGCATTTAAGATTTTAAATTAGAAACTTGTTTTTATAACTCAATGCCTATATCCATAAATTTTCGATCTTCTTCTTCCTAGTTACCGCGTTAATATGTTTTTTTTGACTGCACTGTAAGGGGTTATAATATGTTATGAAGTTTAGTTGAAAAAATTTAAAAATATAAAATAATTATTTCCTATATTTGTTATCTATAATAAAATCTTCACGAAAAATTAAACAATTTAATATTTTAAAACTCATATTGTATTTTTTATCTGAATAGTGATTTCTGACATGGAAGCTGAAGTGTCAAATAAAGTATTTTCAGAAGAAAAGAGAAAAGTTCTAGATACAAAATTCACTATTAAAATAAGAGTAAATAATTATAGACCTGGATCCCGCGTACCAAATGAAGTTTAATACAGTAGAGCGTCGATAATCCGAACCCTGGTGATCCGAACGATCGCTAATCCGAACGCAAAAAAATATAAAATCAAAAAATATGATCACGGACCGAATTTTTGGATTTAATATGACAATATGGGCAAAATATGACCGCGGATTTTTGTTTTGTTTATGCAGAAATACATACAATATATTTGTTTATTATGCAGGTGTTTTATTCCTTGTAACTAAAACGTATGTACATAATATGTAGTATGTTTATGAGCTTTGTATGTATTTTGGACATATGTTCGATAATCCGAACAATTTGATAATCCGAACTACCCCCGTACCAATTAGTTCGGATTATTGACGCTCTACTGTAATATTAAAATTTGTTAATAGCTTAACGGTGTCTAGTCGGACAAACTTTGATGTACGGGAACACTGGAATAGGGGAAGTTTTAATTGTGGAACAGGTTACAGGTTTCGAACGTCAGACTACGAAAACGTCCCATGTATTTTGTCACACCGATTTTCCAATTGATTTGTTACCCTTTCATTAAACTCTCCAGCAAAAATTAGACTGCTATTTATCACCAACATAATTCCTCTCATTTAACATGTTCTTCGTGTCGAACTTATTAAAATGCCCATCATATGTGTCAGAAAATATTTTTTCATATATTTAATAAAGTTGGCTATTGAATAAACCTAAAAACAACCTGTTATTTTTCACAATCATAAACTTGTCAGGATGACACGTTCCACAATTACAATCGCGTTCCACAATTATAACTTCCTCTGTTCCAGTATTCCCATACATCAAAGTTTGTCCGACTAGACACTGTTAAGCTGTTAAAAAATTTTCAGCTTGCCATTTATAACTCTTTTTTTGGTACGCAGGATCCAGGTCTATTATTTAAATCTGAAACTTTTATTATTGGAAAGAATTGGCAGTAAACTTATCGGACTGTAGGAAGACAACTCTTCTGTTTCCCGGGTTTGGGCATCATAACGATCTGGACAACTTTTCAGATGCTAGCTAAATAATTTGAGTTAAATATGTAAGTAATAAGTCAGATAATTTCGGATCGTTCTTTCAGATACCAAATCGAATCCAGAAGTTTTTTTTTAATGTTAATTTCTTCCACAACTGTTTGTTTGACTTCTCTAATAGTAAACTTGTTATAAGACAGATCCATTTAGAAAGGTACATTCAGATAGTCTGTAGTTTCGTGTTCTTCTTCAGCAGATAATTCTGAAGGAAAGGTATGAAGACTTTTTTCAGATATTCGCCAAAAGCTTCAGATTTTTTCTTATTATTTCTGGCTAAGATGTTATCGCTTCTGATTGGTGGATTAGGCAAGTAAGATCTTTTTAATTTTTTCGTTGCTTTCCCCAGCGAATAATCAGTGGCCTGTGTAGGTGTAAGGCTTTTCAGGGGTAACATTGGATTCCCTGATTTTGTTCTCCTATGATTAGCTCTTTTAGATCTTTGGTGGCTTTGTTCAATTTTTCTGTGGTCCTAGCTTGTTGGTATTGCTTCCTCAAGTGTCCTTTTACGGCCATTTTTTCTCTAACCGAAGGAGATATTTCATTTTTTCCTTGACGCGTTACATCGTGAGGGGTAGCAAGCCAGGCAGCCTCCTGTATAATCTTGGTCAGCTTTCAGTCTCCGTTTCTATGTTCAGTTCATTTTTTAATCGCTGATTTTAACTGAATTAATGATCTCATTTTTCCCTGAATACTCCCCAACCGGTTTCAGTATTATATAGGGACGGTTGTTCTGGCTGATCCAATATTTTTTAATATATTGTTATTATCACTGGAGAATGATCCGATGATAACTCGTGGCAGGATTTCGCTACGCACTTTTTAGTGTCAACACCTTTTGTGATGCAAAAGTCGATAACATCGGGAATTTTATTCTTGTCAGGTAGCCAGTATGTTGGTTCTCCAGTAGATATTTGCTGTAGATTATTCGCCAGCATTACTGAGATCAATGGTCGCCCCTTTGAAGTTGTTAATCTGGAACACCATTTTGGATGTTTGGCATTATAGTCGCCACCATCCAGGAATCTGTTTCCGAGTGTGTAGAAAAACCCTTCATAATGTTCGTTCCTTCTTATTATTGTATTTTGGAGGACAATAAACGGCAGATATCGCTAGTGTTCTATTTTTTTCCTCAATTCTGACGCTTGTTGCTTGTAATAATCTTTGAAGATTTTTTTCTCTTTCATAGTGTTTTATGCTGTCTCGTATGATTATTCCAGTACCTCCAAGAAAGAATTTATTTATTTTCAAGAAAATGTTGTGACAAAAATTACCTTCCATTCCTAAAATACAAACTGTGCCATACTAAACATCCAGAGAAAAAAGCATATTAGGTATATGCTTTTTTATCTGGATGTTTAGTATGGCACAGTTTTTATTTTGGGATTTGAAGATAATTTTTGTCACAACATTTTCTTGAAAATAAATAAATTCTTTCTTCTTTAGTAATTGGAATAAACAGAATTGCATATTTTCCAGGAATTTCCACTATAAATCTTAAGAAATCACTACAATAGTATATTGTACAACTAGTGAGAAAAAAGACATATTTCTCACGAGCGCAGAAGTTTGTTGGGACGAGCCGACGCACGAGGCGAGGGCCGCAAATCAAGCGAGGAAAAATATGTCATTTTCTCATGTGTTGTACACTGTACATTTTCTATGGATGCGGTTTTGTCAAGAGTTCGAACTTCAAAATTAAATAATTGAGGTGCTTTTAGGTATATTATATACATAAATTGAAATACAATACATATACATGTAGGTATTTAGTATTCTTAAAATTTATATTAGTCCAAGTAATGAAGCTTAAAATAGGTCAAAACCTCGCAATTTTTACAGAATGGATCGATTTGCTTGAAAAATTTGAGAATAAGTAGTGGATAGTCCAAGGATCAAAATCTATATGATGCCAAAGGCGCTTTTACCATGGGGGTAGTTGTCACCCCATGTCGGGGGTGAAAATTTTTTATTATATTTTGACCGCAAAAGTTGGTAAAAACATTCATTCTAAGCAAAAAATGTTCTATACATTTTTTTGATAAAATTAATAGTTTTCTATTTACTCGCTATCGAAAGTGTTATTTTTATATTAAAAAAATTAATGTTTTTAATCAGTTTTCTGCAAATAACTAAAAAAGTTTTTGTTTTATCAAAACCACTTTACTTTAAAAATGTACCTTTTGAAAAAATCAACAAAACCGTGTTTTTAAATTCTCTTTAAGACCAATAGTAATCGAGCTATACTTTATTATATGTTAGGTCTTCTTCGGTAAATGCTAAATACTGTAGTTTCAAAGTCAAAAGACGGGAAAACTATGCATTTTTCGAGGATCACTTGTTTAAACTAATTTAAAATATTTAAAAATATCTATCGTTAGAAATAAAAAAAAAGTCTTTAGCTCAAAAATTAGGTGGCTTATAATGAAAAGGATATCAGACCCTATATTTTTCAGCGAAAAAGTGATCGAAAGCAAATCCCTAATCACCACCCTGATTAAAATTAGTCATTGACCTTATTTCGTCTTCTTTACTTATGTATTATTAATAGGTTCTAGAAGTTTAACTGGTTTAGAATGATTAGTTTTTAAAAAAATGGAGTCAAAAGCAAATATCGAATTTTTGAAGTTTGGTAAAAAATTCCCTTTTCTTCAGAATAGAAAGATTATTATCAGAGATACAAAAAAATATTTAAATATAAAATTGTAGCTTATTTAGTTGCCAAAAACTTGGTTTGCAAAAATTTTCTCTACGGTAAAAATTGAGTGAGCTATTGACAATTAAAACTTGTAATAACATGCAAAAATCACCTTTACCAACCCTTTCAAAGTCACCACTTTTTGCGACTGAGGATTTTAAAAGAATTTGGTATTAACAGTCTTATGTATCTTGTAAAAACCAACCAAACTATTTTTTAACAAACTTTCTAAGAAAAAAATTAAAAAGGTTACGGTTAAAAAATCAATATATTTTTTTCAAAAAAAAAAAAAATCCAGTTGGAAGCATAATAATATAAGTTAGCTTTGCTTTTAGTCATTGGCCTTATTAATTCTTCTTTATTTATGTGTTATTAATAGATTTTAAAAGTTTGACTGGCTTAGAATGCTTAGTTTTTAAAAAACTAGAGTTAAAAGCGAATAACGACTTTTTGTAGTTTGGTAAAAAATGCCATTTTCTTCAAAATAGAAAGATTAGCATCAGATATACGAAAAAATGTTTTAATATGAAATTGTAGGTTATTTAATTTCCAAGAACTTGGTTTGAAAAAATTTTTTCTACCGCAAAAATTGAGTGAATGGTAAATGAGTATATATCGAAAAACATTGATTTTTTCTATATAAAACTAACACTTTCGATAGCGAATAAATCGAAAAGTATTAATTTTATCAAAAAAATGTATAGAAAATTTTTTGCTTAGAATGAATGTTTTTACCAACTTTTGCAGTCAAAATATAATAAAAAATTTCCACCCTTAAGATTAGGTGGCAACCGACCCCATGGTAAAAGCGCCTTTCGGCATCATATAGATTTTGATCCTTGAACTATCCACTACTTATTCTCAAATTTTCAAGCAAATCGATCCATTCTGTAAAAATTGCGAGGTGAAATGCTTCGGTTCCTGGACTATATACCTTATTTTTTAAAATTCTAATTAAGTTATTTTTGAACAGTTTTGAAAGGTAATTCCGGGTAAGTTTTGCTTTAGCACATTTATTTGACAACATTATATGTTTGTATTGTGCATGTTACCATAGAAACGGTGATCATATGTATGTAGAACCCGAGAGAAAAATATTTCTCACTGCAATGGCCGACTTTTCTCACTGCATGAGGAATTGTTCGTTTTGAATGTATGTAAGTAGTGAGATAAGTTGCACATTGTATAGCATCCATAGAAAAAACATTTATCCCAACGATTATATTTTTCATACATATTTCACTAGAACATAATGAAACGACTTTCAAAATGTTCTCTTTGCTTATATGGTATATTTAAAAAAAACTGGAACAATAATAATTGCATAAGTAGTAATATCTTAATTATAATAATTAATAATTAATTAACATTCCAATTAACACGTTCTGTTGGTAACCTTAAATGTACTACACTGTGTGTCCTGATTAACAATGGGCGGTATCAGCTGTGGATCTGATTTCAAATTGGCTGAATCCGTTTCTAAACGAGTATGTACGTACTCGAAGATTACTTACTCTGAAGAGAACATTTTACAGTTGTCTGGCTGTATTAACATGAGGAGCATACAAAGTCTGCATACGTAAATATCCTGTATGTGTAGAGTTGGTTACATGGGATATCATGGGATCGCATTTATGGTGTAACCCCCAGCGCATATCTAACCTTTTTTAAATTTTAGAAATACTAAATTTGTTGGTTATTGAAAATTCTGTTGTTTGAAAAAAGGTTAATGAACATTACTTAGTCTAAATGAAGTTTATTTTATGTTCCTAGTTTTTATATTAATTTTCTTCTTGTTTTTTTTTAATTAATATCTTTATCATTGCTTTAATCCAGCATCGGTTATTATTTCACAATTTTCAAATCAAAATATTCCGAAAACGGTACACAGTGCCCAGCTTTAAAAAGGTGTAAAATTGTATGATGTTTAAGTTCACTTGGAATTTTAATTAATAATTCTACCCTTTAAAAAGTTTTATTGAATAATACTTGGTACGAACCTTGTAACTAGTACCCTCTATAAGAGTCAGATATAATAACAAATAATTCATGGGATGTATTAGCTTCCAAAGCATATTCGTAAAATTTTAATTTCATACATGTCCGGCTAGTTTTTACTAAACAAACCCCAAATATTTTTCAGTTTTTTTACCTATTCTGTGATGAGACGGGTACTTTTTTGAAATTCGTATGTTGTATACCGGGTAGTGAATTGGAAAACGGGCCATAGGAAACTCAACGTAAAATTATAAACTGTTGACTTCCTGCTTCCCTAATTATTTTACATCAAAAGACATTAGAAACTATTTATTAGAGGATTGAAATCTGTATTGAAAACAACTGTTAAAATTGTTCTATGAATTAAACATATTCCAAAATTTTGTAAAAATGTAATACATTTTTTAGTTTTTCAGCCCAAAATTAGGCCAAACACAGTGCAATAATATGTCACAATAAAGTTATTATTTTCACATTTTTTAACTGTCCATATTTTTATTTTAACATTTATTGTTTAAAAACAATACAGTTGATAATATACCCTCAGTTGCGGAGAAAGTATTAATAATAAATATTTTTTATTCAGTCAACGGTGTGAGCACTGTGAGTTAAACAGTAACGTATGGCGTAACTTTTACACACATACCTACTGTGGCAAATGTATTATATTTTTTAAAATTGTGGAATGCATTTAAATCGTAGAACAATTTTAACTGTTGATTTGAATACAGATTTCAATTCTCTACAAATATTCTCTCATGACTTTTGATGTAAAATAATTAGGGAAGCAGGAATTCAACAGTTAATTTTACACTGAGTTTCCTATGGCCCGTTTTATGATTCACCACCCGGTATACACATTTCCAAAGAGAACTACAAGTAAAATAATGCATATTATGGAAAACATAGATAATATACAGCGTGGTAACTACTTATGGAATAAAACTGTTTATGTTTTAATTTTAAACAATTATAAAAAAACGTTGGATCCCTCAAATTTTAAATTTAAAATGTGCGCTTTTTAAACATGAATTTAAATGTTCAGGATGATGTACGCAAGCACATTCCACAATCTTTATTTGTAATGGAACACACTGTATATTTTTATATTTTTAAAAGCTCCTTCGCAATGTGATTTCAACGAACTACATTATTTAGGGTCTATTATGAATCGAACAGGTTGAAATTTTGAAATTACACATATTCCAGTAAGCCACTGCGCATCCGCTAGGAAAAATATTCTGATTCGGATTTTTTGCACAATCTTACTCAAAAAGGACCCCTTTTAACAAATTTGCATGTTGCCAGGACCAAAAGTGGGTCAAAAATTTTTTAAACGTTTTTTTTGTTTTTTTTTCCTAAAATTATTTTTTTTGCATGGAACAAACTTTTTTTAGGTTTTTCGGATCATTCCAAATAGAAAAGGTCTTAAGTGACTTTTCTCTAAAGTTGATAGTTTTTGACATATAAGCGATTAAAAATTGAAAAATTGCGAAACCGGCCATTTTTATCCTTAAAAAACTATATGAAAAACTTAAAATTTGAATGTTGCCAAGGTAGGTAGATATTCTTTAAACATCGATTGATGAAATGCCGAAGAGTTTTTTGCAATACAGTATTCAAAACTCCTTTGTTTTTTAATTTCTAATTATGCGTGCGCGACACTATTTTCCACTGTTGCATGTGTATACTGTATGGTGCAAATGAAAGGAATAAATTCGTTATTCCTTAAACCGGCGACTTTAAAGAAAAAACCCGAAACTGGTCGATTTTTATTTTTAAGTTATGATATTGTGGCATATATAGTATACTAGTGACGTCATCCGTCTGGGCGTGATGACGTAATCGACGATTTTTTTAAATTAGAATAAGGGTCGCGTGGTAGCTCATTTATATAATTATTTATACAGGGTGTCCAAAAGTTTATATTAAATTAAATTATTTGAAAAAAAAAGAAGTAGAAGGACACCCTGTATAAATAATTATATAAATGTTTATACTACTGAATAGAGAATTGAAGAACATTTCAAATGAGCTAGCACACGACCCCTATTCTCATTTAAAAAAATCATCGATTACGTCATCACGCCCAGACAGATGGCGTCACTAGTATACCATATATGCCACAATATCACAACTTAAAAATAAAAATCGACCTGTTTCGGGATTTTTCCTTAAAGTTGCCGGTTTACGAAATAACGAATTTATTCCTTTCATTTGCACCACACTGTCGGTGGAAAATAGTGTCGCGCACGCTTGATTAGCAATTAAAAAACAAAGCAGTTTTGAATATTATATTGCAAAAAACTCTTCGGGATTTCATCAATCGATGTTTAAAGAATATTTACCTACCTTGACAACATTCAAATTTTCAGCTTTTTACATAGTTTCTGAGATTTAAAAATGGTCGATTTCGCAATTTTTCAATTTTTAATCGCTTATATGTCAAAAAGTATCAACTTTAGAGAAATGTCACTAAAGACCTTTTCTGTTTGGAATGACCCAAAAAACCGAAAAAACTTTGTTCCATGCAAAAAAAAAATAATTTTAGGAAAAAAAAAACGTTTAAAAAATTTTTGACCCACTTTTGGTCCTGGCAACATGCAAATTTGTTAAAAGGGGTCCTTTTTGAGTAAGATTGTGCAAAAAATGATGCGCAGTGGCTTTCTGGACTAACAGTGTGGAAACCACTTATGGAATAAAATTGTATAAATTCTTTTTTTTTATTATAAAAAGCGCCCCCGTCCAGTTTTAAACATAAGAACACAAAATTTTTTTATTCTATAAATTGTTTTCCTACTGTTTAACTTTAAAATTTCACCGTGTATTTTTTATATAGACCCTAAATTATTATAGTTCGTTGGGAACAGTTTGTTGAAGAGCTTTGAAAAGTATAAAAATATACAACGTGTTTTATTAAAACTAAAAATTATGAACTATGTTAGATTTGCCTGAATCACCCTGTACATTTAAATTTACGTTTTAAAAGCGCAAATTTATATTAAAAAGCTCACGGGTCGCGTCGTATTTTTAGAATTTTTTAAAATAACGACACAAATAATTAAATCAACTTAAGAGAAAAATTACAAAAAGACCTTTTTTATTTCGAATGATCCAAAAAATCTAAAATAATAATCTGCCAGGGCCGAAATTTTTTAAAATTTATAAAAAAAAGTTTTTTTTAATTAAAAATTAATTATAGTCAGTCAATAAATCTTTATTTTATTACATAAATGCGAAACTATAATTTTAGAATTTAAATTTTAGAATATAATTTATTCATGAAAATCAGCCTAAACCCAAATAAAATTATGTAGTATGATTAAATAAGTATTGTCAATACTTTTCAAACGTGATATCACTTGCCGTAAGGTCCCATTTAAAATTATCGGTAACAGTGGCTCTGTAACGTCATGTATCACTACTAGCCCTATTAGCTATATTAGTTGAGAAGCCCATGTCCGGTTAGTTCCTTCCTCCAAATTTAACTATTATATAAGATTAAATCTTCAAAATGTAAGAGGGGAAGGGGACTTTTCGTTAGCACTGTATAATATCATCTATGTTACGTTACATAGTATATTGTACAACAATAGAGAAACAAGAATGTGTGTGTACTTTGTACGCACGTAAGAAGTTATACTTCTACTACATATTATGTGATTTTTAAGACAATACCAAAAATTTAAAAAAATAAAAGAATAAAACGCACACAAACACATTGAAAAATGCCACAAAGAAAAAATGATTTCTGAACGATAATAATTGTTGGCAAAAATTTTAAATACGCATTTTCTGAAAAAAAAAAAAATTATATAACAAATATACTTACAATCATAACATGCATAAAAAAATAAAAAAATAAAACTTTCATCGGGAATTGAACCCTTGAATTTCGTGCCGCTTTGACTCGTAACCGAAGCGTAGACTCACTCGTCCAATACCACATTACTTATCATGTGGAAAAATACGGTAACTGAACGTTTTGCTGTTTGACAGTTGTTTTGAAAATTAAATTATATAGTTTTTTGTGGAAGAAAATATAAAAATATAACAAAACAGTAAGAAAACAATATATTAGATGAAGATTGGTAGAATTTTTGTTGGTAATCAAATTAAGTATGTAAATCAAAGCATTACATACCTACTAGATAAATAAATCTACGCCAAAAAATCATAATTTAAAAACAAAAATCGAACCTAATTTGGGATTTCTCTCTAAAATCCGCATTCTTGAGAAAATAAATGTATGTATTTCAACCTAATCCAAATGTATAATTACAATATGATTATAATAAAAACTACTTACCAAATTAGAATGAGTTTTTCTTGTCCAAAATAGTCCAAAAGTCCAAAAATATAGGTATATGAAAACTATTTAAAAAGGCAGTATAACTATTAACTAACTTTTGTTTGTTGTTTCTTTTCACACAAATTTTAAAACGCAACAACCATAAATAATCTAACTACAGCTGTGCCACAGCCGCCATATTGAATAATTTTTGACATGTCATTTGAACATCCAATCAGAACAAAGTTATAATGCGCATGCGCCCGGTCGCTAGGTTTTCCCATATAAAAATTTACCCTCTATCGCCGGTAAAGAAGTATAACTTCAAAAAGACATATTTCTCACGAGCGCAGAAGTTTGTTGATGGACAAGCTATATAGAACAGCTGTTTAACGACAACCGAGACACAATAGATAACGGATATTTCGTTGAAGAGACTGGACCAGAAATAGCAGAAAGGGAAGTAAAACACATCATTAAAGAACTGAAAACTGGGAAAGCTGTAGGACCGGACGAAACTTATAGCCGACTGCAATATACATGTAATTGTCGAATTATCATATACAGAACAGGTATATTACCTAAAGAATGGCTTGCTTCTATCAACATTCGTGACTATACCGAAAAAGAGAAACGCCAGACAATGTCACATGTCTAATGCCACATACATACTCAAAGTATTTCTAAAGATTAATCATCGTAGAATATACAAAAAGTTAGAACAAGACATTGGACAAACTCAGTTCGGATTTAGAAATGCTCAAGGAACCAGAGAAGCATTATTTGCAGTAAACGTGCTAATACAGAGATGTTTGGATGTAAACCAGGTTATCTATGTCTGCTTCCTAGATTATAACAAAGCATTCGCTACGGTGAAACATAATCCGCTAATAAAACTACTGAGAACAAAGAACATCGACACACGGGATATAAGAAGAATAAATAATCTCTATTATGAACAAGAAGCTGCCATAAGAATAAATAATTTAAACACCAATAAAATAAAAATCAAAAGAGTCGTTAGACAGGGCTCTGTCTTGTCGCCATCTCTGTTTAATGCATACTCAAAAGAAATATTCAAAAAAGCATTAGAAGATGAACTAGCAGACATAAAAATAAATGGCATACCCATATGTGAAATTAGATATGCCGATGACACAAGACTAATTGCAGAAACTATTACAGATCTACAAAGAATTTTAGATAAGGTTGTTGCAACGAGTGAAGAATTTAGTCTGTCACTAAACATAAAGAAAACCAAATTCATGGTTATATCAACGAAAAATATTAGAAACATCAATCTACACGTAAATAACAAGACGATAGAACGAGTTCAGAATTATAACTATTTAGAGACAAACATTAGTGAAACAAACGATTATACCAAAGAAATCCGAATTAGACTAGAAAAGACTAGAAGTGCATTCACTAATATGAAACAAATATTATGTAGTAGAGACCTCAGCTTAAATCGTAGAAAGCCAGTACTAAAATGTTATGTATTTTCTGTTCTTTTGTATGGTGTGGAGACATCGACTCTCAATAAACAATGCCTTAATAGATTGGAAGCATTTGAGATGTGGACGTATCGAAAAATGCTGAGAATCTCCTGGACAGACAGAATAACCAATGAGGAAGTACTAAGGAGAATACAGAACAGCAGGGAGATACTGGATTCCATCGAAATAAGAAATCTTCAATACTTGGGTCATATAACACGTGGTGACAGATATGAACTCCTAAAATTAATTATACAGGGAAAGATTCAAGGAAGGCGTAGCATAGGTAGGAGAAAAATGTCCTGGCTGAGAAATCTTAGAGAATGGTTTGGATGCAGCTCAACTGAACTCTTTCGGGCTGTAGTGTCAAAAGTGAGAATAGAAATGATGATTGCCAACCTTCTTCGCGATGATCATAACATACATCCGTTTATTGTCTTCCTCTTTTCAGTATCATAAGTATAATCGTTCAAAAGATACGAGGGGGAGGTTACTTTTCGCTTTTACTGTATATTATCTATGCAAATTAAATCCAATACGTTCCGCTAACCATGAATAATGCAAAATCTAGTTACTTTAAAAATTCATTTTTAATTGGATGTGGTAAACATTTTTATGTCTATTGTTACGGTCGGTTTATATTTCATATTATATACAACAGAGATTTTTCTATCATCCCCTTTGAAAATCCTGTAGATACTTCATTGCTCTGGATTGGATTGTTTTTCTCGAGGGAAATCCTCTGAACAAGTTTAAAATGTATACGAGAACGAACCGCAAGCTCTGTCAAGTGCATTGTGTTTGAATGTGCTTGCTTTATAAGGATAAGGATGTTGGGAATAAGAAGTAAAGGACAGGATGATGCGAACCAAAAAGGGGAGAGTAATTACTGTATGAAAATACATTACGGTTTTTAATACGTTGAGTCTATTGTATTGATGGATATTTTAATTACGTTAAATACGTAAATAGTGCGTTCTTTAAAGAGTACATTCTTTTAAGGTAAAATATTGCAAAACCTCTAAATTTTAAAGAACCGCTTGGATTGACATGAAATTTGGCGTACACGTAGCTAACAAGTCAAAGAAAAAAGTGATATTGTGCCGATGTGTGCTTTTACACAAGGGCTGACTTTCACCCCATTTTGTGGGTGAAAAATATATGTTCGAAATAAGTCAGGTAATATAAAATGACTAATTCTAAGCAACTTTTGTTCTATAAAGTTTTTTCACCAAGTTAATACTTTTCGAGTTATTTGCGAGTGAATATGTTCATTTTTCTACAAAATAACCACGTTTTCAGACGGTTTTTTGCAAATAACTCAAAAAGTAAGTATTTGGTCGAAAAAAAAATCTTTTCAAAAATATAGCACGTAAAAAGTGAAAAACATGGTGTATATATTAGGTCACTATACCTAGTAGAAGCAGAGTTTTTTGCTAATGAAAAATAGGTTCATATTCGTCAAATTCCAAATCGAATATTTTAACGTGCCATAACCAAAAAACGAAGAACTTTTTTGGGAAACACTCATTTTAACTTTCTTAAAGTGTTTAAAAAATGCTTATTTTTGTTTTTTAAAAAAAATTTTACCATCAAAAGTAAACAAGTTAGGCTCAAAATAAAGTTGGTCCCTTTTTTTGGTAAGAAATCGGGAAAATCACCCCCTAATTAACATTTCAAATGAACTTAATTGTTACCACTTCACAAGTTTTTTACTCGCGTCTGTATTAATCATATCATCTGTAAGTTTCATCGGTTCAAAGTCCTTACCTTTGAACGAGCTGTAGTTAAAAGGGCTTGAACGAGTCACGTATCACGAGTGTATGCAAATTTAGAAACACCGAATCTAACCAATTTTTGTCTTACAGAAAAACAAAAAAAAAACAAAATATTGAGAAAAGTAAAGCGGACTTTTTTTTATTGTTTAAGATTTTTGGTATCTCTAACAATTTTTAAGTTATTTTGAAAAAAAGCATATTTTTCAAAATTAAAATTATTAAAAATTTTACTTTAAAACCAAATTTTTTCAAAAGTAAGCACTTTGAATCGATGACTTCAGATCATATAAACACAACATACGTAAAGTAACTTGTGAAGCGGTAACGATTAATTTCATTTATGTTGCTAATTGGGGGGTGATCTTCCTGATTTTTTTGCCAAAACAAATAGTCCATTCTTTCACGGTTTTTTGCTCTAAATTTTAAAGAACCGCTTGGATTGACATGAAATTTGGCATACGCATAGCTTACATGTCAAAGAAAAAAAGTGATATTGTGCCGACGTGCGCCTTTGCCCTGGGGGTGACTTTCACCCCCTCTTGGGGGTGAAAAAATATATGTCCAAAACAACTCCGGAAATGGGTAAACTGACTAATTTTAAGTAACTTTTTTTCTATAGAGCTTTTTCGCCAATTCAACACTTTTCGAGTTATTTGCGAGTGAATATGTTCATTTTTCAACAAAATAACCACATTTTTAGACGGTTTTTCGCAAATAACTCAAAAAGTAAGTATTTTATCGAAAAAATCGTTCTTAGCAAAAATATAGCCTATAAAAAAGTAAAAGAAATGGTGTACGCGTTAGGTCTCTGGATCTCGTAGAACCAGAGTTATAGCCAATGAAATATAGATTCATATTTACCAAATTTCAAATAGAATATTTCGACGTGAAATATCCAAAAAATTAAGCACTTTTTGGGGAAAACCCATTGTAACTTTTTTAAAGTGTTTAAAAAAGCTTTATTTCTGTTTTTACGAAAAGTTTTTAGCATTAAATTTAAGCAAGTTACGCTCAAAATAAGGTTGGTCCCTTTTGTTTTTGCAAAAAAAAAAATCGGGAAGACCACCCCCTAATTAGCAACTTAAATGAAATTAATCGTTGCCGCTCCATAAATTATTTTACTTATATTGTGTTTATATGATCTGTAAGTTTCATCGATTCAAAGTGTTTATTTTTGAAAAAATTTGGTTTCAAAGTAAAATTTTTGAAAATTTAAATTTTGAAAAATATGCTTTTTTTCAAAATAACTTAAAAATTGTTATTTACATAGAATACCAAAAGTCTCGAAATACAAAAAAAGTCAGATTTGCTTTTCTGAATATCATGTATTTTTTTGTTTTTCTGTTAGACAAAAATTGATCAAGATTTGGTGTTTCTAAATTTGCATACATTCGTGATCAGTGACTCGTTCAACCCCTTTTAACTACAGCCGTTTCAATAATAAGGACTTTGAACCGATGAAACTTACAGATCATATAAACAATATATACACGAGTCAAGAAACTTGTGAAGTCGTTACGATTAAGTTCATTTAAGATACTAATTAGGGGGTGATTTTATCGATTTTTTTACCAAAACCAAAAGGGACTAACTTTATTTTGAGCGTAACTTGTTTAATTTTGATGCTAGAAATTTTTTTTATAAAACAAAAATGAAGATTTTTTTAAACACTTTAAATAAGTTTAAATGAGTTTTCCCCGAAATGTGCTTCATTTTTGGTTATTTCACGTTAAAGTATTCCACTTGGAATTTGACGAATATGAACCTATATTTCATTAGCTATAACTCTGCTTCTTCTAAATAAAAAAAACGTGATATATTCACTATTTTTTTAAATTTTTTATAGGCTATATTTTTGCTAAGAATACTTTTCGACAAAATACTTACAATTTGAGTTATTTGCGAAAAACCGTCTAAAAGCGTGGTTATTTTGTTGAAAAAATGAACATATTCACTGCCAAATATCTCGAAAAGTATTGACTTAGTGAAAAAACTCTATAGAAGAAAAGTTACTTTAAATTAGCCAGTTTACCCATTTCCTGACTTTGTTTGGACGAATATTTTTTAACCCCCAAGAGGGGGTGAAAACCACCCCCAGGGCAAAAGCACATATCGGCACAATATCACTTTTTTTCTTTGACTTGTTAGCTGTGTGTATGCCAAATTTCATGTCAATCCAAGCGGTTCTTTAAAATTTAAAGGTTTTGCAATATTTTACCGTTAATGAATGGACTAAAAAGGGTCCAATTTTATTTGAGAGTAACTTGCTTACATTTGATGCTAGAAATTTTTTTTATAAAAACAGAAATAAACCTTTTTTTAAACACTTTAAAAAAGTTGAAATGTGTTTTCCCCCCAAGAATGCTTCATTATTTGGATATTTTACATTGAATTATTCTATTTGGAATTTTTCAAATATGAACCTATTTTTCATTAGCTATAACTCTGCTTCTGCTAGGTATAGAGACCTAATATGTACACCGTTTTTTTTTCACTTTTTATAGACTATAGTTTTGCTAAGAATATTTTTTTCGACAAAATGCTTACGTTTTGAGTTATTTGCGAAAAACCGTCTAAAAACGTGGTTATTTTGTTAAAAAATCAACATATTCACTTGCAAATAAATCGAAAAGTATTGATTTGGTGAAAAAACTCTATATAACAAAAGTTGCTTAGAATTAGTCAGTTTATCCATTTCGTGACTTATCTTAGACATATATTTTTTAACCCGTGAGATGGGGTGAAACTCACCCCCAGGGCAAAAGCACACATCGGTACGATATCACTGTTTTTCTTTGACATCTTAGCTATGCGTATGCGAAATTTCATGTCAATCCAAGCGGTTCTTTAAAATTTACAGCAAAAACCGTGAAAGAATGTACTAAAACAAATATGTATTTTTTTAAACATGAAGAGAAATATCCATTCTCAAATGTGGTCTCGAGGTAAGGAAGTACAAAACTCAAAGAAGTACCACAAAATGTATATATTAATAAAATGGTCATATAAGGACGCGTTTCGGCTCTTCACGAGCCATCATCAGCTTAAAAATACAGAAGCAAAGACAAAACTGACCTACAATGTAAAATGGAAATTTTAAGCATGTGGTGATAACGCCCACCTCAGTAAAGGAACTTAGCAGACCAGGAAGGAGGAAGAATCTACTACATTGTTTACATTTTTATGGTTCTATAGACTTCATTATTAAAGTTTTTTATTTTTTATATATTTTTATATGTATTTTTTTGTATTAGCTGGTAGCTTAAATTGAAAGTCACCTATTGAATGCAATTTCTTCATTTACGATTACTACTCGACAACTACTTAGCTTCATGATGTGTTAGCCTTGCTCGTTATGTTCATAAAAAGATAGGTAGCCTTTCTCTGTTGTTTTATTGTACATACATAATCAGTGTTGTTTATACAAAAACAATGATGATAAAATAGACAAAAAATATTACGTGATGTACCCCTTAAAAACCACTAACACTGCGCTGCACTGGATACAAATAGAAGAAAATAAAAGTACTATCAGGTACGTTTTCTCTCCTTTGATGATTTACTGATCGAAATATTTGGCTCAGTTATTTATAAAAAAGAACGTAGATACTTACCTTGGCTTGTGGGCTTATTTAGCTACAGCTATTGCAATCAAAGATAGCTCATTCTGCACTAAATTAGGATTTATTTGAACATTTGATCTTTATAGATGAATATTTTTCTGAAGCTATTTTCTTGTGGCATCTTAAAGCAATTTAATTTTAGTCTTTGTATTTTGATTGTATTTGAATGTACTTGCTTCATAAGGATAAGGATGTTGGAAATAAGAAGTAAAGGACATGAGGATGTAAACCGAAAAAGCGAGATTAATTACTGTATGAAAATACATTACGGTTTTTTATCTTCTTCCTCTTAAGGGGCCGAGACCGCTTGTCGATCGTTGGCTCTCATGCTGCCCAGCATATTAACAATCATTTTCTTATTTACAGCCGTACGAAATAGTTCAGTGATAGTTTTCCCAACCATTGGCGTAGGTTTTTAAGCCAAGAAGTTGTACGGCGGCCCACACTTCTTTTTCCGATTATGTTACCCTGCATGACAAGGTGAAGTATGTCATATTTTTCTGGGTGACGCACTATATGACGAAAGTATTCCAATTTACCCCTTTTAACCGTGTTCACTACTTCAAAACTTTTATTCAAACGTTGCAAAGCCCTTTCGTTTGTGACTCTTTCTACCCAACTGATCTTCACAATACGGCGCTAGACCCACATCTCAAATACTTCTAGGTTCTTTAAAAGCGATTCTGTTAGGGTCCATGCTTCAACCCCGTAAAGTAGTACCAGCAATATATAACATCGAACCATTCTGATGCGAAGTTCCAAATTGAGATCATGGTTGCAAAGGATTTTCTTAAATTTTTTAAAACTTGTTCTTGCTTTGGCAATTCTACTTTTTATTTTTGTATTAGGGTTCCAGCTTTCATTAATATGAGTACCCAGATATACAAGATAACTTACGCGTTCAATTGATTTATTACCAATTGTTACGTCATAGTTATTATTATTTACGGTTGCTTGTTTACTAATAACCATAAACATTGTTTTTCTTGCGTTGAGTTTGAGGCCATATATCTCAAAAATCGCTACCATTCGGTTCAATAACGTTTGAAGATGTTCAATTAATCCTGTCACTAACAAGGTGTCATCTGCCTATCTGATATTGTTCTTAAGCACGCCATTAATGATTATGCCTTCTTTTGCATTTTCCAACACTTCATTTAAGATTGTTTCAGCATAGCGATTAAACAACAGTGGTGACAATATACAGCCTTGTCGAACTCCACGCTTCATTTTTACTTCTTTAGAGCACCGATTCCCAACCCTGACACATGCAGATTGGCCCCAATACAAATTTGCGATGATTCTAATGTCCTTACCGTCCAAACCGGAAGTCTTAAGAATATGTAGCATTTTTGCATGGCGAACTTTATCAAAAGCCTTTTCAAAATCAATCAAGCACATGAAAACATCATGATTTACATCTCTGCATCTTTGGATTAAAACTTGGGTGGCAAATAGTGCATCACGCGTTCCAAGGCCATAGCGAAAACGGATTGAGTATTTGAGATTCTGTCCTTAATTTTTCTATACGTTCTCTGAAGAATTCTGACAAACATTTTCAATTCGTGACTCATTAGGCTGATGGTGCGATAATCACTGCATTTTGTGGCTCTGTGTTTTTTGGTAGTACAACAAATGAGGATTTAAGCCAATCTCTAGGAATTTTTCCACTCTCCTAGATTAAGTTGAATAATTTCGTAAGTATCTTAATGCCCTCGGCACCTAAAAGCTTTAATGTTTCTATGTTTACGTATATTCAATTTTTTTACATTTATTCTATTGTATTGAAGAATATTTTAATTACGTTGAATACGTAGTAGATATGTTTTTTTTTTATATTAGCTGGTAGCTAAAATTGGAAGTCATTTATTGAATGTAGCCAGAATGAACGATGAGAGGTCAGAGGTGCAACCAGGATGATCCTAAGGGGGGGGGGGGTTACATCTACTTAAAGGTCTCTATGGGGTATGGAATAATAATGGTGTTAAGCGTACAGAACTCAAAGTACATCCGAAATATAATCTGACTTATAATGTTGCAAAAAAATAATTTGGGATAAACAAATTAAATAACTTTTAAACTAGTTGACCAATTGCTTTGAAATTTAGGGTATGATTGAATCACCAGAAGACTCAGCATTGCGTATAATTAGAAGGTTCTAAGTTAATTTTTACATAAGTTATGAACATTTATAAAATTTCACAATTTATGAGTTATCTTGCAATTTTCTAAGCAACAAATAAGGATATGCATATTCAGCGAACCTCATATTGGAGTTTTTTTTATATAATTTGTGAGTTTCTTCTTTTTCTCTTTGTTTGAAATGATTCACTTTTTAGTAATAGACGAAAAAAGCGAATATTCACCTTTTTTGATCTTCATTTGTCTATAACTATGTATATCATCAAAATCGGCTGCAGGAAACATATAGGTTATTAATATAGATGTCCATACTACTCAAAAAATTTGGTTTCAGCCTGGAGAGGGATGTGTCATGAGAAAAATCTTATTTCTCTGGACTAATTTCCTTACGCCCCGCGCAAATCATCAGATTTTTGAAATATACACTATTCTGCATGTATTTAACTTACCTTATCTTAATCTGACGTTTTAGAGTTTTTCTTAGGATAGATTTTTTTTGGACCACCGTTAATGGACTCCCCTGTATGAAAAGTCTTTATATTGTAGTTGTACATTGACAGGATACAAGGTTTCTTCCTATGCAATTTTCTAAAGCGCTCGAGTAACTGCAAAAATCCCCGCTTGGGCTCCCCTATCATTACATAACTTGCGTGTTACAAACTATGATTGAAACAAGTGCCACATAAATATTTATTATTAATATAGTAGAATCATCAAAAAATCCCAAATAGGGTACTCACTTAATAAAAATGCGTTGTAAAAATGATCTCGGGTTTGGAATTCAGATCAGTAAGGTGGTGAAGGAGGAGAATGAAAGAGAATTAGGGAGAGAACGAATTCATAAAACGAAAAATATAATTTTGAAGAACGCAAGTAGAAAATTTCATAGGGGAATACCAAGCCGGCTTCAGAAAAAATAGATTGACCATAGATTAGATATTTTACTCTAAGGCAGCTGCTGGAAAAAGGATCGGAATTCAATAGCACTATCCATAATAGCACTATCCATAATAGATATTCTTCATAGATTTTCGACAAGCGTACGACAGCAGTAAAAGGGATCAGATGTGGAATGCAATGGCAGAACTTTCAGTTAAAAAAAACTTATCCAGCTTGTTAAGATATGTGTAAATGGCTGTAGATCCAGAGTACGGGTAGGTAACAAACTTTCAGAATCGTTCGAAATAAGCAGTGGCCTGAAACAAGGAGATGCGCTGTCACCTCTCCTTTTTAATATAATCCTGGAGAAAATAGCAAGAACAGCACAAATTAGAACAGAATTACTGGCAGTAATCTGACAAAAATACTACTCGCATACGCAGATGACATTGACATTGTGGAAAACACAGTCACCAATGTGAAGGAGACTTTCAATAAATTGGAAGTAGAGGTAACTAAACCTTGTTTAAGGGTAAATGAAGAGAAAACCAAATATATGTGCATCAACAGATAAAATAAATGAGATAGAATAGGGCAAAATGTTACTGTAGACCCATATAACTTTGATAGAGTGGAAAGATTTAAATATCTCGGAGCACCAATCACTGCAGATCACGATATCACGAAAGACATTAAAGGGAGAATCCAGGCAAACAGATAATATATGTATGACCTCCAGAATACTATTAAATCTAAGAACCTAACACGAGCATCAAAAATCAGAATATATAAAACAGTGTTTAGACCAGTGCTCATGTGTGGGTGTGATACGATTACTCTGACCAAATAGACGGAGATGCAGCGCTGACATTTTTTTTTGAATTTACTAAAGCTAGATTTTTCACAGTTGATTACTGTGATTGTGTAGAGAAACTTACTGCGGTCGGTCAAGCGAAACGTAGAACAGGGGTTACTGAGAGGGTATCAAAGTTGCTTTCCTACGAAAGTAATTATTTCCATTTACTAAGGCGGAAAATCATTTTGGCTCGCAATTTTTTCGTCCAGTATGGACTTACTTAAAATTTTCACGGAAGGTAGGGAATAGTCCAAGGATCATTTTCTATATCATGCCGCTATCATACGCTAAAACCTTGGGGGTGGGAATTTTTTATTATATTTTAACCATGTAATTCGATCGAAAAATTGTTTCTAAGAAAAAAATATTTTTTACATTTTCTTCGTAGAACTATTATTTGTCGAGTTATTCGCGCTTGAAAATAACAGTTTTTAGACGAAAAAATCGACTTTTTAGAGGGTTTTTGAGAATACCTCGAAAAATATTCTATATATTTTTGGCGATAAAAAGTTTCTTTAAAAATTATTTTGTAGGATCTTTAAAGAGCTACTGTGTAAATTAAATTCCGTAAAATCCCTTAGCTTTTAATTGGGGCGGGTTTAAAGGGCTCGAATAATGGGGTGTTTGCTGGTAAATAGAGGTTTTAAACAGCTATATCTGGCGAACTAAACTGTTTACTGTAATGAAAATTTATGCAAAGGGTAATTTTAGTCATTAAAAAAGCTAAAATTTAGTAGTTTATAATTTTTTTCGTATCTTCAGTATTTTCGGAGATATTTTGAAGTAAAAGGTGAAAAATACCAAATTGCAAAAAATCAATTTTTCTTTAAACTTCAATTTTTCCAAATTAGGTATTAAAATAGGTCAAACTTCTTGAGTGTATTGATAATATAAATATAAAAGGAACTACAGAAAGGTGAATACCAATTTTGAATTAGGAAGGTAGTTAGGGTGTTGTTTTCACTGATTTTTTCGTAGAGAAAAGCAGGTACCGACATTTTTTTGATTATAATTCGCTTAATTTTCATGCTAGAAAGTTTTTATTAATTTTTTTGAAAGGTCTAATTGTAGACTTGAAAAAATATTATTAAGTTTTCCTCGAAAAAATGCAAATTTTTCCCATTATTTGGCTTTGAATATTTCGATTTATGCATTTGACGAAAAAAGCTAACTTTTAACATGCAGTATCTCGGTTTGAATTGGTCTTAAAGATATTGTAGGTATTGTAGGATTTGGTTTGTGTTACTAAAAGATAAAATTTCAATATCTACAGTTTTTTTATTAAATGCATATTTTTCGAGGTATTCTCAAAAAACCCCCCTAAAAAAGTCGATTTTTTCGTCGAAAAACTGTTATTTTCAAGCGCGAATAACTCGAAAAATATTAGTTTTACGAAGAAAATATTAAAAAAACATTTTTTTCTTAGAATCACTTTTTCCATCGAAGTACGTGGTTAAAATGTAATAAAAAATTCCCACCCCCGAGACGGGGTGGCAACCACCCCCAAATTGTATCTTTTAGTAACACAAACCAGATTCTTTTCCTACATTATCTTTAAGACCAATACAAACCGAGATACGGCATGTTAGAGGTTAGCTTTTTTCGTCAAATGCATAATATGAAATATTCAAAGCCAAATAATGGGAAAAATTTGCATTTTTTCGAGGAATACTTAAATAATAAAATAAGAAAATCTACGGTTTCGTTTTGATTAAAATCTGTCTTCCTCCATCCCCCGATAGTACTATTTCTAGGTCTACCTGTTGTCAAGGAGGCTCTAAGGAAGACAGATTTTTACCATTCCGACCGTAGATTGTCGATATAAATTAAAATAATTTATATCGCAGTATGGATAGAACGCCCTCTAACGGGGAATAATCGAAATGAATTTCGACTCAATTCAAGCTTTCTGCTTAAATAATCTTTTTTCAAGTATACAATTAGACCTTTCAAAAAAAAAAAAAAAAATAAATAAAGGTTTCTAGCATAAAAATTAAGCGACTTATAATCAAAAAAATGTCGGTACCTGCTTTTCTCTACGAAAAAATCAGTGAAAACGACCCTACTACCTTCCTAATTCAAAATTGGTCTTTACCTTTCTGTAGTTCCTTTTATATTTATATTATCAATACACTTAAGAAGTTTGACCTATTTAAATGCCTAATTTTGGAAAAATTTGAGTTTAAAGAAAAATTGATTTTTTGCAATTTGGTATTTTTTACCTTGTATTTCAAAATATCTCCGAAAATAATGAATATACGAAAAAAAAATATAAACTACTAAATTGTAGCTTTTTTAATGACTAAAATTACCCTTTGCATAGATTTTCATTACAGTGGATATTTCGCCAGATATAGCTGTTTAAAACCTCTATTTACCGGCAAACACCCCCTTATTCGAGCCCTTTAAACCCGCCCCAATTAAAAACTAAGGGATTTGTCGGAATTTAATTTACACAGTAGCTCTTTAAAAATCCTACAAAATCATTTTTGAAGAAACTTTTTATCGCTAAAAATATGTAGAATATTTTTCGAGGTATTCTCAAAAAACCCTATAAAAAGTCGATTTCTTCGTCTAAAAACTGTTATTTTCAAGTGCGAATAACTCGAAAAATATTAGTTTTACGAAGAAAATGTAAAAACCATGTTTTTCTTGGAAAAACCTTTTCAATCGAATTACATGGTTAAAATGTAATAAAAAATTTCCACCCCCGAGACAACCACCCCCAAGGTTTTACCGTATGATAGCAGCATGATACATAAAATGATTCTTGGACTATTCCCTACCCTCTGTGAAAATTTCAGGTAAGTCTATGCTGGACGAAAAAATTGCTAGCCAAAATGCTTCATTTTTTCAATCGACTATTGGGGCCGACCGACCGGCTCTGTCCCGTCATACAGCTGACCGACTATAATAACTTTTATTTATATTTAATTTAGAATGTGTGTACTGATTTTCAGCCTTAATAAATGGAAATAATTACCTTCGTAGTAAAGCAACTTTGATACCCTCTCAGTAACCCCTGTTCTACGTTTCGCTTGACCGACCGCAGTATGTTCCTCTACACACTCACAGTAATCAACTGTGAAAAATCTAGCTTTAGTAAATTCAAAGACATTATGCAGCGCTGCCTCTTGGTCTAAAAGGAATTAGAAGAAAACTTAGATGTTTTGGACCTTCTTACCACCCTTATAGCAACCAATACCGAATGAGAACTAATGCTGAGATCAAGCAGATGTATAGGGCGAGCGACGTAGTAAAAAAAATTAAATCTCAACGTCCAAGATGTTCTGGCTGGTCCTGTCCATAGACTCCCTAATAACCGCTTTGTTAAGTTAATCTGGGAGGAAGCCCCCGCAGGAAGAATGCTCTTAGGACGCCCACGAATTCGATGGAGTGACAATATATGGTCAGAATTAACAACAATGGGGCTACCCACTGACCCAACTATCATGGCCGACCGTTCGAGATGGAAGTGAGTTGTGCAGTCAGCCAAGACCCACCCCGGGCTTTAGTGCTACCAGAAGAAGATAATTTTGAAGAGTGGCTGCGAGAGAACGACAAAACAAACATAAAACTGCTTGGCAAACAAACATTTCCGCGTAAAATATGCAGTGCATATGAATTATATCAAAAGGTTTGACTGCGAATAACTAGGGACCGCCAACTTCTTCAAAATTTCAAGATCTACAACAAGTGCTACTAAAGCAGCACAAGACATCTCACGTTTTCACGCATGCAGAATAGAGTGCGTCTAAAAATATTAGATATGCCCACTAAGCAGTAGTTTTTGCAAATAGCTGAGATGGTTTGCAAAGCATAATGCCCCGCTTATCAGATATAAGTAGATATAAGTAGATCTCAATACGAAAAAAAAAAACAAAGTACATGGTAGTCAGTAAACGCGAAATATTAATTAGAATCGTTTATGGAAAAGTCGGGTTTAAGTCATCTTCAACTATCTGTATGTTAAGATTCTGCTGATTTCGGTTAGCTGCATCATTTGTCGTGTTATTTAGGGACCTATCAGGATCCTTAAGATTTGAAGGGTACAGGAAGAAAAGGAGAAATGTCACTTTTGTTGAATTTTTCAGCAGAGCATTTTCAAAGTTATAAGATTCCCCCTAATTAGCCGGTAACACCGTGACATTCCCCCTTCTTCTCCTGTATAGGTATTTTATTATTAGTGTTATCTCATGACACCACCCATTTTTAACCAGTTTTACTTACGTATTGTAAAATACAGAATATAACCTATCTAATGAATTATTAAAACAAGAAATGAAAATTTCTGACATTCCTCCTTTTTTCCCTGTACCCTTCATTTGGTTGATGTCTTGCAAAGCCTCAAACTTTTTTCGATATACTGGAAAAAATCGATTGTCATTTTGGAACTTTAAAGGGCTGTAACTTTTTTTATGTGCACATTTCTACTAAGGTAATAGTGCAGTCAATAAAGGTGGATATGAGCTATTACCTCCGATTTCGTTGAACCTCCATCGATTTGCTGGCAAATTGGTGAGTGGTTAGAGGATATCTCAAAAGGTGACATGGTGCCAACTTGCGCTTTTACCCTGGGGGTGGGTGCCACCCCTTCTCAAGAGTGAAAATTATTTTATTAAAAACAAACCCATAATTCAATAGAGGTACAAATTATAAGCAAAATTTGTTATATAAAGTTATTAAAATAAATCATTACTTTTTGAGTTATTAAAAATCAAAAATTTTAATTTTTCGTGAGAAAAATGCATGTTTTTAACCGTTTTTTCATAAATAACTCAAAAACTATAAGTTTTTACAAAAAAGTTGTTAGTATCAAAATTGAAGACAATAAAAAATGGAATAAAACTTTTACTAAAAATATCTTTTAATGCTAACTGGAAACGAGTTATAGGTAATTGAATGTATATTTTTTTCGGCGAGTCCCAAATCTAAGTATTCAAGCTTAAATAACGGGAAAATTATGCATTTTATAACATAAACGTATTAAATATTTGAAATAAATGGCGACTCGATTCTAGTTTTCTGTTGACCTAGATATCAAAATATCAACAGGCACCGCTGGGAAATATTTCAAAAATGCGGTTCAGAGAAACTATATGAAACGAGTCTTTGTACTCTTATACAGAGTATGGCATTAGTAAAAATACAAAAATAGACGGTTTAGTTTTGATTTAAATCTGTCTCCTGCCATCCCCCGATAGCGCTATTTCTAGGTCTACCTTTTGTCAAGGAGGCTATGCAAGAAGACAAATTTAAATCAAAACTTCCGTAGTTCTCGGTATACAATAAAACTATTTATACCGGAGTAAGGTTAGAACGCCCTCTAACGGGGAATAAGTGAAATAAATCAAAAACTAAACCGTCTATTTTTGTATTTTTACTAATGCCATACTCTGTATAAGAGTACAAAGACTCGTTTCATATAGTTTCTCTGAACCGCATTTTTGGAATATTTCCCAGCGGTGCCTGTTGATATTTTGATATCTAGGTCAACAGAAAACTAGAATCGAGTCGCCATTTATTTCACTTATTCCCCGTTAGAGGGCGTTCTAACCTTACTCCGGTATAAATAGTTTTATTGTATACCGAGAACTACGGAAGTTTTGATTTAAATTTGTCTTCTTGCATAGCCTCCTTGACAAAAGGTAGACCTAGAAATAGCGCTATCGGGGGATGGCAGGAGACAGATTTAAATCAAAACTAAACCGTCTATTTTTGTATTTTTATTAAATATTTGTCAAAGTACTTAGAAATATCTATCAAAGGAGTCCTCGAACAAGTTGATAGCATTAAAATTTATGCTCCAAAATTTTTTCAAAACTTATCTTTTAAATTATTTTCCAAAAAATGTTATTGTTTTTTTTTTAAATAACTCCGTTAATTTTTAGAATATCAGGATCAGATAAAAGTCATTTGAAAGTTAATTCCAAGGGCAAAATTAATCGACGCGACCTTAAATATAATCTTTTAAACTCCTTACTTTTTTAAAAATAAAAGGTTAAATGGCCCCGGTTACATGGTTCTCGTAGCAAAATTTAAGCTTTAAACTATTCTATCTCGGTTATTTTTTGCCCTATGGAAATAATAAAGAAGGTAGAATATCTGATACAGAAAACTAAAATTTGATTATGTACATATATCATTGTTTACGTATATTGAGTATTTTTGGAGTTATTATCAAAAGAAAATGAAAATTACGATCATTTTAAAAATTCTGATTTTTTTAAATTATACTATTTTTTTTCCAAAATTTTCATTATAAACTGGTCAAAATTGTTGATATCACTACTTATGCTAATATAAAGAAATTATTGTAAGGATTACTATAAATTTTAATTTTTCTGGAAATGGCGTATGTTTTATTTTTCATTTTTTCCTAAAAAATTCGAAAGGGTTCTCTTCTATTCGTCATAACTTGCTTAATTTTCATGCTATTAACCTCTTCTGAAGCTCAATTGATAGGTAATCCGAAGTGCTTTGACAACTGATTAACAGGTATATTTTATAAAATGCATCGTTTTCCCGTTATTTAACCTTAGTCCTGTCGCCAGGGGGGGTACAACGGCCTCGTTAATTCAGATGGACTTACCCAAGTTTTTTTTATGTATTTTGACCCGTAGAACCCGAATTTTTTGGGTAACAGTTGATCCGGATGTCGATAAGATTGTTATAGACCAAGAACTTGAGGAATCAAATAACAGCGATTTTTGGCAAAACAAAACAATATTCTGTATTTTTTGGGTCATTTTAAGCAAAAAATATTTCTACAAGTTTTTTAGTAGGATGCACAGTTTTCGAGATAAACGCGGTTGAACTTTCAAAAAATCGAAAAACTGCAATTTTTAAACCCGAATAACTTTTGATTAAAAAATAAAATAGCAATTCTGCTTAGCGCCTTTGAAAGTTCAAGTCAAATTATGTCGGTTTTGATTATTTGCATTGCTAAAAATTTATTGTGTTATTGTTAAACAAAGCTACAAACAACTAGTGCGTGAGTGATGTTTCTATGATTTCTCATTTAAAATCGAACGAGTAGGTAGAATAGGTACTAGTGCAATCAAGACTATTTCTACGTTACATGCGTTAAAACGCATGTAAAAGCACGGGAAACCCTACGTGTTTATAGCTTTGTTAAACAATAAAAAAATAAATTTTTACCAACGCAAATAATCAAAACCGATATAATTTGACTTAAACTTTCAAATGCGGTAAGCAGACTTGCTATTTTATTTTTTAATCAAAAGTTATTCGGGTTCAAAAATTGCAATTTTTCGATTTTTTTAAAGTTCAACCGCGTTTATCTCGAAAACTGTGCATCCTACGAAAAAACTTGTAGAAATATTTTTTACTTAAAATGGCCCAAAAAATACAAAATATTGTTTTGTTTTGCCAAAAATCGCTGTTATTTGATTCCTCAAGTTCTTGGTCTATAACAATCTTATCGACATCCGGATCAACTGTTACCCAAAAAATTCGTGTTCTACGGGTCAAAATACATAAAAAAAACTTGAGTAAGTCCATCTGAATTAACGAGGCCGTTGTACCCCCCCTGGCGACAGGACTACCTTGAATACTTAGATTTGAGTACTCGTCGAAAAAGATTTACATTAAATTACGCATAACACACTTTGACTTAACATTAGTTCAGTTCTTTAACTGAGGAGTGTAATTAGTTTTGTATTATCTTAAATTTTGGTAATAACTATTTTTGAAAAAACTTATAGTTTTTGAGTTATACGTGAAAAACAGCTTTAAAGCATGCATTTTTTTGATCTTCAATAACTCAAAAAGCATTGATTTATATTAATAACTTTATAAAACTAATTTTCCTTAGAATTTATACTTATATCGTTTTATGGTATTATTTTTGATAAAATAATTTTTACCCCCGAGAAGGGGTGGCTTCCACCCCCAAGGTAAAAGCGCAAGTTTGCATCATGTCACCTTTGTTGCTTGAGGTATCCTCTAACCACTCACCAATTTTCATGAAAAGCGATAGAGGTTCAACGAAATCGGAGGTGAAAACCTTCAGTGACTCCACTGTTAGTTCGGTTTAATCGAACTAGTTTTGGTCACAGAATATGTGAATTAATTTATAACCTACCTTTTTGTTGCACTCTGTATATCAATCATCTCAATATGAGAGAAAATTTGCTTTCTGCACTATTAGAGTATACTATAAAATATTATACTTTGATGACTACGATTGAAAAATAGACAATCATACAACGAACGGTTGATTGTAGCAATACATTTGAATACCATGGAACGAAGATGAGACTTCTTTAAAACTACTGAATTCCGTTTTAAATTATCTTTACAAATTGCATTCGATATTGAATACCTCTATTTGAAATTGGATCCTACCTTTGTTAATAGACTAATATATAGAAGATAACACCCATAGGCTTATTTAAAATGGATGAACTCGTTACAGCGATGTCAGGGTGTTCGCTCTCAGGTATACCTCAGATCGGTTTTTCAATTGCCGGGTCGGTTGGAGGCGTTAAAGGGAAACGATTTTTCGAATTGGGGGATCTAAGGAATAGGTAAAATTTTAATAGACAGTAACGTAGCTAAAACAAGAAATACACTTCGTAAATCTCGTTCTAAAGTGTATTTACTCAAGAAATTTAATTTTTGTTGTTACCTCACTGACAAAATGCATTATGCATCATCTGTTTAGTTAGCAGCCTCTAATATCCCAACTTTAAAAATATTTCAGTAGACGGAGCGAAGCAATACTTACAGTATAAAAGCTAAGTATACAGGGTGAGGCAGATAAAGGGCCTATTAGAAATATCTCGAGAACTAAAGAAAAGAGAATCACGAAAATTGGAATATAGGGGTTTTGAGGTATGAACTATTTAATGAAACTATTTTGGTCTCTTTTCTACTTCCGTTTATACCGGAAGTTGATTATAACTTCGTTTTTTTAAATAGGACACCCTGTATATCTTTACATTTTTACATTCTGCTCGATCTCTTCTTTCTTAAAATATGAGGTTTGGTATTATTATACAGGGTAGTTTAAAAGATAATTATGGTTTTTTTTATAAATTTTGTAGCAAACTTCACACCCTGTAGAATTGTACTGATTTGATATGAAAAAATCCATTTATGTGCAAGTGATTTTTAATATAGTCTATTATTATTAAAAATGAATAATATAACGAATTGTTTAATTTTAGTATACAGGGTTGGTTGAAACTGGGAATGAGTATTTTCTGTGTTTTCTTAAATGGAACACCCTGTATTTTTGCATTGTAGTGAAATGATATTTTATAGTACTTTTTTATTTCTTAAGCATTCCCTATACCTAACTGCTTTAATTTGTAAGTTATTCGTAGTTCTTTGGGCCAAACATTAATTGCAACAAAAATTACGTTATTTTATTAATTTTTGCCGTGAAAATATTTAATTATAAATAATTTTTCGAAAATAAACACATATTAATCTCGACTAACCCTTCATTTATTAATACTGGTGGATATATCAAAATACCTACGTAGTTAAGATTGTTGGTGTGTTTAATATTAATAAATACATACAATATTCTATCTAGTTGGCTATGACTTTGACATTAAAAATATGCTTAAACTAAAATAAGCTTTGCTTAAACATTCTACTATTTTTGAAGTTCCAGTTGCTTTGCTACCATTACTAATATGAATTTTTCTAATGAGGAACTGATTCAGATGTTTTTTTGTCCTAAGGTAGTAGAACAGATAAAAATGTGCTACTAGCAATAAGAATTTATCATCAGCAATTCCATGATAGATGACAACCAAAAAGAGAAACTTTTCAAAATTTACTAGAGCGGTTTCAACGAACTGGATATTTAGATTACGAGAAATCTGATCGAACAATAGTATATTGTACAACAAGAGAGAAAAAAGACATATTTCTCACGAGCACAGAAGTTTAATCAAGCGAGAGAGAAATATGTCGTTTTCTCACGTGTTGTACACTGTACTTTTTCTATGGATGCGTTTTTGTCAAGAGTTCAATCTTCAAAATTAAATAATTTAGGTGCTATTATGTAGATTATATGCTAAAATTGAAATAAAATACATATTATACACATATGCAGGTATTTAATATTCTTAATATTTATATACTTTTATTTATTTAAAATTATAGTTACCAGTTATATTTGAACAGTTTTGAAAGGTAATTCCTCGTAAGTTTTGATTTGACACATTTTATTTGACAAAAATATTTGTGTTTGTATTGTGCATTTTACCATGGAAACCGCGATTCTACGTATGGAACCCGTGAGAAAAAATATTTCTCACTGCAATGGCCGATTTTTCTCACACCCTGAGAAATTGTTCGTTTTGAATGTATGTAAGTAGTGAGAAAAGTTGCACATTGTATAGCATCCAAAGAAAAAAAACTATTGTAAATGATTAAAATAAATTTAATGTTAGTGTCACTGAGGATGTGCATATTAGTATGGACGTTCTCGTAATCTAAGTGTCTATTGTTTGTTTTTAATGATTTAAAGATCATTATAGATTAACATGTATTTATTTTAAAAAAATTATTTATGATTGAATATTTTCACGGCAATCCTAATAAAATTTCACGTAATTTTTGTTACAATTAATGTTTGGCTTAAAGAACTACGAATAACTTACAAATTAAAGCAGTTACGCATAGGGAATGCTTAAGAAATAAAAAAGTACTATAAAATATAATTTCATTACAATACTAAAATACAGGGTGTTCCATTTAAGAAAATTCAGAAAATGATAATTCCGAGTTTCGACCCACACTGTATACCAAAATTAAACATTTCGCTATATTAATAATTTTTAATAATAATAGACTATATTAAAAATCACTTGAACATAAATGGAGGTTTTCATATCAAATAAGTACAATTCTACAGGGTGTGAATTGCTACAAAATTTATACAAAACCTTAATTATCTTATAAACTGCCCTGTATAATATTACAAAACCTCATATTTTAAGAAAGAAGACATCGAGCAGAATCCAAAAATGTAAAAATATACAGGGTGTCCCATTTACAAAAACGAAGTTACAATCAACTTCCGGTATAACCGGAAGTAGCAAAGAGACCAAAATATTTCCATTAAATAGTTCATACCTCAAAACCCCTGTATTCTAATTTTCATGATTCTTTTACCTTTATTTCTCGAGATATTTCTAATAGGCCCTTTATCTGCCTCACTCTATATAGTAAAGCGGTGAGCACAGAGGTTAGCGTAGCGGTTTACCTAGAGATTGACCTCTATGTGAACAAACGCGTACTTCCCGCTTAGTTACAACTTAGTAAATTACTTAAATGTGTACTTACCGCTTAGTTATAACTTCGGAACTTCTACCTACGCGCCTCTTACCGCTATCCTCGACGCTCACCGCTTCACTATAAACTGATATATAGTCTGGGCTGATTATCGGAGAATAGGCCATTTTTGGGAAAAGTTATTTACCAGCAATTTTATTGCTGGAATCGAAGCTTATGATTATATATATTAATAATATAGGTATGCAAAGTCCGCAGATAGTGTGCTACTTTTTTTATAAACAAAATGGCGCCCGAAAATCGTATTTTTTTTTCAATTATTGCTCTATAACTCCGAAGATTTTAACTTTACAACAAAAACACTCAAATAAAAATTCACCGCAATTAAATTCTGCATAGAGATATGTTGTTTCCGATCTGCTCCGACGAAAATGTTCCTCAGAAAATCCGGGTTTTCCCAACAAAATCTTTAATTTTCAAATAAAGTTTTAGATAAGTAATTATCTACCAATAATTAAATAATTTGGCGACTTAAAAGCCTTCTTGGTTTGAATTATAGTTCCAGAAGTTGGTGAAAATTGAACGAATATTTTAGCAACAATTCAATTGTTAATTAATAATTTACGGTCGCAATAATAACCAAAATAATTATGATACACTGATCAAACTTTGAAATCTTAAAAAGATGAGATGCCTTTTTAACATTTTGTCGACAAAATATACATTTTTTATTTTTTGCATAATCTTTAAATGTTTAAAAAAATAGTTATAAACAAATTAACGTTTATCAGAAAGTTTTTATTATATTCTAATTAAAAAAAAGTTAAAATGCGTATTTCAAATATCTTGAAAATGAATGTTTTAAAACTTTTTTACAACCATTTGCAAAAAAGTTATGAAAGAGCAAAGTAAACATACGAATACTGCGCTGTTGATAATTTTTTTTAATTCTTTCAAACCGTAAAAGTGAGTTAAAGTACAAGCTAATTACTTACAAAAAATATCGATTATTAGTTTAATTGTTATATTTTAATTAAAGATTATAAATATTTTTTTTTGTAATCTACACGCGCGAAAGTAGACTAATACAGTACCGTAGCTATGTATTATGTATTATACCCGTCCACATACACAACTCGCGCGAGTTTAAAGCGTGTCAGTCGCTTCGAGTGAACATCTCCGGCTCTGTTCAAGCCTACTTTCGCGCTAAAAATTACAAAAAAAAGTATTTTTAATCTTTGATTAAAATAGAACCATTTAACTAATATTTGATATTCTTTGTGAGTAATTAGATTGTACCACAGACTCACTTTTAAGCTTTGAAACAATTAAAACAAATTATAAACAACGGAGCAATCGTATATTTATTTTACTGTTTCATAACTTTTTTGCAAACGGCTGGAAAATTTTTTTGAAGCATTCATTTTCAAGACCTTTGAAATACGCATTTTAAGTATTTTTTAAAATTAGAATATAATAAACAATTTCTGAGAAATGTTAATTTGTTTATAACTATTTTTTTACACATTTAAAGATTACGCAAAAAAATAAAAAAATTTATATTTTGTCGACAACATATTAAATAGGCATCACATCTTTATAATCTTTCTAAGTTTGATCAATGTCTCATGATTATTTTGGTTTTTATTGCGACTGTAAATTGTTAATTAACAATTGAATTGTTGCTAAAATATTCGTTTAATTTTCACCGTTTTCTGCAGTTATAATCTATACCAAGAAAGCTTTTATTTCACCAAGCTATTTAATTATTGATAAATAATTACTTGCCCAAAAAATTTATTTGAAAATTCGAGATTTTGTTGGGAAAACCCACATTTTCCGAGGAAAATTTTTGTCGGAGCAAATCGGGAAAAACATGCCTATATGTAGAATTAAATTGGGGTGAATTTTTATTTGAGTGTTTTTGGTGTAAAGTTAAAATCTTCGGAGTTATAGATCAATAATTGAAAAAAACATGATTTGGGGGCGCCATTTTGTTAATAAAAAGAGTAGCACACTATCTGCGTACTTTGGATACCTACATTATTAATATACAGGATCATAATATTCGATTACAGCAATGAAATTGCTGGTAAATAACCTTTCTTTGTACTTTACTAATTAGACCAGCGTATTATAACTATTTTTTTTCAAAATTTAATAATTATGCAAAAAAAAACGAAAAATTTATAAACCAAAAATGAATAACCATTTTCAATTTCGTTGCAAAACTAAAACAGAGCCGAACCATATTCTAGTCCAATCAGAGAGTGCTGCAAGCACCCCTACCGGTTTCGAAACTTATTAGTCTCTCATCAGGAGGCACATATGCTGCCCTTCCTGATCCAACCAAAACAAACTCCAGCATGCAGTCCCGGATTGCAACGAACGAAATGGCATAGATGCCCTAGCGGCAACTGCTTGCAAAAAGACTAAGTTTTCACTCTAATGGCATATAAAACAACATAATGCTATTCTACATCCCACCAGAATGGAAACAATGGGAACCTTCTCTGGTTACACCTCCGAGGCTTCTACAATTTGCAAGCCATACGGATGCTGAGACTAAGGAAGATGAGGGAATTCTACAATTTACAATTCACGTCCCATCTGCTCAGCGCGGTAAAGTTCCAACGAGAATGGTTCCCTTCATACTCCACACAGAGTAAATGTAAATCAAAAATGAATAACCATTTTCAATTTCGTTGCAAAACGAAAACACAGCCGAACCATATTCTAGTCCAATCAGAGAGTGCTGCAAGCACCCCTACCGGTTTCGAAACTTATTAATCTCTCATCAGGAGGCACATATGCTGCCCTCCCTGATCAAACCGAAACAAACTTCAGCATGCAGTCCCGGATTGCAACGAACGAAATGGCATAGATGCCCTAGCGGCAACTGCTAAAAATTTATATTTTGTCGATAAAATATTAAATAAGCATCTTATCTTTATAATCTTTATAAGTTTGATCAATGTATCATGATTATTTTGGTTATGATTACGATCGTAAATTGTTAATTAACAATTGAATTGTTGCTAAAATATTCGTTTAATTTTCACCGGCTTCAGGAATTACAATCTATACCAAGAAAGCTTTGATGTCACTAAGTTATTTAATTATTGATTAATAATTACTTACCTAAAACTTTATTTGAAAATTAGAGTTTTTGTTAGGAAAACCCGCATTTTCCGAGGAAAATTTTCGTCGGAGCCAATCGAGAAAAACATATCTCTGTTCAGAATTTAATTGCGGTGAATTTTTATTTGGGTGTTTTTGTTGTAATGTTAAAATCTTGGAGTTATAGAGCAATAATTGAAAAAAATACGATTTGTCGGCGCCATTTTGTTTATAAAAAAAGTAGCACACTATCTGCGGACTTTGCATACCTATATTATTAATATATAGGAGCTTATAATTCGATTCCAGCAATAAAATTGCTGGTAAATAACTTTTCCACGAATTTTGCTAATCAGCCCAGAGTAATAAGATACAATATAAAGTCGAACTTCACTTAGCTGTTTATCGGATAAAAATTGTTGGATATGTATTTTAGCATGTTAACAATTACAAAAAATAAGGGATGCCCGATCTAATTTTGTTCTAACTATAATTAATTGATAATTAATGACTTTTTCCGCAAATCGCCAGGAAATTTTGACATTCCTGTCAAAATTTCTTGAAGAAAAAGTCAGGACTTCCTTACTGTAAGGAAATGTCATTTCCTTACTGTAAGGAAATGATATTTCCGTACAGTTGTTAGTGTTCTACATAAATGATAGAAAACACATTGCTATTAAAACATTGTAAATTATCTTAATGATTAAATTTTCTTTATCTGGAGCTTCCTGGATAAATTTTTCAATTTCTTCCTTCGTTAAAATCTTAGATTTCTTTGCCCTATAACCTTGAGCTTGCCGTTTCAATAAAGAACGAAGTTTTGAGTATGTAGATATATCTACATTGTGTTTAAGTGCAAGGGTTGACTTCAGCATTGAATAATTGGCCCATAATGTTGAAGATTTCATCTTTAAACAAAGGTCTAGGAAGTATGCCATTACAACATTTTCTGAGAAAGAACTCGTATTTTTACTCATGCGATAATCCATAAAACGTCTGTATGCATTTTCGTACTTTTCTCTTGATTTCTTTGGCAATAATTCTAATGAAGCAATATTCACTGCCTCAACCAGCTCTGGAGGAGTCCCAGGAATGGAAATTTCATCATCACTTATCATTTTACTTTCGAGAACACCAGCAATTAAATTTATAAGCGTCAAGTTTGACAATTCAACCTCAATACGTTTCCATAGTAACCCAAGTAATTTTATTAGGAATTTCAAAGCACCATTTATTTGGGAATAAAATTATAGCGTTTTTTTTAAATCAATCAATATCTGTCGAATTTTAAACGATTTGCGGAAAAATAGTATGTTTACCTCGTAGGAAAAGCCACATTCCTGGACTCTGTGTTGCTAAGTCTCGGCTTGCGCCTCGACTTAGCAATCTTCACAGTCGTCCAGGAATGTTAAGCTTTTCCTACCCGGTAAACAATGTACTATTTTCTATAAATTTAAAAATCAATTTTCGACTCGCGCAGGTATTACTTTATGTAGATTGTTTGGATCATTGTAAACAAAAAAGTCTTTTGTAATTTTTGATTTAATTTTTGTAATAATTTAAAATTAAAATAAGATCGATACATGACGATTTTCAAGGCTCAAAAACATAAGTAAAACATATCATTTTTGAAATTACGAAGTACCTAAATTCATGTTCAAACCTTATTCGATCAGTTCTTGTTAAGTATTTTGGACTCACTTTTTTTGAGATTTTGAGGCACTGTTTTTAGTTGTTAATGCCCGTCTCCCATAAGGAACCTTCCTCATTAACAATTAAAAAAATATATTTTAGAATAAAACATGACTAAAATTATTATCGGGACCTGATAGAAGAAGGTTTTAACTTGAATTTAGGCACTTACTGATTACAAAAACGATATTTTTTACTTGTGTTTTTGAAAACAGTCATGTTTCGTTATTTTTTCAGTTTTAATTGTTTATAGCACGAAAACATCAACTTTAGAGAAAATTTACAAAAGATCTTGTTGGTTTCAAATGATCCAGAAAATGTGAAATAATATCTGCTCGGGTCAAAATGATTTTTTTAATTATAAAAAAGTCATTTTTTAATTATTAATTAATTATAGTTAAAACAAAATTAGATCGGACATCCCTTATTTTTTGTAATTGTTAACATGCTAAATTATATATCCAATAATTTTTATCGGATAAACAGCCAGGTAAAGTTTGACCTAATATCGGATCCTCTAATATTATGTCACAATTCAAAATGAAATATCATGGTTCGTTAAATACGAACTTGTGACAAGAAGATGCGCTAGTTTCCGATGAAAAACGTATTAAAAATAGTATTTATTCAAAATGCAAACGTTTCTTTCGACAAAAAGTGTCGTAAATCAATTTTATTGGAGGAAAATTGTATTATTTCGAAACAAAATGTCGTTTTTTTGTTTGTTATTTTATTTTAACAAATAGTGTTCCTATGGTACTCAAGTCTAGTTGTAAGAGGTAAAATATTGATAAAAAAATTAAACTATCGAAAATTATAATTGAATTCATTTGTCATCTATTATGAGAGTATGCATGAGACGTATTCTCATGCATACTCTCAGGTACGTATTGATAATATGGGAGATGGTTGGTATGGAGAAGTACCAGTTTGATATCTATCTCTTGATGAAGGATCTTTCCTACTGAGTCATGCCGTTTCTTATATTCAGTTGCAGCAAGCGCCTGGCAGCCCCGGTAATATGTTGGATAGGTTTTTGGGCTTAATATCCATATCGGTATGTGTCGCTTTAGACCTGAGGGTCTTTGAATACCGTTAGTTTTGCATCACTCGAACCGAATTACAATAGTGAACAAACTGTATGGAACGTTCCAATGTTTGTCATAGAAGGCGCATTTGACACCATCTCTAGAAACGCAATTCTTGACAAACTTTTTCAATGTAATCTCACTGGCAACATATACGCATTTATAAAAAACTTCTTAACATCTCGAACATGCACGGTTTCTGTCAATAACTTCCTTTCTTCTCCACACATCCAATATGACGGAATTCCTCAAGGTTCAGCTTTAAGCACATCTTTATTCATTCTTGCGATTAGCAAGTTATGTCACAATATCGCTCCACCTATCAAATGCTAATGCTATATGCCTATGACTTGATAATGTACTGGCAGGGTAAATCCAACGCAACGCTACTACTAGTAACATTCTGCAATTAGCAGTAAATGATCTACAAATCAAAGATCAAAGTTGCTTCCCTAGCACTTACTCTCTCCCATTCTAAATCCACAATTATTAAATTTAACAGAAGAATAAATTATTTTAACAATAAAATCACTGTCAACAAATTTAATACCGGTTGTTGATAATTGCAAAATATTAGGGCTGATATTTGATTCAAGATTAACCTGGAAATAACACATTCAGGAAACTAAAGGAGTGTGCCTTAAAAGGTTAAATATAATTAAAACACTCTTACCTTATCATTGGGGCGCGGAAGAAACTACATTACTGAAAGTTTACAGAACACTTATCCGTTCCAAGCTTGACTATGGATGTTTCATCTATATGTCTGTATCTAAGTCAAACCTAAATTCACTAAATACAGTGCACAACACGGCTATCAGCTTATGTCTTGGAACGTTTTGTTCTAGTCCGGCAGAAGTGTCTGTGGCTTAGACGAGAATACCTTTTTTTCTCCTATGCTGCTGCAATTTCTTCCAATCCCTCTTATCAAGTGTATCCTTTAATTACATCATCACACCAATCTCATAACATTGCTCCTCGTAAATTAATTATATATCCTTTTCCTCATATTATATAGTCGTTATTAAAAGATATAAATTTGTCTGAAACCAGAACTCTACCATTCTCCAATAATCCCTAGTGTGAAACCTACTCCCAAATCATGATATATCCCTCACCAAATGATTAACAAGGAATATGTCAGAGTTATTACATTAAGAAATCTCTTCCTAGAACTCATAAACAAAAATAAATATAACCTAGTTCTTTACACTGATGCTTCAAAAACTGAAAGTGGAGTTGGATATTCTCTAACCACTCTTCAACAGCCTATCGAACTCTGTAAAATTTCTCCTTGGTGTAGTATTTACACTGGTGAACTACTAGCTCTCTTGTGTGCTTTCAAACATGCTCAAAAACATAAAACGCCCGCATAGCCATATGCACTGATTCAGTTTCCTCCACACTCCATCAATACTATAATCACCAAATATCCTCTTGTCCAAGATATTTATGACATTTATCAGCTTCTTATAAATCAAAATAAAAAAGTCATTTTAATATGGGTACCATCCCATGTTGGGATTAGTGGTAACGAAAAAGCCGATTGCCTTACCAAAAAAGCTGCGTCATCGATGGATACCATCCTTAATATACAAATCTGCAACGATCTAAAAGCCAGACTGAAGAAGCTCAACCTATCCACCTGGCAAATTCACTGAACAAAATTACTTCAGCGCTGCATGAAATTAAACCCTCAGTGAACCTATTTACCTGCCCTAGTTTATCTCGGAAAAATATGACAATCATACGGAAATTGCGTATAGGACATACCCATCTAACATATTATGGCTATTTGATGACATCATCTCCACTACCAAAATGTCAATACTGCAATACTACTCTCCGAATCAGACATATACTTATTGACTGTCCTTTTTATGCCAAAGTACGCCAACAGCTTGGTATCAGTCCTAACTTCACTTAAGCGCAGCCGTGGTTTTACATCCCATACAGGGTGAGTCATGAGGAACTGTACATACTACTACCTCGTGTAGAGGCTCCTATGGGGAATAACAAATGATCATTAAAAAGTGTCTGCTCCCATTGTTTAATAATATACAGGGCGAGTTTCGCATTTTGACAGAAACTTGTATTCGTCATAATTTTTGAACGGTCAGATCGATGTGTCTCTTATTTTGGTCAATCGTTACACTATTACCACCTAATCAATTGATTTATTCAAACTAGAAAAAAATCACGTCCGGCTTCAAAAAAATTAGTTCGTTTGGGTCATAGAAAAAATTTCACCCTGTATACGCTTTTTGAAAACTATAATATGAATTTTACAAATTATACAAATAGGCAATTACAATGACGTATTTATTTTTTTCCCCACACGGTTACTTAATTTTTTATAAAAAAATCAAATTTGAGTATGAATTAAAAGATTGGTAAAGTAAACCATAGATTTAAAAAAAAATAACTTTTATTACAAAAATTAATTTTTTTTAAACAAATATTTAATTTATGTTACCACCCAATCAACTGATTTATACAAACTAGAAAAAAATCAGGCCCGGATTTAAAAAATTAGTTCGTTTTGGTCTTAGAAAAAATTTCACCCTGTATACGCTTTTTGAAAATTCTAATACGAATTTTACAAATTAGACAAATAAGCAATTAAAATGGCTTATTTATTTTTTCCCCACACGATTACTTAATTTTTTATATAAAAAAAAAATTTGACACTGAATAATTAAAAGTTTGGTAAAGTGAACCATAGATTTTAAAAAATTAACTTTTATTACAAAATTTATTTTTTTTTGAACAAATATTTAACTTTTGTTACCACCCAATCAACTGATTTATACAAACTAGAAAAAAATCAGGCCCGGATTTAAAAAATTAGTTCGTTTTGTACTTAGAAAAAATTTCACCCTGTATACTCTTTCTGAAAACTCTAATATATGAATTTTACAATTAAGATAAATAGGCAATTAAAATGGCATACTTATTTTTTTCTCCACACTATTACTTAATTTTTTATTAAAAAAATCAATTTGTCAAAATCGGAATTTTAACTTAAAACTGAAAAAAAAATGAAATCACGGTTTAACTCGCTACAACTCTGTTCCATTTTAATATTTTTTTTTCTGAAATTTTACAGCACATATCTTTTACCATTGTGAATATGAAAATTGTTCTAGAATTTCCGTCTTCTTCTCATAAAAGTTATGAATTTTTAAAAATAAAAGGTGCAGATTCGTGAATTGCAAAGTTAAATCGCAAAAATTAAGTGAAAAAATTTAAGATTTATCTATTTGATCACGTCTATGTTAAACTATAGAGTCCAAAGAGAAGTGTTATGGGTTTTAGATCCAGACGTGGTATAGAAAAAAAGGTGAAGCTTTAAATTTTGAGAAAAATGTTGTTTAATTTTTTTTTATTTTATGGCAAAATTCTGATTTTGAAAAATTTGATTTTTTAATAACAAATTAAGTAATCGTGTGGGGAAAAAATAAGTAAGCCATTTTAATTGCCTATTTGTCTGATTTGTAAAATTCATACTAGAGTTTTCAAAAAACATATACAGGGTGAAATTTTTTCTAAGATCAAAACGAACTAATTTTTTAAATCCGGGCCTGATTTTTTTCTAGTTTGAATAAATCAGTTGATTGGGTGGTAACATAAATTAAATATTTGTTAAAAAAAATTAATTTTTGTAATAAAAGTTAATTTTTTTAAATCTGGTTTCTAGTAAATATTGTTCACTTTACCAAACTTTTAATTATTCATAGTCAAATTTGATTTTTTTTATAAAAAATTAAGTAATCGTGTGGGAAAAAATAAATATGCCATTTTAATTGCCTATTTGTCTAATTTGTAAAATTCATATTAGAGTTTTCAAAAAACGTATACAGGGTGAAATTTTTTTTAAGACCGAAACGAACAAATTTTTTAAATCCGGGCCTGATTTTTTTCTAGTTTGTATAAATCAGTTGATTGGGTGGTAACATAAGTTAAATATTTGTTCAAAAAAAATTAATTTTTGTAATAAAAGTTAAAAAAGTTATTTTTTTTAAATGTATGGTTCACTTTACCAAACTTTTAATTCATACTCAAATTTGATTTTTTTATAAAAAATGAAGTAATCGTGTGGGGAAAAAATAAATACGTCATTTTAATTGCCTATTTGTCTAATTTGTAAAATTCATATTATAGTTTTCGAAAAGCGTATACAGGGTGAAATTTTTTCTAAGACCCAAACGAACTAATTTTTTTAAAGCCGGACCTGATTTTTTTCTAGTTTGAATAAATCAGTTGATTAGGTGGTAATAGTGTAACGATTGACCAAAATAAGAGACATATCGATCTGGCCGTTCAAAAATTATGACGAATACAAATTTCTGTCAAAATGCGAAACTCGGCCTGTATATTATTAAACAATGGGAGCAGACACTTTTTAATGGTCATTTGTTATTCCCCATAGGGGCCTCTATACGAGGTAGGAGTATGTACAGTTCCTCATGACTCACCCTGTATATGTGTAAAACTTTGATATTTCCCAAAAAAACAGCGGATAGTATTTTTTTATATAATTATAATATGAAAACAAATCATTGATATTCAGAAGAAAAATAGCGGCAATTTTAGGGTAGATTTTGGAGAGTGCTGGGTATAAATATAGCTAAAGTTAAAGGTTAAAGGTTAAATGTAATAGTTGAAGGTTTTTGGTTTCTTAATATTCCTGATATCTTTCACCCCTTTCTCGGCACACCTTTGACAAACAAGCGTTTCTTATTCGTCTGTTCACTTCCTAAATATTTTACCGTCTGGCCTCTATGTCAGACCACTTTTATTACATTCCAGACATATCTCCTCCGACAAAAATTTCACACTGCAAATCAAGCATAAATAACCAAAAGGTACAGAGATCGCAATGTTACGAAAAGGACAGCGTTAGGATTTAAAGTTGAAATATTGTTAATTATGTTTTGCTTGCATTCTTATTGTTCTTTTTGTAGGTATAAAAGAATATGTTTTTAACTATATTGTTACAATATGTTAGTAAAATTTTACAGAATTTTGGTCCACAAATTTTAGTAAGTTTAACTCATATTTAACCAGTAACTTTAATAATGAAAAAAAAAAATATTTTCACGAACCTTTTGACCTTTTTGTTTTTGTTTTTGTTTTTGTTTTTGGCAGTAAATTGGTGTAATTAATACAAAACTGAAACAAAAAAAGAATTTTTAAAATTTTTTTATGTAGAAAAAAGGTTGATGCGTTTATATTCCAGTGGTAAATACCATCTAATTTTTTTTTTCAAATTTTTTCATTAATTCATTTTCTGAAGGTTTAAGTGGTTATGTCACAATCACAGTATTCTATATATTTACTGAATTACTTTATTTGGCACTGAGAACTTTTATTGCACGTATCAAATTTAAAATCTCCAAATCTCTATACTGCAGACTAGGCCCATCCCGGTTTATTTACAATTTGGATCATCGATTTGAGATAATTAGGTGTTTATAGAATTTTGGTCCACTCTGTATACGTATATATATATATTATATACATAATATAAAATATAACATATTATTTATATTTATATAAAAATAAATTAAAACATACTTTCATTTTCATTTCAAAACTATGTTGTTTACTCAATATCAGGAGAACAGTGGTAGCAGGAGTTTAACGTCTCTAGGGAATAAAAATATCAAACCAAAATGTTTTATCTCTTTTTAATCAATACATCAGTTTTCCATACCTATAATAATTTATATGTGACTAGCTATCCGCTCCGAGATTCGCTGGTATCGCCACCTACCTACAGGATTACTAGTATAACTTTTACCGGAAATTTTCTGGAAAGAAAAAAGTGTTGCCTATACTCTGTGAGTTTTGCTGGTATGGCTACTATCGCCATCTAACGGTTGACTAGTGTTCCTATTTCGGCCGGAATTTTAAAGAGGACAGTAGAAAAGCAAATAATAGTTGTTTCAAACTTATTATTTAATTCTTATCGTGTAATATTTTTAGCTTTAGTTAATATTTTTAAATCGTTAATATTTTTCTTTACAACGTAAAGAAGTAATTGGATTGAAATCGATAATTAATAGCAGTAAGTACAGAATTTATTATTTATAGATTTTGCTTATCGTTTTGACGTTTATGTTGACAACTAATATTAGAAAAAATTTATTCTACAAAAAAGTATAATAATTTAATATAATTATAGTATAATACTTCTTAAATATTAACTTATGAATGACAGTTAACGGCATCCTACGTTTGCTGTGATTGGTCGTTACCTTCACGCATTCAAATTTTGTTTCAGGATTTGATTGTAAAATTAAAACCGTCAAAATTCGAGAGTGTGCTAACTGATCCTTTAGCTCAAATTTTTCTACCGTTTTAAAATTAAAATTGTGTTTACTTACATTTTTCTAATTGCATCAATCCATTTTTGTCGTTAAATCACCTTATGCTTAGCGACAAGAAAGTTGTAGAATACACAGTAACTATTGTAACCAGTATTTCGACACTCTTTAATACAACAACTTTCGTGAGACATTTAAAAGCTATAATATGCAGAACGTCAAAAATCAAATTTCCAGTAAAGGTTTACAAACTTGTCACTACTGGCGCTCGCGAATTTTTCATTATCCCCTCTACCTACGAGCTCAGCGTATACACTAATAAAAAGGTACAAAACCAAAATTACTAAAGCTAAAAAATAATAGTATATTATTCAATGAGCATGTTATGATGGCTATTACTCACGATGATGAAGTTTGCGACACGAACCGTTGGCGAGTGTCGTAATTCATCAGAGTGAGTAATAGCCATTACATGTGTTGGATATTGTAAATATAGTTTTAGTAGACCACTCTGTAAAACTTAACAACTGTTATCAGAGTAACACATTTCTTATTATTGTAAAAAGTACATTCGCCAAATGAGTATTAAATGAGCCTTCTTTGTAGAAAGATGTGTTTTATTTTAGTAATTTATAGTTTGTAATATTCACCCTCAAATTGGGGCTAAAATATATTACAAAGTGGCGACGAGTTTTACGGACATTTGTTCTAGTATTGCGAAGGACACTAGTGACTTTTTGTCGTAGTTAATGCATTTTTTTATATTAAAAATGCCGGACGTGCCAAAAACGCCATCGTATGTTCCGTTTACGGGTACCATTCAAGAGTTCGTGCCCGGTAACTCAGATTGGACAGTGTATAAGAAACGATTAAGTAATTACCTTGCTGCAAATGATATTAGTGACGAAAATCCGAAACGCGCTATTCTCTTAAGTTTATTAAATGAAGAAGCGTATAAATTGTTGTTCAATATGTGTATTCCAGCCGAGCCAGAGATAAAAACGTTCAAAGAGTTGGTTGATTTGATGGATGAACATTTTAAACCGATTAAATCAGTGTTTAGTAACAGGGAAAATTTTTTTATAGCACGCAAAATGGCTAACGAAAGTGCCAAAGAATGGGCAGCGCGTCTACGTAGTTTGGTAGTGTCGTGTGAGTTTGGTGGCGCCCGTGAAATCGAACAAGCAAGCAAGCAATTTGATTTAACCCGACCTGTGGGATTTGTTCACCCTCTCGAAGGAGTACATTCGGGTGTAACAAGTCATTGGGGCGAGGTGTTTTGACCCGAGCTATACAGGGATCACCCCACCTCGCTCCAATGCCCCAGGCCATCCCTTTCCCCCCCATAGCACGCTGATGCGCGATGGGGGCACAACTATCGTAGCCAAATGCTCTTCACAATGGAACCCTGGGTAATAAGATTCCACTGTGGTACCCTAATCGAATGCAAAAAACTAGGCCCAGCGTGATGCGCTCTATGCCTTTATCTTCTTAATAACTTATCCGCGGTACTAAAAATTGCTTGCTTGGGCCCCGAGTCATCGTGCCGAGCCCCACTGAGCCCTGTTGGGCCCTGCTGGGCCCCGCCCGATGACTCGATGCTCTAATTTTTTTGTGTTTTTGGTTTTTTTAATTTTTTTGGGGGCTTTCGCCATTTTTTATTTTATATAAATTTTTTTGGGGGCTTAAGGCCCTTCTAATTTTCTAATATTTGCTTACCTTGGAGGTGGTCGTGGTACTTGGACTTCGTGGGTAACGCTATCTTCGGCACTTGTTTCGAGCTACGAACACACTACTATCACTTATCACTTTTAGTTTATCCTATAATTTGTTGTTTCGGGCGTCTGTGCTTCCATCGGTGGAACTCGTCGTATCTTAGCGTCTCTCGCAGTATGTAATTTGGGTGATGTTCTAACTCTGCGAATTTGACCCTTGCCTTGTCTGTCATGGTTTCTGTGACTCTCACCTGTTGGAGTTCTCTGAACAGGAATCTTTCAGCTACATATCTTGGGACTCTGACGGCCTCCCTCAAGCTGTTGTTATGGACTGCTTGGATCTTCTTCTTGTGTGTATTACATACGTGTCCCCATGCGAGAGACGCATAAGTTAATACCGGTAGGATTATACTATTTATCAATCTTAACCTTGTTTTGAGTGTTAGTTTACTTTTTCTGCCTGTGAGTCCTCTTAGATTCGCTCTTGCTATGTTGGCCTTCTGGACTGTGGCTTCTACGTGTTTTTGGAAGGTTAATCCTTTATCCATAATGACTCCTAGGTATTTGGCTTCGTTTTTCCACTCGATGGGCCTGTTCTGCACCCTCAATTGTTCCTCTGGTTGCTGTCTCCCTTTCTTGTATAGAACCGCTTGTGTTTTCTCTGAATTTATGGCTATCTTCCATTTGATACACCATGCTTCAATTTCTTCTAGTGCAGTTTGTAGGTTGGTCACTGCTATATCTGCGTTTCTATGCTTGGCCGCTATTGCTGTATCGTCGGCGTAGAGGCTCATGAGGGTACCTGGTGTTCTAGGTACATCTGCGGTGTATATCGTGTACAGCAGGGGTGACAGGACCGCTCCCTGTGGTACTCCAGCCTCCGGGATTCCGAGTTCGGACAGGACTTGTCCTATCCGAATCCTGAACCTCCGGCCGCCCAAGTACGACGAGATTAGCCTCGTCATCGCTCCGCTGTACCCGTAATCCCGCATTTTGAATAGGAGCCCCTTGTGCCAGACTCTGTCGAATGCCTTGCTTACATCCAGGAACGCTGCTCCAGTGTACTGCTTATCATTGAAACCGGCTGCTATGTACTCGGTTAGCCTGAGGACTTGTAGTTCGCTGGAGTGGTCTGCTCTAAATCCGAATTGAGCCTCTGGGATGATATTTAGTCGGGTTGTTTCCGCTTGCAGTCTGCTGAGGATGATTCTTTCCACTATCTTGCTGATCGCTGGAAGTAAGCTGATTGGCCTGTAGTTCTGTGGGAATGTGTGATTCTTGCCAGGTTTTGGGATCATGATGACACGGGCCTCTTTCCATCTGTTTGGGAATGTCTTGAATCTTAATATTGCGTTTATAATATTTGTGAAATACACTATAGCTTTTCTGGGCAAATATTTTAGGGCTCTGTTGGTTATTTCGTCGAGGCCAGGCGCTTTTCTCGGTGAACTATTTTTGATATGTTCATTGATTTCTTCCGGTGATGTTGGGGGGATGAAGTCCTCTGGGTCTTCTGGTCCTTCTTCTTGTTCTTCGACTTCTTCCAGGAAGTCGTCGTCTTCGTCTTGGTGGAAGTTCAGTCTGCATTCATCTTCGAGTGTAGTCCTCATCGCCTCTGCTTTGTCTTCTATGGTGTATACCATGCCGTATCTTCCATGTAGTGGGGGGATGGGTTTCCTGTCGCTTCTCAGCATTTTCTGGAGCTTCCAGACATTTCTCATGTTTGAGTCTTGTTCTTCCATCTCTTGTACGAAGTTGTCCCATTTTTCGCTACGGTGGAGTTTTAGGGCCGTTTGGACCTCCCTATTTAAAATATTTGCCCAGGTTTTATCTACTCTGTTTCTTGTTCTTCTTGCTGTTTTCTTTGCTCTATTTTTTTTCCTTATCAACTCTTGTGTTTCTTGTGGTATGTCTTTGAACCTTCCCATGAATATCTCGACATCTTCCTCTGTTGTGCTGTTTCTAATTGCCTCTTGGATGATATTTTCGAACTCTAGGACTTTTCCTTCTATTTCTTCTGGATTGTTTATTACTGGCACTATGTTTATTCCTTCACTTACTAACCTTTTGTAGTTAGTCCACTTTATTTTCTTTTTTGTTCTTTTTGGCGGGTTTGTCTCTTCCCATGTTCCGATTTCTAGTAGGATGGGGTGGTGGTCAGTTGATCCTTCGTCCAGCGTGATTAATTCTGATTGCAGTCCTAGGTTTTTGGCTACAACTAAGTCGATGTGTGTCGGAAGTGCGTTTCCTGGGTAGTGGGTAGGTTCTTCTGGGCCCATTGCCATTGTGTCTTCGTTGTTTTCTATGTATCTGTTTAGTAGTCGTCCATTTCTGTTCGTAGCTCTGTCGTTACAGTTGGGGGATCTTGCATTCAGGTCTCCTATTATGATGGATGGTTCGGCGATGTTTAGGAACGCATCTAGGTCATCGTCCATTAAAGGGTCTTGTGGTCTTACGTAGGCTGATGTGATCCTTATTGCGCCTTGCCTCATGTTAACTTCTATTGTTGTGGCTTCCATGTTGACCAGTGGTGGAGTAGTGTAACTGGTGTGTCTAATACCCTTCTTTACTAGGATGGCCGTTCCTCCTGATCTTCTAGTGAGGTCGTTCCTATATACGTCGTATCCAGGAAACTTTAGGTTGAAGTTGTTGGTCAGTTTTGTTTCCTGAATTGCTACGATGTCCATCTCGTATCTGTTGGCGAGTTCATCTAGTATGTTCTGATTTGTGGTTATGCCGCCCGGGTTCCAGGAGCCTATCCTCAAGTATCCCCTCTCTGCCATTAGTTCTGTGCCTGCCTGGTGCTGATTATCACCTCTTGGACTACCTTAGTCACGATGTTTGTGACCATCCTGACTAGGTACTCTTCGTCTGGGAGGGTTGGTCGGTTGGACGGTGTGTTGTTCTGCGCTGGTTGGTTTCCCTGCGTGGCTTGCGCGTAGGATACCCCGGTTGCCTGCTGTCTTCGGTTTGGTGGTGGTCGCTGTTGTGACCTCTGTGGTGGAGGCCTCCCCCAGGTTGGGCACCTAGGACATCCTCTGTAGTTGGCTGGGTGGCTCCCATTGCAGTTGGCACACGTTGCCTTGACTTCTCTGTCTCTCTGGCACTGCTTTGAGTGGTGTTCTTCGCCGCACTTCACACATCTCGGGTCCTTGTGACACGAGTTCTGGGCGTGATGGTACCCTTGGCAGTTGAAGCACTGCGTCGGTCCTGCTGCCTTGCGTAGGTCCTCTACCACAACTTTCATGTGGCACAGGTTCGTTACCCGCTTTGCTTTTTCCACGTCTTCCTGATCCAGTGTCATGACAAACATGGGTAGTGGCCTCCTTTTCCCTACTCTCGTAGACATGTTACGTGCTGTGTGGCAGGTTATTCCATATTGGTTTGCCATGTCTTCTTGGATTGCCTTCTCGGTGGTATTCGTGGGCAATCCTCGTAACACTAATTTTGGTTTCCTGTCTTCGTCGAGTGGAAAGGCTATCCATTGTAGCCTCTTTTTCTCTTTGGCGGCGTATGCTTCTGCATATTCCTCCACTATCCTTGTCATCTTTCTGTAGTCATCCGGGCTTTTAGCCTGGATGAGCGTCTCTCTGCCACTTCTGGAGATTTTGTTTGTGGTGATGATGCCTTTGCCCTGGGCTATGGTAAGAATAGCCCCTGTCTCGCTGACACTCTGTAACTTAATTACAGGCGGTTTTCTGTATGGTGTTACCTGGTTTTCAGGTAACACGGCTTCTTCGTCTTGGTTTGTTTCCATTGACACTGTATCAGTTTGACTGGAAGCGGCAAGCGCGTCCCTATCTGTGCTCGTGGATGGCACTGGTTTCTCGGGGAGGGGTAGCTGTACCTGGGGAGCTAGTTTCATGGCTTTTTCTTGGTTGGACGTCCATGCGGCGTCTTCCTCGTCGGTTAGTGGAAGGTGTGTCGCCAGGGGTGGAAACTCTTCCTTTCTCTTTTTCCTCTGTTGGGTGGACGCCTCCTTCGTCGAGGTGGTAGCCTTCTGGCTGGGTGGTCGAGTCTGCTCGGTGGTCATCTTTTTGGTGGCAGGCTGCTCTACTGGTGGCTTTTTGTCCGTCTTTTCGGGGTTTTTCTTCTCCGATTTCTTTGCGAGTTGTTTCTGGAGAGCTATCAACTCGTCGAATCTGGCATCCATCTTTTCGCTCATTCGTCGAATCTCCGTATTCAGCTCTTTGATCTCTGCCTTCTGTTGTGCGATCACATCTTCGTATTTTTTGTTGTTTGCATCAACGTTTGCTGCAAATTCTTTCATCAGGGTTCTGAGTCGGTCGATTTCTGCGTTGGCCCTTGTCAGCTCGTCTTCGCTGGCGGCATCCTCTTCAATCCGCTGACGTTTGGTAGTGCCCCCGCCTTCGGCGCCTGGGACGTCTTCGTCCATGTCCTCGATTTCCTGGGTGGCCTCGATGTTCTGGGAATCCTCGACTTCCTGGGTGGCTTCGGTGACGTTCTCGGTGGTCTCGACGTTCTGCGTGGAGTCCTTGCCTTTTGACTTCTTCTTCTTTTTTCTCATTCTACGATTTTGGATCGTAAAACCGTCTTTGCCATCTTCCTGGTCGCTCGAGTGGTCATCGCTGCTCTCTTCAGGGTGCTGTAACAGGAGGGACTCTTTAGAGTCTGCATATCTTGGCGGGGAAAGCGCCTTGGATCTGGGGGGTGACCGAGATCTGACTCGTGTCATCTTTGGTTGGGAGCGGTAACCTAACTTTTAGAAGAAGCCTTTTTTTCAGCCGATTGGCCCGACACCACATCGACTTCAGGGTTGGCTCCCTGCACAACAGCGCGGTAGTTCTCGTACCTAGACAGAACTAGGTACGGGATCCTCTTGATTTTCTCAACTCTCTGACCTTAGGGGCCGGGGCTGCAAGATGTATTCTAAATAACTACACCTTGCAGTGTCGAGGTACAGTGTTTTAAACTGTACCCATTCCTATCGGAGGCACAGAGAGTATCCCGTAGCGGGCTCACGTCGAGCCCGCTATTGCTTATTCTGCTTTCCAACCCTTGTTTGCAATGTCTCAGAAAATTCAATGAAATCAAACTTCCTGAGTTTCACCACATCCAAGAGGTTGGCTTTTGCCTCTGCTTCCACGTCTTCGCGTCTAGCGAGAGCGAGCGCTCTAGTGTTGCTGTGCTTACATTCACAGCCGTACTAAGAAGTACGTTACACTAAAGCACTTCCCTCTCCTCGACTTGTTGCGCTGCTACTGCTGCTCGTCCGCACTCTGCACGTCTTGTCTCTTCGGCGGCTACCGAGAGACTTTTCGAGTCTCAATTACTTACTCTCTACCTTGAAGATCAAGTGAATACTTTTTCCCGTGAAATCGAACAGGCGTTAGTGAATCAATTTATCATAGGCTATGATAGTGGCACAGTAAAAGATCGTCTCTACGAGAAGAAATCCACGGTAAAGTTTTCCGAGGTGGTGGAAATAGCTTCAGTTGGAAATGTTGAATTTAATTATGTTGATTATTTTTCAGAAAATTGTAATTTTCCTATTAAATTGGAAGAAGATAGGGAGGCAACCAAAAATGATAAGGTTTTATCTGCGGTTCGCAAATTTATTGATGTGGGTTGGTCTGTAAACAAAAAATTTGCAAAAGATATTAAATGTAAGTCATTTTATAAAATTAGAAATGAATTATCTAACGAGTCCGATTGTTTAATTTGGAATAATCGAATTATAATTCCGTCTAAATTACAACAAACAATTTTACAAAGTTTACATTCATCACACATGGGCGTAGTTAAGATGAACAGTTAGCGCGATCTTACATTTGGTGGCCTGGATTAGGAAAACAAATTGAAGAAATATGTAAAACTTGTGAAAACTGTTTAAAATTTAAGAATGTACCTGAAAAAACCGAAATTCAATCTTGGCCTTGGCCGGAACGACCTTGGGAAAGACTTCACTTGGATTTTATGGGTCCATTTTTGAATAAAAACTTTTTAATAATATTAGATGCTCATAGTAAGTGGATAGAAGTATTTCCCATGAGTTCAAAAACTTCTGCCATGACTATAGACGTTCTACGGTCATGTTTTGCACGTTTTGGGTTGCCGTGTCAAATGGTAACCGATAATTTTAGTTCTTTTTGTTCGGATGAGTTTCAAAATTAAAAAAAAAAATAATAATACAGTAAAACCTCGATATAACGGACCAATTGGGGGGACGGGTTATCCGTTAAAGCCGAAAGTTCGTTATAGAAAAATACGTTTAAAATGCATCAAAAAACTTTTTTTTAGTTTTGTTTGCACTTTTGAAGTTTGCTGTTTTTTATACTTTTATTAGCAATATGTCCGCATTATGCTATAATAAAATTTTTATTGAAATTATTTGTAAAATACAGAGACATTTTAATTTTTTTCACATTTGAGCGGATTTTTTGTCCTTTATATCCGAAGTCCGTTAAATAGAGGTCCGTTATATCGAGGTTTTACTGTATTGTTCATATTACTACTCCCCCATATCATCCTTCATCTAATGGCGCTGCAGAAAATGCTGTGAAAACAGTAAAACATTCTTTAAAAAATTTTTTAGGTGATAAAAAAATGTACACCTTAATTTAGCATTAAATAATTTTCTCTTCGATTATCGCTCCACTCCTCATTGCACAACTAAAGTAAGTCCTGCAAAATTAATGTTAAATAGGAACTTAAGGACAAGATTTGACATTTTATTACCAGGTGACCGAAAAAATTTAAGAAATCATGTAACTACAATACAAAATAAACAAAAAAAGTATTCTAGCGGTAAGAGATTTTTAGTGTTTCAGCCTGGTGAACAAGTGACTGTGCGCGACTATCGTAAAAAAATACGGTTGAGTGGATAAAAGCTGTAGTTTTAAGGAAAATCGGAAAAGTAACATATATTGTTAAAATTCCTGAACTAAATGATGTTAACTGGAAACGTCATTTGAACCAAATTAAAAAATTTCATATAGTGGAATCTTCACTACTGAGTGGTTCAAATGAAGTTTCTCCTATTATAGATACTGATGTAAATATTGTAAATAAAGAGAATTTAAGTAAAGAAAGTACTGAACGGCCTAAAAGAGTGGTCAAACCCATAGATCGTTTAACGTATGAGTAAATTCTTTTTTATTATTTTGTAAATACTTATATTGGTTTTACTAGTAAAAAATAATTTTTTTTAAGGGGGAGATGTTGGATATTGTAAATATAGTTTTAGTAGACCACTCTGTAAAACCTCACAACTGTTATCAGAGTAACACATTTCTTATTATTGTAAAAAGTATATTCGCCAAATGAGTATTAAATGAGCCTTCTTTGTAGAAAGATGTGTTTTATTTTAGTAATTTATAGTTTTTAATATTCACCCTCAAATTGGGGCTAAAATATATTACAACATGCAAGTAGAATACTATACTTTTTCTACGACCTTTTTTATTTGGATTAGTAGAAAAATATAATTATCAACTACTAACATTATTTAAAACGAAATATTTTATTTTTCATAAGAAAATATATTTTATATAACTATGGCAACACTGTTAGAATTACACTCGTTGAGCTTATAAAACAATCAAACATTTGTCCTTATGTCATGGAATAGCGGTGGCTTTTAAAAATAAGACATACAGTTGAGTCCGCGAGTCTTTACCCGTGCGTTATTAATACCTGGCGAGATAAAACACATCCTTTTTATCTAGCATCATTCTCTTCCACGCATGAATCTAATGACAAACCATCTGCCGCCTGTTATTAAGTAAAAACACATGTTATTTTTATGAACGATTTACACTCAGTGCATTGAAAAGAGATAGATACAAAGAAAGACGACTGGGGGTGTTTTCACATATTTTAAAAATATTTTAAGTACAATTTCTGACGTTTTGGTTTGTTTACTTTTGTGGCTGTCAGTTTGTTGAATTTTTTGCTGTTATTCTGTCGAATTTTTGCATTTTGAAGTTTTTTATAATATAGGTACAAACAGTTGTATTCACAACTATTTTTATATTGGAGTTAGAAATTTTATGATAAATTAGTTTATGTTATTTTACGATAAATTTTGACAACGTACAAGAAATGCTTGTGTTTAATGTTCCGCCAAAGTGAATAAAATAACAAAAAGAAAATGTTATTGAATTTTTTTATAAATTGTTTATTTATTTAATAATCAATATTAATAAAATAATTTATTAAGCTACTTCGAATGTAGCTGTAATTATGCACCAAAATTTTAAAGCAAAACTTAAATTTGACATTCTATTTATTTGATAAAGTCAAATTTTATACTATAACCCGTGATCGGAATAATACCCACTTTCTGTCACTTGCTATTGCGTTTAGTAAATTTCCGACTTATTTCGCATACTTTAAATGATGACGAACGGGTAAAGACTCGCGGACTCAACTGTATTTTAAGGCAATTACATGAAAAAGAACGTGTGCTCTCAATTAAAATCTATTGTACAATGAACAGTAAGTAAAACAGAATTAGTTGATATGAATTTCATATCCGTAAGTCCTTTTACGAAATTAATACCGATTGTTTATCGTTTACCTTTTAATAACGTCAATCTTAAAATGTCAAATGTTGAAATTTAAACGTAAAAAATATAATAACCTATTGTTAAAGTTGAAAATCCTTTAACATATTTCAAATTTAATTGTTCATATAAATTACAATGATGATTTTATTAAATAAACAAGTTTAAGTAATTTTATTTGCTAATAGGTATATTAAAAGTGCCATGCACCACTTGAATCTAACTTCAACCCGTGAAAAATGACCCGCGAGTAACTTCAGCCCGTGAGTAATGAACTATTACTCACGGGTAAAATAATGGATGTCATTATCTATTCAAAAATAGCGAATAATGAGTATATTATTAAACGATCAGAAAAAATATCTAATCTAATACTTACGGAAAAAATATGAAACCCACTCTTTAGGGTATCCCTCTAAAAATTCAATTATTGTATATTGCAAATGACACAGAGCCTATTTTCCTTCAAATCAAGCCCGAGGCACTACATAATTTTCGGGCCCCTAACAAAAATTTAATAGTACCTAATAATAATAACTTTTTTAAATGTTTTAATTATTTAATAGAAATATAGTTGCACCAGAAATAAATAAAAATTATATTTAAACAATTAAACATTGTTTAACTAAACTGCGCTTCATAGAAAACGGGCACCCTAAAAAATGGGTCATTTTTTATGTCGCGTGTCTCCTTAACCTGTTGTGCGATTTAAGTGATTTTTTGAATATGTTATAGCCTTATTCTTTATCAATATCCCTGTAATAATATTTTTGCTAAACAGGTAAATTTTCATTGTATACAGGGTGTACGAATCAAACTGTGTTTTTTCTCAAAGTTCGCAACACCCTGTGGAATATTCTAGCCTTTATAAAATACTAAAATTAAATCCCGACTATAGCCTCAGGTTTTCTGAACATTCTGTTTTTTGATTCATTCTCTTATGTTGGATAATACAAAAGTTATGTTGTTATATAGGTTGTTTGTAAATAAGTGCGACAAACTTTAAGGGGCAATTCTGCATGAAAAAATAATACTTATGTCCGCAAATGCTTCGTTTACGAGATACGGGATGTTGATTTTTTTTACAAACTGACGATTTATTTCATTGCCCTAAAACCGGTTGAGACATGCAAATGAAATTTTGGTAGGTTCTAAGAGATAGTTATTACGAATTTTTTGACTTGCAATCAAGAATTTTACATTCACTATTGGCGTGCATACGGGTAATATGACCGATCATATTACCCGTATGCACGCCAATAGCGAATATAAAATTCTTAATTGTATGTCAAAAAATGTGCAATAACTACGTCTTAAAACCCACCAAATTTCATTTGCATATCTCAACCGGTTTTAAAGCAATAAATAAATCGTCAGTTTGTAAGAAAAAATTCAACATCCCGTATCTCGCAGACGAAGCATTTGCGGACATACGATTATAAAGCAAATTGTCATTATTTTTTAATGCAGAATTACCCCGTAAAGTGTGTAGCACTTGTTTAGAAACACCCTGTACTGAAAAAGAACATGGCTAATTGTTAAAGTACCTAACTTTTGTATTATCCAACATAAGCGAATAAACCAAAAAACAGAATGTTAAGAAAACCTGAGGCTATAGTTGGGTTTTAATTTCAGTATTTTATAAATGCTAGGATATTCCAAAGGGTGTTGCGATCTTTGAGAAAAAACACAGTTTGATTCGTACACCCGGTATACAATGAAAATTTATCTGTTTAGCAAAAATATTTTTACAGAGATATTGACAAAGAATAAGGCTATAAGATATTCAAAAAATCACTTAAATCGGACAACAGGTTTAGGAGATACGCATCCTAAAAAATTACCCATTTTTTAGGGTGCCCGTTTTCTATGACGCGCAGTGTATTTAAAGTGCAACAACTACCTTAGAATTTCTCTACTATGTACAACATTAAGTCCTCACGTAAGTATATTATAAAACAGCGGCTCCAACCACTAACCGAAAATATTATCGGAGAGTATCAGACGGGCTTCAGATGGGGAAGACCGACAATGGAATCAAATATTTACAGTCCAGCAGGCCTTGAGCAAATCATGGGAACAGGACATTGATTTTCACAACGTGTTTGTAGACTTCAAGCAGGCATACGACTCAGTCAACAGGAACAGACTATAGTATTACCACACAAGCTAATTAGACTCATTAAAGCCACAATGGATGAAACTCAGGCATGTGTATTGTGTAAGAGTACAAAACCACCGGACAGACTTTTTCAAAATCCCGCAGGGATTGAAGCAGGGTGATAGGCTGGCCCCAACATTGTTTCACCTGGCACTGGAGTATGCGGTTGTTGGGCAAATGCAAACTGGCGAGGAAACCTACTGACCAACAGAACCGTTCAACTGGCCGCTTATGCCGATGATATTAATATTTTGAGTAGAAAATCAACAGGAGCACAGGAAACATACGCCGAGTTAAAAACTTAAACGAAACAGCTAGGTCTGGAAATTAACACAGAAAAAACAAAAATAATAATACAGACGAAAAAAATATAGTCCCACAAAACATTACACATGAAGATGACATTGAAACTGTTGGAAAGTTTACATACCTGGGAGTAGAAATATATGCCGACGGATCAGAAGAAGAGAAAAGGGGAAATACGGAAGAGAATAACGCATGCAAACAGAGCTTATATTGCCCTTTCCCATATATTTTGGTCTAAAAGTATCCACCGAAATACACAGATGAGAATCTATAAAACCTTAATTCGACCAATAGAATGCTACGGAAGTGAAGCATGGGTCCTGAAAGAAACATCCAAAAACAAACTCGACACATTCGAAAGGAAAGTACTGAGGAGAATACTAGGACCTGTGAGGAAAAACGGAATCTTCAGAATTCGATACAACGAGCTTTATCAACTTTATAAAGAAACACCCCTGTCAGAATTCATTAGAATACAAAGATTGCAATGGGCCGGACATGTGATAAGAATGGGAGAGGATAGGCTAGCAAAAAGTGCAGTGTACGATAGGATGCAGGGAAAGAGACCGGTTGGAAAGCCAAGAAAGCTCTGGAAGACACATTAAGCAGTGATGCACAAGCATTTTTAGGAGTCCGTGTATGGAGAAGAGCAGCGACAGATAAACAAGGGTGGAGGCAAAAAATAAAGGAGGCCAAGGCTCAATTTGGGCTGTAGTGTCGTAGAAGAAGAAGAAGGACAGGATGAAAGGTCGTTCCTGTTCTCTTAATTTTTTCTTTTTTCGATTTTCACTGCCACTTAAATATTTGTAACTCATGGTAATAACAAAACGATTACTTAATTAAGAAAAATAAGTGTTAAAAGAAATTTAATAAAACGACTAATACAATAACTTATCTTTTCAGAAAACGGCATTAACACTAGAAAGTCGGAGGGCCAATTTGGCCTCTGTTGCGATTTGAAGTTATTATAGTTTTTTTATTTGAGGCAATAATAATTTCATATTTTATGACTTTTCATATTTTAATACAAAGACTTAATAAACACAAAAAATTATTGTTTACTAAATTTATTAAATGGTTTTTCTAACAAATCTACCATAGAAGTCTAAAGGGGCCAAATTGGCCCTGTGTAAGTTATTACCGTTTTCTGGGAAATTCGACGAGCCTTTCTTTCAAATTCCTGTCGGATGGGTAAAATTATATTTATGTATGTTTATTGTAAATGGTTACCATTATTCTGGTACTGATCATCTACGTAATAAAGATAAAATTGTTGGTGAACACAAGTGAACACAAATATAAAATTGTGGGTGTAGACGACCAAATGACGCGTCTTTAAACTACAAAAGTAACTTTAAGACGATGGAATATGTACGTGTTTTATAATACTCTTGACTTGGAAGCAATAAATGCATGGATTATTTATAAAGAAATAACTGGAAGCAGACTCAGTCTTTGTAAGTTTATTCCTCGGCTGTGTGAAGAATTATGGGCCCCATACCCGGCCTCCCGAAATCTGGAACTACGCCTAGCAACACCAGGTCTACCAACAACTATCACTGTTACTATCCAAAAACGACAAAAATATCAGTTGAAAATATTTTGTAAAGGAAATCATACTTACACTCATTGCCGCGGCTGTAACAAGGCAATGTGTGGCAAATATCAAAAACTGCAAATTGTATGGTGTTCTGAATATTTCTGATAGGCAGCGAATGTGTTAAACAATGAAAGTAAAACATTAAATCAGATTCTATCGTCTAGAGTAGATTTAATTTCTTTAAACTGAGTTTTAATTGATTAAAGAACGTGGGGCCAAAATGATCCCTTCCGGCTTTCTATGTAGGTAAGCTAAGCCCGACTTTCTAGTGTAATCTAAATATTAAAAGTGAATTTCGAATAAATATTATGACAATACGTGCCAATACCTCTTGTTAATCCTACCTCTTGTTAATCTTTCGGAGTGATGTCTAACAGCTTGTTTACATGGGGCGGTTTGCCAGCGTTTGACGCCGCGGTTAGCCGACGGTTGTATCGAACACATGACAGCGGTTGCTCCGCGTTTGCTTCAGAGCCGGCATCCAGTACAATGGGTGCACCCTTTAATTAACGATAGGTTAACTATGGGGTCTTTTGTGACAATCTATCCCAATGTTAATGCGGTTAATCCCAATGGCGCGGTTAATGTTCGTTAAAATTTTTCATTTTGACGAACCTTCCGCAATCCAGAGGAAACTTACGAACCTTTAGTAATTGTAGATAATCATGGCTCTGTCCTGTAATCTGTAATTCTACTACATCTTATTTTGGTATTGTTCTGAAACTATTTTCTTGTGGCATCTTATGCAATTTACTATTTTATGTGGAATAAGACACAATTTGAATTTGAATCAAGTTTATTTGACGTTCCAAATAAACAGTAAAAACATCTCTAATAAAATATTTCAAACGTTTCGTGTTGATTTTGAGAGTAAACTATCCGTTGCAAGATAATTGCGATGGAATTCCCCAGATTATTTTGTGCTTGATATCGACCCACTCTCTTAATCTGGGGAATTCCATCCGAATTATCTTGCGACGGATAGTAAGACCAAATGTTTACCTTGTCGGGATAGTATCATGAGGTTTTTATTTACTCTTGGATCACTAACACAAGATTTCACTGTAATCATTTATGATTTTTCTGATATTCTCTGATTTTCTTTCTTCTGATTTTCGGATATTCTTAAGTTGATTTCATGTAATCGAATGAACTATCATCTTCCAATAAAGTCAACCCTTTCGCGTTTCTGCTCTCCTGATATAAAATCGTAAAAAATCTCGAATTTTAAGGAATTGTTTCAGTCCTGAAAATTTTAGGGACTACCTTTTTCGCTTTCCGGTGACACAATTGTAGTATATCTGTTTGTTTCAACTGCGTTGCTTCACCAGAAACGAAGTTAAAAAACTATAGGCTCTTCCACCTATTTTACGTTTTTCGCTTTCCGGTGACCCAATTATAATATATCTGCTTGTTCCAACTCTGTTGCTTCACCAGAAACGAAGTTAGAAAACTATAGGCTCTTCCAAGTTGTGCGTTACCTTTTTCGCTTTCCGGTGACACAATTATAATATATCTGCTTGTTCAAACTCTGTTGCTTCACCAGAAACGAAGTTAGAAAACTATAGACTCTTCCAAGTTTTGCGTTACCTTTTTCGGTTTCCGGTGACCCAATTATAATATATCTGCTTGTTCCAACTCCGTTGCTTCACCAGAAACGAAGTTAGAAAACTATAGGCTCTTCCAAGTTGTGCGTTACCTTTTTCGCTTTCCGGTGACACAATTATAATATATCTGCTTGTTCCAACTCCGTTGCTTCACCAGAAACGAAGTTAGAAAACTATAGGCTCTTCCAAGTTGTGCGTTACCTTTTTCGCTTTCCGGTGACAATTACTATTATATTATATCTGCTTGTTCCAACTGCGTTGCTTCACCAGAAACAAATTTTTAGTTTATGATTTTTTGTTATATTGATAACGATTTCCAAAGTGAAAGTCAAAACGTCCAGTAAGCTTGATTTCAAACTCGAATTGTGGCTTATGCCCAAATAAAATAGTAAATCTTATTTTGTGTTTCTCATTGGTCCGCATGTATATTTTTTATTTCAGCTTCTATTTCCCTTCAGATATCGGCTTTAAGTTGTTTTTTTAAATGGTCCTTTGTTGAGGATCCCACAATAATGATTTTCCACGGTAAACATCAATAAGTTTAATATTTCCTTCCGACCACTCCATTACTAACAAATATTCAACTCAGGCGCCCCAAAACCAACAAACCATCCGCAAACCCGTACAAATACGTATTGCGAACCATCAAAGCATTTGTTGAAAAGCCGACAGAAGTTAGATCGTGGTGCGCCGTGTGCGAGCCGTTTGTGCGTCACTTGAAAACACGTACTAATCTAACAAACATGCTGCGCGCGAGCGGCTCGCACACCGAGCGGAGCGCATATGTATACCCGCCTTTAGGCATTAAAAATATTCAATTTGGCTTCGAACTCAAGAACCTCAAGAAACAAAGTCTACCCTATATCCTACGCCGCTTTTACCTTGGGGGTGGTTCCCACCCCTTCTCGGGGATGGAAAATTTTTTGGTCAAAATAAACACATAAGCAGTACATGGTTTTAAAAAAAAACGAGATCAAACTATAGAGCGCATTTTTTTATTTTCTTAAAAATCTGCCTTTTTCTCCATGTAACTCGAAAATAATAGATACGAAAAAAAATGATACAGTACAAAAATGTAGGGTTTTTTTAACAAAAATTCTGTTTATATCTGTTTATGTATCTGTTTTATTTTTCATTACTGTAGAATAAAAATTGTCAGAGATATCACTACTTTAAGTTAAGGTTTGCTCACTACGGAGACCAAAGGATGGTATCCTCGCCAGAGGATAGAACAGAGTATCCTACTCTTCATATTCGTGAATTCTCGCATTTAAAATAATGTATTTATTTTACCTGACGATCGAAACTATATTATCGATCGCTATGTAGATGAATCCCGTACCCCGGCGGCGCGTGTATTCTTAAAAAGCCGATCCTGTCTCAAACCGCCTTACAAACGCGTCATTGGAAAATGAATACACCCGCCGCGGTTTGACGACGTTTAGCGGTTCCATATGTACGATGTTGAGCGGTTGTATTTGTTTCTATTGTAACATGAACCGCGGCGGTTGGGTTTTTCAGGTAAACCGCGGCGTCAAACGTTGGCAAACCGCCCATGTGAACAAAGCCTAAATTTTGCTTATTGTTATTGATACCGACAAGGCAATCTACCTACTCTTATTGCAGTTTTATGATAAGAACGGTTTATGGTTTATGAATATAACTCTAACCTAATTTGTTATCATTTATCATTTCCTGTTCGTAAAATGAAATAATTTTGAAAATTCATTTTGTTTTTTCAATAAAAATATTCTTTTAGTGATCTTTTCGGGCCCCATTAAAATTCGGGCCCTAGGCAGAGGCCTTAGCCTAGTGGTAAAATAGGCCATGAAATGACAATGTAACTTTTTGAAACTTGGGAAAAGCTAAAATATTTCATAAAACAAGTTATAATTTATATTACATTTATCCCTGTGTTTCTAGTAATTAATATGGATTCGGTTTAGTCTCATAAAACTCCTTGTTTAGTCTCATAAATTCTACTCTACACGTAGTATCCCCAATAAAAATAATAATTTTTAGGATCCAAATTTGGTAAACGAGGAGGCTAATCTACCAATCTGTCGTCTGAGAAATCTCTGATGAAATAACACCGAACATTTAGAGCAAAATGAGCTAGAACTCTGTCTTTCTGAACCCATATCTCATTAAAATTGGCTCCAAACCTGTTTTTCAGGCCAGGTAAAATTTCATTACTAAATAGCATTTTATAATACTTAATTGCTTGGTAAATTTCATTCTGTAAAAAATGGCAAAATTAACTGGGTACCGACCATACCCGATCATACATTTAGTTTTGTGGTCCTAGATGGTTTTTACGTATCCAGTGTAGTCTTCTTGTAGTGAGTATCGGATTCGGATGTTGGCGACCATCATGGCAATCTGTACTTTGCACACTGCTGCTTTAAAAACATTTGTAGTGGTTGTGTTGAACCACGTACGTAGATTTTTCAGCCACGAAATCCTTCGCCTTCCTGGTCCCCGCTTTCCCTCTACTTTTCCCTGTAAGACCAGTTGCAGCAGTCCATATCTTTCACTGTTCCTCATGATGTGACCGAGGTATTCGATTTTGCTCTTTTTATTCTGATTACCAGCTCTTTTTCTTTTTGCATTCTCAGCAAAACATCCTCATTAGTAATGTGGTCGGTATAAGATATCTTCAGGATTCGACGATAAAGCCACATCTCAAAAGCCTCAATTTTCTTGCAGGTGGCGTCTGTGAGAGTCCACGACTCAACTCCGTACAACAGTATAGGAAAGATATAACATCGTAGTAATCTGACTTTTATGGGTATCGACAAATCATGACATTTGAACAACTTTGACATTTTTTGAAATGCAGATCTTGCTTTCTCTATCCTACATTTGATTTCTATAGAATGGTACCAATTTTCATTGACGTTCGTACCAAGGTAGGTATATGTTTTTACTCTTTCTATTTGTTGACCATTCACACTGATTCGTCTAAATTGCTGTTTGTTCTTAGAGATAATCATACATTTTGTTTTCTTAGTGTTTAGTGAAAGTCCGTATCTCTGACTGACCTCCGCGATTCTGTTCATTAACTCCTGCAGGGCTTCAGAACTGTCAGCGAATACCACAGTGTCATCTGCGTATCTTATGTTATTGATACATTCTCCGTTAATTCGAATTCCGGCCTCAACATCATCCACTGCTTCTTGAAAGATTTCCTCAGAGTAGATGTTAAACAGCAGTGGGAATAGTATACATCCCTGACGGACCCCACGTTTGATTTTGATATCGTCGGATTCTCCTGCCTCTGTCCGGATAGAGGATGTTTGATTCCAGTACAGATTGCTGATAATCCTTAAATCACAAATGTTAATTCCAATATTGGTTAATATCTCCATCAGCTTGTCGTCCTTAACTGTATCGAACGCTTTATGGTAGTCAATGAAACATGCATAAATATTGCAATTTACGTCTCTACATCGTTGAAATAGCACTTGTATACTAAATAGAGCATCTCTTGTATCCACTGCATTTCGAAAACCAAACTGTGTTCGGCTGATTTTTTCTTCGCACAGTCTATATATCCTTTGATGTATAATTTTTAGAAATAGTTTTAAAATATGGCTCATTAAGCTAATGGTTCGGAAATCACTGCAGGATACGGACTTTGTTTTCTTTGGTAAAGCAACAAACGTCGACTTCAACCATATTTTTGGTATTACTCTGCTTAAATATATGTCGTTAAATATTTTGGTTAGGCGTTGAGTACCGTCGGTGTTAAATAGTTTTATGAGTTCAGCATATGCATTGTCAGGTCCAGGAGCTTTGCCATCTTTTAGTTGTGATATTGCTCTTTCCACTTCATTGGACTTACCAGTGTGGACTTACC